>NC_135235.1:570885532-571509032 GCF_051348905.1 Ranitomeya variabilis
TATATTTCTCCTATTTATCATATATTCCCCATACTGTACATTTCTCCTATATGTCATACATTCCTCCATACAGTACATATCTCCTATATATCATACATTCCCCCATACAGTATATTTCTCCTATTTATCATATATTCCCCATACTGTACATTTCTCCTATATGTCAAACATTCCTCCATACAGTACATATCTCCTATATATCATACATTCCCCCATACAGTATAGTTCTCCTATTTATCATATATTCCCCATACTGTACATTTCTCCTATATGTCATACATTCCTCCATACAGTACATAACTCCTATATATCATACATTCCCCATACAGTATATTTCTCCTATTTATCATATATTCCCCATACTGTACATTTATCCTATATGTCAAACATTCCTCCATACAGTACATATCTCCTATATATCATACATTCCCCATACAGTATATTTCTCCTATTATCATATATTCCCCATACTGTACATTTCTCCTATATGTCATACATTCCTCCATACAGTACATATCTCCTATATATCATACATTCCCCCATACAGTATATTTCTCCTATTTATCATATATTCCCCATACTGTACATTTCTCCTGTCATACATTCCTCCATACAGTACATATCTCCTATATATCATACATTCCCCCATACAGTATATTTCTCCTATTTATCATATATTCCCCATACTGTACATTTCTCCTATATGTCACACATTCTTCCATACAGTACATATCTCCTATATATCATACATTCCCCCATACAGTATATTTCTCCTATTTATCATATATTCCCCATACTGTACATTTCTCCTGTGTCATACATTCCTCCATACAGTACAGATCTCCTATATATCATACATTCCCCCATACAGTATAGTTCTCCTATTTATCATATATTCCCCATACTGTACATTTCTCCTATATGTCATACATTCCTCCATACAGTACATAACTCCTATATATCATACATTCCCCATACAGTATATTTCTCCTATTTATCATATATTCCCCATACTGTACATTTCTCCTATATGTCATACATTCCTCCATACAGTACATATCTCCTATATATCATGCATTCCCCATACATTATAGTTCTCCTATTTATCATATATTCCCCATACTGTACATTTCTCCTATATGTCATACATTCCTCCATACAGTACATATCTCCTATATATCATACATTCCCCATACAGTATATTTCTCCTATCATATATTCCCCATACTGTACATTTCTCCTATTTATCATATATTCCCCATACTGTACATTTCTCCTATATGTCATACATTCCTCCTACAGTACATATCTCCTATATATCATACATTCCCCATACAGTATATTTCTCCTATTTATCATATATTCCCCATACTGTACATTTCTCCTGTGTCATACATTCCTCCATACAGTACATATCTCCTATATATCATACATTCCCCCATACAGTATAGTTCTCCTATTTATCATATATTCCCCATACTGTACATTTCTCCTATATGTCATACATTCCTCCATACAGTACATATCTCCTATATATCATGCATTCCCCATACATTATAGTTCTCCTATTTATCATATATTCCCCATACTGTACATTTCTCCTATATGTCATACATTCCTCCATACAGTACATATCTCCTATATATCATACATTCCCCATACAGTATATTTCTCCTATTATCATATATTCCCCATACTGTACATTTCTCCTATTTATCATATATTCCCCATACTGTACATTTCTCCTATATGTCATACATTCCTCCTACAGTACATATCTCCTATATATCATACATTCCCCCATACAGTATATTTCTCCTATTTATCATATATTCCCCATACTGTACATTTCTCCTATATGTCATACATTCCTCCATACAGTACATAACTCCTATATATCATACATTCCCCCATACAGTATATTTCTCCTATTTATCATATATTCCCCATACTGTACATTTCTCCTATATGTCATACATTCCTCCATACAGTACATATCTCCTATATATCAAACATTCCCCATACAGTATATTTCTCCTATTTATCATATATTCCCCATACTGTACATTTCTCCTGTGTCATACATTCCTCCATACAGTACATATCTCCTATATATCATACATTCCCCATACAGTATATTTCTCCTATTTATCATATATTCCCCATACTGTACATTTCTCCTATATGTCATACATTCCTCCATACAGTACATATCTCCTATATATCATACATTCCCCCATACAGTATAGTTCTCCTATTTATCATATATTCCCCATACAGTACATTTCTCCTATATGTCAAACATTCCTCCATACAGTACATATCTCCTATATATCATACATTCCCCCATACAGTATAGTTCTCCTATTTATCATATATTCCCCATACTGTACATTTCTCGTATGTCAAACATTCCTCCATACAGTACATATCTCCTATATATCATACATTCCCCATACAGTATATTTCTCCTATTTATCATGTTCCCCATACTGTACATTTCTCCTATATGTCATACATTCCTCCATACAGTACATATCTCCTATATATCATGCATTCCCCATACAGTATATTTCTCCTATTATCATATATTCCCCATACTGTACATTTCTCCTATGTCATACATTCCTCCATACAGTACATAACTCCTATATATCATACATTCCCCCATACAGTATATTTCTCCTATTTATCATATATTCCCCATACTGTACATTTCTCCTATATGTCATACATTCCTCCATACAGTACATATCTCCTATATATCAAACATTCCCCATACAGTATATTTCTCCTATTTATCATATATTCCCCATACTGTACATTTTTCCTGTGTCATACATTCCTCCATACAGTACATATCTCCTATATATCATACATTCCCCATACAGTATATTTCTCCTATTTATCATATATTCCCCATACTGTACATTTCTCCTATATGTCATACATTCCTCCATACAGTACATATCTCCTATATATCATATATTCCCCCATACAGTATATTTCTCCTATTTATCATATATTCCCCATACTGTACATTTCTCCTGTGTCATACATTCCTCCATACAGTACATATCTCCTATATATCATACATTCCCCCATACAGTATATTTCTCCTATTTATCATATATTCCCCATACTGTACATTTCTCCTATATGTCATACATTCTTCCATACAGTACATATCTCCTATATATCATACATTCCCCCATACAGTATATTTCTCCTATTTATCATATATTCCCCATACTGTACATTTCTCCTGTGTCATACATTCCTCCATACAGTACAGATCTCCTATATATCATACATTCCCCCATACAGTATAGTTCTCCTATTTATCATATATTCCCCATACTGTACATTTCTCCTATATGTCATACATTCCTCCATACAGTACATAACTCCTATATATCATACATTCCCCATACAGTATATTTCTCCTATTTATCATATATTCCCCATACTGTACATTTCTCCTATATGTCATACATTCCTCCATACAGTACATATCTCCTATATATCATGCATTCCCCATACATTATAGTTCTCCTATTTATCATATATTCCCCATACTGTACATTTCTCCTATATGTCATACATTCCTCCATACAGTACATATCTCCTATATATCATACATTCCCCATACAGTATATTTCTCCTATTATCATATATTCCCCATACTGTACATTTCTCCTATTTATCATATATTCCCCATACTGTACATTTCTCCTATATGTCATACATTCCTCCTACAGTACATATCTCCTATATATCATACATTCCCCATACAGTATATTTCTCCTATTTATCATATATTCCCCATACTGTACATTTCTCCTGTGTCATACATTCCTCCATACAGTACATATCTCCTATATATCATACATTCCCCCATACAGTATAGTTCTCCTATTTATCATATATTCCCCATACTGTACATTTCTCCTATATGTCATACATTCCTCCATACAGTACATATCTCCTATATATCATGCATTCCCCATACATTATAGTTCTCCTATTTATCATATATTCCCCATACTGTACATTTCTCCTATATGTCATACATTCCTCCATACAGTACATATCTCCTATATATCATACATTCCCCATACAGTATATTTCTCCTATTATCATATATTCCCCATACTGTACATTTCTCCTATTTATCATATATTCCCCATACTGTACATTTCTCCTATATGTCATACATTCCTCCTACAGTACATATCTCCTATATATCATACATTCCCCCATACAGTATATTTCTCCTATTTATCATATATTCCCCATACTGTACATTTCTCCTATATGTCATACATTCCTCCATACAGTACATAACTCCTATATATCATACATTCCCCCATACAGTATATTTCTCCTATTTATCATATATTCCCCATACTGTACATTTCTCCTATATGTCATACATTCCTCCATACAGTACATATCTCCTATATATCAAACATTCCCCATACAGTATATTTCTCCTATTTATCATATATTCCCCATACTGTACATTTCTCCTGTGTCATACATTCCTCCATACAGTACATATCTCCTATATATCATACATTCCCCATACAGTATATTTCTCCTATTTATCATATATTCCCCATACTGTACATTTCTCCTATATGTCATACATTCCTCCATACAGTACATATCTCCTATATATCATACATTCCCCCATACAGTATAGTTCTCCTATTTATCATATATTCCCCATACTGTACATTTCTCCTATATGTCAAACATTCCTCCATACAGTACATATCTCCTATATATCATACATTCCCCCATACAGTATAGTTCTCCTATTTATCATATATTCCCCATACTGTACATTTCTCGTATGTCAAACATTCCTCCATACAGTACATATCTCCTATATATCATACATTCCCCATACAGTATATTTCTCCTATTTATCATGTTCCCCATACTGTACATTTCTCCTATATGTCATACATTCCTCCATACAGTACATATCTCCTATATATCATGCATTCCCCATACAGTATATTTCTCCTATTATCATATATTCCCCATACTGTACATTTCTCCTATGTCATACATTCCTCCATACAGTACATAACTCCTATATATCATACATTCCCCCATACAGTATATTTCTCCTATTTATCATATATTCCCCATACTGTACATTTCTCCTATATGTCATACATTCCTCCATACAGTACATATCTCCTATATATCAAACATTCCCCATACAGTATATTTCTCCTATTTATCATATATTCCCCATACTGTACATTTTTCCTGTGTCATACATTCCTCCATACAGTACATATCTCCTATATATCATACATTCCCCATACAGTATATTTCTCCTATTTATCATATATTCCCCATACTGTACATTTCTCCTATATGTCATACATTCCTCCATACAGTACATATCTCCTATATATCATACATTCCCCCATACAGTATAGTTCTCCTATTTATCATATATTCCCCATACTGTACATTTCTCCTATATGTCAAACATTCCTCCATACAGTACATATCTCCTATATATCATACATTCCCCATACAGTATATTTCTCCTATTTATCATGTTCCCCATACTGTACATTTCTCCTATATGTCATACATTCCCCCATACAGTACATTACTCCTATATACATTCCTCCATACAGTACATATCTCCTATATATCATGCATTCCCCATACAGTATATTTCTCCTATTATCATATATTCCCCATACTGTACATTTCTCCTATATGTCATACATTCCTCCATACAGTACATAACTCCTATATATCATACATTCCCCCATACAGTATATTTCTCCTATTTATCATATATTCCCCATACTGTACATTTCTCCTATATGTCATACATTCCTCCATACAGTACATATCTCCTATATATCAAACATTCCCCATACAGTATATTTCTCCTATTTATCATATATTCCCCATACTGTACATTTCTCCTGTGTCATACATTCCTCCATACAGTACATATCTCCTATATATCATACATTCCCCATACAGTATATTTCTCCTATTTATCATATATTCCCCATACTGTACATTTCTCCTATATGTCATACATTCCTCCATACAGTACATATCTCCTATATATCATACATTCCCCATACAGTATATTTCTCCTATTTATCATATATTCCCCCATACTGTACATTTCTCCTATGTCATACATTCCTCCATACAGTACATATCTCCTATATATCATACATTCCCCCATACAGTATATTTCTCCTATTTATCATATATTCCCCATACTGTACATTTCTCCTATATGTCATACATTCCTCCATACAGTACATATCTCCTATATATCATACATTCCCCATACAGTATATTTCTCCTATTTATCATATATTCCCCCATACTGTACATTTCTCCTATGTCATACATTCCTCCATACAGTACATATCTCCTATATATCATACATTCCCCCATACAGTATAGTTCTCCTATTTATCATATATTCCCCATACTGTACATTTCTCCTATATGTCAAACATTCCTCCATACAGTACATATCTCCTATATATCATACATTCCCCCATACAGTATATTTCTCCTATTTATCATGTTCCCCATACTGTACATTTCTCCTATATGTCATACATTCCTCCATACAGTACATATCTCCTATATATCATGCATTCCCCATACAGTATATTTCTCCTACAGTCATGGCCGAAAGTGTTGGCACCCTTGAAATTGTTTCAGAAAATGACGTTTTTCTCCCACAAAATTACTGCAATTACACATTTTGTTATACACGTTTATTTCCTTTGTGTGTAATGGAACAACACAAAAAAGAGGGGAAAAAAGGCAAATTGGACACTGTTTAACCACAAAACCCCAAAAATGGGATGGACAAAATTGTTTACACCTTTCCAGAATTGTGGGTAAAAACTTTGTTTCAAGAATGTGATGCTCGTTCAAACTCATCTGTGGTAAGTAACGTGTGGGCAAAAGAACCAAAATTGTTGAAAAATATCACCAATCTCAAAGTTACAAGTCCATCTCCAGAGATCTTGATGTTCCTTTGCCCACGTTGCACAACATAATAAAGTAGTTTACAACTCATGGCACTGTAGCTAATCTCCCTGGACATGGACGGCAGATAAAAATTGATGAAAGGTTGCAACGCAGAATATTCCAGATGGTGGATAAGTAGCCCCAATCAAGTTCCAAAGAAATTCAAGCTATCCTGCAGGCTGCATCAGGGTGCATTAGGGTGCATCAGTATCAGCGCAACGTTGACAATTGAATGAAACGTTATGGCAGGAGACCCAGGAGGACCCCCCTCTGACACAGAGACATAAAAAAGCTAGATTGCAGTTTGCCAAATGTACATGAGTAAGCCAAACACCTTCTGGGAAAGCGTCAAATGAGACCAAGATAAAGCTTTTTGGTAAAACACGTCATTGTACTGTGAAAATGGAATGAGGCCTAGAAAGAAAAGAACACAGTATCTACAGTCAAATATGGTGGAGGTTCAAAGATATTTTGGGGATGTTTTGCTCCCTCTGGCACATTTATCCTATATATCATTAATTCCCCTGATACAATACATTTCTCCTATATATCATTAATTCCCCTGATACAGTACATTTCTCCTACATATCATACATTCCCCTTTACAGTACATTTCTCCTACATATCATACATTCCCCTTTACAGTACATTTCTCCTATATATCATACATTCCCTCCTACAGAACATGTCTCCTATATATCAATTCCCCGATACAGTTTATTTCTCATATATATCACACATTCCCCCCATACAGTAGTTATCCTATATATCGCACTTTCCCAATACAGTACAGTTCTCCTATATACGTTCCCCCATACAGTACATTTCTCCTATATATCACACATTCCTCCCATACAGTACATTTATCCTATACTAGATGGTGGCCCGATTCTAACGTATCGGGTATTCTAGAATATGTATGTCCACGTAGTATATTGCACAGCCCACATAGTATATTGCCCAGGCCACGTAGTATATTGCCCAGGCCACGTAGTATATTGCCCAGCCACGTAGTATATTGCCCAGTCACGTAGTATATTGCCCAGTCACGTAGTATATTGCCCAGCGACGTAGTATATTGCCCAGTCACGTAGTATATTGCCCAGTCACGTAGTATATTGCCCAGTGACATAGTATACAGCACAGAGCCACGTAGTATATTGCACAGCCACGTAGTATATTGCCCAGTTACGTAGTATATTGCCCAGCCAAGTAGTATATTGCCCAGTCACGTAGTATATTGCCCAGCTACGTAGTATATTGCACAGCGACGTAGTATATTGCCCAGCCACGTATGTCACAGGTTAAAAAATAAACATATACTCACCTTCCAGGGCCTCTTGTAGTCCTGTCGCCTCCTTCTCGCGCAGGCCCTGTGATGACGTAGCGGTCACATGACCGTGACGTCATGGCAGGTCCTTCTCGCATACCATCCTTGCCACCGGAACCTGTCGCTTGCATGGAGCGGTCACCGGAGCGTCGCGAGGAGCGGAAAAGGTGAGTATATAATGATTTTTTATTTTTTTTAAACATTAGATGTTTTTACTATTAACGCTGCATAGGCAGCATCAATAGTAAAAACTTGGTCACACAGGGTTAATAGCGGCGGGTGAGTAACCCGCGGCATAACACGGTCCGTTACCGCCGGCATTAACCCTGTGTGAGCGGTGACCGCAGGGGAGTATGGAGCGGGCGCCGGGCACTGACTGCAGGGG
Source organism: Ranitomeya variabilis (assembly GCF_051348905.1). Taxonomy (NCBI): domain Eukaryota; kingdom Metazoa; phylum Chordata; class Amphibia; order Anura; family Dendrobatidae; genus Ranitomeya; species Ranitomeya variabilis. The sequence continues at coordinate 570,894,304 of NC_135235.1, forward strand.
AGTAGGGAGGGACTAATCGGACTGTGGCCGTCGCTGATTGGTCGCGGCAGCCATGACAGGCAGCTGGCGAGACCAACCAGCGACTTGGATTCCATGACAGACAGAGGCCGCGACCAATGAATATCCGTGACAGAAAGAAAGACAGAAGGACGGAAGTGACCGTTAGACAATTATATAGTAGACTAGCTGTACTACCCGGCTTCGCCCGGGTTAATGACTGCTGTTAGCAAAATAGAATGTGTTAACAAAAATTTATTCTGCACACAAAAACCACAAAACAAATAGATAGAAATGTAATTATTAAAAGGCAAAAACTAAGCTAATAGAAGAATTTCACAACATATATTAGCTTTGTTATACTGAGAATGTCTTTGTTGCCTATATTAACCAATCAGAGCTCAGGTTAATTAACTGTAGCAAAATAGAAGCTGAGCTGTGATTGGTTGCTATTGGCAGCCTGATAAATCCCCAGCCAACAGGAAGCCCTCCCCCCTGGCAGTATATATTAGCTCACACATACACATAATAGACAGGCCATGTGACTGACAGCTGCCGTATTTCCTATATGGTACATTTGTTGCTCTTGTAGTTTGTCTGCTTATTAATCAGATTTTTATTTTTGAAGGACAATACCAGACTTGTGTGTGTTTTAGGGTGAGTTTCATGTGTCAAGTTGTGTGTGTTGAGTTGCGTGTGGCGACATGCATGTAGCGACTTTTGTGAGATGAGTTTTGTGTGGTGACATGCGTGTAGCAACATTTTGTGTGTCGAGTTGCATGTGACAGGTTAGTGTAGCAAGTTGTGTGCAGCAAGATTTGTGCATGGCGAGTTTTGCGCGTGGCGAGTTTTATGTGTGGTGCGTTTTGAGTATGTGCAAGTTTTATGTGAGGCAACTTTTGCATGTGGTGCAACTTTTGTACATGTGGCAATTTTTCTGTGTGTGCAAGTTTTGCATGAGGTGAGTTTTCCATGAGGTGAGTTTTGCACGTGTGGCGAGTTTTGCGTGAGCCTAGTTTTGCATATGGCGAGTTTTGCATGTAGCGAGTTTTGCGCGTTGCGAGTTTTGAGTGGTGACTTTTGTGTTTCGACTTTTATGTGGCGAGGTTGGTGTGTGTGTGGTGAAATGTGTGCTGAGGGTGGTATATGTGTTCAAGCACGTGGTAGTGTGTGGCGCATTTTGTGTTTGTGTTCACATCCCAGTGTGTGGTGAGTATCCCATGTCGGGGCCCCACCTTAGCAACTGTACGGTATATACTGTTTGGCACCATCGCTCTCATTCTTTAAGTCCTCATTGTTCACATCTGGCAGCTGTCAATTTTCCTCCAACACTTTTCCCTTCACTTTTTCCCCATTATGTAGATAGGGGCAAAATTGTTTGGTGAATTGGAATGCGCGGGGTTAAAATTTCACCTCACAACATAGCCTATGACGCTCTCGGGGTCCAGACGTGTGACTGTGCAAAATTTTGTGGCTGTAGCTGCGACGGTGCAGATGCCAATCCCGGACATACACACATACATACATACACACATTCAGCTTTATATATTAGATATACCTGTATGTAATCTCCTGTATATAGTATATACCTGTGTGTCATCTCACCTATATATAGTATATATCTGTGTGTCATCTCCTTCTGTATATAGTATATACCTGTATGTCATCTCCTCCTATACATAGCATATACCTGTATGTCATCTCCTCCTGTATATACTATATACCTGTAGGTAATCTGCTCCTGTATATAGTATATACCTGTGTGTCATCTCCTCCTGTATATAGTATATACCTGTATGTCATCTCCTCCTGTATGTAGTATGTACCTGTATGTCATCTCCTCCTCTATATAGTATATACCTGTGTGTCATCTCTCCTGTATATAGTATATATCTGTGTGTCATCTCCTCCTGTATATAGCATATACCTGTGTGTCATCTCCCCTGTAAATAGTATATACCTGTGTGTCATCTCCTCCTGTATATAGTATATAACTGTATGTCATCTCCTCCTGTATTAGCCCTCGTTCACACGTTATTTGGTCAGTATTTTTACCTCAGTATTTGTAAGCTAAAATGGCAGCCTGATAAATCCCCAGCCAACAGTAAGCCCTCCCCCTGGCAGTATATATTAGCTCACACATACACATAATAGACTGGTCATGTGACTGACAGCTGCCGGATTCCTATATGGTACATTTGTTGCTCTTGTAGTTTGTCTGCTTATTAATCAGATTTTTATTTTTGAAGGATAATACCAGACTTGTGTGTGTTTTAGGGCGAGTTTCGTGTGTCAAGTTGTGTGTGTTGAGTTGCGTGTGGCGACATGCATGTAGGGACTTTTGTGAGATGAGTTTTGTGTGGCGACATGTGTGTAGCAACTTTTTGTGTGTCGAGTTGCATGTGACAGGTTAGTGTAGCAAGTTGTGTGCAGCAAGTTTTGCGCATGGCGAGTTTTGCGCGTGGCGAGTTTTATGTGTGGTGCCTTTTGAGTATGTGCAAGTTTTGTGTGAGGCAACTTTTGCATGTGTTGCAACTTTTGTGTATGTGGCAATTTTTCTGCGTGTGGCAATTTTTCTGCGTGTGCAAGTTTTGCGTGTGGCGAGTTTTCCATGAGGTGAGTTTTGCACGTGTGGCGAATTTTGCATGTGGAGATTTTTGCGCGTGGCGAGTTTTGAGCGGCGACTTTTGTGTTTCTACTTTTATGTGGTGAGGTTGGTGTATGTGTGGTGAAATGTGCGCTGAGGGTGGTATATGTGTTCGAGCACGTGGTAGTGTGTGGCGCATTTTGTGTGTGTGTTCATATCCCCGTGGTGGTGTGGTGATTATCCCATGTCGGGGCCCCACCTTAGCAACTGTACAGTATATACTCTTTGGCGCCATCACTCTCATTCTTTAAGTCCCCCTTGTTCACATCTGGCAGCTGTTAATTTGCCTCCAACACTTTTCCTTTCATATTTTCCCCATTATGTAGATAGGGGCAAAAATGTTTGGTGAATTGGAAAGCGCGGGGTTAAAATTTCACCTCACAACATAGCCTATGACGCTCTCGGGGTCCAGACGTGTGACTGTGCAAATTTTTGTGCCTGTAGCTGCGACGCCTCCAACACTTTTCCTTTCACTTTTTCCCCATTATGTAGATAGGGGCAAAATTGTTTGGTGAATTGGAAAGCGCGGGGTTAAAATTTCACCTCACAACATAGCCTATGACGCTCTCGGGGTCCAGACGTGTGACTGTGCAAAATTTTGTGGCTGTAGCTGCGACGGTTCAGATGCCAATCCCGGACATACATACATACATACATACATACACACACACACACATTCAGCTTTATATATTAGATATTGCACTTTCCCCATACAGTACAGTTCTCCTATATACGTTCCCCCATACAGTATATTTCTCCTATATATCACACATTCCCCCCATACAGTACACTTATCCTATATATATAATATACATTCCCCCATACAGTACATTTCTCCTATATATAATATACATTCCCCCATACAGTACATTTCTCCTATATAATATACATTCCCCCATACAGTACATTTCTCCTATATACATTCCCCCCATACAGTACATTTCCCCTATATAATATACATTCCCCCATACAGTACATTTGCCCTATATACATTCCCCCCATACAGTACATTTCTCCTATATATAATATACATTCCCCCCATACAGTACATTTCCCCTATATACATCCCCCCCATACAGTACATTTCTCCTATATATAATATACATTCCCCCATACAGTACATTTCTCCTATATATAATATACATTCCCCCATACAGTACATTTCCCCTATATACATTCCCCCATACAGTACATTTCCCCTATATACATTCCCCCATACAGTACATTTCCCCTATATACATTCCCCCCATACAGTACATTTCTCCTATATATAATATACATTCCCCCCATACAGTACATTTCTCCTATATATAATATACATTCCCCCATACAGTACATTTCTCCTATATATAATATACATTCCCCCATACAGTACATTTCCCCTATATACATTCCCCCATACAGTACATTTCCCCTATATACATTCCCCCATACAGTACATTTCCCCTATATACATTCCCCCCATACAGTACATTTCTCCTATATATAATATACATTCCCCCCATACAGTACATTTCTCCTATATATAATATACATTCCCCCCATACAGTACATTTCTCCTATATATAATATACATTCCCCCATACAGTACATTTCTCCTATATATAATATACATTCCCCCATACAGTACATTTCCCCTATATACATTCCCCCATACAGTACATTTCCCCTATATACATTCCCCCATACAGTACATTTCCCCTATATACATTCCCCCCATACAGTACATTTCTCCTATATATAATATACATTCCCCCCATACAGTACATTTCTCCTATATATAATATACATTCCCCCCATACAGTACATTTCCCCTATATACATTCCCCCATACAGTACATTTCCCCTATATACATTCCCCTCATACAGTACATTTCCCCTATATACATTCCCCTCATACAGTACATTTCCCCTATATACATTCCCCCCATACAGTACATTTCTCCTATATATAATGTATCCCCCCATCTAGCCCTTTCCCACCTCGCGCACTGGCCCATACATGGCTGCCCTCCATCTGTCCCCCTCGGCCCCATACTCCCACTCTTCCGTTCACCTTCCCGTCCCCGCACCCCCCGCCGGCTGTTCCCGCACAGACTATCCCCCCGTGTTATGACTTCCTTCCCGTCCCGTGACTACCGCAGACCCCGGCCTTCCCCCGTGCACGCAGGCTCACACACTCCGCTCCTCCCGGGCCGCTGGAGTCTCTCCCGTCTATAGGATCACGCAGCTTCCACCACTTCTGCCTCTCTGTGTTGCGCTTGCAGACTGCAGTCTATGAAGTACCGCTAGGGGCGCTGCCCAGCAGTACGCGCTCGTTCTGTCATTCACAGTTCTTGTAGCGGGCGTGGCCATGCTGTCAGTCAGGACACTTGGAGGGGCGGGGCTTTCTGTCAGCGTGCTCGGCCTCCCTGTCACTCAGCGAACTCTGTGGGGGCGTGGCTCTGCTGACAGTCCCTCCGTGGTGGGTGTGGCCAGGACGTCAGTCAGCTGGAGGAGGCGTGGCTAGTGCTGCGCTCAGCTGGTGCAGCCCGTTCACCTGCAGCTCAGAGCGGGGGAGAGACGGGGCGGCAAGCGGCAGCGCCCGGGGGCAGCGGAGCCTCCACACCGGCATCGGGACGTGTAGGACTGAAGGGAGGACTGACATTCCTGCAAATACTGGGGGCGCTCTGGACACTTGGCTGCTGGGATCAAGAGTCCTGTCTGGGCACAAGATGCCAGGGGTTCTGCTGCTGCTGTTGGCTCTGCCAGGGGCACTGGGGGTAAGTGGGCATCCTCCTCTTCCTATGCACCCCTGGAGTATTGGGGAGGGTTCTGCAGTGTTACTCTTAGATGTGTCCATCACCCCCGGTCACACTCCTCTCAATGGACATGTAGAAATGAGGGGTTAACTGAGGATGGTTCGTTATTAACCCTATAGCTCGGAGGGGCAAATCTGCACATGGAAATGGCACTGGAATGGTTAATGACTACCCTTCTGTACTTGCTGCACGCCAGGCGGTCATTGGACAGAGGGGGTTAATGAGATTCCTATCCAGATTTTAGTATCTGTCAAGATTTTAATGGCCAAAATGAACAGCCGATGCCTGTCTCACTGTACGCACGGTGGGATTGGAAGGGGTTAACTTGGGATGCCAGTTTGGATGGGCGCAGAACTGAGATGTTAACTACCAAGTTCACATGTGGCATATGCCAAGTGATCAGTGGGTGGGAAGGGTTAAGTCTCTTGACTCTGACATTTATTTATTTTTTTGCAATTTCTGGATTAGAATTGGATAGGTTGTCTGATGCCTGGAGTGAGTGGGAAGGGTTAATCGGCTGGCGTCTCTTGTGTGAATGGAGGGTACACTGGGCATGTGCCTCTTCTCTGAGGTGGAAGTTGAGAGTGGGGCGCACGGTCTGCGAGCACGTCCCATCCTGGCAGGTGTCACTGTGACCCCCTAGGTGTATTGCCACCTTCCCTTCTAGTAACATGTCGGCACTGATGTGTGTCAGACTCCGCACATGTAGGAACCACAGCCTCTGCAACATCCTGCTCCCAGAATGATGGTCAATATGACTGGATAGCTTCACTGGCAAGTAAGGCGGCTAACAAGACGCGGCATTTGGGAAGCCCGGCTTAACCCCTTCCTCCGTGCACCTGTGCTCTGTAAGTCAGTGCATTGCAGAGAGGAGCCGGGGAGAGCTCGCTGAGGCATGATCTGTCTTCTGCGGGTTGGCAGACAGGAATCACTACACAGCAATCTGCAGAAGTTAATAGATTGACCAGTTGCACGAATGCTGGACAATGCGAGCAAATAGCAGGCGAGAAATAGCGCTAACGATTTTCTGCTTCTACAAAGACTGAATGCAGGAAAATCAACCCCCGGATTGGAATCCTCTGCAGATTCCTCTGCCGGCTGAATGGGATGGCAGTGATAAAGATGCTGCTGTGTTACCACTGACACAAACATTTCTGTGCTCTGCAAAAGTGTCCTCCTTCCTCGGGCTCTATACAGCACACATGTCCTGTGACCTGCCAAGAATGTAACCCTTCAGTTCACTGCCATGGGAAGCGGTGGCACACAATGTGGCCTGTCACCGAGGCACAAAGATGTCTGGCGTCTAAGAATCCCCCCCAAAAAATAAATGCTAGCTGTATGTATATATTAAAATATACACTTTCTTAAGGGTTGCATAGCAGACACGGAAGCAAGATGTCTCCGTAGGCTGCACACATTGCTACTCATTGGAATTTTAAATGACACTTCTCCTCTTTTGCTCTCTGCTCAAATCCTTGTCCCTCTCTGGTTCAGTGACCTGAGCCGGCTGAGCTGTGGGTACAACACAGATACCAGATAGCAGCCCCCAGTCTGTCCAGTCTATACAGAAAAGGAAAAATATGTGTTTTCTAATTCCCAGAACAAGACCAAATAATGAACATTAAGGAGCCGGTGCTTTCTATGTGAACTCCAGCAACTTGTAGCCTTATGCTCTAGCTGCTCGTTAATTGCTGATGTTTCACTGGTGTTGACTCCCATACATCCCGTCTACGCACAGTTCACCAATGTCAACTCCCATACATCCCGTCTACGCATGGTTCACCAATGTCAACTCCCATACATCCCGTCTACGCACAGTTCACCAATGTCAACTCCCATACATCCCGTCTACGCATGGTTCACCAATGTCAACTCCCATACATCCCGTCTACGCACAGTTCACCAATGTCAACTCCCATACATCCCGTCTACGCACAGTTCACCAATGTCAACTCCCATACATCCCGTCTACGCATGGTTCACCAATGTCGACTCCCATACATCCCTTCTACGCACGGTTCACCAATGTCGACTCCCATACATCCCGTCTACGCACGGTTCACCAATGTCGACTCCCATACATCTCGTCTACGCACGGTTCACCAATGTCGACTCCCATACATCCCGTCTACGCATGGTTCACCAATGTCAACTCCCATACATCCCGTCTACGCACAGTTCACCAATGTCAACTCCCATACATCCCGTCTACGCACGGTTCACCAATGTCAACTCCCATACATCCCGTCTACGCACAGTTCACCAATGTCAACTCCCATACATCCCGTCTACGCACAGTTCACCAATGTCAACTCCCATACATCCCGTCTACGCATGGTTCACCAATGTCGACTCCCATACATCCCTTCTACGCACGGTTCACCAATGTCAACTCCCATACATCCAGTCTATGCTTGTACGGCTGCAGAGAGGTTCAAAAAATAGATCCAGGCGATTACTGATGGATTAAATTCCTTGTTTTATTAGCAATGTATTTAGTATTAAGGGCTGTCAGAGCTAAAACTCTCAGCATGGCCTGATCGAAGACTGAAAATGCCAATAAAGGACTATTAAGATAGTTTTATCACATTATTGGTTGCTTTAGAATCTCATTTTCCTACATCTTGATATATATAAAGGGTTATAGCAGTTAAAAAAAACTAAAATGTCTGGCCGGTGATAACTCAAAAAACTAATACTGCACTAAGTTCATGTGCTGACCACCGCCATAAAGAAAGTCTTGTTTCACTATAGCCCATGGCTCCTCTAAAGCAGAATGATCTCCTCTACATTCAGTACAATGTCCATTACCATAGCAGGGGCAGAGCCAAGAGAGCCATGTGCTGGGGACGGCTGCGAAGACGCTCTGTCTTGATCAGGGAGTTTAAGATTTATGGCTAGGGCTATAGTGAAGAGAAGAAGCAGATCACCTTGCAACACAACCGGGTCTTCGATTCCTCTTCCACCATGCCCCGGCAGCAGACACAATCTATCTGCGTATCCTTGATGAGACCAATGGCGTCCTTCTCGTTGGTTATTGACGTGCAATTACTCAATGGAGACGAGTTTAACTATCCCCACACAGCTTACAGTCACTTACCGCTCCGAACCTTTATGTTTAGTGGGATGTGTTGGGTTGTGGTAGATGCTCGCCGTCCCATTTTATTATCCGTACAGCCGTACAGTGATGGGATGCAAACTGTCAGCTTTGCATTGAATACGCAATGCACGAATGCAGGGAGGCTTTTTAGGCAAGTAATAAACAGCCGTACTTGTGGCATTCTGATTTTTCTGCACTTAGCAGCCTTGAGATGTACTTTTCGTGATGTGCTGTTTAATAAATTAAGTACACTTAGCTCTGCCTGCCCTTATTGTAGGACTGCCTTTATATCATCTCAGTTTGGGCCCCAGGTTTAACCTTTTTTCCCATTTCCAGGTTGCTTTCTGTAGGATTCAGCACTGGACAGCTACCTTTCTCCAGTCTGCATGGGCACACAGTATAGTGCTAAGGCCTTATGTGTCATATAAGATCTCAGTATAATATATTGCTTTGTTTTACCATATAGCAGCATTTTCCAACCACTTTTTTTCTGGTGTATATACAGTATATATCCATGCATACATACATCTTGGATCTCTTCTATGGGAGAAACTGCTATTTTAATCCATTGGGCTTTCTAGTCTTTTATACACAATGTTGCCCTCGCATTGTGATCAGTGAGGTAAGATAGTATAATATTGTAGTTTTACATGCAGTCCTATGCAAATCCCACAGACAGCAAGCATGATGCCACATGGCAAACCCACGTTGCCGTCATGCTCGGCTCTGCTGCATTTGTATAGGGCATAGTGTGACCTGAACTGTTGATCTTACAAATCGTGTTCCCAAGCAGATATTGTATAAATCATCTAATATGTAAAGGATAATGATCGGTTTTATCAGAGCTCTGCGGTAACAGTCACGGTTTTCAGATGTGTAACTCTTATTGTGTAAAATAAGGTGATTGTGGGTCTATGATGTAGACCATGATCCACAATCGGTTCCTCTATTACGTTCCTTTCATAGTTTGTGAAATCCAATGTTTTTTTGTCCCTATATAATAGCACAAGAGAAAGAAGAACAAGAAAAAAACCCAACCCTTTCTATTGCAGTCTATTTTCCCCCCTAAATAAGAGTGCGGAGGCTGTTAGAGCTAATCAGGGTCATTATACTCTTCACTGTCTGCGACTACATATTCCATCCCCAAAGGCAGATTGAGAACCGCTACCAAGGAGATGGGCTCTGAACAAATACTTGAGGTCTTCGCAAATTTCAGATGAAATTTGGTGAAATCAAATCTCTGATGCTTCTCCGAGAAGGTCTTATGAATTTAACTCCCCTGTTGCCGAAAGCAAAGAGATAAAATGCGAATAACACTGTATAGCTGGAAATGTGCCTCTGAAATAGTGCGGTCTACCCGTAATCCAGCTTTAACACATCGGTTAAATATGCAATCAATAGACTCGATACTGAGTTTATGCGTTGATGAGCTGCTTGCGTCTAACGACATAGCAGAGCTGAGATTGTGGCTGTCTGAGCGAAGTCTTATGACATAGCGATATTACTGTGAGTTGTGCCAAACTTCAGTGACAAAGTTATCACTGCTACATCTGCATAAAGAGTTATATGTGACCAAGGGCAACCTATACATTTCTGGTCAGTAGTTGGAAGAAAAAGCCCTATTCTCACAGATGTTAAGTATATATCTCCACATTAGTACCCCTTGCACATAGTACCACTTGTTGCATTGCTTCGGAAACTAGATTTATTTTTCTGGTTTGAGCTTCTTGAATTGTAAAGTGCTGTTCAATATGGTGGCACTAAATAAGTAAATAATACTATTCTTCTTCTCCTCCTCCTTCTCATCCTTCTTCTCCTTCTCCATCTACTTCTTCTCATACTTCTTCTTCTCCTTCTCCATCTACTTCGTCTTATCCTTCTTCTTCGCCTCCATCCGCTTTTCCTTCTCCTCCTTATCTGCCTTGTCCTTCTTCTCTTCCTTCCACTTCTTTTTTCTCATTTTTCTTCTCCTCCTTCTCCTTGTCCTTCTTCTTCTTGTCCTTTTTCTCCTCCTCCTAATTCTCCACCTTGTCCTTCTTCTCTTTCTTTTCTCCTTTTTTGCCTTCTTCTCCTCCTTCTTGTCCTTCTTCTTCTCCTCCTTCTTCTTCTCCTCCTCCTCCTTTTTCTTCTTCCTTTCTAGTTTATTGCTCACTAACATTTCCATTGTTGCTTCTTGCCACGTTGGTATCTCTGTACACTCTATACACAGCACGGTGCCAGTTTTTATGCATTGTTCGCCAGCCAAAGTACGGCCTTGACTCTTCCGCTGTAGATGCTTGCTCAGTACCACTTCCCTTTCATTTCCATTCTTGTTCTGTAGGATTGTGCCATTTGTATTTGTTGTTTGCTTCTTCTTAAAGTCTGTGTAGTTTAGAGTTAGAATATAGTTTTTATGCCGTATATTACTTGTTTAGGGTATATAGATGATCACCGAATATGAGGAACATCGGAGGTCCTCAGCTTGTTTTAGAGAGTCATGTTTTATGATCACACGCTGTAGTGAGAGACAAATCGTCTAGAGGAACAGTCTAGATCGGAAACACATACACACCCAAATTTTCTTAAAACATGATCCCCTTTGGATCATGAAGTCCTAGGACACGTTACCAAAAGACACTCCTTCCTCTCCTCGCAGACCGTGAAGCCTCTCTCTCCTCTTGTTTCCCCCTTCTCTCCTTGCCTCCTTAAATTCTCTATTTATCTTTCCCCCGGTTATCCCTTTCTAGCAACCCTTCATTTTGTTTTTTTCTGACATCATCCATTTACCTCTAGATAGACTTGCCTGTTTTCTTAATAGTAGAGCATTAGTTAAAATTCTCTGACACTTTTTCTCATATTGACCATGTTTTTCTGTATGTACTTACGTCTCTTTTTTTTTTCCAATGATTTGGTTTCTTAGCCTGATATCAGCTAGTAGGAATATATCTCTGGTCCTGGTTTAGTAATGTTGTGACAACCCTTGTACCATTTGTGGACTATTGCGTTTGTATCGGCTAAAAGTAAGGAGGCCACATGTAGGAGACTCTGAGCTACAAGTGCCTCACGTGATACCTCTCCATCAGTATACCAATTGGATGATTGGGGATTTAATTCTCATCAGTTTATTGTAGCAGAAATGGACACAATTATCTTTAATTTATCATTAATTTTCTCTCACTTCATAGTGCAGAAGTGGCCGAGCTGAAAGCAGTACCCATATATTTATAGAAAGATGAAGCTCATTCTCTGGGGTTTGGCTACTAGAGCCCCCAGAGATTTCATATAGGTAATGGGAATATTCTGTAGTATTACCGGGCAACCACTGAAGTCAGTCCACCAGAGCAAGAACTGCTCTTTGCATAAGTGAACCCCCCATCTACAACATCTGTGTTCCCAAACTGCTTTTTCACAAGGGAGGTCCCTGTCTATAATGTCCATGTACCCAACTTCTCTTTACATAAGGAGACCCCATCTACAATGTCCATGTGCCTTAATATCACACATAGACAGGAGTGTTCCTGAGTAGACAGTTCCTTTAAGAGCATTCCCTAGGCTTACTACAGTAACATATCGGCATGACAGCTCTTCTTCATATGTGAGTATATATTATAAATCTGTGCCCCTGAGTAAGCTGGCAATACATCACGCTCTTCATGCACTGGTTATTATTCTAGGTATATTTAATATATAGTGCGATGCATATATTCTGCACAGACAGACCTTCACAAAGCCCAGCTTCCATCCTAAGTAGAAAATGCAATTCTCAGTACGGCAACTGTTCATATCTTCTATGCATTTATATTCTGTGATTATTCAGAATGCAGGATACTGTTATTATTGCTGCGTGCAGTCACTTTTGCTGCTGGTTCAGCGCCCGGCACTTGTACACAAACTATGCAGGTTGTGGATGAACTTTATATTCGGGAACATTTTCCTGGAAATACATATTTTTTTATGTGGAGGTATGACTTTTTTTTTGTTCCCCGCGCTAACGCATTGCTCTGATTTTCTGGCTGCAGGCATACGCTGGGAATCTAACCGCGCAGCACAGCTGTACACCAGGCTTTTCTGAGGAGGGTTACACGGCCCTCGTATCACCAAGCATCAAAGAGGGGCAGAGGCTTCTAAAAGGTAGGCAAGAGGTTAATACCCTAAATCTTGTCACCAGGAGACAATTTATGGGATGGATTTATTATGGCTGATTCACACCTCGCGCCTTTATTTTCCCTGGAAGAATGTATTTTGTGTAGGAACAGTTCGCAATCTTCCATTGTGCACCAGCATTTTATATCTTTATTGCAAGGGCGGCAATGCACATGAAAATATTTAAAGGGGATGTCCATGCCTGGTGAAATCTTCGGCTATCACTGCAGCTTGCCGAATCTTACCGGCGTGTAGTGTACGTGACCACAAGCATGATACCCGCATACTTGAGGTCACGGGTTGTCCATTGGAACTGGCAAGTGGAGCCGAATCCTAGCCTTGTGTACATTACATAAGATTTGGTAAGCTGCAGCCCTTTGCAAAGATTTCATTGGGGGTGGACATCCCCTTTAAATAAAATCTGTCACCAGGTTTTTGTTACCCCATCTGAGAGCAACATGATGTAGGGATAGAGGCCTTGATTCCAGCGATATAACCCTTACTGGGCTGCTTGCTGCAATTTTGATAAAAATCCTTGTTTTATCTGCTCTCTTAATGCTGAGCTCTGTATAACCCACCGCTGATTGGCCCCTTTCAGTGTATAGGTAGAAAGCTGTCAATCAGTGCTGGGGGCGGGGTTATACAGAGATCATGAATATGGAGGACTACCTGGCAGTAGGTTTACTAGTCCTCTAGTGATAAACCAGTGATTTTATCAAAACTACAGAAAGCAGCCCAGTAAGTGACACATCGCTGGAATCAGGTTCTCCATCCCTATATCATGCTGCTCTCAGGTTAGGTGTCAAAAACCTGGTGAAACATTCCCTTTAACTTGTTTCAATGTGGAATCACAACTTTAAGCAATATATGGGTGAATATTACAATTGTTGTTCCTCTGAATGACGACAGCTATATTTTTTTTGTGTGTGATACAGGTCTCAACACATGATTGATGAGTGCGGCCTTATGTGTTTGCATGTTTTAGATACATTTTTTACCCTCCGCATGTGCTCACTATATGTAAGTCAGCAGACTCGGCATTATTCATCCATGTATCAGTGAGCGACACTTGATGTAGCCGTGTGATGTCATGACATAAAGCACAAGGATCAGCTCGGAGGATTAATGGGATGAGGGGTTTTTTTTCATTGTCTACTGAGAGAAAGACTGAACATATGTTTTAGCAAATGGACGAATTCTCGGAAGACCGGCATGCTGAGTTCAGTTTTTTAATAGACTAATCTCTAAGCATTATTTTTCTGCCTGCAAGACTCCATGGCCGTGCTAAGGTGTTAATGGAGACCCATTATCTACACGCAGTATTCAACTAGTGAAGGTTAAACGCAGGGCTCATCCCATAGTTACACACGGTAATGTGACACCATGAAGACTTAAAGGGGTTGACCATTTTCTCTTGTTCGTGCAGGTTTCCTCACACACTGACCAGCATGTCTGTCCATACAATGGCGGCTGGTGGACGAGCAGTGACCAGACTTCTCCATCAGCCTCCTCATGTGGATAACATCTCACATGAGAAAGCAGCTTTTCTATTGGAGAAGATCTGGTCACATGCTCCTCCACCAGCCGCCATTTTTTGAAAGAATTAATGAATAGTTTTTGAAGAAAGCTGCTCTAACAAGAGATAGTTGCGAACCCCTTTAAGGCAGGGGGTGGTTCTTATGTCAGTGGTGCTTAGGGTAAGTTCACACCTAGCACATTAGCTGCAGTCTTTTGTCTCGGAATGACTTCAGATACAGGGAATAAATCTGCCTTAGATTTGTCTTTCATTTCCTCAGTGTGTATGGGTAAAGTCTCCTTCATTTTACTATACTGTAATGCCCTGTGGATTAGCGAGCTGCAGGTCTGGCCCCCACATGGAGAGGCAGGTCCTATGTACTATCTCTGAGGCGCAATGCCGCAGCCAAGAATGGAGTGCTAAATACGGCTGGGAATATTGGAGGGAAAATGGTGCCGGTAAACTCTGCAATGCCATGGGTGAAAGATAGGCACTGACATCCGCCAGATAAGTTGTCATGCTGGGGATTTAAAATACACGGTGCTGGGCAATGTACACTGCAAATATGTCTGCAACCTGTGCATGAGAGTTCTTATAGTCCAGTGCTTAATGGTAGCATTTTAAAAACAATGGATTTTAATCTGCTGCGTTTATGCTACATGGGAACATACAGTACCCTTAATGGTTTTTACTCTATTTTTATTTGGATTAGCTTACTAAATGTCCACTGTCTGTCTGTCGGTGTATCTATATCATTATCATCTATCTATCTATCTATCTATCTATCTATCTATCTATCTATCTATCTATCTATCTATCTATCTATCTATCTATCATCTATCCCATATATTTCTATCAATTATCTATCTAACTATCTCATATCTATCTATCTATCTATCTATCTATCTATCTATCTATCTATCTATCTATCTATCTATCTGTTATCTATCCCATATATTTCTATCAATTATCTATCTATCTTTGACACCCCAGGGTCCTGGTCATCACAGTGGCATTGCTTTCCCCAAGGGGAGAGTGGTGTCACGCTTGGAAGCGATGAAAGATATCTTTCACCAGGTAAACACTACATACAACACGTTTATACTCCAGGCCAGAAGGGGGATCTCTGAACCCGGATTAATGGGAGCTGCCCATATATATTCTGGCTGGAGGGGAAGTTAGTGAGCAGTGAGTGCCTGACAGCAGATTGGAGCAGTCTGAGGCAGAGAGACGGGTTTGGAGCCGTGCAGCCTGAGGTGCTGCAGCTCCAGGATTGAGAGAACTAGAAAGAATGAAGAGCTTGTAAGAAGAGTGCAGGAGGGAGAAAGCGCAGGAGAATAACACCAGTGGAGCAGAGCTGAGAAGTGGCTACCTCCCTGGCTAGTGCAGATTCCGGTAGCCGGAAGACCGTGGTCGTGCTGAACTATACAGTGGCATAGCTGACATCGGCAAGACAGCTGGATTGTACATCACCTGTCCGCATTGATATGCAGGAGACACAGTGATATCTATAGGGCCCGGGTCATGATAGAGACCCTGTAAAAAGGCCCAGTTCACCTGTCATACGGGTTGTGTCCTAACCTTTATGGGGGACAGAGAGGAACTGTGAGGACCTTATTGGAAGCCTTAGGCTTCTTTCACACTTCAGTTTTTTGGCGTCAGTCACTTCCGACATAATGACGGATCGACGGATCCGTCACAGTTGAAAAAACGGATGTAATGGATCCGTTTTTTTGACGGATCCGTTACTCGGGGGTTGTATATACTTTTTGGAGCATGCGCAATTGAAAAAAATTGAAAAAACGGATTGGGGCGACGGATCCGCCGAAATGACGGTCGCGACGGATCTGTCGCCCATAGGTGGCCATTCTATGAAATGACGGACGCGATGGATCCGTCGCGATCCGCCATTTCAACGCAGACAAAAAACGTTGCAATGACCGTCAATGTCCAGATGACGTCCGCCAAATTTTGACGGATCCGTCGCATGACGGATGGAACGGATGACCATCCGTGACAATCCGTCGCTAATGCAAGTCTATGGGGAAAAAAACGGATCCGTCGAGAAAAAAAACGAATCAGTTTTTTGAGGAAAATGGCGGATTTAGACTGACGCCAAACAACTGAAGTGTGAAAGAGGCCTTAGGCAGTAAGGGACAACAACACCACCACACTTTGATCTCCACCTGGTAAGGGAGACACCGGATTCGCTTCCAAGTCGGCCAGACTCTGCCTGTACCTGTGATCTGGTGCCCTGGACTGCTGTTGCCTGAAGTCTACAGTAAACCAGGTAAAGACATTGCAAACCTGTGTCCTCGTTCTTCATCGCACCACCCACCATCTTCACCATACACTGAGAGCCCTGGGGACCTACTTCACCTGTGGGAAGTTATACCATCTAGCTGCCATACCATCACCCCAGAGGACCCCTTTAAGCAGCGTTGGTCCCTACTGACTGAATACCACAGGTGGCGTCACGACCACGAACTTTATTCATAAAACCCCTAAAAGATTTTCCCTTTGATTCGGCGCCCAGGGCCACAGACCAGGTCGCAACCACCGTGACATCCCTTTTAAGAGCGACCGGACCCGGTACCGAGTAGCCCCACGGCCCAGGCGGGCGACTCATATCTAACTCTCATATCTGTCAATCTATCTATTATCTTTCCCATATCTTTCTATTAAATATCTATCTATTATCTATCCCATATCTTTCTATCAAATATCTATCTATCCCATATCTATCTATCTAGCTATCCCATATCTATCATCTATCCCATATCTTTCTATCAATTATCAATTATCTATCCCATATCTATCATTCTATCTATCTATTATCGATATCATTATCTATTCATCTATCTATCTATCTATCTATCTATCATTCTATCTATCTATTTATCTATCTATCTTTCTATCTGTCTATCATCTGTCTATCTGTCTCCTATCTAGGGGATAGACAGGCCGAGATGCAGAGCCACTTTTCCCATAATGCTAAGCTAGCCGTTATGCCGGCACTCTGCACTATGGTTCATCTATGATTTAATGGGAACACTTGGATTACTGCAGACTTGCAGATTCTCTCCGCAGCCGGTGTTCCAGTTCAGCGAGAGGCTTTTACCTCGAAGGATTTAAAACAAAATTAAAGTGTCATGTGTACAAGACAAAATTCTCAGAGAGATGACATTGTAATTATGGCCAGGAAGTTGTTTTTTCTCTTTCGGAGTAGAGATTTGTAGACATGGGTGAATTGGGGCGCTGTAGTGAAGTCTAATATGATTTTTTTTTTTGTTAATTTCTCATTAGAGATTTGTCTTCCCTTTTATTTTCTCACTTGTTGATTCAGTTACTTTCTGTGACAGACGCTTAGCAGAGTTTTTGTTTATCTTGTTAAGTTAGTTGTTTTTTTTCTTTGGCTATGTAGAAACAGGAAGTCTCTTGTCCATGCATTTATCAGTCCTCTCTTCAACTCCTGACCCAGCTGCTCCCTCCTCCCTCTGCCAGGGACTTTGCAGTGCTGTAGGATTGTAGTTCTAATGATGACTCATGCAGGGAAAAGAGACTTCCTGTTTCTACTTAGAGCTTACACGGAACCAGCTAGTCTGCTTTTAATCATGTGATTTCATAGACCTAAAGGAAAAGAGAAGAATTACCTAGGCCTGGATTAAATAGTAAAGAAAAATCAGCATATTGGCTTTGAGAGGAACTATTACTTCCTTCATGAAGAAAAAAAGAAGACTAAGATAATGTTTTCTCAAATATATATATATATATCTATCATTAGAAAAAGTAAAAAGGGTCATCTATAATTCGGTAAAAAAAAAAGCTCTAGCTGTTTAAGAGGAGATGACTGAATTTGGGTTTTCCATTGTTTCACTATCTTTACAGCTTTGTAAGTCTTCCCGCCTTTGAAGTGGGAGATACTACTGTAGGTGGGTGGATCAGTATGTATTCATGGGTGCTACTGTATGTAGTAATATAAGAAGCAATGTAAGATGAATTCCTGTATATTTTGGAGCATTAGGAAAATAAAAACAATAACGGTAAAACCTTAATAAGGGTAAAATCTCTGCTACTCTTTAATGTGTCTGTTGTGCGCTCTGTGTATCTGTAATCAGAGACCCAGATCAATCCCTTAGAAACAGCTATGTTCCCCATTAACTTTTTACACTAGCTATTTCCTCTTTTAGTATAGTAGTATTTTAGAAGCAGCTATGTCCTCCTTTTGGTAAATAACCCTTTACAAGCAGCTGTGTCCTTGTCCCATATCTGCGCTGCAGAATACACGGGTATGTTATCACATTGCCGATAAATAATATTCTGTAGGAAGTTCTGGCTCCTGGATAGAGATGAACATTTTCACCTGATTTGCAGTTCATTGATTCGCAGACCATTGGGTTGCATTGGTGAAATATTTTACCTTACTTGTACTTTGAATGTACGAGAAAATAAGTCAATTGGTTTTAGCATTGTATTGTATGACCCAGCAGCTGGGCAAAACAGCAAAACGGGCTCATCGCTCTACTTTACCATGCGAGTGCTTTATATATTTAGCTCCCCCACCTATCGTATAGTTGGTATCTCTCAGAGATGAGAATGCCCCAGATTCTGCACTCACTCTGGTGAAAGTAAAACCTGAAATATTGAAGCAAATAATCTGATTTGCTAATGACATGTATGTGAGAAAATACACCATCTCAGAAGCCATAGGTCCACTTAAAGGGTTGCATTATTTTTGGATTTTCCTATCATAAATTTGATCAAATTATTGCATGTATGAATAAATCTATTCATGTTATTCAAGAATTCATGGCTTAGTTTATGTAATATGCAAAAACATCTGAGTTGCCACAGATTGGGCAATGTTAAGTGTGGACAGGTTGTGTTCCTTCTCTTCCGTTTGGACCACCACCAGGCTTCCTGTTGGTCTGCGATTGACCTGTCTTGATGATGTTGGTCATCTTCTTTGTTATCATTGCTATCTTTTTCTCCCCATGCAACAAAGAGTCTGAAGTAATAAAACTAGTAGTTGCATAAAAAAATGTGTCTTGCTAAATAGTGTATATAGGAGATTTTTTCTAATGTGACCACTAGGGGCACTGTTGTATTGGAGTCAGTAGCTTATGTTCATTTCATCTTATGTGTAAATTAGCTTTACAGTCGTTTTGGCCATTGTATCGCATGAAAATCTAATCTATCTATCTATCTATCTATCTATCTATCTATCTATCTATCTATCTATCTATCTATCTATCTATCTATCTATCTATCCATATCTGTCTGTCTATCTATATCTATCTATTATATGCCTATCTATCTCATATCTATCTATTTATCTATCTCATATCTATCTATCTCATATCTATCTATGTATCTCAATCTATCTATTTCAGTGCATACAAGAACTGCAGATTGAGGTTTTTTTTTACCTTTGCAAAATGCATTGCAATCTGTACTTTAATTAACACGGGACTCACTAATGCTTACCAAACTGCCCCATATGCGCCGTGCTTAACCCCTACCTGTATGGCCTCTCCCACCCAAGGGAGCAATACTGCGGGCAATTACGGACACAGTACACAATACACAGCTCCATATTTCAGCTTTTGCTTTTAGTGGGAGGCTGCATTCACCCTCTTGAGGATAGCTAAGGAGGACTTCAGTGTACCCTTGGACATAATAACCATTAATTAGTTTAATTATAAAAGGATACAACACAGAAGTCAGAGTACGTGTATTACATGGTGTATGTAACTCATTCATGTGTGTGGTGTAAACTGTTGTGTTAAGTGGTTCACAATTACCTGTAAGTTTCTTCCCACAGTCCATAAGCAAAGCAGGTGAGAATGGCTTTTTGCTGTGAGCCCGCACATGGTATGTACACAGCGTGTGTGCTCTGGCTGTCGTCTGTAATGGTGTATGTGAAGTGTGGAGTCCACAATTGGTTTTATTATTAATAGCTAGTTTTCTATTTTTGTAATACAGATAAACTAATCTTGTAAAATTTAGGATTGACAGATTTGATCAAGATCGACAATGCAATTCAGTTTGTTTCGATTTTTCCATTTAAATATCATGTTGAGGTGCCTCTTCAAAACATAATGAACGTAGGGTAAAAAAAAATTAAAAATTATATTAAATATAAAAAATCAACTACTTGATATATGTATCTTGTGGTAGTTCAACTCACGTGGCGGTATATTGAGGTAAAAAATAGGAACACCGTCCCTTTAAATCCTTGGTTGGTTTATTATTATGCAGCAACAAGAGGGGAAAAATAAATGCAGCCTTTCCGGCTAAGGGTATGTGCACACGTCCGGATTTCTTGCAGAAATTTCCTGAAGAAAACCGGAAATTTTCTGCAAGAAATCCGCATTTTTTTTGCGTTTTTTTTCCATTTTTTTCGCGGTTTTTTTAGCATTCTGCAAGCGTAATTAGCTTGCAGAATGCTAAAGTTTTCCAAGCGATCTGTAGCATCGCTTGGAAAACTGACTGACAAGTTGGTCACACTTGTCAAACATACTGTTTGACAAGTGTGACCAACTTTTTACTATAGATGCTGCTTATGCAGCATCTATAGTAAAAGATAGAATGTTTAAAAATAATTAAAAAAATAAAAAAATGGTTATACTCACCCTCTGCAGACAGCCGATCTCAGCGGCGTCCGTTCCTATAGATGCCGGTGTGGTTCAGGACCTTCGATGACGTCGCGGCTTGTGATTGGTCGCGTGAGTCACATGAGCGGTCACGCGACCAATCACAAGACAGCGACGACATCACAGGTCCTGAACCACACCATCTATTCTATAGGAATGGAAGAGAGAGCATGCACGGGAGAGGCGGGAACACTTCGGGGGCCATCAGAGGGTGAGTATATAATTTTTTTTTATTTTAATTCTTTTTTTTGACCAATTATATGGTGCCCAGTCCGTGGAGGAGAGTCTCCTCTCCTCCACCCTGGGTACCAACCGCATATAATCTGCTTACTTCCCGCATGGTGTGCACAGCCCTGTGCAGGAAGTAAGCAGATCAATGCACTCCTAGGTGTGCGGAATCCCCGCAATTCCGCATTTTTAATGAACATGTTGCTTTTTTTTCCGCGATGCGATTTTTTCGTGGAAAAAATGCAACATTTGCACAAAAAATGCGGAATACCCTGTAAATAATAGGAGGCATATGTAAGCGTTTTTTTCGCGTTTTTATAGCGAAAAAAACGCGAAAAATCCTGAACGTGTGCACATGGCCTTAAACAGGAAAACAATAAAGAAAAACACTGCAACAAAGTCCATACTTATGCGGGTAACATCCCGCTCTGGAGCAACACAGGCTCAGTCTTTCTTCCACAAGACACAAAACCACTGGAGAATCCTCTCTCCAGTCTTGCTGACCAAAGACTGCCTCCAGAGCCCAGTAAGGGTATGTCTCCACGTTCAGGATTGCATCAGTCTTTGGTCAGGATTTTATGCAAGTAAAATCCTGACCAAAACTGCACCTGAGGTCACTGGCAGGTCACCTGTGGTGTACCTGCGTGTTTTGCTCATAGTAGCAACATGCAGCGTTTTGAAAAAACGCACAACGCATGCGTTTTTAAACGCATAGTGGAGTCTGGATTTCATAAAATCCCATCCACTATGCTGTAACATCTGGACGCTGCGTTTTTGACGCAGCAGAAAAACGCAGCGTCAAAAACGCAGCGTTTCCTGAACGTGGAAACATACCCTTACTTAAACCCAAGACCATGTGACTCTTTCCATCATGGTACTGACCACATGATTATGACATTACACAGGTCCTGTCGGCTCTGCATGTGAAGATATGGTGGACCTCCTCCCTCCCGCTATATGAAGGTCCACTAAAACCAGCCCATTATGCAACTTTACTTAACCCTCACACAACACGTAGTGTGCTGGAGGAAAATACTCTAGTTTGATATCACTGACGCCATTAAAGCGCTGTGTCACATATCTCCCCTTTATTACAGCACAAGTGACTTTGGTTATTTTTTGCGGTTTATACAGTGATTGGCGTGGCAGAGATGGTAGGTAATAAACCATGTCTGCCTTCTCTATGGGAGTCTGGCTGTGTAAAAGTTCAAATCACCCCCCTTTCGCCCCATTCAAAATAAAACAATAAAAAAAATCATACACACACATATTTGGTATCGCCCGATCTATCAATAAAAAAAAGGATTAAACTGATCGCTAAACGGCGTATCGAGAAAATAAAAACGCCAGAATTATGTTTTTTTGGTCGCTGCAACATTGCATTAAAATGCAATAACGGGCGATCTAAAGAACATATCTGCACCAAAAATGGTATCATTAAAAACATCAGCTCGGCACTCAAAAAATAAGCCCTCACCCGACCCCAGATCATGAAAAATGGAGACGCTACAGGTAACGGAAAATTGCAAAATTTTGGGGTTTTTTTAGCAAAGTTTGAAATTTTTTTTCACCGCTTATATAAAAAATAACCTAGACATGTCTGTGAACTCGTAATGACCTGGAGAATCATATTGACAGGTCAGTTTTAGCATTTAGTGAATCTAGCAAAAAAGGCAAACAAAAAGCAAGTGTGGGATTGCACTTTTTTTTTGCAATTTCACCGCACTTGAAATTTTTTTCCCGTTTTCTAGTACACGACATGGTAAAACCAATGGTGTCGTTCAAAAGTACAACTCCTCCTGCAAAAAATAAGCCCTCACATGGCCATATTGATGGAAAAATAAAAAAGTTATGGCTCTGGGAAGGAGGGGAGCGAAAAACAAAAACGCAAAACCATTGTACTATTGGATTAACAATGGATAGGTGTCATAATTGACGCCTCTCCATTATTAATCTGGCTTAATGTCACCTTACAATAGCAAGGTGACATTAACCTTTCATTACCCCATATCCCACCGCTACACGGGAGTGGGAAGAGAGTGGCCAAGTGCCAGAATAGGCGCATCTTCCAGATGTGCCTTTTCTGGGGTGGCTGGGGGCAGATGTTTGTAGCCAGGGGGGGCCAATAACCATGGACCCTCTCTAGGCTATTAATATCTGCCCTCAGTCACTGGCTTTACAACTCTGGCGGAGAAAATTACGCGGGAGCCCACGACAAATTTTTCCGCGATTTAACCCTTTATTTTAATAGCTAGAGCCCCAAATTTGACACACAGACACTTCTTACATTAGTGAAGAGGAATATGTAATAAAAGAAGGGATATG
The DNA here is from genome assembly GCF_051348905.1 of Ranitomeya variabilis. Taxonomy (NCBI): domain Eukaryota; kingdom Metazoa; phylum Chordata; class Amphibia; order Anura; family Dendrobatidae; genus Ranitomeya; species Ranitomeya variabilis. The sequence continues at coordinate 570,917,696 of NC_135235.1, forward strand.
AGATGGTTTACTATATGTAAACCATGTCTCATATCCTGTCGGGTTTGTGAAGGAGAGAGCAAAAGCCGGCAATTGAATTAGCGGCTTTTATGCTATCTAGCTCCGTATTAAATATATATATATATATATGTGTGTCACTGACATATATATGTATATATACACATTCTATGTGTACAGTATATATCTATTCTATTCTAACCTGTCAGTGTGATTTTACTGTACACAGCACTAATTTGCCGGCTTTTCAAAGGACACCGGTGCAAAGGACACCGGTGCGTAAAAATCGGACAGCAATACGGATGTCATACGGATGTCATATGGATGTTGCGATAAAAAATCGCATGACAATCGCATCGCATCGCATTTTCCTCTGTTTTTTCGATCCTTTAATCGGACCGTTTTGTCTCTCGCAAGTGGAAATGAGCCCTTAAACTCAGTGTACTCGTAAGAGAAAAATACCATGTTGGGGATTAGAAACAAGCACCACAGGTCAGCTTACACTGACTAGGAAAGAAGCACAGTGCGCATGAGATTTCTATAAATCCATCCACTTTGCTGGAACTGTAAGACCCTACAAAAATACGCAATTTTAAAAACTCACCAAAAACTCATATAAAACATTGGATAGCACTGGTCTGGGTCGTACGCTCATTTAAGTGAGCCCTTAACCACATTTTTATCTGCATTCCTGCTATTTGTATCAGCCGGGCTCCTGCAGCTGATCGCATGAGTGATAAGGTCGTCCCTTAATGTGATCAGGGTGTGATCAGGGTGTGATCAGCGTGTGATCCAAATCTCCAGGATGAGGAGGAAAAGGAGAGAAACAGTTCTCCATCTTCTCTATTCTGTGAGGACGTGTAAATCGGACTGCACTCAGATGTTATTCGATTGCAGTCAGGTGTCCCACGCACTCATTGACTTCCTCCAACATTTGCTCAGCTCCATAGCATAACATTGGTCTGGGCGTGATCCGATGTTTTGTTGGCTCACACTCGGACTGATAATACTCTCGTCTGCACCTGCCCTAATGGTAAGATTGACATCTGTCATAAAGACTGTTCAATATTAAAAATCAGTTCTAGGATCCAAGTGTTAAATCCTCGCAATGACAGTGTGAACCGTCAAATTCATTCAACGTGAGGTAATATGTCAGTGCTTTATATGTCACCTTGGATTATTGTTTGTCGCGTCCATGTAATTACCTGTATGCACTGTATGTTTAGAGCAATGTGGCCATATGACTGGAAAATGTGGATTGCAAATCTTTGTAATTGCAGCCCTCCCCCCATAAAAAATAAAGAATTAAAGGGGGGTCTCATGGCAACTGAGACCGTGAAGAACCTTCATGGTTTTTTACTCAGCTTTTCTGTCACCTTGAGGTCAAGTGAAGGTGAAGATGATACCTGTGATCATCCCATGAGCGGTTAAAACTGTTTTTTACCAGTTTTGATTGGTGCCTTTTTAAGCCCTGTTTTGGCTTATTTGAACCATTCCAAGGTACCTGAGAAGAAAAGAAGATCACACCCTCCCTCCCTTTATATTTATTTTTGCCTTGTCGGGATGTTTTTATTTGTAGGAAAATCGCCCAGTCTATGGGTGGATTGGTTTTATTGGTCTTTGGAGTATTTGGACATTTATCTGAGTATTTTATTTGGTATTATTCTGTTTGGTTTTAAATTACCCTAAATAAACATCACGGCCAATTTTCTTACAACAAAATGTGTGATGTTTTCTTGTGTGGCCATGTGTTAGACTGTGGTGCCAAGGGCCCATCAGTAACCAACTCCAGGGCCCGACTTTTCAGCTACATGCACATGAGTTTATCCTCAATCCTAAATTCCCACAGCAATAAAATGGGTTGAATGTTAAATGAATAAGACGATGCCATTATCTGTATATGATGAATCAAGTGTATTGTGCCAAGTATTGCTCATATAAGAGGGTGGTGACCCATCCCTGCACAGGGGCCCACCGGAGGATTCTCCTGTTATCCTCTGGGCCAGTCCGAGCCTGGATGTAACTGCACAGCCCAGGCTGATAACATCATGGTGGTGTTAGCCCTCATACTCTCTGCCAAGTTTCAGGAACTAAGGCAAGCTTGTAGTCACTTCACTGAAGCCAATCTTATAAATCCGCGTCCTGTCTCCTCAGTGCTCCATCTTGGAACGAGCATATTTCATGGTATGGTGCCACAAGTATATCACAGAGAATTGTGTGTATTTAGCTGTGTCATATCGTCCGTTTTAGTCCATTTGGCACAATACATAACGAACTGTGTAATCTGATGGATTCCTGTCTGCAGATAAGCTATTTTATCCCACGACCCAGTCCAGCGGAGGCTTTATTCTCCTCCGTCTGAGTGACACAAATTGGAGCTAATGAGGACTGAAACCTACTTCAGTTACAGTACAGAAGCCCAAAACATCCGTGTGTGAAATGCCTATTTTTTTTTTTTTTTTGAAATGACATAAGTCTTAGCGACTGAACTTACCATGAAGGGACTTTTAAAATTGACATTTCCTTGGGTTACTGTAATTTGTACCAAAATTCTCAAAATATCGATCAATGTGTGACAAATTTGGCGCATCTTAAAAATGTACATTTCTGTATAGAAATGTTAGTTCGCTTTTAACGCCACTCCCTTACTGAAATGAGTTTGAAACGTTTTTTTTGTCGACATTTTAAGAAAAGCCGTAGTTCACAAATCTGACTAAACCATCATTTTCATAGCTAAACACAAAAACTTTTGTTGATGCCAGAAAACTGGCACAGAAGCCTTGATGCATGTCCCCTGCTAAACTGTGTGGAAGCCTTTATACCTACACTAAGAAGTACAAGGAACAATAATGTCCAGTGGAAGATTCCTGAGATGCCCAATGGACTCCGTACACATTAGACGACTGTTGGCCGAGCAATGCTTCCACCAATCGTTTGGCCAACAGCCATCTCGGCAGTCTCTCCAATACACAGGAGTCAAGTGGCCCTGGTTTCTCTGAGATATCAGCCGGCTTTGGCCGGCAAATTAACTCCAGGAGAACACTGCGATTGGCAGTCTGAAATTGAACATGCCCAATTGACATCTTCCTCAACCATTGCATGTTGGCCGGTGTCCTCATACACATTAGAGTGTTGGCTGAACCCTTTAATATCTTCGGGTTCAGCTAACATTAGGGCCTTAAAGGGGTAGTTTGGTCAAAACCCATAAGTCTGCAGCCACTCTGTGTGACTTCAGATTTATGAATCCCCCCAGCTCACGCAATGTGTACTGCAGGGATTCGCCAATTTCAGACCCAATACCGTAGGATAAGTATGACTTACATACCCCCAGCCAGTGGGCGCAGTCTCGCTCTCCATACACTTGTATAGATCGAGGCCATGCCCTCTAGTCGGACAAGCACACTGGCCGGCTGCGTAATTAGACGAGGCGCGGTCTCAGCTCAATACAAATGTACGGAGCGAGGCCAGTGGGAGCGGGAAACCAGCAAATGCATAAGTCTGCAGTCACACACATTAACTGCAGACTTATCGGTTTTGTCTGGACAACTCCTTTAAGATATGGTTTTATTCCTTTCTCAATGAATACTGAGTCTTCCACCATTGCTTATAGGGGTTATCTCCTCACAGACATCCCCTTTAATATGATAGCATGATTTATAAAAGGTCCGGTGGATTTTTCAGCGGCCTGTACAACAGTGGCGGACATACGATTGTTAAAGGTTAAATAGCTTAGGGGTTACACTACCATCTTAAAGGTAGTTTCCTACTATCAGATTGCATGAAAGGGTATAAGCTAATAAACTTCCTAGGTCACAATTACTTTTGGATTGTTAGAGAGAAATAATTAGGTGTCCCACATACAGTTCCTGCACAGCGGCCATCCACTGTCAGTTTTCCATCACGAGGCATATATATTATATGGGTGTATGGGACATGCGACAATGCAAATTTTGGCAGGAACATGTGTTTACAGTGACATACACAGAAGAGAGGGTGCCTCATGATATCAAACTTGTCTCAAGATACCAGGTTTTCGCACCCCCATGAAAAAGGAAACGGTGTTCAGGTGCATTTACACTGACAAAGTAGTGTAAACAGGCAATCCGAGAAATGCTTGTTTCATGATAATCGTTCAATCTAAACAGGCTGCCAATCAGCTGATTGTTAGGCGCATGAAATTTGGTTTGCAGAAAAATCATCGTTCAGTCCTGTGTGAACTGAACCTGCGTTGCAGAGGATGATGGTAGCCTATGCGCACTTAACATTTTGTTATAGAACATTCTGTGCCCATCTGAATCAGGGTCAGCCGGAAGAATATAGGCAAATGTGATTATGTCGTCAGTCGCTTAGCACTGCACATCGCACAGTGTTCCTTTCTCTCTCCACACTCTAAGGTCACTTGCCTCATCCAATCCTTGTGCTGATAATACAGCTCCTCAGGGGAGGGGATTCCTACATAGATTCTCACTAACCAATGCCAAGTGGGATGGGGCTTTCAAGGTTTCTTTCGCAGCTGCCTAGTTTGGGACTATGGTAGGTACACCCTTGTATAAAGACAGGTCATAGAGAGCATTTTGTTGGGATCTGAATGTTATTCCCTGGTGAAGTTTTCTTCATCTGTTACACAGCACTGCGATACGATACCATATGGTACTGCGTGATTTAATTTCCAATGTGTTAATTCAGGTTTTTCAGTAAGACTCGTTCTGCAACTAATTAGTCTCCAACAATTGCTTATCTAGTGAAGGTTCAAAAAACAAATGAATGCAGTTATTTCATTGGCTGCTTTGGGTGACACCTGCCTGCTGTTACTTTGCCCAAACCCTAGAGCCTTCTAAAATTAAGCAATTCAAGATCACTCCAGGTGTTCAACAATGCATCTTTATCAGACTGAAAAAAGAAAAAAGAAATAAAAAAAACAAAAACAGAAAGATGTAAGAAAAGTTTTCTTGTTTTCCTTGTAATCATTTCCAAAATTATTTTATTTCGTAGACAAGTATTTTGACAGACTTAGATCTCAGCTAACAAAAATTTAAGATTGTGTTGCATTGGTGTCAATGGAACGTGTTTGTCGCCAGCGATGGTAAAAAGTGAAGCTGCAAGTGCCAGACGTAACTGTGAACTGCAATAAGGATTAACTCTGATAAAATGTTTCTATTTTAAAATCTTTAAAGCTGTGTGTCTCAGTAAGCAAAGTGACTCATAATCCTCACCTTCTTTTTTTTTTTTTTATTAAGAAAGGATTGGGGTGAAGCCAAAAGTGTTAAAGCATTAAGTTATAATTTTAAAGTTGTAAATGGAGTCCTGGGATCGCTTTTTGTATCACATTTCTGTTGATCCCTTTCTTCTTTCCTACACAAATAGTATGAAACCATTCAAAATCATGTTATTTCTGATGGATCTGCAACATGTTATCTTGCCTGCAAGTGATGATCGAAGGGGCGGCCGATCCAGTTGTATGAGGAATAACTGTTTAAATTAATGTTGTCAATAAGGTTCCAAGACTGAATGCATAGACCTCCTGGATGTGTTCGATATTGAATTGTCAGAGTGGTCCGCAGGCTAATATATATATGCATATATATATATATATATATATATGTGTGTATATATATATATATATATATATATATATATATATATATATATATATATATATATATATATATATATATACAGGGCTGGACTGGCCATCTGGCAATTCTGGCAAATGCCAGAAGGGCCGGTCTGGTGGTGGGCTGCCTTGTCTGCTATGCTGTTAACAAAATTGGTGTTCTCAAGATACTCATACTGTTTAGAGTTGTGATGGAGCACACAGTTGCTGACTCCGTCACTTACCCCAGCAGCCACGGGGATCATTAGAAATATTGGTCTTGTAGTAAATCTTCCTTTCTTCCATTCAGGGTAATATTAGTAATATATCCCATCTGGTTCAGTGGGACGGGAACAACATGGGCCTGTGTGATTTCAAATGCCAGGGCTGAATTTCAGCCCCAGTCCCTACCTGTATATATATATATATATATATATATATATATATATATATATATATATATATATATATATATATATATATATATATATATATATATATATGTCGCGCACTGCACTAGCCAGTAAGCGCTGTGCATAACCCCGCCTCCACCACTGATTGGCAGTTTTCTGAGTACACTGTGCACAGGCAGAAAGTGGCCAATCAGTGGTGTGGGCGGGGTTATATAGAGCTCAGCATTAGAGAGCTGCTAGATCTGCAGCAGAGAGAACTGGGATTTTATTAAAACGGCAGCAAGCCACCTAGTAAGTGATGTCACTGGAATTGTGGTCTCTGCTCTAAGTATTAGTGCTCTTACTTGGAGAAAGATTCTCTTTAATAAATACAGACATTGGCTAAAAAATACCACAAAGCAAATAAAAATACCACCTCACCGTGACTATGTATTACCATTCTTCTCCATCCTTTTCCAGACATTATAAAGACTTCTTCCAGCTACGACTCTCCTCCTTTGAGTTTACAGACATTTTTGGATCCTCATTCCATACTTCCTCTCTCTCTCTGTAGAGACATACATCCCCTACCCTGCTTCTTCCTGTGATTATAATACAAATTTCGCTTCTAAAATAGATGGCACCATGGAGACAGAGACTTCCCCTAAAAAATGATGGTAGACATTATGTTCCTCTGTTTATGTTTTCTCTTGTAAACTGTGGTGTCTGTTCACATGGGGTGCATTTGGATAGCGCTGGGCAGGCCCGCCTGATCTAATAGAAGGGTGTCACTACTAGGCCTGCCTGGATGCTGTGCATCTCCATTGTGTGAACAGCGCCACATACAAGTCTTTTTTGTGCAGCAATGTGCCAAGCAGCCACCCCCTCCATTAGTTTGGTAGGTTGTGAGTGGCTGCCTCATCGGTTATGCTGCACCTGTGTGTTTTTTCCACCACATGGGTCCACTGCATCCTGATAGTGCATTTGTTTGGAGGCCTAGGCAGGTAAGCATCTCTGCCATGTTTTGCTGTTTTTTAGACATTATTTTCCTCCTGAAAAAACACTTGCCACACCATATACTGCTTCATCTAAAAAGTCCCAGAATAAACAATAAATGGCACAATGTTTATTACTGTCCTTAGTAAAAAGCATTAATCAACAGTCAAATAAATGAGGCTTTCGGAAATATATATGCATGTCTACAAAAATGACTCATTCAAAAGAATGGAGCAGATTCTCGGTTATAGAAATTTCTGCAACAAATTTGCCTTGTGAAAATAGCTTAAACGACCCTAGCCGGGGCAGACATATAGTCTATGCATCTGAACAGGGTCTCAGGGGGTCTTCTACAACATTAATTATAAAAATAGAAGGTTGTTGTACTTGGGACCCCACCAGTGCAAAAGGCAGCCTCAGGCCTTAGCAAGTTAAAATGTTTGTGCCAAAGCTATACCTTCCCGATCGCTGAGGTCCACCTACTTGGACTTCCAGTGATCCCAAGAACTGGGCTCTCAATGGAGCTGAGAGCGAATTTGTGCCCGTTAATTTTCAGTAGGGACACTGGTGATCACCAAGTGCTGCGCTCATTTGTGTTCGGCAGGGAGAGAACCCAAACACTTCTTGCACTGGGCCCTATGTTCATAGTGTCTGCCCGTAGCACTAACAAAACAAGGCTCATAAAGACCAGAATATAGGAAGCTATTGAGGACATGGTCATTATGGAATGTGCTAAAAACACGATGAGTTGCACTTTCTGTAGATGGTGCAGAGGATGTTCCCACAAAGTCTCTATGCTGCTCTCATATGGAAACGTCACACAGAAGTCTCTAAAGGCCAAAAGACGCAGAGTCACACATTTGTACTTATCCTTTCCAGTGCCGTTGATCGTGACCATCCTTATCACTGTGCACAGAAGGATTTTCTCAGTTACCATGATTAAGTCTTGTTGCTTTAACCACTCTACTGAGTGACCCCTTTCATGTTGTCAACAATTCAGCTCTTGCTTCGTGATCCATTTTTCCTTTCTCACCGTGGCTTTCTCCAAGAACCAGAAGTACTGCTCTCTCAGCAGAAAGATTTCACACACTAGAAAATCTCAGTTCAAACAACAAGACAGCGAGAGACTTGAAACGGAATTGATGAACGGGAGCGTGGTGTCTGTGTAAGCAAAACCTTGAGGCTTGGCAGCTCGTCTCTTAGTGAGAGCTTCACATTTACATCTTGTTGGTCTCAGGCTTGGCCTTGCTTTGTCAATATCGGCCTAATAGCATATTTATATCAAACATCATGGCCACTCCCCATACTTCTTATATGACAGAGGGGTTGTCTGGTGTGGGCATTGCATATTCATAAACCACATTGGGGGCTTCGGACTTAACAAAACAGGGTCCTCTATACAAGATTACAATTTTTTGGCCAGCATGGAAAGCGGCTCTGGAGGACCTGTCTCATCCTGCATTACAAAATCAATCTATTAATTTGAATGGGTACAGTGTAATGCTTCCTTTTATCTTGCGGTGGCGCGGCAAAGAAATTAAACATGTACATACACAGATTACAGCTGATCACTGGAAATTGTAATGAGAAGAAAATTTGTAATCTGGTTATTGTCAGGGGAACTTCCCAACAGTGGAGAACCACTTTAAAGGCAACTAGAAAAATAGAATATCCAACTCCAGTAAAATTGTAAGCTTTATTATAGAAAAATTTAAAACATGACTTCAAATGTATTCAATGAAGATGACCATATAGGAGTGCTACGTGTTTCAGAGCTTATAAAGGATGCAGGTTAGCATCTGAAATATATAGCACTTATATATGGTCATATTCATGGATCCATTTGAAGTCATGTTTTTAATTTTTCTACAATAAAGTTTACAATTTTACTGGAGCTAGATATTCTATTTTTCCAGTTGGAGTTCCAAGTTTTGATCGGAACGATTTTCTGTGAACCTTCTTCACAGGATCCGATTTGGTGAGCTCGCTGCATTTTTTATTCATTTGTACACTTTAAAGGCACCTTATGATATAGTTAGATAGTAATGTATTGGTAGATTCCGATCCCAGCCTAGTCTTGTATGGCCTAGCTACCTATCCAAGGTGTTACAGTAATTTTGCCCACTGATGATCATAAGAGGACTGCTGATTCTGCCACACAGCACAATGGACTATACAATGTGCAGTGTAAATGAGTACATTCCTTTCTGAAAAGTAAGATTTTAATCAACATCTCAAGGAATACAAGAATAATTTTCAAAATTTCAACAAGACTGAGTTTCGTAGAATGTTCCTCAGCAATGTTGACCGTATTGTTTCTCGGGAAACAGTCACTCCGGTTTGGCTTTCTACTTCCTTAGCTAACTGCAGTGAACTTGCATTTCAATTTTCTTCAAGATTCTTCTGTTTAGGTGTTAACCTCCGTGATCGACCTGGACATCTCTGTGAGATGGTTGCAGCTCCATCTTTGTAAAATTTTTGTATTACTTTTGCTCCAGATTCCCTACTGATAAGTAAAGCTTTGCTGATCTTCTTGTATTCTGCACCTTTCTTGTGTAAACAAATCATTTTCTTTCTTGTGACATTTCTCTTCCATGTGGTGCCATTGCGGACAGCATGAAATGGGAAGGGATTTTCTTTTTTAAGTAACATACTTTTATAATCAACTGTCCGCTGGACACCTATTTAATGGTGGTTGAATTTTTGTTACTTAAAATTTCATAATCTAAATTTAGCTATGCTGTTAATATTTTCATTGGCGTGTGCTCATTTTTGCTGCATGGTTAGGAAAATTACTTTTTTGAATGTGCAAAATAACAAAACATGTTTGTAATCAACGGCCCACATTTGCGGGAGTATTTTGGAGCATGGTATCACATGGAAAAAGTAGATTCTGAAAGGAAGCTAAAGGTTTAATGGCAAATCTGTTAGAGGGTGTACCCATTAAAGCTGAGCAGTGTGTGTGTATAACGTGTATATATAAATATATATATATATATATATATATATATATATATATATATATATATATAATGATAAACGCACACATATTTAAATGTGTATAATATACATAAAGAAGGAAAAGCAATCGAGTCATGGAAATCACAGGGGCGATAGACATGTTAATGATGTTTAGATGAAAAAATGGAAGCAAAATTTTCAAATTAACTCAGTTTATTCAGCATTGAGTATAATCACCACATGAAGAAGTCACTGTACTTACAGCCTTGTCTGCTATCAATGAGGTTATTAATGGTTGTCTGAGGAATGTTCTGCCGTGCTGAATACACTTCGACAAATCATCAAGATTCTCTGCTGGCAGATCCCTTTGCAATTGCCTACCAATGACATCCCAGATGTGATAAAGCAGAGATAAAGTTCAGAGATGCTGCAGCCCATTGTGGCACATTTAGATGATACAGCCTTGGTGTTGTCATGTTGAACAACGGCTCTTTGGAGAAATGGCTGAATCTTTTCCCAATCCAATACAATCTGCTCTGCTACTCCTGCTCTATAGCATGTTGTAAATATATTGTACAACATTTCTGAGCTGAAATTTTCGCTTTAAATACGATTACATATGGCATCGTACTGATGGGAAAAGATAAGTTTACAACGTACCAATTTTAAAGCATCATGTTACAAGCTCACCTCCATTACTTTACTTTATATGCCCTGTAAAATCCAAGTGTCTGTCTTGGTTCTCGACTGGTCGTCCTTGTCACCCAGCATCTAATTGATTTTATGCACGTTTGGCCATAAAGATTGTTCTTATATTGTATACTATTGTCAGCACGTATTTTATTATAGCTTTGATATTTCTTTCATCAAGGTAAATTGTGCATTAACAATTTAGTAAGTGCACCCTCTCCTTTAATCTATCCTTTAATGCATCCTATTAGTTAGGTATCTAGTTATAAAGAAATCACTATTAATACTGGTCTAAGCATAATTATTCAGCTTCTGTTCTGCTGGAAGTAATTAGGCTATATATGTGCTAGTTATTTATTGATGAGTAATGACAAAGGGACCCGTCTAGTGATCAGGTGATTAAACGCCGGCGCTCTGAAGATATACCTTGTGGTTTATCATATTTCCCTGAGTCAGCTCTCTAGCATCCTAAAAACATAGAGTGCTCCAGGAGGAGCCATTTACTACACAGTAATTAACTTCTGTATGATAAATGAGGAGAAGGAATCTTGTGGCATTCGTCTGAGACAGAGAGGTTTCGTCTAAAAGAGACCATACTAACAAGAATACAACGAGGGCTTTAAGCTAATACTGGTGCGGACGTCCATACTTTTGTGAAAATCACAGCAGAATACCAATATGTTTTCGCTGTTGTTTGTGATTATACATGCAGACATGCTACTCTGCACATTTTATCCTAGCGTGCTAGGTCTGTCAATCTGATAACCATTGTAATGTTCCCAAGAATAATTTTGTGATTTTTTTTATTATTTTTTTTTTAAACGCATTTAATATATTTTGGGTTTGATGCTTAAAACAGCAGAAATACCCATCATCTGGAATAATTGTAATCATTACATACCGCATAATGAATCCCATACCTGATGTCACTGATGTGAAGAATTGTGGTGGAATTGATTAGGCAGAACTTCTAATTTGTATGCTAGATGAAGTAGGCTGTATACATCACAGTCTTTTTGCGGTATACGAGTACAGATAGGTCCAGAAATATTTGGACAGTGGCACAAGTTTTGGCATTTTATCTGTTTACCAAAACATGTTCAAGATACAATTATATAATCAATATGGGCTTAAAATGCGGACCCTCAGCTTTAATTTGAGGGTATTCACATCCCAAATGGAGTAAGGGTTTAGGAATTACAGCTCTTTAATATGTAGCTTCTTCTTCTTTTTAAAAGGACCAAAAGTAATTGGACAATTATCTCAAAAGCTCTTTAATGGGCTACATGAGCTATTCCCTCATTAATCCATCATCAGTTAAGCAGTTAAAAGTCGGGAGCTTATTCCAGGTGTGGCATTTGCATTTGGAAGCTGTTGTTGTGAACCCACAACATGCAAAGGAGCTCTCAATGGAAGAGAAACAGGCCATCATTAGGCTGAAAAAAAAGAAGAAATCCAACCAAGAGCTGACATTCAAAACTTGCAGACTTCAGGAAGTCATTTCCTGCAAAGACTTTTCTACAAAGTATTAAAAATAAACATTTTATTTATGGTAAAGTTATTTTTTTCAATTACTTTTGGGCCCCTAAAATGAGGAGGCTTTGGAGAAAAATGGTTGCAGTTCCTAAATGTTTCACTGGATATTTTTGTTCAACCCTTTAATTAAACCTTAAAGTCTACACTTCAGTTGTATCTCACTTGTTTCATTTTAAATAAGAAATACTGGTATGCAAAGCCCAAATCACAAAGTTTCAGTAACTATTCAAATATTTCTGAACCTAACTGTATTCATATTTCATGAATAGCTCCCAACGTTTTCCTTCGACTGTGGCTGTGACATGTCACAATGATACTTTTTTACTATATTGGTTTCTTCGCAATGGCACAGGCTACAAAACTTCACACATAGTAAAAAAAAACATGGAAATTGGCCTCCTTTCAGTTGAATTGAGCCCGATTAGTACACTTGCAAGTTACACTGGAATCTTTTCCTGGAATGTATGTGAAGTGTAGATCTACAATGTGATGTGAACAGGGCTTAAAGGGAACCTGTCATGCCCATAAACGTCATTGACCTGTAGATGTAGGGTTAATCTGCATGCTAATAGTGTTCCAAAGATGTCCTGTGGCCTTACTGAAAGCATGGCTACTGGGAGAAAAAGAACACTTTGTGCGTAGATGCGCAGCAGAGCAAGTTGTCAATGATGACTGAAGCTGCTTGCATCTTTTACGGAGAGCCTACAACTTCCAGGAGAAATTAAATATTTTTTCCCCAGTAGTCACACTATCAGTAATGTGGCTGGAGAAATTTGGAACACTGTTAACTAGAAAATGAACCATATATCTGCAGGATAATAGTGTATGGAGACAAGAAAGGTTTCACTCCATTATTATATTGTATATCAAATTGATCCATCAAGTGAAACCATTAATACGATAAACTGTGAAGGGGCTTCCACTACTAGGACAACTCCTTCTTGATCAAAATGTTTGGCCCTGATAAAATAACCAAGGCTATACTCACATCCTGTGCCGGTGCCGTTCCAGTGGTGTCAGCACTTGGGGCTTGCTTGCGGTTGTTGTGACGCCAGCGCAAAATCACCACCAGCGTCAATGTCTTTGCCTTCAGATAAATTGAACATGTAGAGGAGGTCCGGGCTGCAGCTGATCAAGAACTTCCTCTTTCTGCTCAATTAGACCGCGCTGATTGGGCATCGCTGTGACGTGTCACAACAACAGCACAGGAGCCCTGGGAGATGGAGTGCTGATACCGCATGAACAGCGCCGACATGGGAGGTGAGTATAAGCTTTATTATTTTATGGGGGCCAACCAAGAGGTGGACAACTTCTTTACCTTTTATCATCAATATATTTGCAACTATGTGGCTGAAATATACAACCCCAAATACAAATTCTTTATGTAAAATCAAGAAAGAAACCAAGAATGCAATGATTTGGAAATCTCATATAGACATATTTTATTCACAACAGAACATTGAAAACAAATCAGAAGGTGAAAGTTAGATGCTTTTCTTTTTCATTTGAAAAATTAACTCATTTAGAATTTGATGGCAGCAACACATCTAAAAAATATTTGGACAGGATCATGTCTACCATTGTGTAGCATCCCCTCTTTTTACATATAATAATGCGCCAAATGTTTTCTTTTGATGAAAAGTCTGGACTGCAGGCAGCCAGTTCATTACCCGAAATCTTCTGTGAAGCCATACTGTTGTGATAAATGCCATTTGTGGTTTTGCATTGTCTTGCTGAAATGTACAAGCCCTTCACTGAATTGGACATTGCCTAGATGGTAGCATATGTTGTTCTAAATCCTCAATATAATGCTCAGCAATGATAGTGACTTTCAAGATGTGTAAGCTGCCCATGCCATAGGCACTAATGCAGCCCCGTACCATCAGAGATGCTAGCATTTAGACTGTCCGCTATTTACATGTAGATGGTCTTCTCCTCTGGAGTCTAAAGGACACAACGTTCATAATTTCCATACAGAATTTTATATTCTGATTCATCTAAGCACAAAACAGTTTTCCATTTTCCCCAAGTCCATTATAAATTAGTTTTGGACCAGAGAAGAAGACAGCGTTTCTGTGTTGTGTTGACATACGGATTTTTCACAGATTGATGAGCCTCTGACAATCTTTGCTTCTGAGAGACTCTGCCTCTCTAACATGCTCTTTTTACATACTGTTATGTGACTTATTTGCAAATTCACCCTCCAGTTTTTTTTTATTAGTACCACTTTCTTTTTCAGCCTTTTGTTAACATTGTCCCAACTTTTTTGACATGTGTTGCTGCCATCAATTTCTAAACTAGTTAATATTTTCAAATGAAATTAAAAAATGTCTAACGTTCAACTTCTGATCTGTTTTCTGCTGTGAATAAAGTATGGCTATAATAGATTTCCAAATTATTGCATTCTTGTTTCATTTACATTTTACACAGCATCCCAACTTTTTGGAATTACGGTACAGTTGTAGTATAATGTGATAAATTTTCTTCCTGAATCCTTCTTACACAAGAATGTCTGGTTCTGGTTTTCATATGTATTCTGAACAGGGAGAAGTTAGTAAACCAGCAACCTCAGTTCTCCCCTGAGTACTGAAAGATTGGGCATGTTGAAATTCAACAATCTTACCCTTCTTTCCTACTTCATTTGATGATGGAAAGTCAGGGTGGCCTCTATATATGGTTTGGGTGGAAGTATGGTAGCACCAAAAATGTCAGTTTCAGCTAATTATTTATTTAATTTACTATATAGCACCATTAATTCCACAGTGCTTTAGAGACATCCTCATCACTACCCCCTAAATTCCGTATCATTATGTCTTTGGAGTGTTGGAGGAAACACAAATACCCGGTGGAAACCCATGTAGACATGAGAAGAACATACAAACTCCTTGCAGATGTTGTCTTTGGTGGGATTTGAACCCAGGACCCCTGCCCTGCATGTATATAGTAGCTAGCTGTATATAGTAATCTTTATTTATTTCTTTATGTTAGGTACTTCTCAAAATTTGGGGAGATTGCTAAGCCTCAACCATTTTATTTACCTGTTGGCAATAGATGTGGCTTAAATGTGTCCACCTTCTTGAAGACCGCATACTTCTGGTCAAGCAGCATATCTTCTGGAACTTTAATGCCATGAATGCGCGCAATATTAAACTCTTTTGAGGCTGCTAAGTGTACGGCAGAAGAAAAGAATTTAACCCTGCTATTGCCAACTCATAAATGCTTCATGAACATTACAAAAGGATATAAAGTGCAGTGAATAAATCGTGCTATTTTCACGATCCACAGGATGGAAGCGGTGTCACATTTCAAAGGACTCTTCCTTCCTGCTGGGTCCCCAGGCCATAAACCCTTTGCTTAGCTGGGCCCTGATTAATTACGTTTTATAACTTGCAATTGTGCCAATCAGTCCATCACAGGAGAGAGAAGATAAAAGCCTTTTGCGAGCTGTGAAAGGTAACATGTTATTTTTGGATCTGAGGATCATCTGTCAAGGTTAGTTTTAAAGGCACAGCTGTCAGCCAAGTTCAAATCGCCTGCTGATCGCAGGGATTAGCGGCAGAGCCATTACCTCTCCTTACCGTTTCAGAGGAGCAGAGAGCCACTGCCCGTTCCCGCGCTGATTTTTCTTTTCTGCACTTTTATGTCTTTGAAAAATTTTATTGCAAATACACATATTTGTTTATTGATTTAATACAGTACACACTGTCTTATACAGAGCTGCAGTCATTGAGCCTAACAGGTTCTTGTAGTTTAGTCATTGGCGACTGAAAGCTAGAGATTACAAAATGTATCCACAAATAAGACTGGTTTCACACGTCCATGCTCGGATCATAATCCATGGCCACACCGCCGGGTCTCCTGATCTGCATCATAGTGTATTTGCCTATGAGGCAGTTAGCTTGGGCCAGGAGACTTGGCGGTTGCTCAGTATTGTGATCCAAGCATGGACCATGTTAAACAGATATGTCAAACCGGCCTAACAAGGAGATTATTAAAGAATTGCATTCTGATGTCCAATTTTTTGGTCAGCTTATTAAGGAAAAGTAATCTACGTGGTGGGCCATGTATATGGATACACCTAAATAAAATGGGAATGGTTGGTGATATCAACTTCCTGTTTGTGGCACATTAGTATATGGGAGGGGAAAACTTTTCAGCACACCGATCTGGGCCATCCTCATTGAGATGCTGCAGCAGCTGGATTTTGTAAGGATGCCATTTGTGAGTAGCTAATATCCGCTGAAGGGATGTTCGACTGATGCCAGATCGACGCCCTGAATTTGCAGAATGGGCAAAACAAAAATTGGAACAGGACCCTCAGTTTACACAGAACATTATGTTCAGTGATGAGGCAAATTTGGATACACCTAAATAACATGGGAATAGTCACAGTTTTCTTGCGTAGGGTGTCTTGCATTGAAATCTGCTTCAATGACCCGGGTACTGCATTCACCAGACATCAACACAATTTCTATCCGCTCCTAACGTGTTAACCTCTGCAACATGTCAATGGCTGTAAACAAAGAGAAACGTATAAATAACTCATGAAAGAATAAAGTTACATTAAAACCAAGCACACCATTGTTTTTCCCATTGGAAAAAATAAAGTTGGATCCAAAATGGCCGACTTCAAAATGGTCACCATGGTCACCACGCATCTTGAAAAGTTTCCCCCCTCCCATATACTAATGTGCCACAAACAGGAAGTTGATATCAGCAACCATTCCCATTTTATTTAGGTGTATCCATATACATGGCCCACCCTGTACTATTGCTCGGTTGATAGAACAGGATGAGGAGTACTTACGAAAGTATTCACCCCCTTGGCATTTTTTCATATTTTGATACCTGACAACCTGGAATTTCACTGTTTTTTTTTTTGAGGCTTTGCATCAGTTCATGTAAAGAACATGCCTACAACTGTGAACATTTGTTTATTATATTGTGAAGCAAACAACAAATAGCACAAAATAACTGAAAACTTCAGTGTGCATAAGTATTCACCACCCTAAAGTCAGTATTTTGTAGAGTCTCCTCGAAAGCAATTAAAGCTGCAAGTTGCTTTGGATAAGCCTCTGAGATTTCCACATCTTGCTACTGGGAATTTAGCCCATTCCTCAAGGCAAAACTGCTCCAGCTCCTTCTAGTTAGATGTTTCCTCTGGTGAACAACAATCTTTAAGTCTGACCACAGATTCTCAATTGGAGTAAGGTCTGGCCTTAATTAGGCCACTTCAAAACATTTACACATTTCCCCTTAAATCACTTGAGTGTTGCTTTAGCAGTATGCTTTGGGTCATTGTCTTGTTGGAAAGTGAGCCTCTGTCCCAGTCTCCAATCACTCACAGACTGAAAAAAAAATATCCCTGTATTTCGCACCATCCATCTTCACCTAGTCTCTGATCATTTTTCCTGTCCCTGATGCCAAAAAACATCCTCACAGCATGATGCTGCCACCACCATGACCACTGTGGGGATGGTGTTCTTGGAGTGATTTGCTGTGTTGGTTTGGTGCCAGACATAGCATTTACCTTGGTGGCCAAAAAGTAAAATTTTGGTCTCATCTGACCACAACATCTTCCTTCTTACATATGAGCCTTACAATTTTTGTGTGTAAGTAAAGGCTTTTTTCTGCCCACACTTCCATAAAGGCCACCTCTATGGCATGTACGGCTTATACTCCAGTCTCAGCTTGCGAACTTCTATACATCGCAAACCTGATGGTTACTCCCCAATATTATAAGGGATCCTTGGAAGGAATACTAGTATCAGTTTTTCTGAACCCCCTCCTTTGAAGTTTGCGTTCCTTCTGTTTTAACATGCAAACTTTATTGTAATAAATATATACATTGTTTAACATAAATATTTTTTATCTTTTTTTATCATATTTCATAGAGACTTATCGCTTCTATATATTATAATTTTTATTGGAGGCCCATTTGGGCTTTTCCTATACAAGTTCCCGTACATTTCTCACGATCACGTATTCAGGCACAACTCCAGTGGCTCAGGTTATGTGCAGATTTCCTGCGGATCTGCAGCATTTTTTTCCGCGCAGAAACGCTGCAGATCCGCAAGTGATTTTCAGTACAAGGTAAATCAAAGGCAAAAAAAATGCTGTGCTAATGATGCGGAAAATTCCACACGGAAAACGCAGCAGATTAAAATAAGGAGCATGTCCATTCTTTGTGCGGATCTGCAGCGGTTCTGCACACATTCCATAACAGAAATCCGCAGGGGTAAAAACGCATGAAATCTGCACAGAATCCGCAGTAAATCCGTAACAAAATGCACAAAATCCGCATAAAAACGCGCAGATTTTGACCTGCGTTTTCTGCCAAGAGATGCAGAATCCGCACAGAAAATTCCACAGGCAAACCCTCACAGCCATAGAACTCATGCTTGTTTATTCCAGAGACCAAGTGTACACCAGTTCGGATCCTAATTTCACGTGAACCTCTTTCTCCTTGAATGAAGTCTTTTATCGTCAGTTTTAGGTTTGTCCTTTTTATATTTTTTTATATTTTCGCAAATACTCCTTATGTTTTTTATACATTTGAAATATCTTAAATGAATGTATTTATTTTGTGCTGTTTTTCAAAGTTTTTATTGTGTGGTGAACCTTGACATTGTAATGTGCCCTGTTTTGGCATTTGTTTTTTTTTTTAAAAGATCGCATATAAGACATTCATTTCTGACAAGTGGCTATTAGGTTTCTGTCCTGATGAACAGGTCCTGTGTTGACCTCAAAACGCGTTGACTTTAAAAACCAGCTAAAATAAAGTTTCCAAGTGATCCATTTGGTCGTCAGTCTCCATCAGCAGCTCATGAAGTGACACTTAACCCGGATTCGCTATGACGGAAAGTAGTAGCATATACACAGAAGATCACTATCCATGCCCGAAAACTGTGCCACTAGTTACCGTTTCAGCACTATTACACAGCAGTGCAGTGCGTCTACTGTAAAGGAAGCACTCGGTTGCTCAGACTTTGGGTCTGCACAGTGTAACCCCAAGGGTTGTCTGAGTAGCTAAGCCATCTTTCTTCTTTGCCTGTGATTTACTGTATACAGCGAGGGGCCTGGCTTAGCTGATGAACAGAGCCAGTCATCCCCTGCCAGTACATCACTGATAGAGAGAAGGGAGCAGAATTGCTTAGTTTTTACTGCTGGACAACCCCTTTAACTAAAATAAAGGCTTATGTCTACTGTTACGTACAAAGTAGTGCAGTTATTTCTAAAGCACTATGTCCCCAGGTTCGGCCCTTCTGTTGGTGGTGATTTTATTTGTGTGGAGTAATGCATTCGGACTTTGATAACCTCGGTCGCCTGACGTCCGTGCGGTTCACTGTGAAGCTTCTTCATCAGAAGAAATGAAGATGGAGCGTGTGAGATACGATGTAGTTACGGCCTTCTCCTAATCGGCACAGTGCCGAGTAACTGTATGAGTCTGAGCCCAAGGGATTCTGGTAATTAATTAACCTGTAAGGTAGAAGTCACTCAGCGCAACTCCATGGGAAAATCACATTTTACACCTGCTGAGTGCATTTAATAACACGGAGGCGTCACATTAAATGAATTTGTTTGTATAGAAGAGAATCTGTCCTATGAAACAAAATTAATGTTAACGTCTAATAGGAACTGACAAATCCCAGACGCCGTCGGGGAAGATTTGCTAAGCCGAGTGGACCAAAATTCTGACCAAATTTCCACACAAAAAAAAACAAACATTGAACACGCCATGCATCATGTTAATTAATCCTGTACCGACTTGTGATGTGCATATACTTCTCGCTTCAGGTATAGGTGCATGGAGAGAGCCTACTTCATGCAGGGTAGGTGCTGGCAGTGTTATACACCTGGCACCTACCGCCAGCAGAAGAGACCACAGCTAGCTCCGATCACTGCTGTTTAACCATTTAAATGCCACTGTCCATCTCTAACAGCTGTATTTAAGTACCGCAATTGCCAATTTCTCCCCATCCCCGCAACGCAACCAGGAGGAACCCATCTGTTGACATGATGCTTGGGGCCTACTGAACATCTCCGACAACTACTATCTTAGCTTTCCTGTGATGCTTAGTTTGTGGCTGGTCTTCACACAAAATCAGTAATTTTACTATATACTGCAGTACTGAAGAATTGCAGGATATTGTAAACGATTACAGGTTCAAGTCCCTGGGTGGACTAAAGAAATAAAGTAAAAATTAATGTTTTAAAGAATAGTAAAAATAAATCTTTCCCATTTCAAACCAATAAATTAAAATAATGGTATTGTTGGGTTCATAAAAGTCCGATCTATCAAAGTATAACATTGATGTTTTTTGGTTGTCACATTTTCCCCAGAAATGTAATGAAAATGTCATATCCAAAAATGTTTTCAATAATAACGACAATTCGCAACACAAAGGCAAGCCCTCAAAGAACCTACAAATAAAAAAGTTATGGGTCTCACAAAATGGCAACACAAAACAATTTTTTTTTTAGAAAGTTCTATTTTTTTTATAACCATTAAACTAAAAAAATAAAAATAAAAATGTTTGCATCACCGTGATCATACTGATCTGAAGAATCAGTTGCCAGTTTTTTTTACTCTAAACAAACATAAAAACAATACCCAAAATAACACTGCTTTAATTGCTCTTTCACCACCATTCCACCCCACCTGAATTTTTTCCTGTTTTTCAGTACATTATATTGTAAAATGAATGGTGTCCTTCAAAACTACAACTTGTCGCACAAAAAACAAGCCATCATATGACTATGTTGATGGTTCTTTGAAGAAGGAGAGGAAAAAAAGAAAGTGCAAGAACAAAAAATTAGTGCTGAGTGAGTATACTCGTTGCTCGGGTTGTCTCCGAGTATTTATGACTTCTCGGAGATTTAGTTTTCCTTGCCGCAGCTGCATGATTTACGGCTACTAGGCAGCTTGATTACATGTGGGGATTCCCTAGCAACCAGGCAACCCCCACATGCACTCAGGCTGGCTAGTAGCTGTATATCATGCAGCTGCGGCAAGGAAAACTAAATCTCCGAGCAGTCATAAATACTCAGAGACCACCCGAGCGTTCTCGGAAAATCCGTGCAACGAGTATACTCGCTCATTACTACAAAAAATGGCTCTGAGTTAAGTGCTGTACAAAACTTTTTTGTCAATATGATTTAACAATGGGTGTTGCCTAAATGGGAAATGGGTATGGTTTACCAGAAATGGATGTGACTTAAAATTTGACACCATGTGCCAAAATTTGGACACAAATTATTGCTGTAAAGTAAGTCCTGGTTTAACCTGAATTAGACATTCTAGAGATGTGCCAAATTTATCATCCAACATGAGCCAAATTGTGGTATTATCAAACTACCTAGTCTAAGTTTAGACAGGATTAGTAAATCTATCCCATGGGAATTGGGAAATTAGTTGTCACCACTTGTTTACTATTCATTTTTATAGACATTTCTACGGGTTCCCTATGTAATAGATGGACGCATCATGTTCCCCAGAGTAAGATATAAAAAGGGTGGGCCATTTATAAAGTTGGATCCAAAATAGCTGACTACAAAATGGCTGCCATGGTCACCACCCGTCCTGACAAGTTTTCCCCCTCCCATATACTAATGTGCCACAAACAGGAAGTTGATATCACCAACCATTCCCATTTTATTTAGGTGTATCCATATATGTGACCCACCCTGTAGTTACTCCAAATGAATAGGGGTCTGGGCCATTTAATACATGGTCATAAAAGTGGAAATCAGAATGCACGTGGCCTATATCCTCTTAAACAAGCACTGCCATCAAAGTTTCTATTATCTTAATATAATGCAATCATCATATTATATAGTACTGTGTACTTACAATTGCTCATTTCACTTTTCTACCTACTTAATCCTCACTTCTCTGCTCTATTTAGAAACAGGAAGTCTCTTTTCCCTGCATAAATCATTCCCATCTTCAACTTCTGACCTAGCTCCTCCTTCCTACCTCTGCCAGTTACTTTGCAGTGATGTAGAATTGTAGTTATGGTGCTGACTCATGCAGGGAAAAGAAACTTCCTGCTTCTATATAGAGCTTAGAAGGATTCAGCTTGTCAGTTTTTAATCAGGTGAAGTCATAGACCGAATAGAAAAGAGAAGAATTAACTGGGTAGAAGGGCAAAATGAGTAATTGTGAGTACAAAGTGCTATATAATATGATGGCAGCAATATATTAAGTGGATACAAATTTTGATCGGAATTCTTTAATTTTATAAATTATATACACAAAAGGCCAAACCCTTTAATTTAGTGCAGTAGTTGTGTATGTGACTTCTTTGCTTTGTTGCACCAGGAAGCAGCCATTTGTAGCAGCTATGGAGTGACTATGTAGTCACAGAGTGACTCAGAGATGATACAACTGGGTCATATCCGCTCCCTTCTCTCTGTAATGATTCCTGTTAGTTTTCATATGTAATTTAATCCATAATAGACAAACTGTAAAAAAAAATAAATCAAAAATATATATATTTTTTTACAAATCTATAGTGTATTTATACAGTTTCTCTAGGGAAGTTTCCACCTACTGTTTTATGAGAATGACCAGAGATTTGCTCTAGAGTAGTGTATGTGATTCCTTGGTAAGGCCGTGTACCTTGGAGGGCTTCTGAAGCCCCAACATTTAGGTCGTGCTAAGTAATGTACATGGCAAGACGAGGATATTCCCCTTTGTGTGCCATGGGAATAACGCTTTGCCCTTTAGAAGTGAACTGTATCCTGTAAAACCATCAGGCTCAATCTTTTGTCAGAAATCGTTACTTTTTTCTTTCTCACAAGGTTAATAAATAAAATAGGCTTGTATTAGATTAATTAATTTACAGCTATGTTCTGCCAGAGAATGGATTAGTGAATCTCCACTGAAGAATATTTATTCCTAGAGGTTTGCTTTTGGTGAATGAATTAACAGTGATCAGCTTGCAGCGGATAGATTAATAGCGGTTTGCATTCATCCCATGTAATATGAAGGAATTGAAATTACCTTCTAATAAATATAGTTAATGATATTTATAGATGAGGAACCAATGTATAGATATTAATTTGGCTCGGTGAGGAATTAATGGATCAGGAATTTTTTTTTGTTAGTGTGGAAAATTCATTTAAGATTATATAGAATGTAACTTCATAAAATAACTTGTATTGGGGAATAATTATTAATTATTTGTGGCTCTTTGATGAATTTATAGTGAGTAAATTGATTGAAATAAGAAATCTGGGATTTTATGAGGCGCATTGCTCTTTCATGGCTGAATGCTAACATTGGTTACCAGCTATAACATGGATTGGTATTTGAGGTGAATAAAACTGAAATAACAATAAGGGCAATAGGGAGAGACCAAAGGAAAAAGTACTCACCCGGTATGGATGTAGGCTTCAGGCTGCTTCAGTCCCACACATCCATATAAACCCAAATTGGAAAGAAATGGTTAATTCTGTGCAGAAAGTAGATTAATGATGAGAGATAATTGGTATCCAGAAATGTAGTTTATTAGTTAACGCGTTTCGAAGTTCAAAATGTCTTCATCAGGACAAACCACGGTGACTTTGTGGTTTGTCCTGATGAAGAAGTTTTGAACTTTGAAATGCGTTGACTAATAAACTACATTTCTGGATACCAATTATCTCTCATCCTTGATTCACTGGCGGCATAGAATTAACCCTTTCTTTCCAATTTGGTTTAAATGGATTGGTAATTGGTAGATTGTAGAATTGGAACCTGGTCCATTGGCCATGTCAGTAATCTCGGGCCGCTGGATTGGAGCCCTAAGAACCACGTCTTACCTGATGACATCTGTTCCTCTTACATAGGATTAGTCCACCTGGTGCAACGTTAACGTAGCGGTGATAGGCACATGCGACGTCATGCCAGGCCTGTTATTCAAAAGTAAGAAGTGTCAACAAAGAAGCGATTTCAGGGCTCCAGTCCTGTCACCAGAAATTGTTGTAGACAATGGAGCAGATCCTGCCAATCGCACCTGCCCTAGTAGATTGTAAATGCAGTGTTAAAAGCTATGTACACCATGGCACAGATTTTTTAATTTTTCATTTGCATATGCAACTCTAAACAGACTTCATTAACAATGTTCTAACTTTTTGAGGCTGCAGAGTCCTTTTATCTAGCTGAGTGATATGCAAAGTTTTATGGAGTGTAGAGAAAACATAGGCTAAATACAAGGTATGCATGTAAAAAGCATTTTTTCCAAGTCAATGGTCTTTAAAAGGAAACTCCAGCAGACACACGAAAATGATCAATTCTGCCACTTTCTAAACTAGCCCACAATTTAACATATTCTTCCCATATTTCACATGCATTTTAGAAGAAATATGTGTCCACCATCATGAATGTGGAAATTACTCTTTGCAGGAGCCCTGGGAAGAAGCACCACGCGAAACTCATGTCAGGGGTATTTTATGTTTATACATACCTTGCATGTGTCTTGCTGTCAAATATTTTCTTTGCAAGTATTTGCAAGCCTATCTCTAGGAGTTTGAATAGCACCACCTTTGATTTTCTCAGACCATTGTAATCTCCATATACAGTAGAGGAAATAAGTATTTGATCACTTGCTGATTTTGTAAGTTTGCCCACTGACAAAGACATGACCAGTCTATAATTTCAGGAGTAGGTTAATTTTTACATTGAGAGATAGAATATCCAAAAAAAAATCCTGAAAATCACATTGTTTACATAACACACATTTATTGGCATTTTGCAGTGAGAAATAAGGACTTGATCCCTCAGGTTAACAAGACTTAATACTTGGTGGCAAAACCCTTGTTGGCAAGCATAGCAGTCAGACGTTTTTTGTAGTTGATAATGAGGTTTGCGCACATTTCAGGGGGAATTTTGGTCCACTCCTCTTTGCAGATCATCTCTACATCATTAAGATTTTGAGGCTGTCGCTTGATAACTCAGAGCTTCAACTCCCTCCATAAGTTTTCTATGTGGTTAAGGTCTGGAGACTGGCTAGACCACTCCATGACCTTTAATGTTTTTCTTTTTGAGCCACTCCTTTATTGCCTTGGCTGTATGTTTTGGGTCATTGTCTTGTTGGAAGACCCAGTCACGACCCATTTTTAATGTCCTGGCGAAGAGAAGGAGGTTGTCACTCAGGATTTTACGGTACATGGCTCCATCCATTCTCCCATTGATGCAGTGAAGTAGTCCTGTGCCCTTAGCAGAGAATCTCCCCAAAACATAATGTTTCCACCTCCATGCATGACAGTGGGAATTGTGTTTTTTTGGTCATAGGCAGCATTTCTCTTCCTCCAAACATGGCGAGTTAAGTTAATGCCAAAGAGCTCAATTTTTGTCTCACCTTTTCCCAATCACTCATGGAATCATCCAGGTGTTCATTGGCAAACTTCAGACGTGCCTGCACATGCACCTTCTTGAGCAGGGGGACCTTGCGGGCACTCAGGATTTTAAACTTTTACGGCGTAATGTGTTACCAATGGTTTTCTTGGTGACTGTGGTCCCAACTGCCTTGAGATCTTTAACAAGTTCCCCCTGTGTAGATTTAGGCTGATCTCTCACCTTCCTCATGATCAAGGATACCCCATTAGGTGAGAATTTGCATGGTGCCCCAGATCAATGTCAATTGACAGTCATTTTGCATTCCTTCAATTTTCTTACTATTGCACCAACAGTTGTCTCCTTTTCACCCAGCGTCTTACTTATGGTTTTGTAGCCCATTCCAACTTAGCGCAGGTCTATGATCTTGTCCGTAACATCCTTATAAAGCTCTTTGGTCTTGCCCATGTTGTAGAGGTTAGAGGCTGACTGATTAATTGAGTCTGTGGACAGGAGTCTTTTATAAAGGTGACTATGTAAGACCGCTGTCTTTAATGCAGGTAACGAGTTGATTAGGAGCATCTAACTGGTCTGTAGGAGCCAGAACTCTTAATGGATGGTAGGGGATCAAATACTTATTTCTCCCTGTAAAATGCAAATAAATTTATATAATTTATACAGTGTATTTTTCTGGATTTTATTTTTGATATTCTATCTCTCAGTGTTAAAATTAACCTACCCTTAAAATTATAGACTGTTCATGTCTTTATCAGTGGGTAATCGTACAAAATCAGCAAGGGATCAAATACTTATTTCCTCCACTGTATATCAAAGGTCAATATGTTTAAGTAGGACTATGTCCACTGTTAAATAGTTAAATGGTTATCACATATCATCTCTGATCTATATTATTCCTTAATCATGTGTACTCATCTTTGAGTCATTAATTGATAAACACTGATGTCCACTGTTATGTAGTAGTACATTTTGCAGTTTAGCACGAGCACTTTATGTACAATATGTGCCTTTGAGTGATACGTGTTCCTCTGTAGTGTTCTCCTTAACCATTTATGCCTTTCCAATAGGATCAATATCTACTTGTATGCAGTGGTACATTTTTGCCTTTGCACAAGATTATTGTACCTTTAGTATTGCATTTATATTTAATTTGTACATGCATACACTTGTTTCATTATGCCTATGTAATAGGTGGTCCGTACAAGGCATGTATTTATACTAGTCTATATCATTAGGATGAATATTTATAATTGATTGTTAGGCATCCTGTGTTGTCTCTGCCTTTGTCTGATGTTCTCTGGTTTTTATTGTGTTTTATATAATCTCTTTATCAAAATTGTGTAATCAATAAAGAGTGAATATTTTACATTCATGTTTTTGCTCCCGTTTACTGCTTGTATAGTGTATGTAGTAGTGCCTTTCACTTATTGGGTCGTTGATAGGTATTTTTACTGTTTACAAGTAGTTACTCTGGTACTTACATGTCCCCTGTTGCCATTCTCTCCCATCACACAGTATTGTGTGACCAGATCACATGTGGCAGAAGCTATAGAATTAAAGGGAATCTGTCAGAAGGTTTTTGTTGTGCAATGTGAGGTCAGTATGTGGTAGGGGTTAAAACACATTTCACCGATTTGTCACATGTCAGGCCGTGTGCTATTTATTTACAATGAAGGTTTTATCAGTTGGTGATTGGAATTGCCCAGCCTTCACCAGACCGTGCATACTAGCCTGACTCCACCCGTCCTGTGATAAGCAGCTCACTGTCTATAAGCAATGTACATAGTCTGGTGTGGACGGGATTAGCTTTCATAATATAGGGTGCTTAGTTAACATAATTTTGATCAAACAAGTATAAGCCATCCCACCACGTCATGGTGACCCTATTGGGATGGTCCTAACCTGTAGTAATAAAACCTTACCATTTATCAAATGACATACATGTCAGGGATAAGAATGGAGTCCCGGAAACATAATGTAGTAGACAATCGAACTATATATCTACAGGAAACAGGAGGCCACGTAGAGGTGTTGCAGTAAAAACATCAGAATACACGGTGCTAGGCAGGCTTGCAGTTATCTCCCAATGCATTCTTACATTATTGCTCTGTAACGGCCTTGAACATTTTCACCAAAGTTGTAATTACTAGATAAATGTAAATCTGGTACATTCCCAGGAAGTTTGGGATCGGGACTTAAACGACCCTCAGAAATGTTGGCAACTATGGTTTGGATTTTTGCAGAACTAATATATAGTATTAACACGGTCCATTATTATCTACATTTTTTAAAAATGAATTGACTTTTTTAGTTACTGCGTTTACAATATCACCCAATTTTCTTTACAATGTTTAGTCATGTCCTGTTGCCTTGAGGACGCAATGGTAATTTTACTTGAAAATGTAATGTCTAACTTTACTTTATGCATTTATTTATTGATTACTTTAAAGGGGTTGTCCATGATCAAGGAAAAACATCTAATGGACAATGCCATATTATAGGAAAAGATGCAATACCCACCAGTTAATTTTCCTAATGCCTTGGTGCTCTTCGTTGGCTTGTTTGGCCACAGAGATTGACTTCTTGCCCCCTCATGTGACTGATATAGGTGATCATTGGTCTTACTGGTGTGACCAAATTTTTAACACTACATTACTCCATTATAGACACCTATAGCTCATTCTGTATTGGAAAGTTTTCTAGTAAAATTGGAAATATCTGAGTCTGCAATCATTTACGATATTATTACATTGCTGCTTCTTCGCTTACCGTATGTCACTAAAACCCTGCCTAAAGCCTCTGTTAGAATA
Organism: Ranitomeya variabilis; assembly: GCF_051348905.1. NCBI lineage: Eukaryota > Metazoa > Chordata > Amphibia > Anura > Dendrobatidae > Ranitomeya > Ranitomeya variabilis. The sequence continues at coordinate 570,946,010 of NC_135235.1, forward strand.
ATGTCGGCTGAATCCACCGATATCAGCGGGTTTTGCCAAAAGTTTAATGTGTATGAGGGCTCTCGACTCTTCCCGACACATGATGTCAAGGAAGATAAGGATCCAACCTGTCTAATTTCGGACTGCCAATCCTCTTATTCTTAGCAGTAGGACTTTGACAGCGGCTTTCTCCTAAAGAACAGAGGAGCTCAGCAGAACGAGCGTTCCTACGTATGGAGGAGTTAGGAGAAAAAGCTATCAGATTACCCATAGTTTATTGTATATGGGGCCCCTAAGCAATTTGCGGTTATTATTTACATCCAAATTTTGCCACTTTGCAGTAGGGTAGGTGTACATAAAGCATGACAATTTTAACGGTTTAATTGCTTTTAGGTTGTGGGTTTTTTTTCTATTTTGTGTGCATTATTATAGATTTTCTGAATGAGATGCATGAAGTTTCAGAAAGTATTGCCAATACATATAGGAGAGACACAAGCAGCAACCTCTATTGTGTGAGAATGAAGTATCGCTTGACCATCAATGCTTTCAATGGTCAATAGGGTTCATGAATGAATATTTAATACATGTTGTGTAGATGGTTATAATGAATCTTCACTCGATCAACACAACAGCCCAGTAAATAAAGTAGTGGATTAATGGGCATCAATTAGTAAAGTTTCACTCGGTGGAATATATTGCCGACCGATTATGAACATAACAATTTATAGGATTACGTGCTGAGCTTTAAAGGATTAGGTAATCGGATAATGCACTGGAAGCATATCTCGATTAATTAGTAGGATTACACACAAAGTTAATGAGTTGATTAATAGCATCATACACTGCAATGACTGTTGCAACCGATTTTTCACTGGATTAATTAGTGGTCACGTCCACTGGATTAGTTAATGAATGGATTAATTAGTTAGCAGGTACACTGGTTGAATTAGTGGATTAATCAGTGATGGTATACACAATGCATTAATCTTACCAGTTAATGAAAGGATCGACTATACAAATGGATAATTGATGAGTATGAACTGGACGGACAGATTATAATGAGGGTATGGACCGGGTGAATTAATTAAAATATGAATGGTTGTCTGCACATGGTGAGTGAAGGCATGACAGTTTACATTTGATGAAATTACTTATTAATGCACTGGCTAAATGGTTGATATTAGCCGTAAAAAGTTTGCTTATTAGCAAATTAATGGATTTCAGAAAGAGAAGTATTTGATTATTTAATAGCTGCGTTCATTTTCACTGGTTAAATTGACCCTTTTAAGCCATTATGTTTTACTTTGTAAATCATGCAACTTCATTTTCTTATAAGTCTTGATTCTTTATGATGGTAATACATATTATATCTAATCCTCCTAAGCAGCTTGGTTTTCAGCCTTGTAGGATCCATGGAGGAAGACCTGTCCAAAACAGGAAATCAGTATTTGGATGGTACCAGTTAATACCATGGATTGGAATCAAATCCTAAATATCGGGACACCAATGTTTCCATCTTGTCTTCATTGCGAGCGATTTTGCTGTCTATGTACCCAAAGATTACAATACTGGCCATAATGTGGCCTAATAGTTAATGGCTGTACGCAGTCGCTAAAGGTCCATGCTAACAACTTGTAGGCATCATATGAGTTCTCAATGAGCCTCATTGGGCCTCCACATAAAATAATAGGTAGAGTATGTGGCTATGAAAGTACACTGTATTAAAGGGGTGTCCTCTACTTAAAGAAAAACTTCAATGGCCCCTGGGTGCGTAAAAAAAAAATTAAAAGCCTATACTCACCAAGCAGATCACTCCTGCATTCTGCTGCCTACAGTGATTCTTCTGGTTCGGCCATAATATCAATGCTGTGACCAAGCAGTAGCTGCTAATTGGCTGTATCCATGATCTGATGCTGACTGATAGAAAATAGCACTGGCAGTAGAGTAGAGTTTAAGTACCTTGTAGCCGTTGAAAAAAAAATTCCAAATTGGTGGACAACCCTTTTAGGTTCACTATTACTTGGAGCTATAATATAGGCAAGAGACTTAATGTCAACTTGACACAGGAAGATAATCAATCACTTTCTTAGGAGCCCTTGTTCCTGTGTAACAAGGGACACCGGGGTGGAAGTCCAGACCAAGCTCACCCACTAAACACAGTCTGTGAACACCCCGGTCCCTTCTACTTGCAATATGGGATGGATTAGGCTGTTCCCCCACATGAAGTTACCTTCTCTCATGCTACAGCAGTCCAGGCAATTAATAGTCCAGAGATGCAGCTGTGTTCCAACAGGGAAAACGTAACTTTTATTGAAAGAAGCTGATGAGAAATGGATATCATAAGCTGCAGTCACACCCACAATGACCGCAGCCACCGAGGATCGCAGTCGTCCAATCCGCTAGCATCTGGGTGCCTGAGACCCCTTCAGCGGAGGCCCCTCTAAAGTCCAGAGAGCCTATGTGGTAGACTTCCTTAGTCCATGGCATTTGTTAGTCCAGAGTAACAGACCTCTCCCATTTGGGGGGTCTGGCAGTGCCCTGTCTGTCTGACACGTTTGCACCTGTCAAAGATCCAGGCAGAACTGGAGGGAAACAGAAGCTAACTGTGGCCTTACTGCTGCTGCTGGCCCAGCCCCCTTGTTAACTATTACTGTCCCTAGCTCTTAGGATATTTAAAGAAGCACACCACATTGGCATAACAGTTAATTTGATCCCATAACATAACATAATACATTGCAAGGATAGAACATAGGGACATGGACAGTGCATTAGGGGAACCACACAGTAAGGAGGAGAGGGCACAACTGAGGGGTCTGGCCACCTCCTTGCACCTGATCATTGGTCCATGTAAATATGGTGGCAATCATCAGACCAACAAGTAAAACATTTGTTCTGAAGCCTAAAAGATAATCGTTGTGGGTGGCTCATCTCCAGTGTGAAGATCGATTCATATTATTAACAATAACTTGTCCTCATACAAGTTTACATCAACCTCTGTGAAAGGTCCTTAGCCCCTTAGCACAAAATGACATGTACATCAGCACTGGGGTCAGCGTGTGTGGTGTAGGCTCAGAAGCCACGTTCCCTCCACACATGATAGATTCTGGATATATTAAAGCAGCATCCAGAGCTGAGCTCTGATCGCTGCTGCTAACCGTTTAATTACCACTGTCAATTTTTAACAGTGGCATTTAAATGGACCAAATGCCGATGCGCATCCCAATCTTGGAGCACCAATGGTTCACCATGAAACCCAGGGACCTGTTTAAGGCTCCTGTCACTGCCATCTTAGCATTCTTGTGAAGTTTTTAAAAATATTAAAATATAAAAATTTGAATCATCCCCTCTTTCCCCCCCCCCCCCCCCATAAGAAAAAACAGATTTGGAATCACCACATCCATAAAAGTTTGATCCATCATAATATAAAGTGAAACAATTCAAAGTTTGCGAATTTGTGTATTTTTTTGGGCACCACAACTCCCTAAAAGAATGAAATAAATAAAATCAAATCAACAATGTACCCCCAATTCGGATCAAGAAAACTGCTAGCCATGCAAAAAACAAGGCTTCACTCCCACATCTCGATAGAAGAAAAAATGTAAAAAAAATAATAAATTACCAACTTCTGAACTTTTTCTAACTACGGTACTTAAAAAAAATCTATGCAGTACTGTTATTGCAAATTGGATTTCCAGGTCATATTTATCATACAGTGAACCCTGTACAAACAAATCCCAAAAAACAATAGCATTTTTTTTGCCATTTCATCCCCTTTTTATTTCCTTTTTTCACTACGTTGTATGGTGAAATGAATGGTCTAAATGAAAACTACAACTTTTCCTTCGAAAAACAAGTCAATGTTAACAGAAAAAAAAGTCACGGCTCTTGGAAGAAGGGGAGGGAAAAATGTAAGTGTGACAACTAAATCGACTGCAGAGGCGAGGGGTTAAACAATAGTCTTGTTATAATGTCCATTATGGACAGAAATCCACCATGTAAATCCGTTACCGACCAAAAGTTTTCAAGCCCATTTGATTGGATGCCATTTATGCCCCAATCAATGGATGCACTGTACGCCATATACTATGTTGGCTCCTCTTCTCGACTGAGTGGCTGAAGAATCCTATATTCCTCACAGTTCTTTCACGGTCCGGCGTACAATCTAGACGAACAAATCAGGTTATTAACTGTGTTATGATTTGGGTGAGTGAATTAGTTTCAGCAGCAGTGCGATGAGGATGAATGAATTAATAATGGCCGCCGTATGCACGGTATGTATGAATGAATTAATGCATCGATGGCATTCTGCACTGGTTGAACGCTTTGATTTATGATTAGACATTTGTGCAGGCTGGACAAACTATTATTTATTCATGAGAATATAGACCAAAAATAAACATATTAATTGGAATATTAATTAGAATATTAATTGAAATAGGCACATAGTTTTTTTATACAAATTTATCTAATGCAGACTGGACAAATGACTGGTTTACTGACAGGGCCTTGCGTTGGGCAAATGAATGAATTTATTAATGGTGTAATGGACAGGGCAAACTAATAAATGTATTAATAACGCCGTGCACTTAGTAAATTTAATTTATCCAATGAAGCATGCGTCGGATGAATAGATTCATTGATTTTTGCATTTAGTTAATTATGTGAATGAATAAATAAATGAATGATTGAATCTATTTTGCATTTTCTGTAAATGTCGTAGAATTCCAGAAGAGCTTTCACGATACTAATGATGTGGTTAGTCTGGCAGGGAAAGGGTGAATGAAGTAATCTTGATAAATAGACTCTGTGTGCCCTACTGGATTTTTTTAATGTTTAAAGGATTTGCAAGTTGTAAGGGAGGGGGTAAATATATATATATTTTTTTTTTCCTGGGGGTAAAAACTCGGTGGGGGGCACTGAATGATCGTCACAGAAGCCTGGCCTGCAATCGTTATAGCACCGAGAGTCAGATAACTGTGTAAAAATGATTCTGACCTAAGGGAATAGAGATGTAGAAGTGGACTCATGTTTAACTGTGCCGGGATCAAACTGCTTTACTGATAACCTTTTATTGATCCGCGGCGTCTCTGCATTACACACTGCCTGGAGCCGCACCAAATGAGCTGGCGATGTTTTCTTAAAACGGATACTACATCACTTGAGGTTATCAAAGTTTAATATATGAGCTGAAAGCGAACGGAATTATTGTGATTTGTAAAGATGGAAATTGGAAATATGGTTCCCTCGGGTTGCTTTTTTTTTTCCCTTCTTTCTTTCTTTTTTTTTTTGGCTGTTGCCAGTGAAGAGTTTTCTTCTATTATTTCTCACTGATGTATCTATCTTTTCTGGAATTTAAATAGGTAACGGGCTGCCGGTGGAACTGTGTGGGAATTGTTTAATTTATAGAGCGTCCTGTGAAAGAGGCTTGGGAATTCAGCATTTTAATATGGTACATTTCGTTTTGCAAAAGTCTTTTACAATTGTAGAACCTATTTCAGGATTCTAATTTGGTAAAAAGCTTGGGAAGGACGCAGGAAGGAGATGCGTAATCCAAAGGAAAGGAAAGTGGATGGCGTTCTGTCTCGTTGGCGGAGGGAACAGTCCGCTGGGGTTACCACTGATCTCAAAGGGCACAGTAAATAGACGATCATTTTAATTCAGGTTCATGAGCATTAAATGAAACCCCACATGCCTGGTTTCCTTTCATTTCTTCCCATTTTTGTGTATGGTAACTATAATGCTGCCGGTGCTGTACAGAGAAGGCGTGATCCTACCTAAGTGATGTCATTTAAGGAACCATCAAAGATTGACCTTTTGGTGGCTCCTCAGTCTGAGACCTGAGGACTAGAAATTGTTGGCCCCCTATTTCAATTTTTTAATGGAGAAGATAAAGCTAGTAGATTAGGTGGGTAGACCCAACCGGAGCTAACCTTATGATACATGGACACCACAGTGGGCCAATGGTTAGCACTATAGCCAGGTACGGACTGGGGCTGAAATTCAGCCATGGCATTTGAAATCACACAGGCCCATGTTGTCCCCGTCCCCAAGCACCAGATGGGGATATATTGCTAATATTACCCTGGATGGGGGAAAGGAAGATTTACTACAAGACCAATATTTCTAATGATACCGGTGGCCTGCTGGAGTGAGTGATTGAGTCAGCGACTTTGTGCTCCGGCACAACTCTTAACAGTATGGGTGTCTTGAGAACACTGATTCTGTTAACATTGCAGACAAGGCAGCCCACGACCAGACAGGCCCTTCTGGTATTTACCAGAATTGCCAGATGGCCAGTCCGGCCCTGACTGTAGCCTTGCAGTGATGGGGTCCTACTTCCATTTTTTGTTGTAAAAATGTGGCTCAGTGTTTAGTTCTGTAGCCTTGCAGTAATTGGGTCCTACTTTTATTTTTTGTTGTAAAAATGTGTCTCAGTGTTAAGCAATGTAGCCTTGCAGTATTTGGGTCCTACATCTAATTTTTGTTGGCAAACTCTGCCTCAGTTATTAGCACTGTAGCCTTCTAGTGACGGGGTCCTTCTTCCATTTTCAGTTGGAAAAATGTGGCTCAGTGGTTGGCAATGTAGCCTTGCCGTGATTGGGACCTACTTCTATTTTTTGTTATAAAAATGTGGCGGCAAGGAGTTTGTATGTCCTTCCCATGTTTGCATGGGTTTCCTCCGGCTTCGTTCACATATCCCTTGGATAAAACCTAGACTCATTACCTATTCTTTAAATAAGGTTTTGGAAAAAAATGTAAACTTTCGGATATCATTTTTTTCCATATCCTAATACTATCTATTAAAAATGAAAAAAAAATTTTTTGCAGTTTTCACAATGGACCCTTGGAAATTTTTAGACCCCAACTTCCTGTTGTTTCAGGAAAAAAAGACGTGTACATTAGCCACAATGAACTGACTCTGACCCATCTAATGAGCGTGTGCAATGATTGTAAAGGGAGGTGGAGCAGGGGGGCTGTGACATCACCTATTGTGAATGGTGGCGGACATATCATTGGTGCAACCTGCGCGGGCGTACGGGTGCCCGAGATGTAAGAGGACCCTCTTCTACCTCCAAAGCAGGTGGAACTTTGCATCCTGATGAATTATCGGACTGCAAAGGGCCCATATATTTTTCTTGCATGGGGGCCCCCTTCTGTCTGTATTTGCCAGTGTAATGATGGATCCTGTGTTATCATTTGTTTGTAGGTGCTTTCCTTTAAGAAATATGCAGCTTCTTCATTGTATTGCACTAATGAGTCAAGAAAAATGTTAGCATCCTCCGTCCTGACTTTGTGATCACCAGATTTAGCTTTTTGGTACATCCTCACATTGAGGCATCCGGAGCCTTTATGGTGATACATAAATTACCCTTTACTATCTCTGCACAGAAGTCGGATACCTAAGGGTGTCTGATGATTCGTGTTATGACTGATTTTTCTGCGTGAGAAATGCTGATAATGTTTAAGAAACTCATTTACATTCAGGCTAATGAGCTGTAAAAAGCTGCTTTTCTCTTATAATATACATACAATGGGCTTAGGGGGAAGTGCTATATCCTCAGCAGCAGGAGAACAAAGACTATTTAATAAAACTCTCAATACCATCTGATTAAAGAAAGTTAAATACTTTTCAGCATTTTAAAGAAAGATTTTAGGGATATTTCAAGATCTCGAATTGTGTCAATCTAGACACGTACCAGTACACTTAGCTGTATGTCTGTGTATGTAGGAAATGGATTATTCCTCATTACATTGCACATTGAGATTGCCATTTATACTTCCACTAACCCTTTATATTATGTGAATCCACATTGTTGTTCAGAATATTTTATCTTTTCCTGGAATTCAATTCATGAGACATGACAACAACATCCGTGTATTATGAATGATCGTAAGTACAGGGGCAGAGGAGGAATATTACTTCCAGCTTAAAGTGAATGTCTTCCATTGAGCAATATTTCTGTTTTTCCTCATTTCTGTGTTGAAAAGCTTCAAAAAAATGTCTTTATACAGAGCTCGAAAACAAATCTCCTACATAGTGATATAAACTGTATAATTTTGTCTGCCTGTACTCACCACTAGAGGGCACAAAGGAGCTTATCTTGTACTGTGAATTAAATAGTATGAAGATAGTTCCCTCTAGTGGTGACGACAGCCAGCCAGAAGTATATTATACATAATAAAAATAACAATATACATCAGTCTTCATAAAAAGTCTACTAGACTAAGATGTGCCAGAATTTTTTTTAGAGGTGCACAACTCTTAAAAATGTGGTGCAAGCTCACTACAGTAAACACATGCATTTTTAGAAAAATTACCAGGTCATCACAACAACAAAAAAGACATTTTACACAAATGTAATTTAAAAAAAAAAATTGTGAATTTTGTTGGTAATTACCTGGCATACAGGCAATGAAAAATTCCTCCTATAAAGTTTTAATTAACCTTAAAAGGGTGGTCCAATACCTACCTTATAGCCTTATATATAAATACATATCTATCTGTAAGCCTTAAGTACTTTTGTAATTAGTTTTATCATTAAATTCCCTACACTTCACAATATCTTGCCATTTCCTATTTTTTTTTACTTTACTTCCTGTGGTTTTTCATTTGAGAGGAGTCTCAAATGCTACCTCACAGGAGGCCGGGGCTGCACTTACTTTCTTGCTGCGTCTATCAACCCTTCTGGAATAGGAGGTCATCACGGGGCAGCACTGTGGTCACTTACTACAGTACTGTCACCGCCATCCCCTGATGTTATCCTGATTCAGTAAAGGTGATTGAGAACTGACCATATCTTCAGTCGCTGCCACAATCACTGCTTCTAACAGTTCCCTTTCCATGAAATGAATCGTCATGATGGGGTAGTATATTAGTATATCAGAAGAAACGTGACTAATAACAGTGCCACCTCCTGATGACCATTCTTTTTAGGGTGGTGATAGAAATTGTTACTGTCACTCAACCTGCTTCTATCACTGCCCCCTATTGGCGATTTGTTTCCGTGAAAGAGACTGAAGCTGTAAGAGAATTAAGTACTTCTGTAGCTGATTGTACAGTGAAACTTAAGTAAGCAAATATCGTCATCTAGCAAAGCCTCAGTACTGTTTCAGGAGGGGTGATGGACTAGTGAGTGCAGCCCCGGCTTCCTGTGATGTCCCTTTTGAGACTCCTCTCAAATGAAATATCACAGGAAGTAAAGGTAAAAGCATATACAGGAAATAGCAGGATAGGGAGAAGTGCAGGGAATTTCATAATCAAGCGAATTGCAAAAGTGCTTGGGGCTTAAAGATAGATATTTTTAAAGGGCTTCATAGGTATCAGACCATCCCTTTAAGTTATTCATTGGGAAGGTATTCAAAAAGAGTTCAGCTTTAGAATTGCTTATTCAGGCTAATTTGTCACTGGTCCACTGGAACGTACTAGCTTATTTTCTTACAATTGGCACACAGGGCCAATTTAGTTTGCAACTCCCGTAATTAACCTAGCAGTATGGCTTTGGACTATGGGAAAGATGGGAATTAGGCTAAATTGAAGAATACCACCTATGCTGTAGATCAGAAGAAAGACAAAGATCCACTTTTATTATTTCTAGTCTAACCCTGGCGTACGGAATTGCTGTACATATGTGAGTATAGTATAAGAAGTGAACTTATTATGCTGGATTTAGGATGATGTAAATTTGATAACTAGATAACCATTAAAATTATTGGCCGCTTTGAACATGCTTATCTTATTGGATGATCCCCTGAACAATTCTGATCACCCACTGCTGATATCCCCCAATGTTCAGCTGTAATCTACAGATAAACCTGACAGCAAGTGTTTAATACCCCAGCCACAACAGAGAAGATGAAGCATTGTATAATTCCAATTAAACGTATTTGGCTGCTCTTGTTATGATCGATCTGCAGAAACAATAACATCTTTTGTAGCTGCTTTCCACCTTAATAAGGTAGATGGTTACTGTTGTTTCAGCAAATTTTTAATAAATTAATAGTATAAGGCACATAAGACATTTTTGTAATAGTCACAAAAATATGCTTCTTTCTCCACTTATGAGCCATTTTTCTCTTCTCATACACCTCCTGAACTCATTCCCTGAAAGACTGGAAAAATCGGACCAGATCAACTTCCAGCTCACTGATGGACTAGATTACATCTGTCTATAAAAGTCTATAATGAGAAGAAGGGCTGTAAGGAAGGTTGAGCAAAGTGAGATAAGCAGGGAGGCAAGGCTGCTGTTTTCTAATACGTGTGTCTTTCACCTTAGAGCTGGATTCACAGCTGCAATACTCAGTAGTACTGTATAATGGCCACCGTACTGCTGCTGCTTCTGAACATAGAGACACAAGACCAGTAATATATAATGTCAGTGTATGCAGTGTATGGAAGAAATCATAGCAGCTACTCTCCGCACACTAGCTCAGAGGAAACTGAAAATTAGAAATGTGTCCTGTATTTGTCACCAGTTTTTCCCTCTTTAGACTGCAAGTCATATAAGTACAAGCCCTATTTATTATGCTATTGTCATTGAGTTATTCCCTTCTCTAATAGAGAATCTGAAAATCGTTTTTCGGAACTAAACAGGACATCTCATTAAAATATTAATGTTGATTTATAGATTATACTCCATAACAGAGACATTTGTGGATAAAAGTAGAACATAAGAGAAAGGGCTGGAAAGTCGGGTTGTGTCTGTAGACGCAAAGCTGGGAATAAGCTGGCTTTCTTTCCATGTCATAGGGAAATTGCTGTCTTGTCATGCTGATATAATATTTGCAGTCGGAGAAACAGATCCCTGCATCTGATACATTATAGCTACCGAGCAGAACATGTAGAGAACTCTGAAACCCAGTGTCTAATGGCTCATGCTACAAGACTTACAGCACTTTACAAGAGCTAGTCTCATCGAAGGACAAATTTCCCATTACGGAAGAGAAGGCCGCTGCCCTCGGGGTGCCCTGGAGTTAGAGACATCTGGCTTCAAGCTGTAAAGAGTAAATGGAAGCATTTAACACTGTTTTTCACTACATTGCTCCACTGCTGCGGATAAGCCTGTAACAAATTGTCTTTTGAGCTAATAGTGTGACATCACCGTGACCTCCGAACACCGGATTGCAGACACCAACCAAAGTCTGCATTTTCATTTGTGCACCTTGTAATACACAAAAAGTGGCCTTGAGCCTTTGCTTTTGTTATTTCCATGAATGACACTTTTCGGACAGTATTTTTTTTCATGGATAATAGTGATGTTTGGTATTATTAAAGAGGTTGTCTACTACTTGATCATTGTTGGTGTATCGTTAGGAGAGGTCATCAATGTCTGATCGGTTGGGGTGCGTCACCTGGCACATCCGCCGATTAGCTGTTTCCGGTGGCAGTCGCTCGGAACTACTCAGTTTTGCGGAATGGCGGATGTGCAATATCCAGTTGCGGACACTATACAGCTGATGGAGCTGTGCAGCTCCATAACCAAGCCTTTCTGTCTGCCGCCATCACCACGAACAGCTGATCGGTGGAGCTGTAGAGTATCACACTCCCACCAATCAGGCAGTATCTTAAGGATAAACCAACATGATTACGGTAGTAGACAACCTCTTTAACATTTAGAGAGGTTAAGCAGAACTGCTATTCTTCCTAGTTTTCCCATTTTGTTTTTTACATTTTCTTTTACATTGCTTAAGTAGTGCTAACTAAAGAGCTGTACAGAGATTATTACTATTCACATCAATTCCTATCTCCACGGGGGCTCACAGCCTACTTTCCGAAAACACATACATCGGTGAATTTCATAGGAAGCCACTTGACCTGTTAGTTTCTGGGCACACGTTAAGTACGGTAATTGATGCAGAAATTTCTGCATCAAAAACGTGACCCTTGGAAAATGTGCGTATTTGCGTGTGCTTTTGATGCATTTTTTTATGACAATGGGTGAAAAACGCTGCAAAAATGCTGAAACAAATTGACATGCTGCAGATGTGAAACTGCTTCAAATGTGCAAGGAAAATAATAAGCAACGAGTGACCGTGACTGTAGAAATCTCAACGCAGAAAAACACAGTGTGTGAACATACCCTTAGTGTCTTTGCAGTATGGAAGGAAGCTGGAGTTCCCAGTAGTAGCCTATGTAATCCTAGAAAATCAAAAGGCCTAAAAACTGGATTCTGTTCGCATTAGCCTTATACAACATCCTTGACTGGTCCATTTTATAACAGATCTCATAGGCATAATGTGCCTGTTAGGTTTTCCATCTCACTGGGTGCAATAATGCAACTCAATACGGTAATCTATTTTTTCTAAAAGGGTAAAACCAAACCAAATGGAACAAAACCAGTTGTCATCAATGCACTGCACTCAATAATTCGTAAGTTAGCAGAATTATGAGTTCAGCTGTGGATAGCATTGAAATATAAGCAATGATCCAACTCTAGAAATGTAGCAGTGAAGCGCGGATGAATGGAAAATCCAGTCTCGAATAGATCGTTCCGCACTTGTGACTATCCCATCTCTGGTGCATCTGAAGACTTTGCACTGAATGGTTTCTCTTTTTATTAAATGCACATATATAATTGTTTGGCGTACACCCTACAGCCGGCACATCAAGTTCTTACATGTCTCTTCACAATAGAAAGCGCATCTTCCTTCAATTCGCTGAGATTTTAATGATTTTGCAATTGTAGCCTCTGCAGCGCGGACGAAACTGTTTTCTCACTGTTGTTTCCAGATACGGAAATGAAAGGATTACTTCACAGGATTGTAATCTAAATGTCAATGCTACAGCTCATTAGAAGATCCAGGGTCGCCTACTGCACGGAAAACACGGCATCGGGGAACGTCCTGCCTGTCTGCTGCTCTTGTCACATCTTTTGCGTTATTTAAACATCCCCTGAACCTAAAACCTGGGCTGTTATATCGATATTCCTGTAAAAGGGAAGCGACTTAAAGAGGCAGATTGTGCATGTAGAAGGGAAATTTCTCTGTGCACATCACAGTTTCTCAAAGTAGGTCTTCTGGAGTGAAGGGCATTACTTTGGAGACCCAGATTAAAGAAGCTGTATGTGTTTTCATTCGAAATATTCAATGTTCTGTTTACAACCCGCTTACCAATTTTGAGTCACCTAGCCAAATCAGATCTCATACTTTGCACTAACGAGGGTCAATAGCCCCAAACACCGTGTCTGCAAATTGAGATGATTTTGATTTGGCTTTTATCCTAGCTCATATTGCAAGACTCGTTAAAGGGTTGATTGTGACTTGTAGGATTGGTACTACCAACAGGTGGCACTATAGAGTTCAAGTCCTCTTTCTCCCTGAAAAGGCAATTTGCATATGAGTCATCAAAAAGACACTTTTGCCTCCTGTGCTGCCCGCTTTCCCCCACATGTATGATGCCTCATGTCAGTCATGCAGCCACAAATGCTCTACATGCCAAATCTGTACTGACATTGTTGCTGTACAGGAATTTTCTGCCACATATGGACTCCTCATACGTAGCTGGTAAGGGGGCCCAAATTTCTAAGTTCAGGATAGCACTTTTAGTTTTTGGGGGTTTTGTTCAACTCAGACTCATTTGTACCCCGGGGGAAGGGTTTCTCTCTCTGATGTCTCTGCAGTATGTTTGGATGTAATAAGTTTGGGTATGATGAGACACTGGAGCAGATTTACTAAGCCTTGTCAATATTTAAAGGGGTACTCCTATCTCCAAGATCCTACCCTAATATGTAGTAGGTCTAATAATAATAATATCAGCAAATACTTCCAATTAGAAATGTAGCATAGTTCTTTTGATTCGCTATGTTGCTTACCCCATGTGCAGGGCATTGCAGGAGCTTAGGTATCCATGGTTACGACCACTCAAATAGTGACAGTTAATTGTTAGTGGTCATAACCATGGTGGATAGCTAAGCTACTGCAATGCCCTGTACATGGGGTAAGCGGCATAGCGAATAAGAAGACCTATACTACATTTTTTGCTAATATTATTATTATTATTATTATTATTACACGGACTACATATTGGGATAGGATCTTGGCGATGGGAATACCTCTAGACGATTGTGGTAATTAAACAGTATGTGCATGCCATTCGGCAGCCATTTAATAACCTGCTTAGACCAACCACATTTTTCATGTGCACAGAACGATCAGTAATTATTTTGTGTGCATAGGCTATCATTGTTCTCGGCATTATATGTTTATACAGCACGATGTGCTGCCGAGAATGATTTTTAATCAAGTGAGGATTTTGCTTGTTGATCGGTTGATTGGCATCCTGTTTGCATTGGCTGATTATTGGGAATCAAGCGTTCCTAGGATTGCTCTTTAACGATGAATGGCAGCCCTTCATTGTGAGCGGTCATTCCGAGACGCAGCGCATTATAGCTGCCTCGGATCTTGTACAGTGGTCATTCCGAGACGCAGCCTATTATAGCTTCCCCGGACTGTGCAAAGCCCCACTTCCTCCCCTGATGAACCCTGGCGTATTGTCCTAGGGGGAAACGCGTCGGGATGGGCGGCATCATATGGATGAGTACATCCTATATATATATTTTTTCTTGACCATTCTTTTGTGCCATTTATGTCTGTGATTTAATCTTCTGAGGTGCTAGTGTGTGGCAGGGGGTTGTCATTATGCTGATATATCTGACATAGCATTGTGACTTTGTATATCTCTGCCTACACGTATATACATTTTTTTCATATCTTGTGTATATAACTCAGGTATTTAATAATTTCATAGGTGTCAGGCATGTTCTGTGACTGTAGGCAGGACTACTGTTGCCATATATTGCAGATGCTTTGATTTATCTTGTATTCTAGACACCTTGCACCTTCATATATATAAGATTAATAGAAGGGAAACAAAATCATACTCCCTTCTCTTGTGGAAACTTATCCACAAAAAAGATTTCTACAGCTTTTATTGCACCTTTTAAAGCACTATTGCACTTTATATAAGGTTTTGGTGTGGTGGAAGTTTCATTTTGTTAAGATCCGATAGGGTCATAAGGGAGAGCCGTCGACGAGTGGGGGCGCCATGTCGAACTTAGGGTGCCAACCTCCGCTGTGAGGTAGGGTGAGTAAGGGATCAGATCACGCCCCCCCCACCGTTTTAGTCTCTATCCTTTCATTAGATTGTATAGATTAAGGTGTTACTGTCTCCTGACCCATAAATCTGGGTAATTTTTACTCTGAATATTAAAGGTTATATTTTAAAGGGTTTTTTTCAGTCCTGTTTGGTTATGATGAATGGCCAATGTAGAGACTCCCTTAGACTCGATAGTCTACAAATGCACCAACTTTATTACAGTGGCTCATCCTTGATAAATCTGCCACATCTGTAGATGATATTTTCTTTATTTTCACAGTTTCTTGTTGGCTTTTTGAGCCTAAGTTTTAGTGCGATTTAGCGCATATTGTCACATTCAGTCCAAGCTCCTGTCTCTAAGTCCATGCCTATTGGTGTATGAGAACACTAAAGAGTCCAACACATAGGGCATGATTCATCAAGAGTGGCATTGTTCTCTCCATTCTTGATGTGATTTATTTAAGTCAGGCACTACTCCAGTCCATTCTGATATGCCACCGCCATGAATTTGACACCCAGTGGTCACCATGCTCTCGTCCCAGCTCTGCCCACTTTGTCAGAGCTGGCAGAAAATGACATGAGAACTCGAAAAATTAGCAAAATTTTTGCTCGAACATTCGGGGACCTTTCAAAGCTTTTTACGGCAGTGTAACAAACAAGTTTTTTTCCATAACCCTGGCCAGCCAATTTCATTATGCCAACATATGTGTTTTTGCAACCAGTAATATTGCAGGAAGATATGTAAAGAAAAAACTACTTAGAATGCAAAAGTAATGGCTACAGAAATAAGAAGGAAAGAATTGTAGGAACTTCTCAGAACAAACTTGGGACACGTTTCTTTCTTTTTTTTCAGCATTAGTTTTAGTGCCGATATATGTGGAGTCAAAGGTCAACCCACGAATCATTTGAGTTGTACGTATTTTGGGATTTTTTTAATTTAAAAGGTCAGAGTTGCGGTTTGAAGAGTATCAAATGAGAAGATGGCTTCGGAGGTGCCGAATGATGGGGAGGAAAGATGTGATGTAGAGTTGAGATAAATGGTTCAGGTATGGAGAATCATTGCACAGAACCTCAGAGATACGCTCATGTTGTATACAAGGGCTGTAGTATGTTTGTACTTTATATTTATATTCAGCTGTGCTTTATGGTTGAGGTGAGGCCTGGCATTTCTGACTTAAAATGGGACCTTCAAGATTCTTGTTTTCCTTTAGAAACAGCACCACTCTTGTTATTGTGTTTTGTCTGATATTCACAAAAAAAAAAGAAAAACTTTTGTTCCGCTCACCTCAAGTATGATAGCAAAGTATGGATCCACCAACAATAAATCCCGGATGGGAAGGATAACTACGATGACTGTAGAAAAAAGGTGATATGCCCAGCACCCAATGCCCAGAAAAAGTGTTAAAAATAGTTGAAATGTATTAATCTATTTTAAAATATAAATAGCAAAAAAATTTAAAAACTGAATGTCCTCAGGAAAGTCATGAAAACTTACACGTTTTAAATCCAAATTTATGATGATTAAGACCGACTCATAAATCTCAGTCCGAAACGCGTAGGCGATCACAACTTTGTTCAGCATGTCTTTTTTTAATTTGAGTGCTTTTTTTTTTAAATGGATCAATACATTTTTACTGTTTTGATTCAAGAAGGGTCTGGATTGTTTTTTTGATAAATATAATATTACAGGTTATAGGCACTGGATTCTGTGATGGGACGCTGATCCAGGGAACTAGTCTGATTACCATATATAGAGTCTGGAAGGAATTTTTCCCCTAATATGGCGCTATTAATGTCTGCCCTATGGGGTTTTTCCTTCCTCTGGATCAACATGTTGGGCTATAGGTTGAACTCAATGGAAGTACGGTAAGTATACCTTCAACCTTAAAACTATGATTACCACTTTTTTTCAGGAGTTTGAGTGCTGGATATATATTACCTACTTTCTACAAACTTTGAGGCTGTGCTACAATATCAGACAATCAAGTGCATGGGAATTACTTGTAATAGGACCCTGTAGACCATATTTGTGAATAATATGCAGATTCTTCTAACTCTAGACTGCATTTTATAGTTGATCTATAGATAGAATCTGTCTACAAAGTGAAGTCATTTTGTAAATTGTAGTATTTAATGATTTGTTATTGGAAACCGTCAATATACTGTAGGCCCTGATACACGTGAGGAACACAGTGGCGAAACCTTCCATTACCAAGAAGAAAGCGGTGGCTTTAGCAGCTGTCATTGATGATTGTCATACGAAAATATCAGACATGCTTGATAGATTTTTCATATGACTATGAACATCTGTTCATCTGGCAAGTGATGCTCGGATCATTTGTCATCTAAAATGACGACTGATCAATTTTGTTAAGATCGACCATTTAGTACAACCAAGATCTAATGTGTATTGCAGCTTTACGTTTAGTAGTTGACATGTTCCTAAAAGCTGAACTAATGAAGTATAATGCGGGGGGGGGGGGGGGACTTCTCAATGAAATCACTAGAAAATAATCCATGCAGAGATTGATTCATCAAGGAATGCTGGGAGATTTCAGCTCTGTAAATTCAGATTTTTTTGACCATATATTCACACTGTTTATTTTCATGCATGAAAACCACCCACTAAATGTCTCCAATTGTTTTCAGTGGGAAAGCCACATTACCATTAATACTTCCACTGATTTTTCTGCCATGAATTTGATCACTAAGTCAAAAAATGATGAGTCAAGTGGCTTCCATATACATTATGTGGCTTATCAGAGTGCGGACCTGCAACAGTTCAAACTGCAAATCCACAGCAGAGATATAAGGGTCAGGCTCGGACATCTGTCACTACTTTGCCTTCAAACTCACTTCTAATTTATTTATTTTTTAGACTTGAAAAAAGCTCTGTGTGTGAACATACACTTAAGATCCATTTACAGCAGGTTTTAGCATTGTATTTTCTACAGGTTTTATCTGTTAAAAAGGCATGATCACTTTAATTTGGTTTTTAATACATTTTTGACCTTGCAGTCTTTTTTGATCTTTTGTATCTGTACCCCAACACAAGATCGGTGCAAAAGTAGTGATGCAATGCTCGGTAATTCACATTACTCCTGTACTAAATACCTAGTGAACACTGTTTCTTTGCGCCCCTTAGGCTATGTTCCCTCTATGAGCATTTGGTGAGTTTTTGATGCTGTAGAATTTCTGCACCTATTATTTAAATAACATGTCTTGTGGTTTTTCATAGAATTCTTTTGTGATATATTTTTTTTATTGCCTCTGTTATTGTCTCTTCTTTGTGTATTATGCTTTAAATAAAGCTGCTTTGTTTTTTATACTTCCTGTTTTTTTGGCTTTGACAAAACTTTATTGATATACTTACTTGCATTTTGAATGCGTCTTCGATGTACATTTTTCCCCATGCAAGTCTACGGGGAAAATCCACACAGAAAACTCAGCATTCCCACAAGAGAAATTGACATGTTGCAGATTTGAAACTCGCACCGCAGGTCAGATTCCACTGAGTAGAAAAGAAGTACAGTGGCCATGGGACTTCTATAAAACCCCTCCACATTGCTGGTGCTGTATGACGCTGCGTTTTTGAAGCAGCGAAAAAATGCAACGACAACAACTCATCGTTAACATAGCCTAGGGTTTAAGTCCCTTTTGGCACACATCTCCTGCAGGCATGCAGCAGTTAAATCTGCAGCCCTTACTTTCCCATCCCTCTCATCGCGGTGGAAATGTGTGGCAGTGTCAGCTTTTCTTGGACTTGGTAGCAGTAGATTTACTACTGTAATTGCTCTATTCATTCAATACTATTGAAATACCCGTGAGCTGTATATAGCTGCGGGGGATCCGTGCTCTAAAGTACAACCTAATTAATGAACCCGTGTGCAGTCAGGAGCACATTACTTCTTCTGCTCAGCTTCCTCCCATACAGATCGGATCTCTCGCTCCGTCTCTCTTTTCTCCTTCCTGCCATTGACTCTGCCCATTGTGTCTCCAGCAAATAAGGCATGAGACGGGCTCACGCTGGGCATTTCCTCTCATCATCGCATTACGATATTATTGTGTACCGCGGTCTCCTGGGGGTCATCTGTACAGAATATACCAGCACCTGCTTTATCAATATTCAGCTTGTTACATGATCCGCCGCACATGGCTTAGTGTTGGCTAGCCCGGTTAATAATAAAGGGGAAAAAAACAAAACAAAATGGTAATAACAAAATCAATAAATAAGAAAACAACAATCTTTGCATTTTATTTCATTTAACAAAAAGAATTTATGTTTGTTGGTAAGTTCCATGTTCTTCTTTCCTGCCTATTAACCAGTGCTAGAAATTACCTTTAGGCCGGGGTCACACTAGAGAGGAATACGGATGTATGAGAGACGCAAAAACAGCGCATTGCACACGGACCAATGTTTCTCTATGGGGCAGCTCCCATCAGCCATGTATTTCTCGGCTGTATTTTACGGGCTGAGAAAATCGCAGCATGCTGTATTTGTCAGCGTATTGTGCAAAATATCCGCCAATGAAAGCATATGGGGCGAGAAAAATACGGATTCCACACGGCCATGCGTGTGACTTGCGAGAAATACGCACCGGTGTCCTATAGAAAAGCCGGCGGTGTACAGTAATATCACACTGACAGGTTAGAGTAGAATAGATAAAGTAAATGTGTACACATAGAATAGGTATATATATGTCAGTGACACATATATATATATATATATATATATATATATATATATATATATATATATATATATATATATATATTTAATATGGAGCTAGATAGCATAAAAGCCGGTAATTCAATTGCCAGCTTTTGCTATCTCCTTATCAAACACGACAAGATATGAGACATATTTTACATCCAGTAAACCATTTCATATCCCATATTTCTAAAACAAATTCCTAACTAATAATGTAAGAAGTGTCTGTGTGCAAAATTTAGGAACTCTAGGTGTTAAAATAAAGGGTTAAATCACGGAAAAAACTGGCGTGGGCTCCCATTCAATTTTCTCCGCAAGAGTGGGAAAGCCAGTGACTGAGGGCACATATTAATAGCCCAGAGAGGGACCATGGTTTTTGGCCCCCCTGGCTAAAAACATTTGCCCCCAGCCACCCCAGAAAAGGCACATCTGTAAGATGCGCCTATTCTGGCACTTAGCCTCTCTCTTTCCACTCCCGAGTAGCCGTGGGATATGGGGTAATAAGGGGTTAATGTCACCTTGCTAATGTAAGGTGACATTAAGCCAGGTTAATAATGGAGAGATGTCAATAAAACACCTATCCATTATTAATCCAATAACAGTAAAGGGTTAAAAAAACACACACACATTATGAATAAAGTATTTTAATGAAATAAATACGTGGGGTTTTAATATCTTTATTGTACTCTCAATTCAACTGACGACCCTTGTCATCTGACAAAAAGTTAAAATAAAAAAAGCAACAATATCCCATACCTGTCTGCCGTACAGTCATGTCCCATGATGTAAATCCATCTGAAGGGGTTAAATAATTTTACAACCAGGAGCCTGCTAATGCAGCTGCCCCTGGCTGTAAAAACTGGGGAATGAATGGAATGCAGGGGAACATAGCGTCATAGACTTGCGGTGATGCGCCCCCTTGAAATACCGGCTTTTCTGCTATCTAGCTCTGTACTAAATATATATATATATATATATATATATATAAAGCTGAATGTGTGTGTGTATGTATGTATGTATGTATGTATGTATGTATGTATGTGTGTATGTCCGGGATTGGCATCTGCAACGTTGCAGCTACAGCCACATAATTTTGCACAGTCACTCGTCTGGACCCCGAGAGCGTCATAGGCTATGTTGTGAGGCGAAATTTTAACCCCGTGCGTTCCAATTCACCAAACAATTTTGCCCCTATCTACATAATGGAGAAAAAGTGAAAGGAAAAGTGTTGGAGGCAAATTGACAGCTGCCAGATGTGAACAAGGGGGACTTAAAGAATGAGAGCGATGGCGCCAAAGAGTATATACCGTACAGTTGCTACGGTGGGGCCCCGACATGGGATACTCACCACACAAGGGGATATGTACACACACACAAAATGCGCCACACACTACACACACTACCACGTGCTTGAACACATATACCACCCTCAGCACACATTTCACCACACATACAACAACCTCGCCACATAAAAGTCGAAACACAAAAGTCGTCACTTAAAACTCGCCACGCGCAAAATTCGCCACATACAAAACTCGCCACATGCAAAACTAGGCTCACACAAAACTCGCCACACGTGCAAAACTCACCTCATGGAAAACTCGCCACACGCAAAACTTGCACACGCAGAAAAATTGCCACAAGCACAAAAGTTGCAACACATGCAAAAGTTGCCTCACACAAAACTTGCACATACTCAAAACACACCACACATAAAACTCGCCAAGCGCAAAACTCGCCATGCGCAAAACTTGCTGCACACAACTTGCTACACTAACCTGTCACATGCAACTCGACACACAAAAAGTTGCTACACGCATGTCGCCACACAAAACTCATCTCACAAAAGTCGCTACATGCATGTCACCACACGCAACTCAACACACACAACTTAACACATGAAACTCGCCCTAAAAGACACACAAGTCTGGTATTATCCTTCAAAAATAAAAATCTGATTAATAAGCAAACTACAAGAGCAACAAATGTACCATATAGGAAATACGGCAGCTGTCAGTCACATGACCTGTGTATTATGTGTATGTGTGAGCTAATATATACTGCCAGGGATGAGGGCTTCCTGTTAGCTGGATATTTATCAGGCTGCCAATAGCAACCAATCACAGCTCAGCTTCTATTTTGTTACAGTTAATTAATCTGAGCTATGATTGGTTAATATAGGCAACAAAGGACATTCTCAGTACAACAAAGCTTGTACTATATACAGGAGGAGATGACATACAGGTACATACTATATACAGGGGAGATGACACACAAGCATATACTATATACAGGGGATATGACATATATGAATAATATGAGGGGAAAATGGGAGGTGTGAGGGGAAAATGAAGAGGTGTGAGATGAAAATGAGAGGACTGAGGGGAAATAATGGAGTGATCGGAAAATGACAGGGGTTAGGGGGAAAGTGAGAGGCGTGAGGGGGAAAATGAGAGGAGTGAGGGGAAAAATGAGAGCTGTGAGGGGGAAAATGAGAGATGTGAGGGGGAAAATGAGAGAAGTGAGGTTTTATAACTAACCACAGTTAGTTACTATGCCCGGGCAACGCTGGGCTCTTCAGCTAGTATATATAAATATATATATGTGTGTCTCACTGACATATGTGTATATATATATATATATATATATATATATATATATATATATATATACATATATACTGTATATATATATATATATATATAGACTGTATATATGTTTTCACAAATTTTTGAGCCCATGGATCCATTCTATGTCCATTTTGCAAGCCGGTGAGAAAATCTTTGCCATACGGAGGTTTACATGCGCAAAATACGCAGCCACACCTTGCCTACGGATGACATACGGATCACTGTTCAGGGAACATTTCTGCGTATTTGGTCTGTAAAAAACGGACCGTATTTTTATACGTTGTGTGTGACTCCAGCCTTACAGTCATTGGCCCCTGGTTAAACTGCTGCAAGAATGGGCATGAAGCAAAGGGGCTGTGCCTGGTACTATAGTGTTCGCCGACACGGGGTCTGCTATTACAGCCTCCAGCAGAGGATCGGATGTTCTTAGTTGGCCAGAATATGTGATTGCCTATGGCTTACAAGGATGCACACCGGTAGCAGCGTAACCCCCAAAAAACGAGAATCGGCAATGGTTTATGTCATCCAGAAAAATATATTACCAGCAGGGTCATAGCAGTTTAGGAGGTGTAGAGGTAGTGGGCGTACCCAGGCCCTAGTGTCATATAAGAGAACACCAATATTATAATTGGCACATGATATTTGGTGGTCCTGTAACAGATTCTATATTGGGGCTTAAGAGTTTCAAATTAGGCTAACCACTGATTCTGAAATAAGGCCTATAGAAAATACTGTTTTGTGTTCTTGAAGGTTTTTTTCTTGATCAAGGTGGACAAAAGACACTTCAAATTGGCTGTGTTGCTGAATGAAAACTCCTTTGACGTAAAAGAATAGAAAGTTTTTATTGCACTATGCGTTTGGACATCGAAGCAGCATCTTTTTAGAAAAAGCAACATACATAACGTAGTAAGACACTAGGATATAAAAATGGTCTAAAGTCTAAAATAAAGACCAATAAAGGATTGAAATAAAAATTCAAAAGAAAGAGAACCCTCTTTTATTTATTCCTTTCTTTATTCTTTCTCTATAACTTGCTACCTGTACCATGATTTTGACCATGTACATACACAGGGCACCATTCATCAAGTATATTATGCCCATTTTCTGGGTTAAAACTGCTTGGAAAGATGCAAAGTTTATGCACAACTCGTAGTTAAGCAAAGAGGTAACTTCTTGAGTTTTTATGCCACCACTAACTTCATGAAAAGTGGGCAAAGCTTAGGGAAAAGGAGCATGGCCTGCCAGATACATCAAAGTGCATAAGACAAAAGTGCCACGAATGAAAACTCCAGCTCCTGGTACATGCCAACTGAAAGATGTCTCAAATTAAATAAGCCGTGTACGTACCCCTCTTAATGAATTTGGCGCATCTTACTCCAGCGTAGCCTTCATAAAGACCGACATACAATTGCAAAGGTGTTGGGTTTATGTAACCCCTGCCCAAAAGTGGGCATTTTTGGACCAATTATGGCGGCTAGTTTTAAATGTCCAAATTTTGGTAATTTGTAGAGATTATCCATGTTTTTTTTTACTATGTACGTAACCTGCTATTTTGTACCCGGTGCCGGTTCATAACTGCCACCGACCGCTCCTGCCTGCAAGTCAGGGGCTCCTTGTCAACCAATTTTTTCTGTTCCAGACAGAGCGGATAAGAAGCTGCTGCTCTGTCAACGTGATGTCAGTGGAAGCCACTGAGTTGCTGGCAGGAGCAGTTTGATACTATCCTGTGTCAACAGCGAGGCACGACAGGCAGGTAATTAGCAACTACTAGCCTGTAAGTTGTCAGGTGCATTCCAAAAAAACAAAAGAAATCCCTGATAACCCTTTAAATGTTGGTAAGTATGAACATGCAGTTTCTTTATGTTATAACTTCGTGAACAAATTATAGAGAGTCGGACAAGCCCTTTTTAATCACTATATTCCCCCATGTAAAACAGCCTGTCGTTTTCAGCGTTGTGCGCGCCTCGTCTCCTAAGGCACATGTTACACCCCGCGAGCCCTGCAGCCAATCAGCAGCCACTTCCTTCAGATGAAACTAGCATTTTTGTCCAAAGTAAGTGACAGTGAAATGGCTCATGAGCTTGTGGTGGGTAATAATGTCACATGAGCCTTAGGAGACCAGGCACACAAATCGCTGAAATGCAATAGTAGGGTGTATACAAGTATATGGGGAAAATATAGCCCCCCGAGGAAGCTCAGCACGCGAAACGCGCGTCGGGGCTATTCTATTGACACCTTCAGCAAAGAAACCACACATGGGTAAGCTTAACCCACAGCACTTTATTTAAATTGATTCTCTTACTAGATGGGCTATGTGCAATAGGGGTGGTGTTTTGTTCTGATATGGCACTTTTGCCGTTACCTTTTTGCTATTTGGCTATGATCAGTTCTTACATCCAATTGTCCCCTTTTATCTAAATATAGTAGGTGCACATTGATTTGCCCCATATATTTGAGTATATATACTTGTGCTATTTCTGGGCTGCACCTTTACATGTATTAAATGTGTGTGTTTTTACGCTGTAGGGTGTCTATTCTTCATCTACTGACCCTCATCATTCATGTTAATTTTATACGAATGTTTGTACCCCTCTTTTTTTGTATCACATTTAATAAAGTTTTGACACTTTATATGAAATTTATGACGCTATGTGCTTTTATGGGGCATTATGCTCTTGATAGCTTTATAGGATTATATACGTGTGGGAGTTTGCCCCTCCCTTTTCCCCGTTGAAGTCCCATGGGCACTTTCTGTAGAAGGGATTGTTACAATAATGAACGTATCTACCAGATCGGTTCTTGTTATAAAAGTATATGGGGAAAATATAGTTATTGAGAAGAGGTTGTCTGGATAGTGGACAACTCCTTTAAGGAAAGCTAAAACTATTGCATGCAAATTCCATAGAAATTTCTTAGCTGGTTCACTACAGAGTTGTCCTCCCGCTCAGACACTACATGTATGCAGCTTCTTCATGTGCGTCCTTAGCTTGTATGTAGGCACGACGTCTCGGATATATGTGATACATGGTGGAAGACTTTCTCCTATCCATCCTCTTGCCGGGGGAACGTATATTCTGTGGTGCTTGCCCACTACTGTAAGCAATGTCCGGTAAAAGGCTACAGATAAAGGCTTTATGCCTCCGCAGCTTATGAGATCAGTCTCTCCTATTCAAGGAATCGCCCCAGTTAATTATTTTATGGGATTACAGAAGCTGTAAGTGGATTTGAGAATATTGATCATTCCATTCATTAGGCAGTTTCTATAATTGGGAGAGTCGGCGATATTACTGTTTTAATGTAATTACCGGTGCAGTTTCTTCTTTTTTTTTTTTTTTGGGGGGGGGGTAAGGGGGGATAAGTATTTTCTATCTCCCGGGGCTTGTTTGAGTATTAAATCTCTCTTTTCACTCATTTTAAGTTGAAAGCTAAACTCATTTGTGAAGTGAAATCTCCAATATACTGTTTGCATTTTATTTAAATTAAATCCTTTTTCAAACATGCGCTAAATGATTTTTAAAGCGTCTGGCTTTTGCTTTCCGCTGTTAGAAATCATTTTACTATGTTGTTTTGCATTGTAACGTCGCCTCCAGACCTGGTAACAACGTTGTTTTTTTTTTTGTTGTTGTTGTTTTTTTAACATAGTGATTTTGATTCAAGCTATTGTCGGAGCATTATGGCTCAGCTAGTGCGAATAAAGTTAATTCAGCCTTTCTTCCGCTAATGCTGGTGGAGCTATTGTGTGTTATTCATTTATTCTGGTTACATCTGATGGTACAATGTTGCTTGTTAGTGTGGGTGGAGTCATTGTTTAATGCTTTTTATATTGTAGCATTATAAGGCCTGAAATTGCTAGAACAGATGAAGTAGAGACGGACTTGTTACATGAGGCAGAGCTGAGTTTGTAATCTGGCATATTGTCTGATGGGATTTGATCACACCTCGCAAGATATATATTTTACTGATGTAGACTACTAATATAGAAATATGCATGTAGCCCTATAGGGAATGTCCACCCTTAAGATGGCCATACGCATTAAATGGCTGTTGGTATTGGCCATATCAACCAACTCTTTTGACCGACCACTCCTGTGGAGTCTAAGAGAAAGCTGTTGGGTGACATGTTGGCTCGCGGCTTAGCTCCTGGATGTCTATGCGAACGGCAGATCAAAATCGGACATGTGCAATTGACACCTCTCCTAACCATCAGTCGGCTAGTGCCCCCATACACATTAGATCATCAGCCGATCACGTCATTATCGGGTGGGTTTGGCTGACATTAGTCCTATGTGTATGGAGGCCTTTAGACTGACATCACAAGTCCATGTTTCATGATGTGTACGAGCGGCAGTTTCTGGACAGATCCAGGTCTCCTGAATTCAACTAACAGCCTCATATATTTCTATGAGTCTATTAGTTTTGTCCAGGAAAACCATGGTCTGTCCACAATTTGCCGTCCATTCACAGACTGTAAAACGCAGATCTGTGGAACCAGCCTAAAAGTATATTAACACGTGTTGCCTGTGGCGAGCTTCTCTGCTCTGATGATGGTAATGCTCCCATCACAGTTTTAGTCCTCTTTGCTACCCAATGTTGGGGAATTATTGGAGCCTGGTGCACACGGGTTAGTAATGGCTGGTACATCATAGTCATTGTGTACTTCTGCTTGGTTGTAAGTAAGGAGAATATAATGCCCTATCAGTAAGTTACCTTGGCAGGAGATGATGTCTCCGAGTTCTCCTGCTTGGTTATTCCAGGGCAGGGTAATGTCACATTGTTTTATTAGGCGGTTACTGTAGGTGGAGATAGAGTTATAAAGTTTTACTGTGCAGTTAACAAGGCCAGAGGTAGTGCCTGAGCGCGGTATTGTCACAGGCGAGATACCGAGGTCACTTGGTCATAACGCAAAAGGTAAAATCATTTCAAAATTGTTTAACGATGAAAAGATCCGCACCACCCAAATAATAAAAGTGAAATTTTAGTCATAAATGTCTCTGTTTCCCTTATGTGTGCTATGTTTCATGGATTGGAGCAGCAGCCAGTTCTATTATGAGCGGCCATTTTGGAGATTAAACAGATGTATATTTGGTCACCCCAAGGCACATCCTCATGCCGGAGTGCCACAAATCTCCTCTCCTTTTCTCTGAGTGTGGCAGCTTGTGAGCGAAGTAATTACGTCAGCATGCTTAAAGGAGATGTCATATGAAGACAACCTCTCTTTAAATGGTTGACACTCTATTTTGAGGGCTATCAGCTGGAGATGAGTTAATACAATAGAATAAGAATTATCTACCTATTCAATCCCCTTCTGCTCCAGAGCCCACAACTCCAGTGATTCTTGCAAGTACTGCAGTGATGACATGATATCAACAGTTCTTGTGACAACTGCAGCCAATCATGTTGGCAAGTACAGCACCAGAGTGCTGAGACCAGTGGTTAGCTGCAGGGGTCATAGTCACAATTGGTGGGACGTGATTGGTCATACCTATGCAGTAGAGGATTGAATAGGTAGGTAATGCTGATTTTTCATTTTTACATGTTTTTACCCCTTTTTTAATGCTTGAATTCCGTTAAACTGAAACCTATATAAATGCATGGCTGGCTAAGAGCAAGAGCTGGGTAGTTGGGAGGTCCTGACGAAGACCCCTTTATGATATCTATGGCCCAAATAGAGCATATGGAAAAGCATTGATATGAGAAAAAAAAGCTTAGTTTTCTATTTTTACGTTTTATACTGATCGTTTCCAAGTTGTTGTTTTATTTCTCATGTGAATTCAGTCCAAGAATGGTGTGAATATTCACGTGTATTTAGGTTTTTTTTTCATAGCACTAGATACCTGCAGACTTGAGGATTCAGTTGCAGCTCCAGGTTTGCACAGATCCATTTTGAGACCAGCTTTTCTGTGGGCCAGTGCCGTGCGTGTACCTGTGACATGAATAACAAATGCAATTTATCAGGCCATGACTGCGACTGTCGTAGCAATTTTGCCACTTCATTGGCTTGCATTAGCTTATTTTGCCGGTCGGGGGAATAGTTTGGATTATGGTCTTGGCTCTAGCGCTGTGTGCATCTGAAATTCTGGAAGATTTTGGCACCCACCAAGCCTCTCCTTTGTGTGACCTGCGAGACACATGCCTTGTAAGTTAGCGTCTTCATCTATGAGGTGGGAGATAGTGGGATCCCTCAGCAAGTTTCCCCTTCTAACCGAGAGCTGCCGAGCGTGTTCAGACCCGGTGATGTATGCGGCCATTATTACTGAGAGAGATATCAATTAGGAGCCGTGTGTATCTTCCAAGCATCAGATTGAAGAACACAAACTTTATTGACTATTTGTCTGAAATCATCAGCATCTCCCCTAGAGATATGGCGTCCGCATAACAACAGAGATGAATTCTGTGTTTCATTCCTCTTCAGACGGCTTATGTATATCTAGGAATTAGGATATTGTTTCATGGCACGATCTATACACAGGAGACATGGAGACCGGCAGAAGGAATTCATTACATACAGCCAATTTCTTCCCTGGAATTCTAAGCAGCTTGCGCTTGGTAATGGGACCGGCGGCTGCAACAATTCTCTGTCTGTAGGTCTAGGCCCTGATTTTGGGTAAATTGTAAATAAAAAGGTTTCTTATCACAGGGTAATACACAGGATAAGTTTCACATCTCCAGGACCTGCTCCTGCGACTTTTGATTCTGTCACCAGGCGACGCCATATTCATTCTACGGCCGACGCTGGTGATAGAAGAGATGCTGGAACCAGGAGTTCTGGACAGCACAGGCTCTGTCCAGCCACGTAGATTTGGGTGGCTGTGATCTGTAGTGCTATCCAGTATGGCAGTATAACGTTATCCTGCTCTAGTCAGTTGGACAGCACCACACCCTAGTTAAGCTACCAGCTTACTGCCAGATATAGCTTTGTGTTTCCCTGGTGTAGATCTGTGGTTTCTGCTCCTGTGTTGTATTTGTGTTTTCCTATTTTGACCTCGGCTTGTTTATTGACACTTCTCCTGCCTGATAATTTTATACCTTTGCTGCCTCTTAGTTTTGACCTGGCTACCTGAGTATACTTATTGCCAGCTTATGCCACTGGACAGCGGCTGACTCTGTGGCCCTTGCCCACGAATCTCTGTGTTAGTCCAGATCCCTGTATATGGGTTAAAGGCTGTAGGCCAGGTTAGCCCCAAGGCTTTGGGACTAGTTTGTGCCAAGCCTGTTTGTCGTAGATATTTTAGAGTTGCCAGGCAGCTCTAGGTACACTTGGACTCCTAATGCCAATGGGACACATATTAATTGGAAAGGAGTGCAAGCTCTTGAAACCACATGCAGGGATGTTAGAAGTGAGGTATCATATGTTGTTTCTAAAGTCCACAGTCTGACAATCGTCACACAAGCACATCTCCTGGCTGCTAAAAGAGAGCGCAGCTCCATCTGTGACCAATGCAAGCTGGAGGCACACAGCTATCAGACGGCTCCGGGTGGCTCAGTGCCATGGCTGTGTAGTGGTGCACGGCACGCTGCTGTTGGGAACAGCTGGCAAAGTTTGTGCAATAGCATTTATCGTAGTAGGAGTCAGAGCAAATAAACACATGCAAAATGTTATAGGGTGTGTGGGCAGTGAAGCCGATAGTACAAAAGGTTCCCGATTCTAATTAACTTCTTCGGTTCGGCTTGTGCATACGAGGAGCAAACTGAAATGGTGCCTGTGCTGAGCCATACTCAAATACTGACAATTTGGCATTTGTTTTTTGTGATTGTTTATTGCTTTCTTTTTTTTTGCTTGGTAATTCTGTTCCATCTGGATTGTTTCCCAGATAACTCTCATTGCACTATTTTTCTTTATGGCGAGCTCATATCACATACAACAAATTATATCTGATGATTGGTACTGGTCATTATCTGATGTATTGAACCAAAGCATTGGTGGGCAGCTGTAGTTCTGGGGTGACCTGTATATGCCTGAGCCACTTATACAGTACCTCCTGGAGAGTGCTCTTCACTTGGGTAAATGTTGGGAAGGGGTTTTCTTTACCATGGAAATGATTCTGCCATCATCCACCACTGTTATCTTTTGCAAACATCTAGACTTTTTTGAGTTTCCAAGCTCACCAGTGCGCTTTTTTTTTGCCAAATGTACCAAACTGTTGATTTGGCCACTCCTAACATTTCTGCTATCCCTCTGATGGATTTCTTCTTTTTTTTATCTATGCAATGATGGTCTGTTTCTCTTCCACTGAGAGCTCCTTTGACTTTGTTTTGTGGTTTCACCTCAGCAGCTTCCAAATGCAAATGCCATACCTGGAATCAGCTCCAGACCTTTTACCTACATAATTGATGATGGATTAATGCGGGAAAGCCTGTGCAGCTCATCAAAGAACTTTTTTTGTCCAATTATCTTTAGTTGCTTGAAAAAGAGGCAGCTACATATTAAAAAGCTGTAATTCCTAAACCCTTACTCCAATTAGGATGTGAATATCCTCAAATTAAAGCTGAGGATCTGCACTTTAAGCCCATATTGATTGTCCAAATGTTTCTGTAGCTAACTGCAAGTTTAGTTGATCACTACTGTGCACAAGTCACATTACTGAAGTTGCTTTTGCAAAGGCAAGATCAGTGATACCATGGTGTGCCTGCTGAAACATAGGGATGGACCATCAGTGAGGTGATTTTTATAGAAATAATGAATAACTTTATAAAACGTTCTTTTCAAAACTGCAGTTCGCACAATTCAGTTCTCACAATTGTTCCAAATTGCTTCAAACCAAACAGTGAAAATATAATTTGGACACCTTTGTTCAATGCTATAATATTCTTATATCCTTGAATGAAAAGCAGACTGCTCAGGTCAATTTCGGCTTTGAGACACAGTCAAATTATATGGGTCCTCCACTATTGCCATTTGCAGATATGTGATTTAAGGAATATGTTCACATTTACCATGAATGTGCTCAGTCCATAGTATTGCTGTACCAGTGTTATTCTCCTGCCTACGACTGATAGGGTAGTTTCACACGACCAATGTCTCCACATTGGTGGAGCAGTCCGATTATTCTGATCAGAGTGGCATCAAATTTTCTTGGATGTGGAGAGAAAAAAATAACCAAATATCTCCACCTTTTCCATTCTGTCAGTCCATGATGTCATCTGATTGCTTTCATGGACCCCTAGACTTGCATTGCCCACTTTGATCCAACACTTGGTTGAAAATCAAACATGTCTCCGATTTTTGTTTCTGCAGATCACTCAGTCCAAGGAAAGACTGAGACTTGTGCACAGTCCCATAGAATATTATAGGTTTGACTTCTATTTGTTAAAACCACGGATAGCAATCATACAATAAAATGACTTGCGAATTGGTGAGGGTCCAGCCACAGGGACCTCCACCGATCCCAAGAAAGGTTCAGAACAGCACTTATTTGCAAGTGATAAGTGATAAACCTATGCTCTAGATAGGCCATAACTTTTAATACTTGAAATAACCCTTTGTTTACTGATATGTTTGTTCATTAACTCCCATACATTACAGCCACCATAAAACATGTATTCTACATCACAGTCTACATGGACAATACAAAATGGATGGATGTTTAATGTTTTTCTTCCACATACTAGCATATAGTTAATAAAACTAAACTTCCTTACATAAAACCCACATCTGACCTTCCCTTTTGAGCATGGCGGCCACCTGTATATACTGCGTTTGCTTACATTGCATCCTTTCTTGCTACTTGCGGCGTGATCCCCAGTCATCCGGCCTATTACTGTGCATGGAAATGACTCCACACTTGGATAAAAATGGCAGGGATAGGGGACTACTTCAGCAAAATAAAGGATAATTTAGAAAGATGATAAAAGTACTGATTTAATCTGGTAGAAGAGGCAGCTGGCGCTCCAGCTCCTTAATCTATATCTTGTTCAATTAAAACCTCGGTGTCAGGGATTTTATTATCAATCAGGGACTTAGAATTGCATGGACTGTTTCATGCATTAATTCTCTTCCTAAATACAGTAAGTGGGTTCTCAGAGTCGTAGCTACACAGGCTTTCCTTGAAGAAACGTTCCATGTGCTGCTCTAGCCACCTAGTGTAATGCTACAGTTAGGGCAAAGTTTTCTTTCTGAGTGCTCCCTGGCATCATGGGCATGTCCTCAATAGCCCCTCTTAGGGTGCCAATGTAACGGTACATAGAGTTAATTAAAGTGATGGTCTACTCCTTTAAAAAATTTTTTTTAACAAAGCTTAGAATGCTATAAAGTAACAAAAAATGAGTGATACCTTACCAATCTACTGGTGCTGATCTCTGCCCATTGGGTGCCAGTGATCATGTGGAAAGATGACCCATTCACTGGCTGCAGCAGGCATACTCAGGTCACCACTGCAGCTAGTGATTGACTGCACATAGTATGGTCACCCTATATAGGATCAGTACGGCAGTCAGGTCAGAATAGTGCCCTGGATCAATGTCAAATCGCAGAATCTAATGCCCATGACCTGTAATGTTATCAGTATATTTTTCAAGAAAGGCATCCAAGCCCCTCTTGAATTTTAGCAGTTGTTAATCAACCATTACATTATGTGGCAGAGAGTTCCATCGTCTCACTGCTCTTACAGTAAAGAATCCATAGTCTCACTGCTCTTACAGTAAAGAATCCATCGTCTCACTGCTCTTACAGTAAAGAACACATCGTCTCACTGCTCTTACAGTAAAGAACCCATCGTCTCACTGCTCTTACAGTAAAGAACCCATCGTCTCACTGCTCTTACAGTAAAGAACCTATTGTCTCACTGCTCTTACAGTAAGGAATCCATAATCTCACTGCTCTTACAGTAAAGAACCCATTGTCTCACTGCTCTTACAGTAAAGAATCCATCGTCTCACTGCTCTTACAGTAAATAACCCATCGTCTCACTGCTCTTACAGTAAAGAATCCATAGTCTCACTGCTCTTACAGTAAAGAATGCATAGACTCACTGCTCTTACAGTAAAGAACCCATCATCTCACTGCTCTTACAGTAAAGAACACATCGTCTCACTGCTCTTACAGTAAAAAAAACATCGTCTCACTGCTCTTACAGTAAAGAACCTATTGTCTCACTGCTCTTACAGTAAGGATTCCATAATCTCACTGCTCTTACAGTAAAGAACCCATTGTCTCACTGCTCTTACAGTAAAGAATCCATAGTCTCACTGCTCTTACAGTAAAGAACTCATTGTCTCACTGCTCTTACAGTAAATAATCCATAGTCTCACTGCTCTTACAGTAAAGAATCCATAGACTCACTACTCTTACAGTAAAGAACCCATCGTCTCACTGCTCTTACAGTAAAGAACCCATCGTCTCACTGCTCTTACAGTAAAGAATCCATCGTCTCACTGCTCTTACAGTAAAGAACCCATCGTCTCACTGCTCTTACAGTAAAGAATCCATAGTCTCACTGCTCTTACAGTAAAGAATCCATAGACTCACTGCTCTTACAGTAAAGAACCCATCGTCTCACTGCTCTTACAGTAAAGAACACATCGTCTCACTGCTCTTACAGTAAAGAACCCATCGTCTCACTGCTCTTACAGTAAAGAACCCATCGTCTCATTGCTCTTACAGTAAAGAATCCATAATCTCATTGCTCTTACAGTAAAGAACCCATTGTCTCACTGCTCTTACAGTAAAGAATCCATCGTCTCACTGCTCTTACAGTAAAGAATCCATCGTCTCACTGCTCTTACAGTAAAGAATCCATAGTCTCACTGCTCTTACAGTAAAGAATGCATAGACTCACTGCTCTTACAGTAAAGAACCCATCATCTCACTGCTCTTACAGTAAAGAACACATCTTCTCACTGCTCTTACAGTAAAGAACCCATCGTCTCACTGCTCTTACAGTAAAGAACCTATTGTCTCACTGCTCTTACAGTAAGGAATCCATAATCTCACTGCTCTTACAGTAAAGAACCCATTGTCTCACTGCTCTTACAGTAAAGAATCCATAGTCTCACTGCTCTTACAGTAAAGAACCCATTGTCTCACTGCTCTTACAGTAAAGAATCCATAGTCTCACTGCTCTTACAGTAAAGAATCCATGGACTCACTGCTCTTACAGTAAAGAACCCATCGTCTCACTGCTCTTACAGTAAAGAATCCATAGTCTCACTGCTCTTATAGTAAAGAATCCATAGACTCACTGTTCTTACAGTAAAGAACCCATCGTCTCACTGCTCTTACAGTAAAGAACCCATCGTCTCACTGCTCTTACAGTAAAGATCCCATCGTCTCACTGCTCTTACAGTAAAGAACCCATCGTCTCACTGCTCTTACAGTAAAGAACCTATCGTCTCACTGTTCTTACAGTAAGGAATCCATAATCTCACTGTTCTTACAGTAAAGAACCCATTGTCTCTCTGCTCTTACAGTAAAGAATCTGCAACCTTTACTGGTACTTGGAAATTCATCAGGTTTTTTCCAAAACTGTGCAGAAAAAATGCAACAAAAACTCAACATGTGCACATGCCTTAAGAGTCAAAATAACCCCTTTAGTGCCAAAGACTCAGTACATCGTATCAAAGTCAACCATTACAATTACATCATCGTTCAGTTTTCTGGCACTGTGTACTGGATGCTTTTCTTGAGTAAAATCTTCCTGTGATGCACATTTCAAAGCTGCCTTTTGTTACAATGCAGCATGTCTGGTACCTCCAGGAATGTTAGATTTCTGGCCAGTTTCACAAGGCTGTTATCCAGTTTATCGGTTAATAATGCAGCTGCAATCTTGGACCCTGGCCTGGCTTTATTGATCTAAGCTCAGTTCATTAGGCCCATTGGATATCCAGACTCAATGGCTGTAGTAAGGATCTAAAAGAGTATCTGTACGGCAATGTAAAAGCAGCCGTATAGTGGTTGCAACAAAGGATCATACGCTTCTTGATACACTGTTGACAATTTTATCATGTTTCCTGTTGCATCTCCCGCTTTCCGAAGTAATTAAATCCTGCGATTTCAGCAGTCAGATCAGATCCCTTTAGTATTTTGTGGCTTTAAAGACATGAGGCTTTGCGGCATTCTCATTCCAGAAGCAGATGTAGAGACCGTCGCTGCCTCAGGGCCGATACTGACTGCAGCCAAATCACAAATGTCGCCCTAGTCATAGATAGTGGGTGTAATAATGGGGAATAAACCTCATGGTGCAGCGGTACGGGCCAGCGAGATCATCCTCCACTACAGCGAATCCCATCCAGACCCTGATCCGTCTTGCTAAATATAATTGTGTGGAACAGACACTACCTGCCCGCTTAATTGGTAATTTTCTATAATTAATGCAGCTTTTATTCCTTTGAATTCTTCTCCGGGCTTAATTATGTAATAAAAAGCATTGTTCTCTGCCGCGAGCTTGTTACCTGCCCGAATCCATTGTATCATAGGTGAGCTGGAGAGTATTGTTTAGACCTGTGTACAGATATTCAGCTGGATTTTCCTGATCCTTCTTTTGTTCCTACGTCTTGATCAATTATGCAAGGCAAGATATGGTTTTCAGCTAACCCACCAGTTGCAAGTGGGGTTTCAGAAATTAACATACTTATTACTGGAGACATCTGTTTCGATAGTTACCGGAGGACAGGGATGCTGCCGATTTCAGACTATGTGCTATTTTTTGCCTTCCTTTATTGTGTATGTCTTGAACAGTGCTGGCTCGTATACATGGATGTATATACACTCCTTAAAGTGATTGTCTGCTCATGAATATCATTTTTTTTCTTTCATAATCTTTTATTATTTTTTCAATATCTTTATAACCAGACTCAGTTTTTCTGATAAAGACCTCCAAATTTCCTGCAGACTCTTATATATGATATATAATTTTCTGGCTGTTTGCAGTCGCTTCTAGGAGACATATTGGTGCTGCTAACACAGTGTTCAGTTAGTGCCTGAGCTCCCTCTAGTGGTGGCTGCAAGAATGCAGTTAGTGCCTGAGCTCCCTCTAGTGGTGGCTGCAAGAATGCAGTTAGTGCCTGAGCTCCCTCTAGTGGTGGCTGCAAGAATGCAGTTAGTGCCTGAGCTCCCTCTAGTGGTGGCTGCAAGAATGCAGTTAGTGCCTGAGCTCCCTCTAGTGGTGGCTGCAAATATGCAGTGTGTCAGATCCCCCTCTAGTGGTGGCGGCAAGTATACAGTTAGTGCCTGAGCTTACTCTAGTGATGGCTGCAAGTATGAAGTTAGTGAGTATGAAGTTAGTGCCTGATGTTCCTCTAGTGGTGGCTGAAAGTATGCAGTTAGTGCCTGAGCTCCTTCTAGTGGTGGTGTCAATTATGCAGTTAATGCCTATGTTCCCTCTAGTGGTGGCTGCAAGTATGCAGTTAGTGCCTGATCTCCCTCTAGTAGTGACTGTAAGTATGCAGTTAGTGCCTGAGCTCGCTCTAGTGGTGGCTGCAAGTATGCAGTTAGTGCCTGATCTCCCTCTAGTAGTGACTGTAAGTATGCAGTTAGTGCCTGAGCTCCCTTTAGTAGTGGCTGCAACTATGTAGTTAGTGCCTGAGCTCCCTCTAGTGGTGGCTGCAAGTATGCAGTTAGTCCCTGAGCTTCCTCTTGTGGTGACTATAACTATGCAGTTAGTGTGTGAGCTCTCTAGTAGTGACTGCAACTATGCAATTAGTGCCTGAGCTCCCTCTAATAGTGGCTGCAAGTATGCTGTTAGTCCCTGAGCTCCCTCTAGTGGTGGCTGTAACTATGCAGTTAGTGCCTGAGCTCCCTCTTGTGGTGGCTGCAAGTATGCAGTTAGTCCAGATCTCCTTCTAATAGTGGCTGCAAGTATGCAATTAGTGCCTTAGCTCCCTCTTCTGGTGGCTGCAAGTATGCAGTTAGCGCCTGAGCTTCGTCTAGTGGTGGCTGTAAACTATGCAGTTAGTGCCTGAGCTCCCTCTAGTGGTGGCTGTAACTATGCAGTTAGTGCCTGAGCTCCCTCTTGTGGTGGCTGCAAGTATGCAGTTAGTCCAGATCTCCTTCTAATAGTGGCTGCAAGTATGCAATTAGTGCCTTAGCTCCCTCTTCTGGTGGCTGCAAGTATGCAGTTAGCGCCTGAGCTTCGTCTAGTGGTGGCTGTAAACTATGCAGTTAGTGCCTGAGCTCCCTCTAGTGGTGGCTGTAAACTATGCAGTTAGTGCCTGAGCTCCCTCTAGTGGTGGCTATAAGTATGCTTTTAGTGTCTAAGCCTTGGTTTAAGCAGGGAGCTCTGGAACAAGAAAAATTGAGCCCTGACCCCTATAAAAATATATTATGAAAATGGTTTACTTTAAAATGTACTTATTTTTTCAGCATATTTAACATTTGTCTAATCCTGCACGATGGTGGTGTAGTTTATTAAGGCATTAACCTCTGAGATGTAGATCACACACATTACCAAGTCCGGGGGTCCTGGCTATAATCCCTGTTGATTGTGAATTCTCTGTCCAGCAGAATCCCCCTTTCTGCTCTCCTGCTGATATCCGCATTAGCCTGTAAATGAGAGTGGGACTATAGTGTTTGCTCAGCTCTTTAAATTGGCAGTGTCCAGAAAAAAAAACCAAATGTTTGCCATTTATTCCTCTGTAGATTTTATGAATGTTGTGATCCCTGACCTCCCGGGGTCTACATAAAATATCAAAGTGATTTGTGGAAGCTCGGGACCAGTGCTGAGACGTTCTAGATGTGTGGATGTGTGTGCTCAGGACGCAGAATTATTTCACATTGATTGGTCCTCAAATAAACTCTGACCGTGACCTCCGGACCCGAATTGCAGAGCTGGAACATAAAAAATAATGAAAGAAATTATCTAATGAGAAAAACAACTTGAAAATGAAATGAACAGCTATTAAATACAGTTTTATCATTCTCACTGTATTGTACAATGCTATGGAACATAGATTAATATATATTGTAGGGGATAAATAGATTATAATGGGCACATGTTCTACCATAGATAGAACACGTGAAAAAATATGTCTGAATGAAGCCAAAGGGCTCATTCACACCATCGTATTTTCAGCCCAAGTGCTGAAAAAAACGGCCAGCACTCGGACCAATGTTATTCAGTGGGGTAGTGCAGATGAGGGATTTATTTCACTAATAGAAATTTTTTTCATTTTTTTCGTTTTTTCCATAAATTAGATGAGACATAGGAAACTGTAAATATTTTTGTAAATGACTACTAGCTGCTGCCGTAAAAAAAAAAAAAAAAAAAAACAGATTTAATACGGTTGAGAAGTGAGAAAAAAATCATCCCACTTTTCTGGATGAATGATTTTTTACATAGTCAAATGAACCTACCCTTAAACTGAGGAAAGGAGTATTTATCCAACTATGGAGGCAGTCGTTACCTCCAAATGTACAGTATGCTGCAAAAAAAGAACTAAATTGATCAGCACGTCCTAACAGAATGAAGCAAATGTGAACTGCAGCTATGATTGCAATATATACGTACCAAAGAGCAAAGAGTATACGCCAATATATATATATATAGGATTCTAAGAGGTAGCGTTTCTCCTTGTGGAGAATAAGGAGACTTATAGGCCATGCAGTGCTCCTCTGGTAAATTAATTATGCAAATTGTCTATTCAGAGAAGAAGAGGACTTGAATTCTTGTGCCACCTTTTGGAAGCAGCAATTCTAAAAGTCAAGCCTTTAATGAGGCTCATGACTTAGGATAAGAGCCGAACCAGAATCTCAATACACAGATACGTGTTTTGGGGTATTGCCCCTCTTTAGTGCAAAGCATGAGCTCTGATTTGGCTATATGACAAGCCAAATCAGATCTCTTACTTTGCACTGAGGAGGGGCAACGCCGCCAAAACACGTGTATGCATATTGGGATTCTGGTGTGGCTTTTATCCTAAGTCATGAGGCTCATTAAAGGATCGATATTGACCTTTAGGATTGCCACTTCCAATAGGTGGGACTAGAGTTCAAGTCCTCTTCTTCTCTGCAGTGACAACTTGAATTTATATCAAAATATTGAATATGTGAATTTGATAGACTATATTTCTAAAATTGAGATGGATTGGTGAGAGAGAGGTAGGAATGTAAAGTTACTGTATGGTCTTGTAGGCTTCTATGAGTAAAATGCTCTGGTTCTATAAGACGGCACCTTGTACCTGGGCATGGCGGCTGAGGCCAGCGATCATTGGCAGTGATCACATAATCCCAGGACTTCATTGCTGCAGCGCTGTAAGGAAAGAGCTTGGCGGAGCCAGTGTTGCTTATTTTGTTATTTTATTACATTACCGGCCTTTTCCCGGAAAAGCCCCTTTAATATGCTCTATTTACATAAAACTAGAAATCCTACAAGACTCTTCTAACGTGTGCCTTAATCCGATTGAAAGGGTGTACTAACAGTCTGTAATGTGTGCTCACATTATCCCGTAATGCTTACATCTATTTGGAGTAACTACGTTCTTTTTGCTGACTAAATGCTTCATAGAGCCAATTTTTATGCCGTTAAACGGTTATATCGCTCTTGATTAGTTTATGTTTTATTATCTACTAATAACTGGATTTTCTATAGAGCCGTGTGCAGCAGACCAAATCCCCCCTCCAGTTTATGTGCAGGACCTCTGGCTGCATGTTCTACAGGCTGAGACCTATAATGGAGCATGGTTATTTCTATGCATAGCTACGAGCCGGTGAATATTTAGGAAATGCCCCGATAGAAGCCTCGGCGTTCTTCATATTTATTCATTTCATGGTAATTGCTGGGAACAGTAAGGGGGGCTTTGTCCTTTTGTAATATTTTCATTCCCCCAATGGGTTTTACCAAGTTCCTCCATGGACTCGCGCAGACTTTCTGTTCTTTTTGTATGATGATTCGTTCCGCACCTTTGCACACATTTTGATCTGTCTGTGATTAAGAACAGGGAACATCTGTTTTCTAATAAGTGTGGATAGGGAGCAGGAGAAAAAGAGGCTACAGATGGAGCCCCTTCCGAGACACCGTGAATGTCACTGATGAGATGGAGATAACATCTGTCTGCCGTAACACCTGACACAAGTAACTTCTGAAGACACATCATAAAACACCACAGGCAAAGCTCCACCATCTGACTAGGTAGATCCAGGGCCTTGCTGATCTCTATCCTTTATGTTGTCAGGTACATGAAATATTCATCCATTGTGTTCTATTGGCATAGGGATCAGGAATCCCTTCACTAACGTTGACAGAAAGTTTAGAATCTGGAACCGACCATATGTATTATTGCTGCGGAGATGTAGACACTTTCCAGTGGCCATACACCATCAATGGCTGTTACTCGAATGCTGATAATCCAAAACCTATTCCTCCTGTGCAAAAGAAAGCACAAAATTAAAACACCCAAATGCATATTTGAAGACACACTAGCCTTAATAAAATAATATACAAAATGATGAGTATTGTATTAAGTACAGTACTTCAGGCAGAGGCAAAAGCAATTAGAGCATTTACAATGTCCTAATCTGAGTACACTGAATGATAATTCCCTTGTATGGACATAATGGACACAACGCTCAAAAAATAACTACACCCCTTACACTTCCTTATGAAAGCACACATGCAAAAATACGTTTCTGGATAAATATACAAATTTTATAAAATAGGGCACACAGACTGTAACAATGCTCTTAAGCATGGCTGTGGAGTTGGTGTCTAATTTGGTGGAGTTGTTATAAAATGGACCAACTCCTAAAATATATAATAAATTGGGTCCAGTAGTACAATGCAGAATGTGCTGTAAATGTTCTCATAAGACTTTGGGAAATTTCTGAAATGTCCAATAAATGTCTGTTCTTCTCCTGATCTAAGGATCTCAGCTTTTAGTTGACATAAATCTGTGCTGCACTTTATGTACATGCTCAATAGTGACCAGTGCTGTGGAGATGAATCTGTGCTGCACTTTATGTACATGCTCAGTAGTGACCGATGCTGTGGAGATGAATCTGTGCTGCACTTTATGTACATGCTCAGTAGTGACACTACTGAGCATGTACATAAAGTGCAGCACAGATTCATCTCCACAGCACTGGTCATTACTGAGCATGTACATAAAGTGCAGCACAGATTCATCTCCACAGCACTGGTCACTACTGAGCATGTGCATAAAGTGCAGCACAGATTCATCTCCACAGCCCTGGTCACTACTGAGTATGTACATAAAGTGCAGCACAGATTCATCTCCACAGCAGGCAACATAAATGTCCTCACGCA
Source organism: Ranitomeya variabilis (assembly GCF_051348905.1). Taxonomy (NCBI): domain Eukaryota; kingdom Metazoa; phylum Chordata; class Amphibia; order Anura; family Dendrobatidae; genus Ranitomeya; species Ranitomeya variabilis. The sequence goes on from NC_135235.1 coordinate 570,987,614, forward strand.
TCCAATACAATTCTATGAGGAAAATCCACACATAAAACTCAGGGTACTTCCAAGAGAAACTGACGTGTTGCCAGTGCAAAAAGTGCTCCGCAGGTCAGTTTATGCAGTGTTAAAAAAACACACACAATGGTAATGAGTATTCGTCCTTTAATCCAAATAGCACAACAAGGATGTCTATTGTGTCCCAGATATTGATACAACATAATAAGGGACAACCAAAGAACAAAGCATGCTGTGGTAGGAAGTAAAAAATTAAGTTACATTGAGTCCATGAAAAAGTAACTGGTGAGCTAGAAGTCTCCACATGTATCGCCAGATAAAGATTTGGTTTCTTCACAGGTATCTAAATTTGCAATTTACCTTGTCTGATAGGGAGGGAATGCCAGTGTAACGATATTTATAGGCCATGCCAATTGCTTCTTCAGATAGGCAGAGAATGCCAGTGTAAGGAGACATATGCAAATTGCCTCTTCAGAGAGGAAAAGGAGTTGAACTCTAATTTAACCTATTGAAAGTAGCAATCCTAAAAGTCGATATCGACCCTTTAGCGAGCCTAGCTGCATAACTTAGGATAAACAAAGTAACTGATAACTGTAACCATCCTGCCTTTACACAAAATTATCAAAATCAATGAGAGAGTAGACAAAATGATGTCCAGTCACCAAGGGCACCTGGCAAATTGCATCAGATGACATCACCAAGGTCTTGACGAGCCATCCAATGTGTAGGGTAAAATAAAGCAACGGAATGGTAGGGGAAGCTTTACTATTAGAGTGGGATACTGATTTTTACACAGTCTCTCATTTAAGCCAGAAGACCATAGTGTAAGGTCCAATTAATATCCTAAATACCACTTTCTTAATTTTTAATTTATGTAATTTATTGATATGACTTTTCTTATAATTAAACGCAAAGTACAGCTTATTATTTCAGCCTTCGTTGTCAGCCTGTCATGGTGGTACCTAACACTGTCATCTGGCGTGAAGCACTGATGTAATATTTGGAGAAATAAACTTTTGCAGGATTAGTCACATTTCTCCTTGCATTAAATTGATGCATATTTATGTGTCACAGTGTACAGCAGGTGTATGACTGACACCGGCGATGCCCACCGGTGTGCTGGCTGGGAAGAGATAGGGAATATTAGCAGAGTAATTAATGCAGCAGTGACTAATTATCTTTTCACGCCACAGATCTCCCAGTTTTGTCCATTGGATTGTGCCAGGAGAAACACTGAATTCATTCACTGGTTCCCTGATCACAGCCGGTGTCAGTAGGGTTCAGCTGCCGTCACAGATAAAATTCCAATTACCCTTGTGTTTACCCCTCCCTCCATACTCTGCTCCAGAGGCCAGAAAGGTGTGCGCCTCTGAGGATCGTCTGCTGGCGTTTTTACTGTAACCTGTGCCACGTATAGCAAATGAAGATATTCAGCCTAACACACATTTACATGGTGGCTTCTTTTAAACTGTCCTAGCAGCTGAATGTAGACAATGTATACTTAGGTTATCTGAGGGGTAAATGGATAGGAAACAGCAAGGCTTTGCTATCTTTTCTGTCCTGTCCTGTCCTGTTCTGTTCTGTCCTGTGCTGTCACTGTCCTTAACGTTTTTACAGACATCACCATCACTGTCCCCATTGGGGCTCACACTATAGATTCCCTATGAGTATGTATTTGGAGTGTAGGAGGAAACGGGAGAACCCGGAAGAAATCAACACAAACACGGGGAGAACATACAAACTCCTTTCAGATGTTGTCCTTGGTGGGGTTTACAGACCGAACCGCTGCCAAGCAACAGTGCCACCGCCACATCTATCCTATCTCCGTCCATAGCCCACCTCTGTCTCAACACAGCCAGCCTAGTCTTCTTTCCTGTGCTTCCAGGACTGACTTACACATTACATAGTTCAGCCCACTTCTCTAATTGTCTAGGGCCCCACAACACACGGTCTACTTCTGGATTCAGGCCAGACTCGCTGCAGATAGACTCCCTTCTGCTTGATTCACTTCCTAGGCATAAATGATTTTCCGCTGTGTCTGAGTATAACTGCCACCTCTTCTCTAGTTATTTTTACAGCTTGCTACCTCTGTAACTTTCCTAGTACACACACACCTCCATAGCAACTCACTTTCTTTTCTCCTCCACAACTACTAAATAGAGATGAGCGGATCTTTTTGGAATTCGAATTTGTCAGCTTCAACAACGTTATCCTAAAATCCAAGTTGGAAAAAGACTCTGCCATACGAACTCTGCTCCCCTGGGACCCGCCGATGTGGGATGGCCCCTGTACTGACCACTAGGGTTGAGCGACTTTCATTTTTTTAAGATCGAGTAGGGTTTTGGGAAACCCGATTTTGTCCAGAGTCGAGTCGAGTGCAGTCGGCCGATTATCGCTAAAAGTCGGGGATCGACCGAAACACGAAACCCAATGCAAGTCAATGGGGAAGCATAGTCGGCAGTGAGTGGAGGCCAGGAAAACACCTACAGTGCCCATTTTAATGCCAAAAACATCCATTCTTGTTTCTGAAGCTTGCCAATCTTAATTAACTGTATAATAATAGTTGGGCATAGGGAATTGGGGGAAAGTTGTGGGGGGAGTAGGGCTGGCTCAAGTTTTTCGTGGGCCCAGGAAATGCGGACTACGTCACGGCGGTGTTGCAGGGAAAGGTAAGTATTTAAACGTTGCAAGTGCTGTGATCCTGAGCAAGCAGGGGGGGGCCCACTCGTTCGCATTGCCACTGGCACAGGGCCCCTCAAAGTACGGCGGTGTGTTTGCATGGCGGGGGCGCCTCCCACCAGCAGCGACACTTTTGCGTACTCTGAGGGGCCCTGTGCCAGTGACGTCGCCAACGAGTATGCCCCCCCACCTGATGAAGGAACCTGCACTTTCATCTGCACCTTCCTCTTTGTCCCTGTGTAAGGTGGTATAACATGCGGGAAGGGGAACCTTACTTTCAGCAGGGTCAGATTCTGGCTGTGTAGAGTACAAGGGGAATGTAGTGGTCTAGGTCAATGTACCAGCAGACTCATTTAGCAGTGGCTGGGCAATGGGCAGGATGAGGAGGAAACAGATATAGGGCCAAAGAATAAAGTAGGCTACATGCAGTTCAAAATTGGTAACAGGACTAAACAGGCGGCATTGCTTTGTTCAGTGGAGTAGCAAAACCAAGAGCAGCAGACACTGTTTCAAGGGCCTAACCATACTAGTAGGCCAAATGCAGTTTAATATCTGATAGTATAGGGCGAAAGCCAGAATGTGGAAGCTCAGCTTTGTTCAGTTGAGGACAACACCAGGGAGGGGCAGACACCTTTAGTAGGCCGGAAAAGCCTATTGCATTTTTTAAAATGGTAATTTGGAGCAGAAGGTTGAAGCTCAGCTTTATTTAGTTGAGGGCAACACCAGGCAGGGGCACACAGACAGACACCTTTAGTAGGCCGGAAAAGCCTATTGCATTTTTTAAAATGGTAATTTGGAGCAGAAGGTTGAAGCTCAGCTTTATTTAGTTGAGGGCAACACCAGGGAGGGGCAGAAGCCGTTAGTAGGCCCTAACCACCATTTTTTTTTTTTAAAACCACTTAATGAGAGCCGGAAGGTTGAAGCTCAGCTTTATTTAGTTGAGGACAACACCAGGCAGGGGCACACAGACAGACACCTTTAGTAGGCCGGAAAAGCCTATTGCATTTTTTAAAATGGTAATTTGGAGCAGAAGGTTGAAGCTCAGCTTTATTTAGTTGAGGGCAACACCAGGCAGGGGCAGAAGCCGTTAGTAGGCCCTAACCACCATTTTTTTTTTTTAAAACCACTTAATGAGAGCCGGAAGGTTGAAGCTCAGCTTTATTTAGTTGAGGACAACACCAGGCAGGGGCACACAGACAGACACCTTTAGTAGGCCGGAAAAGCCTATTGCATTTTTTAAAATGGTAATTTGGAGCAGAAGGTTGAAGCTCAGCTTTATTTAGTTGAGGGCAACACCAGGGAGGGGCAGAAGCCGTTAGTAGGCCCTAACCAAAGTTGAAGGCCAAATGCAGTTTAATTTCTGATACTATAGGCCGAAAGCCAGAAGGTGGAAGCTCCGATTTAGACAGTGGAGGACAATTTGAATTAGGGACTGCAGACAGACTTAGTAGGCTGTCCCCTGTGGACCATGCATCCACCACCTCAACCCATTGCGCCGTAATGGACACGTAATCTTCCGTGGCCATGCCTACAGGTCCATGCGTCTGTTGTCAGGTGCACCTTTGTACTCACAGATTGCCAGAGTGCATGGACAATGCGGTCTTCTACATGCTGGTGGAGGGTTGGGATGGCTTTTCTCGCAAAAGAAGTGTCGACTGGTTAGCTTGTAGCGTGGTACAGCGTAGTCCATCATGGCCTTATTAATAGTAAATAAAATATATAACTAGGCTCTATGAACTTTTAAATAGGTTCCAGGGGTACACGGGCAGCATTGGTGTGGTCAGTGGAGGAGTATTGCAAGTAGGGGCTGCAGACAGGCTATCAAAGGCCTAAAATAACAAACAGTAGGCAGTCATGGCAGTTTTACATCGGTTACATGGATACACAGGCAGGCACTCCAGGCAGCATTGTGGTCAGTGGAGGAGTATTGCAAGTAGGGGCCGCAGACAGGCTATCAAAGACCTAAAATAACAAACAGTAGGCAGTCATGGCAGTTTTACATCGGTTACATGGATACACAGGCAGGCACTCCAGGCAGCATTGTGGTCAGTGGAGGAGTATTGCAAGTAGGGGCCGCAGACAGGCTATCAAAGGCCTAAAATAACAAACAGTAGGCAGTCATGGCAGTTTTACATCGGTTACATGGATACACAGGCAGGCACTCCAGGCAGCATTGTGGTCAGTGGAGGAGTATTGCAAGTAGGGGCCGCAGACAGGCTATCAAAGGCCTAACATAACAAACAATAGGCTCATGGCAGTTTTACAGCGGTTACATGGATACACGGGCAGGCAGCTTGGTGGTCAGTGGAGGAGTATTTAAAGTAGGGACCGCAGACAGGCTTCAAAGGCCTAACATAAGAAAATGGGCTGGCTGTAGGCACTTTATAATTGGTTCCAGGGGTACACGGGCAGCAGTGGTCTGGCCAGTGGAGGACTAGTGGAAGGAGGGACCGCAGACAGGCTTCAAAGGCCTAACATAAAAAAACGGGCTGGCTGTAGGCACTTTATAATTGGTTCCAGGGGTACACGGGCAGCAGTGGTCTGGTCAGTGGAGGACTAGTGGAAGGAGGGACCGCAGACAGGCTTCAAAGGCCTAACATAAAAAAACGGGCTGGCTGTAGGCACTTTATAATTGGTTCCAGGGGTACACGGGCAGCAGTGGTCTGGTCAGTGGAGGACTAGTGGAAGGAGGGACCGCAGACAGGCTTCAAAGGCCTAACATAAAAAAACGGGCTGGCTGTAGGCACTTTATAATTGGTTCCAGGGGTACACGGGCAGCAGTGGTCTGGTCAGTGGAGGACTAGTGGAAGGAGGGACCGCAGACAGGCTTCAAAGGCCTAACATAAAAAAATGGGCTGGCTGTAGGCACTTTATAATTGGTTCCAGGGGTACACGGGCAGCAGTGGTCTGGTCAGTAGAGGACTAGTGGAAGGAGGGACCGCAGACAGGCTTCAAAGGCCTAACATAAAAAAATGGGCTGGCTGTAGGCACTTTATAATTGGTTCCAGGGGTACACGGGCAGCAGTGGTCTGGTCAGTGGAGGACTAGTGGAAGGAGGGACCGCAGACAGGCTTCAAAGGCCTAACATAAAAAAATGGGCTGGCGGTAGGCACTTTATTATTGGTTCCAGGGGTACACGGGCAGCAGTGGTCTGGTCAGTGGAGGCCTAGTGGAAGGAGGGACCGCAGACAGGCTTCAAAGGCCTAAAATAACAAACAATAGGCTTATGGCAGTTTTACAGCGGTTACATGGATACACGGGCAGGCAGCTGGTGATGAGTGGAGGAGTATTTAAAGTAGGGACCGCAGACAGGCTATCAAAGGCCTAAAATAACAAACAATAGGCTTATGGCAGTTTTACAGCGGTTACATGGATACACGGGCAGGCAGCTTGGTGGTCAGTGGAGGAGTATTTAAAGTAGGGACCGCAGACAGGCTATCAAAGGCCTAAAATAACAAACAATAGGCTCATGGCAGCTTTACAGCGGTTACATGGATACACAGGCAGCTTGGTGGTGAGTGGAGGAGTAGTGCAAGGAGTGTCTGTCCCAGTACTCCCAAAATATAAATAGATGTTAATGTCTCGCAAAACAACCAAAACAAAAAAAAAGGTGGCATACTTAGGTACAGGGGTGGGCTCATCTACTGAGTTTCTGACATAGTAATTTGGCAGTAACTATTTAATGGTGCCAATATAGGACACAGACACAGACTACTTTAAGTTGCATCATAGATGTCTACAAATTTGTATTGTCAGTGCCAGACATTGAATGATGTCAGCGAATAGACTAAAGATTGGTGGAGCTGTGCAACATAATTTTGCACGTGGTAGAGCACATTTTGAGCTGGGGTAGGGGGGAACTCTCTTGAGGCCGGCGGGACCGCCCCAGGGCCCCTCATGTTACAACGGTGTGTCTGACGTTGGGTGCGCACCACCACCGCCAGAGACACTACATTGTACTATGAGGGACCCAGTAGCAATGCCGTCAACCAAAAGCGAGCACACCCACCTCTTCAGACAAACAGCAGTCTCACGGGTGCTTGCGCCACGTCGCGATACCACGGCCCCGTGTGGGGAGTTTTGCCATTTAGGGAGGTGTAAACATGTCGTATGCTGTACAATCAGCTGCAGCAAATTAGACATTAGAAAAGTAATTCACAGGCAAGAGCTTTTCATAGGAAAGCTAGGTGTCGGCCGGGCAAGGTGGGGCAAAAGATTTCGAAATCCAGTTGTGGTTCATTTTAATGAATGTTAGATCGTCAACATTTTGGGTAGCCAGACGAGTCCTTTTTTCGGTTAATATTGAACCTGCAGCACTGAATACTCTTTCTGATAGGACACTTGCTGCCGGGCAAGCAAGCTCCTGCAATGCATATTCTGCCAATTCTGGCCAGGTGTCTAATTTGGAGGCCCAGTAATCAAATGGGAATGACGGTTGAGGGAGAACATCGATAAGGGATGAAAAATAGTTAGTAACCATACTGGACAAATGTTGTCTCCTGTCACTTTCAATTGATGCAGCAGTACCTGTCCTGTCTGCGGTCATAGCAAAATCACTCCACAACCTGGTCAGAAAACCCCTCTGTCCAACGCCACTTCTGATGTGTGCACCCCTAACACTCCTAGTCTGCTGCCCCCTGGAGCTCGTGTGAGAACGATCACGTGCGCTGTGTGCTGGGAATGCCTGAAGCAAACGGTCAACAAGAGTTGATTGTTTGGTTGCTAATATTAGTTCCAAGTTCTCATGTGGCATAATATTTTGCAATTTGCCTTTATAGCGTGGATCAAGGAGGCAGGCCAACCAGTAATCGTCATCGTTCATCATTTTCGTAATGCGTGTGTCCCTTTTTAGGATACGTAAGGCATAATCCGCCATGTGGGCCAAAGTTCCAGTTGTCAAATCTCCGGTTGTGATTGGTTGAGGGGCAGTTGCAGGCAAATCTACGTCACTTGTGTCCCTCAAAAAAACAGAACCCGGCCGTGACACGCAACCAATTTCCTGTGCCCCCGGGAAAGGTTCGGCATTAAAAATATACTCATCCCCATCATCCTCCTCGTCCTCCACCTCCTCTTCGCCCGCTACCTCGTCCTGTACACTGCCCTGACCAGACAATGGCTGACTGTCATCAAGGCTTTCCTCTTCCTCTGGTGCAGACGCCTGCTCCTTTATGTGCGTCAAACTTTGCATCAGCAGACGCATTAGGGGGATGCTCATGCTTATTACGGCGTTGTCTGCACTAACCAGCCGTGTGCATTCCTCAAAACACTGAAGGACTTGACACATGTCTTGTATCTTAGACCACTGCACACCTGACAACTCCATGTCTGCCATCCTACTGCCTGCCCGTGTATCCTCCCACAAATAAATAACAGCACGCCTCTGTTCGCACAGTCTCTGAAGCATGTGCAGTGTTGAGTTCCACCTTGTTGCAACGTCTATGATTAGGCGATGCTGGGGAAGGTTCAAAGACCGCTGATAGGTCTGCATACGGCTGGCGTGTACAGGCGAACGTCGGATATGTGAGCAAAGTGCACGCACTTTGAGGAGCAGGTCGGAGAACCCAGGATAAGTTTTCAATAAGCACTGCACCACCAGGTTTAAGGTGTGAGCCAGGCAAGGAATGTGTTTCAGTTGGGAAAGGGAGATGGCAGCCATGAAATTCCTTCCGTTATCACTCACTACCTTGCCTGCCTCAAGATCTACTGTGCCCAGCCACGACTGCGTTTCTTGTTGCAAGAACTCGGACAGAACTTCCGCGGTGTGTCTGTTGTCGCCCAAGCACTTCATAGCCAATACAGCCTGCTGACGCTTGGCAGTAGCTGGCCCATAATGGGACAACTGGTGTGCAACAGTGTCATCTGCCGATGGAGTGGTTGGCAGACTGCGTTCTGTGGAAGAGCTGTAGCTTCTGCAGGAGGACGAGGAGGAGGAGGAGGAGGGGGTGCGAACGCCTACAGCCAACTGTTTCCTAGACCGTGGGCTAGGCACAACTGTCCCTAAATTGATGTCGCCTGTGGACCCTGCATCCACCACATTCACCCAGTGTGCCGTGATGGACACATAACGTCCCTGGCCATGCCTACTGGTCCATGCATCTGTAGTCAGGTGCACCTTTGTACTCACAGATTGCCTGAGTGCATGGACGATGCGCTGTTTAACATGCTGGTGCAGGGCTGGGATGGCTTTTCTGGAAAAAAAGTGTCGACTGGGTAGCTCGTATCGTGGTTCAGCGTACTCCATCAGGGCTTTGAAAGCTTCGCTTTCAACTAACCGGTAGGGCATCATCTCTAACGAGATTAGTCTAGCTATGTGGGCGTTAAAACACTGTGTACGCGGATGCGAGGATAAGTACTTCCTTTTTCTAACCAGAGTCTCATGTAGGGTGAGCTGGACTGGAGAGCTGGAGATCGTGGAACTTTCAGGTGTGCCGGTGTACATGGCAGACTGAGAGACGGTTGGAGACGGTATTGTTTCCGCCGGTGCCCTAGATGCAATATTTCCTCCTACAAAACTGGTGATTCCCTGACCCTGACTGCTTTTGGCTGGCAAAGAAACCTGCACAGATACTGCCGGTGGTGCGGAAAATGGTGGCCTTACAGTGACGGAAGGGATGTTGCGTTGCTGACTAGCTTCATTGGCCGAGGGTGCTACAACCTTGAGGGACGTTTGGTAGTTAGTCCAGGCTTGAAAATGCATGGTGGTTAAGTGTCTATGCATGCAACTAGTATTTAGACTTTTCAGATTCTGACCTCTGCTTAAGCTAGTTGAACATTTTTGACAGATGACTTTGCGCTGATCAGTTGGATGTTGTTTAAAAAAATGCCAGACTGCACTCTTCCTAGACTCGGATCCCTTTTCAGGGATTGCAGACTGAGCTTTAACCGGATGGCAACGCTGTGCTCCAACAGGTTTTGGCTTTGACACGCGTTTTGGGCCAGATACGGGCCCGGCAGATGGAACCTGTTGCGATGTTGATGCCTGCTGCGGCCCCTCCTCCACCTCCGCTTCTGAACTACTGCCGCCTGCACCCTGTTCCCCCAATGGCTGCCAATCGGGGTCAATAACTGGGTCATCTATTACCTCTTCGAGCTCGTGTGCAACTTCGTCTGTGTCACTGTGTCGGTCGGTGGTATAGCGTTCGTGGCGGGGCAACATAGTCTCATCAGGGTCTGATTGTGGATCTGTACCCTGAGAGGGCAATGTGGTGGTCTGAGTCAAAGGAGCAGCATAGTACTCTGGCTGTGGCTGTGCATCAGTGCACTCCATGTCAGAATATACTTGTAATGGGCATGGCCTGTTAAATGTTTCACTTTCTAAGCCAGGGACGGTATGTGTAAAGAGCTCCATGGAGTGACCCGTTGTGTCGCCTGCTGCATCCTTCTCTCTTGTTGTAGTTTTTGCTGAGGAGGACAAGGAAGCGACTTGTCCCTGACCGTGAACATCCACAAGCGACGCGCTGCTTTTACATTTACCAGTTTCGGAAGAGGAGGCAAAAGAGCTAGAGGCTGAGTCTGCAATGTAAGCCAAAACTTGCTGTTGCTGCTCCGCCTTTAAAAGCGGTTTTCCTACTCCCAGAAAAGAGAGCGTTCGAGGCCTTGTGTAGCCTGACGACGAAACTGGCTCCACAGCTCCAGACTTAGGTGGAATATTTTTATCCCCACGACCACCTGATGCTCCACTACCACTACCATCATTACCAGCTGACAATGAACGCCCACGACGACCTCTTGCACCAGACTTCCTCATTGTTTTAAAATCTTAACCAAAGTAACTTTATTTGTTGCTGTCAAACAACTTACACGGTGAGCTATAACTTCAGTATGATTTCAATATCCCTTAACAGGTTGGTGAGACCACAAGGAAAATCAGGCACAATGTTACACACTCTGTTTTCTGTGGCACAAAATCACAGAGATGACACACACGCAGGACTGTCACTCAAGCACTAATGTCAATATTAATCTCCCACCTAATTTATTTATTTTTTTTTCTCAGGGAGACTTTAGAAACCAAATAATATTAAAAAAAAAAAAAAAAAAAAAGGCTTTCTATGGCCCACTGAATGAAAGGGAGAGAGGTGGCACACCCAGGAGTCAAGACTGGCACACAAGCTGAAAGGGCAATATTACTCTCCCACTGTTTTTTTTTGTATTTTTTGTTTTTTAAGGGAGACTTTAGAAACCCAATAATATTTAAAAAAAAATAAATAAATAGGCTTTCTATGGCCCACTGAATGAGAGGGAGAGAGGTGGCACACCCAGGAGTCAAGACTGGCACACAAGCTGAAAGGGCAATATTACTCTCCCACTGTTTTTTTATGTTTTTTTTTTTTTCAGGGAGACTTTAGAAACCAAATAATATTAAAAAAACAAAAAAAAAAATAGCCTTTCTATGGCCCACTGAATGAGAGAGAGAGGTGGCACACCCAGGAGTCAAGACTGGCACACAAGCTGAAAGGGCAATATTACTCTCCCACTGTTTTTTTATGTATTTTTTGTTTTTTAAGGGAGACTTTAGAAACCCAATAATATTTAAAAAAATAAATAAATAGGCTTTCTATGGCCCACTGAATGAGAGGGAGAGAGGTGGCACACCCAGGAGTCAAGCCTGGCACACAAGCTGAAAGGGCAATATTACTCTCCCACTGTTTTTTGTATGTTTTTTTTTTTTTTTAAGGGAGACTTTAGAAACCCAATAATATTTAAAAAAAATAAATAAATAGGCTTTCTATGGCCCACTGAATGAGAGATAGCACACACAGCAGTGGCACACAAGCCCTGACTGAGGCCAATATTTTTCTCCCACTGATTGATGTAGTGTTTTTGTGTTGAGGTAGATTTTAGAACACAAATCAAGGAAAAAAAAAAATGCTTTCTATGGCCCACTGAATGAGAGAGAGGTGGCACACCCAGGAGTCAAGACTGGCACACAAGCTGAAAGGGCAATATTACTCTCCCACTGTTTTTTTATGTATTTTTTGTTTTTTAAGGGAGACTTTAGAAACCCAATAATATTTTTTAAAAAAAATAAATAGGCTTTCTATGGCCCACTGAATGAGAGGGAGAGAGGTGGCACACCCAGGAGTCAAGCCTGGCACACAAGCTGAAAGGGCAATATTACTCTCCCACTGTTTTTTGTATGTTTTTTTTTTTTTTTAAGGGAGACTTTAGAAACCCAATAATATTTAAAAAAAATAAATAAATAGGCTTTCTATGGCCCACTGAATGAGAGGGAGAGAGGTGGCACACCCAGGAGTCAAGACTGGCACACAAGCTGAAAGGGCAATATTACTCTCCCACTGTTTTTTTAGGTATTTTTTTTTTTTCAGGGAGACTTTAGAAACCAAATAATATTAAAAAAACAAAAAAAAAAATAGCCTTTCTATGGCCCACTGAATGAGAGAGAGAGGTGGCACACCCAGGAGTCAAGACTGGCACACAAGCTGAAAGGGCAATATTACTCTCCCACTGTTTTTTTTATGTATTTTTTGTTTTTTAAGGGAGACTTTAGAAACCCAATAATATTTTAAAAAAAAAATAAATAGGCTTTCTATGGCCCACTGAATGAGAGGGAGAGAGGTGGCACACCCAGGAGTCAAGACTGGCACACAAGCTGAAAGGGCAATATTACTCTCCCACTGTTTTTTTATGTTTTTTTTTTTTTTTCAGGGAGACTTTAGAAACCAAATAATAAGAAAAAAAATAAATAAATAAATAGGCTTTCTATAGCCCACTGAATGAGAGATAGCACACACAGCAGTGGCACACAAGCCCTGACTGAGGCCAATATTTTTCTCCCACTGATTGATGTAGTGTTTTTGTGTTGAGGTAGATTTTAGAACACAAATCAAGGAAAAAAAAAAAAAAATGCTTTCTATGGCCCACTGAATGAGAGAGAGGTGGCACACCCAGGAGTCAAGACTGGCACACAAGCTGAAAGGGCAATATTACTCTCCCACTGTTTTTTTATGTATTTTTTGTTTTTTAAGGCAGACTTTAGAAACCCAATAATATTTAAAAAAAAAAATAAATAGGCTTTCTATGGCCCACTGAATGAGAGGGAGAGAGGTGGCACACCCAGGAGTCAAGACTGGCACACAAGCTGAAAGGGCAATATTACTCTCCCACTGTTTTTTTATGTATTTTTTGTTTTTTAAGGGAGACTTTAGAAACCCAATAATATTTTTTTTAAAAAATAAATAGGCTTTCTATGGCCCACTGAATGAGAGGGAGAGAGGTGGCACACCCAGGAGTCAAGACTGGCACACAAGCTGAAAGGGCAATATTACTCTCCCACTGTTTTTTGTATGTTTTTTTTTTTTTTTTCAGGGAGACTTTAGAAACCAAATAATAAGAAAAAAAAAAAATAAATAAATAGGCTTTCTATAGCCCACTGAATGAGAGATAGCACACACAGCAGTGGCACACAAGCCCTGACTGAGGCCAATATTTTTCTCCCACTGATTGATGTAGTGTTTTTGTGTTGAGGTAGATTTTAGAACACAAATCAAGGAAAAAAAAAAAAAATGCTTTCTATGGCCCACTGAATGAGAGGGAGAGAGGTGGCACACCCAGGAGTCAAGACTGGCACACAAGCTGAAAGGGCAATATTACTCTCCCACTGTTTTTTTATGTTTTTTTTTTTTTTTTCAGGGAGACCTTAGAAACCAAATAATATTAAAAAAAACAAAAAAAAAATAGCCTTTCTATGGCCCACTGAATGAGAGAGAGAGGTGGCACACCCAGGAGTCAAGACTGGCACACAAGCTGAAAGGGCAATATTACTCTCCCACTGTTTTTTTAGGTATTTTTTGTTTTTTAAGGGAGACTTTAGAAACCCAATAATATTTAAAAAAAAAAATAAATAGGCTTTCTATGGCCCACTGAATGAGAGGGAGAGAGGTGGCACACCCAGGAGTCAAGACTGGCACACAAGCTGAAAGGGCAATATTACTCTCCCACTGTTTTTTTATGTTTTTTTTTTTTTTTTCAGGGAGACTTTAGAAACCCAATAATATTTAAAAAAAATAAATAAATAGGCTTTCTATGGCCCACTGAATGAGAGGGAGAGAGGTGGCACACCCAGGAGTCAAGACTGGCACACAAGCTGAAAGGGCAATATTACTCTCCCACTGTTTTTTTAGGTATTTTTTTTTTTTTCAGGGAGACTTTAGAAACCAAATAATATTAAAAAAACAAAAAAAAAAATAGCCTTTCTATGGCCCACTGAATGAGAGAGAGAGGTGGCACACCCAGGAGTCAAGACTGGCACACAAGCTGAAAGGGCAATATTACTCTCCCACTGTTTTTTTATGTATTTTTTGTTTTTTAAGGGAGACTTTAGAAACCCAATAATATTTAAAAAAAAAAATAAATAGGCTTTCTATGGCCCACTGAATGAGAGGGAGAGAGGTGGCACACCCAGGAGTCAAGACTGGCACACAAGCTGAAAGGGCAATATTACTCTCCCACTGTTTTTTTATGTTTTTTTTTTTTTTCAGGGAGACTTTAGAAACCAAATAATAAGAAAAAAAATAAATAAATAAATAGGCTTTCTATAGCCCACTGAATGAGAGATAGCACACACAGCAGTGGCACACAAGCCCTGACTGAGGCCAATATTTTTCTCCCACTGATTGATGTAGTGTTTTTGTGTTGAGGTAGATTTTAGAACACAAATCAAGGAAAAAAAAAAAAAAATGCTTTCTATGGCCCACTGAATGAGAGAGAGGTGGCACACCCAGGAGTCAAGACTGGCACACAAGCTGAAAGGGCAATATTACTCTCCCACTGTTTTTTTATGTATTTTTTGTTTTTTAAGGGAGACTTTAGAAACCCAATAATATTTTTTAAAAAAAATAAATAGGCTTTCTATGGCCCACTGAATGAGAGGGAGAGAGGTGGCACACCCAGGAGTCAAGCCTGGCACACAAGCTGAAAGGGCAATATTACTCTCCCACTGTTTTTTGTATGTTTTTTTTTTTTTTAAGGGAGACTTTAGAAACCCAATAATATTTAAAAAATAAAAATAAATAGGCTTTCTATGGCCCACTGAATGAGAGGGAGAGAGGTGGCACACCCAGGAGTCAAGACTGGCACACAAGCTGAAAGGGCAATATTACTCTCCCACTGTTTTTTTAGGTTTTTTTTTTTTTTCAGGGAGACTTTAGAAACCAAATAATATTAAAAAAACAAAAAAAAAATAGCCTTTCTATGGCCCACTGAATGAGAGAGAGAGGTGGCACACCCAGGAGTCAAGACTGGCACACAAGCTGAAAGGGCAATATTACTCTCCCACTGTTTTTTTATGTATTTTTTGTTTTTTAAGGCAGACTTTAGAAACCCAATAATATTTAAAAAAAAAAATAAATAGGCTTTCTATGGCCCACTGAATGAGAGGGAGAGAGGTGGCACACCCAGGAGTCAAGACTGGCACACAAGCTGAAAGGGCAATATTACTCTCCCACTGTTTTTTTATGTTTTTTTTTTTTTTTTCAGGGAGACTTTAGAAACCAAATAATAAGAAAAAAAATAAATAAATAAATAGGCTTTCTATAGCCCACTGAATGAGAGATAGCACACACAGCAGTGGCACACAAGCCCTGACTGAGGCCAATATTTTTCTCCCACTGATTGATGTAGTGTTTTTGTGTTGAGGTAGATTTTAGAACACAAATCAAGGAAAAAAAAAAATGCTTTCTATGGCCCACTGAATGAGAGAGAGGTGGCACACCCAGGAGTCAAGACTGGCACACAAGCTGAAAGGGCAATATTACTCTCCCACTGTTTTTTGTATGTTTTTTTTTTTTTTTTCAGGGAGACTTTAGAAACCAAATAATATTAAAAAAACCAAAAAAAAAATAGCCTTTCTATGGCCCACTGAATGAGAGAGAGAGGTGGCACACCCAGGAGTCAAGACTGGCACACAAGCTGAAAGGGCAATATTACTCTCCCACTGTTTTTTTATGTATTTTTTGTTTTTTAAGGGAGACTTTAGAAACCCAATAATATTTAAAAAAAAAAATAAATAGGCTTTCTATGGCCCACTGAATGAGAGGGAGAGAGGTGGCACACCCAGGAGTCAAGACTGGCACACAAGCTGAAAGGGCAATATTACTCTCCCACTGTTTTTTTATGTATTTTTTGTTTTTTAAGGGAGACTTTAGAAACCCAATAATATTTTTTTAAAAAAATAAATAGGCTTTCTATGGCCCACTGAATGAGAGGGAGAGAGGTGGCACACCCAGGAGTCAAGACTGGCACACAAGCTGAAAGGGCAATATTACTCTCCCACTGTTTTTTGTATGTTTTTTTTTTTTTTTTTCAGGGAGACTTTAGAAACCAAATAATAAGAAAAAAAATAAATAAATAAATAGGCTTTCTATAGCCCACTGAATGAGAGATAGCACACACAGCAGTGGCACACAAGCCCTGACTGAGGCCAATATTTTTCTCCCACTGATTGATGTAGTGTTTTTGTGTTGAGGTAGATTTTAGAACACAAATCAAGGAAAAAAAAAAAAAATGCTTTCTATGGCCCACTGAATGAGAGGGAGAGAGGTGGCACACCCAGGAGTCAAGACTGGCACACAAGCTGAAAGGGCAATATTACTCTCCCACTGTTTTTTTATGTTTTTTTTTTTTTTTTCAGGGAGACTTTAGAAACCAAATAATATTAAAAAAAACAAAAAAAAAATAGCCTTTCTATGGCCCACTGAATGAGAGAGAGAGGTGGCACACCCAGGAGTCAAGACTGGCACACAAGCTGAAAGGGCAATATTACTCTCCCACTGTGTTTTTTAGGTATTTTTTGTTTTTTAAGGGAGACTTTAGAAACCCAATAATATTTAAAAAAATAAATAAATAGGCTTTCTATGGCCCACTGAATGAGAGGGAGAGAGGTGGCACACCCAGGAGTCAAGACTGGCACACAAGCTGAAAGGGCAATATTACTCTCCCACTGTTTTTTTATGTTTTTTTTTTTTTTTTTCAGGGAGACTTTAGAAACCAAATAATAAGAAAAAAAATAAATAAATAAATAGGCTTTCTATAGCCCACTGAATGAGAGATAGCACACACAGCAGTGGCACACAAGCCCTGACTGAGGCCAATATTTTTCTCCCACTGATTGATGTAGTGTTTTTGTGTTGAGGTAGATTTTAGAACACAAATCAAGGAAAAAAAAAAAATGCTTTCTATGGCCCACTGAATGAGAGAGAGGTGGCACACCCAGGAGTCAAGACTGGCACACAAGCTGAAAGGGCAATATTACTCTCCCACTGTTTTTTGTATGGTTTTTTTTTTTTTTTCAGGGAGACTTTAGAAACCAAATAATATTAAAAAAACCAAAAAAAAAATAGCCTTTCTATGGCCCACTGAATGAGAGAGAGAGGTGGCACACCCAGGAGTCAAGACTGGCACACAAGCTGAAAGGGCAATATTACTCTCCCACTGTTTTTTTATGTATTTTTTGTTTTTTAAGGGAGACTTTAGAAACCCAATAATATTTTTTTAAAAAAATAAATAGGCTTTCTATGGCCCACTGAATGAGAGGGAGAGAGGTGGCACACCCAGGAGTCAAGACTGGCACACAAGCTGAAAGGGCAATATTACTCTCCCACTGTTTTTTGTATGTTTTTTTTTTTTTTTTTCAGGGAGACTTTAGAAACCAAATAATAAGAAAAAAAAAAAATAAATAGGCTTTCTATAGCCCACTGAATGAGAGATAGCACACACAGCAGTGGCACACAAGCCCTGACTGAGGCCAATATTTTTCTCCCACTGATTGATGTAGTGTTTTTGTGTTGAGGTAGATTTTAGAACACAAATCAAGGAAAAAAAAAAAAAATGCTTTCTATGGCCCACTGAATGAGAGGGAGAGAGGTGGCACACCCAGGAGTCAAGACTGGCACACAAGCTGAAAGGGCAATATTACTCTCCCACTGTTTTTTTATGTATTTTTTTTTTTTTTCAGGGAGACTTTAGAAACCAAATAATATTAAAAAAAACAAAAAAAAAAATAGCCTTTCTATGGCCCACTGAATGAGAGAGAGAGGTGGCACACCCAGGAGTCAAGACTGGCACACAAGCTGAAAGGGCAATATTACTCTCCCACTGTTTTTTTAGGTTTTTTTTTTTTTTTCAGGGAGACTTTAGAAACCAAATAATATTAAAAAAAAAAAAAAAAAAAATAGGCTTTCTATAGCCCACTGAATGAGAGATAGCACACACAGCAGTGGCACACAAGCCCTGACTGAGGCCAATATTTTTCTCCCACTGATTGATGTAGTGTTTTTGTGTTGAGGTAGAATTTAGAACACAAATCACGGAAAAAATAAATAGGCTTTCTATGGCCCACTCAGTGAGAGATGGCACACACAGGGATGGCACTGTAGCAGAAATGCCAATCTTAATCTCCCACAAAAAAAAAAAAAAAAAAAAACAGGGACTGTCCTACAATTACTATCTCCCTGCAGTAATCTAAGCCAGGTATGGCAGGCAGCAATAGGAGTGGACTGATGCACAAATTAAATAAAAAGTGTGGACAAACAAAAAAGATAGCTGTGCAGAAAGGAAGGAACAAGAGGATATGTGCTTTGAAAAAAGCAGTTGGTTTCCACAGTGGCGTACACACAGCAATACAGCTATCACGGAGCCTTCTAGGGCAGCCCAATGAGCTACAGCGCTGAGGGGAAAAAAAAAAAAAATAGCTTCCACAGTCCCTGCACACCGAAGGTGGTGTTGGACAGTGGAAATCGCTGCAGCACAAGCGGTTTGGTGGTTAGTGGACCCTGCCTAACGCTCTCCCTGCTTCTGACAAAGCGGCAGCAACCTGTCCCTAAGCTCAGATCAGCAGCAGTAAGATGGTGGTCGGCGGGAACGCCCCTTTATAGCCCCTGTGACGCCGCAGACAGCAAGCCAATCACTGCAATGCCCTTCTCTAAGATGGTGGGGACCAGGATCTATGTCATCACGCTGCCCACACTCTGCGTTCACCTTCATTGGCTGAGAAATGGCGCTTTTCGCGTCATTGAAACGCGACTTTGGCGCGAAAGTCGCGTACCGCATGGCCGACAAGCACAGGGGTCGGATCGGGTTTCATGAGACGCCGACTTAGCCAAAAGTCGGCGACTTTTGAAAATGATCGACCCGTTTCGCTCAACCCTACTGACCACCACTGTACAAGGTGTGATAATCCACTATATGTCGTAGATACAGGGAAATATAGGGAGGCCCAAGCGGTCACAAAGAATGACATTAGCCCACTCTCTGCTGATTCAGTAGTGTGGGAAATGGTGACGGGCAAGTTTTTCTTTTTTGTGAACTGTGAATCGAATTGCTAAGTGTTTAAATTGGTATGAAACTCAAACTCAATCTTCCGTTGGTCGATCTACTCATCTCTAGTACTACACCAACAGGAAATAACTCCCTTATTTCCCCAGGAAGTCCTGGCACTATGTGGGCTAATCAGCTGTAGTCCTTTTCTCTCTAGCTGTCTAGACGTCATATAACATCAGATCGTGAACACACAACACATTCATTACAGCTGTGTCTTCATGATGGAGTGTTTCTTTTGTCATGATTCATCTTCTTACAGTCTTACAATGCTTCACAGTCACCTCTGAACTCCACTTCTTGCTGCAGTGATGACCTCACAGGTACATGTGATTACTGCAGCCAATCCCTGCCTGAAGTGGATCACCATTGCAGTCAGTGATTGGCTGCAGGAGTCACATGTACCTGTGACGGAACCTCATTGATGCAGCAGAGACCAGAAAGGGACTAAACAGAAATGTTGGCACATTAGTGTTATGAGAATTGTTTTTTCTTAAAAAAAATGAGACCTGAGAAAGTTAAGTACTGTACAGTTTATTACATTATTTGTCCTATTGCTACCGCTGCGCCACAAATATAATGCTTTTCAATTGTTATATTCTTCAACAATCACATCCATGTGCAAACACTCATTGTGCGGAGACTTCGTTTATGCTTTGATATCTTTTATTCCTGAAGAGAATAAGGTTATTTCGAGCTGGAAGTGTAAGGTAATTGTATAGATTCATTATACTGCACTCATTGTGTCCACATCTCATAAGAGGTTTCACACCAAGATGAAGAGCGGTGAACAAACATGACTATTATGCCGGATTAGGCCTTTTTTTCAATGTGGTATTGTGGCACGGTTGTGGTCATCCTGCAGTTTTCCTGTAACTTTACGGCAACAACATGTTGCAGGGAGGTGTATTTTGATTACAACGACCTCATTAATTTCTTCTTGCTCTGTTAGCACACACACGCAGTGCTCACTACTGAACATTGAAGGTCATGCAATGAAAGATTACGTCCTGACACCAGTGCCAGAGTCAGGACGGACCTTGTGGGTGGAGTTTGTACGGCCCCCGAAGGATGGTATAAATATCCAAATGGCCCTTGGCAGAAAAAAGATTCCCCTGCCCTGGACTAGATGATACTTCTGCTCTGACACTTGGTGAAGTGTGAATACTGGACTTTGGCAGATACCGTATATACTCGAGTATAAGCCGAGATTTTCAGCCCAAATTTTTGGGCTGAAAGTGCCCTCTCGGCTTATACTCGAGTCATGATCGGTGGTGGGGTCGGCGGGTGAGCAGTCATATACTTACCTGCTTCCGGGGCTCCTGGCGCTCCCCCTGCCCGTCCCACGGTCTCCGGGTGCCGCAGCCTCTTTCCCTGAGCGGTCACGTGGGACCGCTCATTAGAGAAATGAATAGGCTGCTCCACCTCCCATAGGGGCGGAGCCGCCTATTCATTTCTCTAATGAAGCGGTGCCGGTGACCGCTGATAGAGAAAGAGGCTGCGGCACCGAAGACAGGCAGGGGGAAGGAGCGGGACGCCGGGAGCAGGTAAGTATTACATATTCACCTGTCCTCGTTCCACACGCCGGGCGCTGTCTCCATCTTCCCGGCGTCTCTCTCTCTCCGCTCTGACTGTTCAGGCAGAGGGCGCGATGACGCATATAGTGTGCGCGCCGCCCTCTGCCTGATCAGTCAGTGCGGAGAGACGCCGGGAAGATGGCGCCGAGGAGCTGCAAGCAAGACAGGTGAGTATGTTTTTTTTTTTTTTATTGCAGCAGCAGCAGCAGCTATGGGGCAATAATGGACGGTGCAGAGCACTATATGGCACAGCTATGGGGCAACGGTGCAGAGCACTATATGGCACAGCTATGGGGCAATAATGGACGGTGCAGAGCACTATATGGCACAGCTATGGGGCAACGGTGCAGAGCACTATATGGCACAGCTATGGGGCAATAATGGACGGTGCAGAGCACTATATGGCACAGCTATGGGGCAATGGTGCAGAGCACTATATGGCACAGCTATGGGGCAACGGTGCAGAGCACTATATGGCACAGCTATGGGGCAACGGTGCAGAGCACTATATGGCACAGCTATGGGGCAACGGTGCAGAGCACAATATGGCACAGCTATGGGGCAATGGTGCAGAGCACTATATGGCACAGCTATGGGGCAACGGTGCAGAGCACTATATGGCACAGCTATGGGGCAATGGTGCAGAGCACTATATGGCACAGCTATGGGGCAACGGTGCAGAGCATTATATATATGGCACAGCTATGGGGCAACGGTGCAGAGCATTATATATATGGCACAGCTTTATGTGGAGTATCTATGGGGCAATGGTGCAGAGCATTGTATATATGGCACAGCTTTATGTGGAGCATCTATGGGGCCATAATGAACGGTATGGAGCATCTATTTTTAATTTTGAAATTCACCGGTACCTGCTGCATTTTCCACCCTAGGCTTATACTCGAGTCAATAAGTTTTCCCAGTTTTTTGTGGCAAAATTAGGGGGGTCGGCTTATACTCGGGTCGGCTTTTACTCGAGTATATACGGTAACTTCATTAGTATCCTCTGTGTCAGTGATGTTATTCAAAAGTGCTGTTCTCATTATTTTTCTCTTGTTCCAACTGTCCATGAGAAAAATTTGAAGCATGCACTACTTTGTTTTGAGCCTCGGATGAGGCCGACCCATTCAAGTCTATGGGTGCATGAAAAAATCGGATCCTACATAGAACATAAATGTGGAATCCGATTTTTATGGATACATGTCTATTATAAACCTAAGAAACAGTATTTGATCATATACACTTTTTAGTGTAGATGCATAAAAACTGATCACACACGGATGTCACACAAAAATAAAAAATGGACACATGGATCAAAATCGTATGTAAATGAGAAAAAAAATCGTTCAAGTTCTTTGGATGGAACTTTGGACAATTTCACATTCGTTCGTCTGCAGCAACCCTATAGCACACACTACGGCAATTTCCTCATCGTTTTTGATGGGGCATGTAAGGCTGGGGTCACACTTGCGAGTGCAATGCGAGTCTCTCACATCAATACCCGTCACAGCCGCCAGCAATCGGGACAAGAGCTTGCGGCTGCATGTATTTCTATGCACCTGAACGCTCCAGTCCTGAGTGCCAGTGGCAGTGCCGGGTATTAAGGCGAGAGACTCGCGCAAATTTCTTGCTTTGCACTCGCAAGTGTGACCCGGCCTAAAAGTGAAACTTTCAAGATTCATTAAGAGGCACAAACCTCGTAATGAGTTAGGAGTGCTTGACAACTGGCATGTGCCACTCAAGAAATCTTATTCCAGTCCATAACTGGAGTAAGATTCCTGAAGTAGGGAAGCCCCAGCTTGTCTTGAATTAAATAAGCTGCGGTGTCATGCCCGTCCCTCCTTCGTCTCTTGTCAGCTCCAGCCATTTTGGCATTGCTGGGAGAAACTGTCATGAAAACACCAAAAATTGCAAAGTTTTTGTACAACTCCACGTTGAACACAAGTTTTACAACTTTTCAAAGCAATTTACTCCAGAATTCTGATAAAATTGCTTTGATGAATTGCAGCTTGAGGGTTTAGAGTATCAATGTGTTACTTTTGATTAAATGCAACTGATATTATGTTTGTGTCTGACATCAATCAGCAATAAATTATGGATTTATCGATAGACAGTGGGCAGTCATGAAAGCAGATCATAAAATGTTTGAGCGCATAATGTCACTTCTAGTTATACACCTATTTATTATGAGCTTTAGACATGGTTTGGATGAAAAGGGAGATGCTTAAAATGTGACAACTTGTGCCAAAATGTAGGATAACAAAAAGCAGCACATAATAAGTGTTCACCTGTTGGTGGTGTGTACTTAGACAAAAGTGTCAAAAAGTTAGAAGACGATTTATTACTACATTTGTGCCTTACTTTTTTGTTTAGTTTTTGGTATTTTTCATCCTTCTTTTAATTTGTGTCTAATTCTTCTTTAAACTTGTGCCTTTCCTTTTTAAAGTCATCAATTTTCTCTGTGTTAGCCTGGTTTTTTTTTGTCCAGCATTTTATACAGGTTTTGGGGCTCCCAGATATTTTCAACTGATTTAGCAATCACAACATTTTAAAATCTTTTTAAGAACAAAATTGTTTTAGTAAATTCACTAG
This sequence comes from Ranitomeya variabilis, assembly GCF_051348905.1. NCBI lineage: Eukaryota > Metazoa > Chordata > Amphibia > Anura > Dendrobatidae > Ranitomeya > Ranitomeya variabilis. The sequence continues at coordinate 571,010,797 of NC_135235.1, forward strand.
TTGGCCTGTGCAAAATTTTCGCACATTGGTTGTCGGGGGCGCAGGCAATTTCAGGAAAATCAAGCTGGTCAAATCTTAATGTATTTAATGAGATGATGAACACAGAGAGGTATTTATATACAGTATGTAGACTGGTAATACAATAAATTGGTTTCATAAGAGGCTAAAAAATGTCATGAGGTTGCGGTGCCACCTGCAGGTTATTGTTTGTTTCAGCAAATTTCTGAAAATGAATGTTTATACTATTGATCAAATCATGAATGTGTGATTTGATTGTGTCTTTTCTTGCTGGCGGGGGCAAGCTTACCTTTCAAATGGTGTATTATTTCTGTGTGTGGGGCGAAGTAATCACCGAAAAATCGGTCCATGTTTACAAATATGTTTGCATATGTGACTCACCATTTGTGTGTGTGGGGCAAAGTAATCACTGAAAAAGCAGTGCATGTTTACAAATGTGTTTGCATATGTGAGTCACCTGCAGTGAAGTGTGCAATCCTCGAATTTGCCTGATATAGGCTGGGCAAGCACTTCGGCAAGCTGGAAAGACCCCCAGGCAAATGGTGTATCATTTGTGTGTGTCAGTGGAGAATAAACGGAGCAACTTGAGGTTGTGGTGCCACCTGCAGGTTATTGGTTTTTTTCTGCAGGTTTCTGAAAATTAATGTTTAAACTGTATTTATTGATCAAATCGTGAATGTATGGTTTGTTTGTGTCTTTTCTTGCTGAAGGGGGCAAGTTTACCTTTTAAATGGTGTATCATTTGTGTGTGTGGGGGGCGAAGTAATCACCAAAAAAGCAGTGCATGTTTACAAATGCGTTTGCATATGTGACTCACCTGCAGTAAAGCATGCAATCCATGAATTTGCCTGAAATAGGCTGGGCAAGCACTTCGGCAAGCTGGAAAGACCCCAAGGCAAATGCCATCTGCAGTTAATTTGACCTTTGAAATGGTATATTTGTGTGTGTCGGTGGAGTATAGATGGAGCAAGTGTGCAATTGAATAGACAGTGCATGTTTACAAATGTGTTTGCATATGTGAGTCACCTGCAGTGAAGTGTGCTATCCTGGAATTTGCCTGATATAGGCTGGGCAAGGAGATCGGCAAGCTGGAAAGCCCCCAAGGCAAATGTTAGGGTTTGTTTGTGATGTCTGTAAGCAGCTTTGTGGTAGTGTGCTTTGGGGTAGTGTGGTGACACCTGCAGGTCATTTTTCCTTACTGCAGATTTATGAAAATTAATGTTTAAACTGTATTTTGTGATCACATCCTGGATGTGTGGTTTGTTTGGCTATTTTCTTGCTGAAGGGGGCAAGTTTACCTTTCAAATGGTGTATCATTTGTGTTTGTCACCGAAAAAGAGTGTTTAGAAATAATATAGAAGGATTCCTGTCCCTCCTGTGGAGTGATTTTATAGACATCTGAAATTTTTCTGCAAATACACATTTTTGGTTTTGCGCAAAATTCACTTACCATGTGCACCAAAACGTCAACAAATGCTACAGAGAAACAGAGAAGTGACTAAAAAACACCCAAATGATTCGGGCTCTTATTATCCAGCCTGAAGTGTATTTTCAGATTATCTAAATATTCAACAGGATTAGCAAAACTGCTCTATTGTTCTGTCTGGCAGTAAAGCCAAATCTGATCAAGTCACTTTCCTCCTTTTACAAGCACTTGGCACAATAAGTATGGATTTAGTGTGGATATTCTTTGTAAGGCCGGTGTCCCACTTGCAACTGCAATGCGAGAAACTCGAGCAAGTCTCTCGCCTCAATACCCTGCACTGCTGCCGGCACTCAGGACCGGAGCGTGCGGCTGCATGTATTTCTATGCAGCTGAACGCTCCTGTCCGAACCACAGGCAGCAGTGCTGGGATACCAGCCTAAGGCCGGAGTCACACTAAACGCATGAAAAATCGGTCCGAGTCTCCCTGCCGAGAGTCGCACGAGTGTAATGCGACTGTCATGTGATAACAATCCGATTTTTCACACCTAGCATTCGATTTGCATCTGAATGTATTTAGATTGCAATCCGATTGCAATGCAATTTTAACATTAGCTTCTACATACAGCAATTCTCTATGTCGTTTACACATCATTTTCAAAGGAAATATTCTTCAAAACACACATTATTGACACCTCTCCATTACTAACCTCGGGGCTTGATGTCACCTGACAATACAAAGGTGACATCAACACCCCCAACCATCAACCCACTTGCCACCGCTACAGGGAAGGTGGGAAGAGTGAGGCTACATGCCAGAATTGTTACATCTTAGGGTACCGTCACACAGTGCCATTTTCATCGCTACGACGGCACGATTCGTGACGTCTCAGCGTCGTATGATTATCGCTCCAGCGTCGTAGACTGCGGTCCCACTTTGCAATCATGGCGCTGGAGCAATGCCGAAGTCCCCGGGTAACCAGGGTAAACATTCGGTTACTAAGCGCAGGGCCGCGCTTAGTAACCCGATGTTTACCCTGGTTACCAGCGTAAACGTAAAAAAAACAAACAGTACATACTCACATTCCGGTGTGTGTCCCCCGGCGTTCTGCTTCTCTGCACTGTGTAAGCACCAGAGCCGGAAAGCAGAGCGGTGACGTCACCGCTGTGCTCGCTTTCCGGCCGGCAGGCGCTCACAGTGCAGAGAAGCTGAGACGCCGGGGGACAGACACCGGAATGTGAGTATGTACTGTTTGGTTTTTTTACGTTTACGCTGGTAACCAGGGTAAACATCGGGTTACTAAGCGCGGCCCTGCGCTTAGTTACCCGATGTTTACCCTGGTTACAAGCGAACACATCGCTGGATCGGTGTCACACACAACGATCCAGCGATGTCAGCGGGTGATCAAGCGACGAAAGAAAGTTCCAAACGATCTGCTACGACGTACGATTCTCAGCGTGATGTCTGATCGCAGTAGCGTGTCAGACACAGCGATATCGTATGGATATCGCTGCAACGTCACGGATCGTACCGTCGTAGCGATCAAAGTGCCACTGTGTGACAGTACCCTTAGAGATGCACCTTTTCTGGGGCAGTTGAGAGCTGATGTTTTTAGCCTGGGGTGTGGGCAGTATCCATGGCCCCTTCCTAGGCTAGTAATATAAGCTCACAGCTGTCTGCACAGCCTTTGCAAAGTTATTAATTATAGGGGGACCCTGCGTCATTCTTAAACATAAACATCTACCCCCTGCCGTCGGCTTTCCCTCTGCTGGTTAAGAAAATTCCACGGGAGCTCACGCCATTTTTTTCAGGAAAAATCGGACAGCACTCGCATGTGCTGTGTGATTTTTTTTTTTCTCACTTCCATAGTCTTGCATTGGCGAGTCTCGGTGACAATTGCAGCCTGCTGCGATTTTACACGCATGCTGAATACGCCCGAAAAAATAAATGGTGATGTGAGCTGCCCCATAGATTAACACTGGTCCAAGTGCTATGCGATGTTTTGTCACATAGCAGTCGCCCGTATTCTATGGTTGTGTAACTTCGGTCCTAAGTAATAATTCTGCCGTTGTTTCATGTATGAATGCCTACGACCTCTTGATCCTGCAGGTCCCACATCTTTCCAGTTCTTTCTTTAGTACGCTTTTCAATGTGTTTTATATGTTTCCTTTAGTTTTTTTTCTGTGACTTGTTTGTTGCTGTAGTGTTATTCTATACGAATTCCAGACTCCATGTGAATGTAGTGCTTTTATGTCTTCATCCATATCTGATGCATAGTATGGGACTTTGATGCCTCTCATTCTGACATATCTTTTCATATTTTGCTATATATTCTAAAACCGGCTCGATATGAATTAATCTTTTCGTATAAATAGATGATAAGGGTTTTCTGAGAATTTAAAATTGATGACCTATTAGTGATGAGCGAACGTGCTGGGATAAGGTGTTATCCGAGCATGCTCATGTGCTAACTGAGTGTCTTTGGCATGCTCGAAAAATATGTTCGAGTCCTCACGGCTGCATGTTTCGTGGCTGTTCGACAGACACAACACATGCAGGGATTACCTAACCAACAGGCAATCCATGCTGTCTAACAGGTGCGAAACATGCAGGTCTGGGGACTCAAACATATTTTTCGAGCACGCCGAGGACACTCAATTAGCACATGAGCATGCTCGGATAACACCTTATCTGACCATATTCACTCATCACTATGACCTATCTTTTGGATTATTGGGGATCTGAATCCCTCTATCTGCAACAATCCACTGATTGAAGCTACTGCTGCATCCGCCAGAAGTGGAACAGCACCATACGTTATGTAGTGGCTGTCAATGGTATTGCAAGGTCTCTCCCACACACGTGAATGGGAAAGAGTTTGCAGTATCATTCATGACTACTACAGAAGGTACAGAGCTATGTCACAATTGGAGCATTGTAGCACCTTTAAGGCCCCTTTTACACATCAGTTTTTTGCCGTCAGCCACAATCCGACGAATTTTGAAAAAAACGGATTCAGCAAAAGTTGCCGCCAGATCTGTTTTTTTCTCATAGACTTGTATTAGTGACGGATTGCGACGGATGGCCTCACGTTTCATCCGTCGTTCGCCGGATCCGTCGAAAATTGACCGTCCGGCAGCCGGAGAAAACGGACATAGTAACGTTTTTTGTGTCCGTCGAAAAAATGACGGATCCGTCGCCGTTCGTCGTTTACAAGAATGGAAGTCTATGGCGCCGGATCCATCAAATGATGGAATCCGGTGTCAGATTCCATTTTTTTAAACTCGGCATGCTCCGATTTTTTTAGGATACAATTAGCCGGATCAGCTAGTCGGATCCGGCGAAAAAGCGAATCCATCGCATCAGTTTTTCACAATTTGCAACGGATCCGTTTTTTCAAAATTCGACAGATTGCGACTAATGGCAAAATACTGATGTGTGAAAGCAGCCTAATCAACTGATTAGTGGAGCTGGTGGTATTCAGTCTCCAGCCAATCTAATATTGATAAGTCATCAATATCAAATTCACAAAACCTAACTTGAGTATTGAAAAACAATATCAATATGCCGAAATCTGCAAAGAATTAAAAGTTTTTAGGAGTGTGAAATCGGATGAGACTCAAACATTCAAGTCTATGGGTGTGAGAAAAAAATTGGATGCCATACGGAGCCACAGTTCAGCATCTGGTTTTTATGGATACATTGCAATTCTGTAGCTTTGGTCCTGTAAATGAATAAAAGGTGCTGTGAAAAACACTAATTGTATACAGATGACAAGTGAGAAGAAAATCGTCTCCCTTTTCTGGATGAGAATGGGACTGTTTTCCCTTCTACTGTCGTGTGACCCTACCCTTGGTTTGAGCTGGAGCTCGGGCCGTACACGTGGATATAAGGAGAAAACGTGTTTGCCAGAAATGCTTAATTTTTAGCCCTATGTAGATGTCTAAATGCAAATTAATTCACTTCTGTCTGCGGCTATCAAACCTGTCTTTCCGTGTGGATAATTCAAAGTCATAAATGCAAACCAAGTCTAAAAGCCTGTCCCTCTCCTGCTCTGAAATTGTGGCATTTCAGCATATTCGACTTGTATTCTTCTCTCAAACTGCGGAGGCCATTAGCTGTAATAGCATTTCATGCTACGCTTAAGCATTACAAAGAGGAGTTGAAAGGTAGTCCATATGATCATTTGCTGTTAATATACTTTAAATGTAGTGAACTTAGTGGAAGGGGAAGAAAATATCCTAACCTTCCCTATTTTCATTCTGGAGAGAACTCTCAGCCGAGTGCCATTCAGACGAGGACATTTTTTTCAGACAAACATAGTTTTCAGCTTTTTATTTCAACTAGACACAATGGTTCTTCACTTGTCCAATGGTGGAACTTTTCCAGATATCGTGAAGAAGAAATGGAGATATAACAATTATACAACTGTAGAATTGAATTGCTAAATTCTTGCATAGATTAAGAGCAAGACGTTCAGACTTTTCTTCCTAGGATTACACCATTATGCCTTTAAGACTGGTTCACGTGTCCAACATTTACGGTCCAAGTTCAAACCGTGATTTCCGGTTTCAGCTCCCAACTCATAGGCATATATGAGGCTGTTGAGTTCAGGTCAGGAGACTAAGACCATGGCCAGTCTGAAAATTGACGTCTGTAATCGGAACGTAAATGTCTGATGAATGAAACCGACTGAAAGGGAATGTATATCAAGGATTACTCCTTTCCATCTGCCCTGTTTGAGAATATGGACATTGTAGAGGAGGTGGTTTTTCCTCAAGGCACCTGATTAGCCAGAGAAGAGTGCTCATCTGAAAAGTGACCATGGATGACCTGCATACCATCTACTTATGTAGAAAGTCTTAGAGGGAACTGCCCTATCCACAGACAGCACGCATCAGGCACTGACTACATGATTTCACCCAAGTATGTTTGACTCGGAAATACTTTTTCCACCCACTCACTGCCCTAGAGTGACACGTCGCTCCCTACCCCTGCCACTCTACCCCACGCCACTGTCACTCCAGGGAAGCCGCCGGTGAGAAGCCATCAGGTGCCTGCCTGTCCAACCAGTTTCCTGTGCGGTTTGGTCATTGACAGCTTCTCACCGTCCGCTCCCCAGAAGTGATAGGTCTCTTCCTTCGTAGGTGTATAGGGAGAGATCTGACACTCCAGGGCAGTGATTGGATAGAAGACTCTAGTGTCCTTTTAGTCTCCCGTATGGCTCAGTCACCGGCAGCTTTTAAAGTATGTTTTTCTCAAATATACCTGGCTGAAATCATGCAACCCGTGTCTGATACATTCTGCCCATGGTTCGGGTTGCATGTATCAGCTATCATCTTCTCTTTAACCAAATGTTGGTGATGTGGCAAACTTTCCTACAGAATCTCCGTAGTGCATCTGCCCCTATACAAAGTAAATGGGCAATTGCATTACACAAAGTACCGCATATATGTGCGCTACAGTAATGTCAAACTGCTCCATGGCCATCAGGACAAGGATTGCTACATCTGTATTACACAGTGACCCATTAAAGGTGAACTGTCATCAGATTTTTGCTATCGGAGGGCAACATGAGGTAAGGGCGTAGCAACACATATGAAAACTGGCTGCCAGGCAAAAAGACTGGTATTTTCAGTGGGGCAGAAGAACACAGCTCCCATACACATTGTCTCGCAAGCGGTTTATTAGGCAAGTAAATACCAGTCTTTTTGCCTTGCAGCACCAGCTTTTCATATCTGTCTTGACTTGTAATGTCTGCCTGGTACCCACAAAATTGTCACGTGGATCCCACCCCTAAAGTCAATGGACAGTGAAAAATGTCTGAATTTTTCTTCGATACCCAAGCACCTGTAGTGTTCGACAGGGAGGTATACTTTGGACCCATCTGAGAACTTTCCCAGTACGAGAGCTCACCGTTCATGATACAATTAACCCGATTGAGCTCTCCACAGAGTGGCTCAATGATATTGAGGTCAGGAGACTGAGATGGCCACTCCAGAACCTTCACTTTGTATGTAAACTTTTGAGAACAATTGTATATACAGCGGGTTCATTGTATCATAATATTTACTGATATTAATGCATTGACTAGAGTTGGAAAATGCCAGCGGTATGTGATCCACTTCACTCTCTGGTGGTTCCGTGTTGGCTGCTACATTCTCGGAGACTTTTAAGTAAAATATGTTTATTGGATGCCATAATGTAATTTTTTTCTGGCAAAGACTATCTCTTGTTCTTTTTGGCAGTATATATGATGAGGGATGTTTATATCTTATTACTTTGGGATTAAACACAAATTTACGCTCCAGTAATAGAAATAGTTGCCCATTTGTGTCCTCTTGGCAGATCCCATCTCATGTTGGAGTCTGTCCGTGCAGCTGTGCTGACAATCTAATGGCAAGTTAAGTGCCATCCACATTGCTCAAGTACAGAGACGTGAAAGAAAATCCATGGCGATGTGTGTAAAGCAATACATAAAAATAAGCTTTGGTGGGTGGTGTCTAACATTAGATAGTTTCAATATGTATCTCCGATTGTAGTTAAGTGGCATCTATGATGGTGATGAAAGCATTGGAACAATGCATAGATGATCACTGCTGCCGGGTCCAATACTGAGGAAGCACCTGTGCGCTACTATGTATCATATCTTATTTCTTTTACTCTATAATGATAGTATTTGCCATGTACTTTCTTAGCCCATGGACAGAGAAAACCTTATTGCACCCAGTGGTGCGTATAAAAGTGATCTGTGGAGCCCTCTAGCATTTGCATTAACTGTGCACCAGAGCCGTACATGGCTGCTATAAACAATATGTTTGGAAACAACAGATAAAATAAAAAGGATCTTGGAAACATTGTATCCAGGTGTATTGGGTATATCACTACCAATAAAGCTCATGTAATTCTTGAGGGTGTGGGGGGTTAGTTACAGTCACGCCATGTTCTTCTCCCCCAACACTAGGTCAGTGTATGAAGCAGCAAAGAGGAGAATGGAGACGCAAATCTAAGGGGTATGTAGTTTTATTTAGTATTTCCTTGTACAAAGAAAATTATAGAAGCACACCCGTTATTTTTTTTATTCTAGAAACCTGTGTAAATGCTAGTGTAGGGGAAATGTGTTAATATACTCGTAGTACGTCGTCTTCTCCAGCGCGTGCGCTGTGGGGTCCCGGTGTGGAGGCGCTCGTACCAGCGACATGTCGCCTTAGTTCCCGGTCCGGTCACATGACCGGATCATGTAACTGGGTGACGTGTTTGCCGAGTGCCGTCCCCTCCGTGACACCGCAACATGGCGGCTATGTGCCGGAACACAGGCCCAGCTGATTATTTCATCTATAGACTACTATTTAAGGACAGACACATAATGCTACTCCACCTCCTGACGAAACTGCGAGCGGCGGTGAAACGCGCGTCGAGGTGCGGGTACAACAACATCATATATCCCCTTAACATGGACACAGGTAACTAACCATTTAACTAGGGTTGTTGTTGTGGGGGAGTTTGCCCCTGAGTGTTCAGCATAGGATTGTTTACATACTGACTACTTTTGTATTACAAGTAATAGCTCACTGCTGTTTCTGAGTCATCTCCTTTAAAGGGACCATATTATCCACTGATTTAATGTGTTATTCATTTGTGGTCCCTTATGCACTACATCCACTTTATACCTTTTGTTACAGTGTTAACTATAATGGGATATTCCATGGACATATTGAATGTTACTTTAATGAACTAATACTGTTATGTCATTAATATGTGCTATGGAATGTCTGCTGTAGTTGGTCTTAGTTGGTTGTTTCTAAGTGCACCTGTATAGTCCTATTTTTAATTATTTTCTGTTATATTATGCATTATTGCTCTAATAAAATTTTGATATATTTTATTACTCTATTTACTGATCCTTCAGTTGTTCTCAATCGGTGTAAGTTGTATTATTGAAGGATTCAATATTATTTATAGTGAGAAGGTTTTTTTTTCAATCTAAGACTTATAAAAGCAATTTCTGGCTCACACATAGAGCGCAGTGTAATCCGGCGAGTCAGAATAGCCGTCACGTGTCTTGGAAGAGAAGCGGAGCTGCACTGGAAATCGGGGAAGATGGCAATTGGTAAGTATATTAACAAACTTACACATGTTCAGTCAATAAAAAATAATAGCAGGAGTGCGTCTTTAAAGGTGTTGTCTAAAATGTTAGTGCTCCAAAAGGTTGAAGACCTACAAAATAACAATAACAGCAATACTCGCCCAACTCGGGTCCAGCACTGTCCCTCTGCTGGTCTTTGTTGATAGGCTGCAGCAGTGACGTCAGAGCAACAACACAAGTGTCCCCTGCAGCCAATCACTGATATCAGCGGCTCTGCTGATGGAGACTGCACCAGCCGCTGAGCTCAGTGATTGGCTGCAGTGGTCGTGTTTGATGATGGCATCACCGATGCACGAAAACAGCACAGTTGCAGAGAGGCAGTGCTGTAAACCAGGGAGGCGTGAGTATTTCTGTGATAAATATTTTAAAGGTATACAAGCCTATGGATCAGTAACAACAACCTCATCAAAGTCTATAAGTCTTGCCACCCTGCCCTCAGAGCGTGATTGACAGGCTCTCCTTGAATACAAGTTCACCCTGAAAAGCTGTCAATCACTATGTGTGAGTAAGGAAAGCGAGGCTTCCTCCATCCTTGTGGTATATAATGAGGTATGTTAGTAGAAAAAAGCTGAAAAAAAAAATGAAATCCTATAAAATCCTTTTGTCTAACTTTACATCAACTGTTTACTGGCTGATTTTTAGATCAATTTTTTGGCACCATCATAAGCCACTCCTCCTTTGCAGATAAGCCCCACCCACTGTCTTTACAGCCACACAGTCCTGACGATTGAGGGTGCTTTAAACCCATAAATTGAATGTAAAAATCTAATATCTAAGGCCTCATTCAGACATTCAATTTTTCATATACCAGAAAATCGGACCAATTTTTTTTATCAAACTCTTAGCAGAGTTTGATCAGAGTGTGGTCCTAGTGTGATCTGATTTTAATCTACATGACGAAATTAATAAAAAAAAAAAATCTCCACCTTTTACATCTTAACAGCGTGTGAACAAGCCCTAACGCCCCATGTCTGTGTAATGGCTCCATACAACCTTTGAGCTGAGGCCATTCCATAACTTTGCATATAACTGATTTTATAAGTCTAGCATGCTCCTTCGCATGCCACTACCCCAAAATATATGGAGCTAGGACCCATCCCACGACTATGCTACGTATACGCGCCCCTATTATCTGGATGAAAGGAAGTAGTAATTATATCTGAATCGAGTAATGTCTTTCTTGCCTACAGTTCCTCAGTAGCTCAAAGGGTTAATGGTGAGGCTCACAGATGATAGAACTTCAGTGCCGCTCTGTCTATGGGCCTTTTAAGTAGCTTTTAATTATTTTTGGAGATATGCGACAGAGGGAAAGTGTCATGTTTATTGCAGTTAGTGCTGCGGAGAAGCAGTTGTTGAAATACTTTTGTTTCACTCGAAGCAGAGCAAATCAACTTCTTATTTAATCAGCACTCGTTCTCCGAGAGGTGAGGCTCGCTGGTAACGCTTCTCCAATTAGAGCCCATCATTTCCTCAATTTCGACATGCCTTGTCAACAGATAAACTGAGAAGCAGGTTAGGAAATGTGCTCAACCAGACTGAATGTACTAGGAACATAATAATAATGTCTGGAGATCACACTCCACCTCCGCCTCACGGGAGGATGGCACATTTCTCCAACCGGATAATTCCGATGGATTCATCACTATGACCTTAGAATAAAGGGCAAGGTGTACACAAGCGAAGTAATATCTGAAATACCTAGAATCTCTCAGACGAGGAGGGTCCAAGTAAAAATGGTGAATATAACAGAATTTAAATCCTACCTATGGCTGCAGTATGTATACATTCAGTCTTGGGGCTCGCTCACACTAGCGTATACATCAGACGAGTGCCATCTGATGTTTTATCGACCCAATAGAATACTATGGGGCAGTGCTGATCTGTTATTTTTTTCTTGTGACGATTCAGAGCATGCTGCGGGTGGCTCCGTGAATCAGACCACATGCACTTATACAACTGTATGGGTGCGTTGGATACATCGGACTGCATTCGGATGTCATCCAAGTGCAGTCCGACATCCACAGACTCAGGCAATGGAGAAATTAAGTTCTTTTTTCCACACCTTTGATACAATTCTCTAGAGAGTTGGATCACACTAAGATACCACTCTCATCAGAGTTTGAGCCGAGGGTCATTAGTATAATCAGCCCGATTCCCTCACCTTAAAAAATCAGCCCTTAGGGTGAAACTATCTTTTTGGATGAAAAGAATTTAGATATTTATTATATGTTGTGCGACGTAGCCAGTAGTTTAAAGAACTAACTCTGTCGCACAATATCGAATTATGAATAAAGGATGATTATTAGCGTGGGTTCACGCGAGAGTGTAATAAGTTTCATCCAGAAAAGTGGGACAATTTTTTTTCTCACTTGTCATACATACGTAGGAGTGGTGGAGCTGATGGTTTGCTACCTGACACTATAAAGAGTTGTGACACCCCAGGGATCCTGTTGCCACAGTGGTATTGTCTGCCTCCCGGGGAGGGTGATGCCATACCTGGAAGCGAGAAGGGGTCCCCTTAGCAGGTAACACTAGCATACAACACTTTCCTGACTCCTGGCCAGAAGGGGGAGCTCTAGACCCGGTTTCAGGGTAGCTTCCCTATAAGTTCTGGTCTGGAGGAGGAGTTAGAGTTCAGTCTGTGTGAGACAGTGAAGGGAGAAGTAGCAAGTGGGAGAGAAAATGGGAGTGGAGCTGTGATTCAGCTCACTCCCAGGGTTGAGCGCAAGAAACCGGACACCGGAGTCCGAGGTTGTGTGGGAACTGTATGCCCCACAGCAGAAACCGGAGGGTAGGAGATTGCAGGTCTCCTGGCCACCACTAACACCTGAAGGCACAGCAGCAGATTAGAGCCCAGAGTCACCACGAGAGAGGGATACCTGTAAAAAGGCTCGAGCTGCCTGCCATGCGGGTAGTGTTCCAACTGAGGGACAGATTGAGAGAGGGACTTGAGGAAAGCTAAGGCATCAAGAACCTAGAATTCAGCTCAGAAGGAAGGCTTCCAACCCCACCTGGCTAGGGGGATTCCGAACTGCTTCCAGGCTGCCCGGATTTCAAAGGTCATCTGTAACCTGTGCCCTGGACTGCAATTTCACCAATAAAAGGTAAAGAGACTGCAAATCCTGTGTCCTTCAATTATTTCCTGCACCCCAACATCTACAACCCCTCATAGACTGTCCTAGTAGCCCTGGGGCCTCCACTCCACCTGTGGGGAGCAAAACCATCTAAGCTGCATTACCATCAACCCCAGCAGATCCCTTTAAGCAGCGTCGGCCATCCCTGGCCGAGTACCACAGGTGGCGTCACAAACATTACTACATTAGACTTTATTTCCACTTCCATTCATCCCCTTTAACTGGACGCCCAGGGCCATGGACTGGGTCACTGCCACTGTGACCATCCCTTTAAGTCCCGAAGGACCCGGTCCCGAGTAACCCATGGCCCTAGCGGGCGCTCCAGGGTTGTTTGATGTTTGTGCCTGTTATAAAAGGGTAACACTCACTGGGGCTGCAGTTAGCTTAGACAGGATTAGCTATAATGGCCAGCCCAGTCTGAGGGGGGGAATTGAGACAAGTGACAGGCTCAGGATGTGGCTGCTAGGGACAGCGTGAGCCCAAAATTTTGGTGCAGTGGATTGCCAGAGAACTCCTTTGTACAAGTCCCCTTTGCCAGCCTGGGAACCTCAAGATAGACCTCGGGGCCCAGGGCACACCCCTTCTGCGAAGCTGCAGGAGAAATTGGACTCAGACCCTAAGAGGCGGAGTGAGATGGAATCCAGATATACTGCTAGAATAAGAGAAGATCCTCTAGAGCAGTGTTCTTCAACTCCAGTCCTCAAGAGCCACCAACAGGTCATGTTGGCAGGATTTCCTTAGTATTGCACAGGTGATGGAATTATCGCCTGTGCAGGTGATGCAATTATCACCTGTGCAATACTAAGGAAATCCTGAAAACATGACCTGTTGGTGGTTCTTGAGGACCGGAGTTGGGGAACACTGCTCTAGAGATAGAGAAGATCGTAAAAGGGACGTTCTACCTGTACCAAGAACCAGGGCTGAAGTTGTATCCGTGACAACCCGGTGGACCTTATCTTCTATACTTACCTGTGAATACTGCCATTGACCAAGTAAAAGTTTGGTTGTTTTTTTGACCCTTGTGTCTCCCGTATTGATTGCTGCCCTGAAGAGGGATTCCTGGAATCAGAAGAACACTGCGGCCCTGAAGAAAGTCAGATGCACCTCACACACAGCAGCACACCGTGACTGGGACACAAGTTGTCTGTAGGATGCCAAAGCGAGTGGGAACAGAAGCTCGCCCACGACTACCTCACTTGGACATCTTACATGTATACAATTAATTTTTTACTTTATCTACTAATAATTTCCAAGACCATTTACAGTGTGCTATATCACAGAATTGCAATGTATCCATAAAAATCGGAAATGCCCTGTAGCTCAGTAGGGCATCCTATTACTTTTTGTGCACCCACAGACTTGAATGGGTGAGTGTCATCCGATTTATGGAAGACCCTTGTGCATTCTCAGGAAACACACTAAAAATGCATACAATCCAGTTGTGCCAAAGCCAAATACCAGCAAGGATCAAAAGCAAAGCAGCTTTATTTCAAACAGGACATACAAAAAAGAGACCCATACATGCTAAAACCCACAAATAATCTACGTTATGTAATAGGTGCAGAAATCGTGCAGACAATCTGCAACATCAAAAACTCACGAAAAGCTCATCGAGTGGTCATTAACTTTGCAGAAAACATTTGCTGTGACATCATGTTGACAGCACTGCAGGCAATTGCTGAGCTCAGTGTCTGTGCCGTTGTAGGCGGCATGGGCTGTTGAGCTCAGTGATTGGCTGCAGTGCTGTGGACCTGACACCATCGCAGCAGCCAGACAACAGTGATCGGGCCAGAGACACAAGAGGGAAGAAGGGTAAGTAAAGGGAAAATGAAACAAACTGCACAACACACTGAACCAGAAGGAAGAAGTTTTCTGAAAGCGGCAGCCTCTTTAAATTCAGACGAGTGCTGAACTTAGACCTGTCAAATTGGTTGTATTATTAATTTTGGTTATGATATTTTATACATGGAACAGGTGGTCTACTAATGACTCCCTGTATGCCCCCAATATTCGGATTCCTCCCCTATTCCTCTGTGACTTCCGCACTTCTGTCCGGATCAATAGGATTTCACAATTATACAGTTAGTGACGATTCATCTGTCGCCAGCTCCATACAGTAATTCCATTTTGTCATTTTACTCCGCTGGTTAATGAGCTCGGATGGATTATTGATACAACCTAGAAGTGTAGAAGGTCTAATTTGGCATTTCATAGGAACCAATAAGGCAACGTTTCTGTAAATTAGTGCACATGAAATAAACCATGATTATACTGATTTTTTTTCAATTAATTTTATTTAATTCAGGTTGGCAGTGAAGAAGGTTTCCTTAGGGTTCATGTCAATCTGTATTTTTTTTTAGTTTTTTTAGTTAAATCTATAGTAATAGAAAAATGAATTTTTGCATTTTTTTTTGCAGAGCAACATAAACACATTAAAACCACATTCCATTTTGCACATGTAAGTAAACCTTTGGGGCATTTTCACATATTCATTTCTAGTTATTTTTTGCTTTTTTTTATTTAAAACACACAGCATGTTCATTCTTTATTCATATATATGCAGGCATATTTACACACATATCATTTTATTTTTCGATCTTTATTCATGCCATGTTTTTTTATAACCACTGCATTTACAGAACAGATTATTTTATCCAGTGTTAGAAAAAAAATAATTATGGCAATTTCTACAGCCATTAGGCTTCCTTCACATAGAGTTTTTTTGTATTCTAATTTCTTACAAGCACAAAGAAGCCTATGGGCAAGAAAAAAGCATAGGGAAAAAATATATGGTATGAAGGGTCTGGCAAAAATGTAAAGAAAAAAAGGCACAAAAATAAAATTGAAATAATTATTTTCCTATTGAATCACATCAATCATCTAACCACAGCATCTTCTTCCTCAAAAAAAAAAAAAAACAACAACACTGAGTGTGAGGAACCACCCTTAAAGGCGTTGCATGTGGAGAGCCCCCCAGGGCCTAGGGGTACTCGGTACCGGGTCCGGTGGTCATTAAAGTTGAAGTCACAGTGGATGCAACCCGGTCCATGGCCCTGGGAGTCCAAATTAACGGAAATGTCTTTAAAGGGGTTATTGAAACAAGGATAATCTTGATGCCACCTGTGGTATTTGGTCAGGGGTGACCGACGCTGCTTAAAGGGGTCCTCTGGGAAGCGATGGCACTGCAGCAAGGATGGTATGGCTTTCCACAGGTGAAGCTGGGTCCCCAGTGCTCCCAGTGCATTTGGCAAGGATGGTGTGGTGCCAGAAATAAACAGAGGACAAAAAGTTGAAGTCTCTTTACCTGGTTTGCTGATGGTTTACGGCCACAGTCCAGGGTACCAGAAACAGGTGACGGTGGAGTCAAGGCAGCCTGGAAACGAGTTGAACTCCCCTTGTCAGGTCAGATTGGGAGCCTTCCACTATGCGCTGTATAATAGTCCCTTGCTGCCTATGGCCTCTTCCAGGGTCCTTTCTCACTCTCTGTCCTGAGACCGTTCCTGCATGATAGGTGACGAGAGCCGGTTTATAAGGGTCTCTTTCCACGTTGATTCCAGGCTCTGTATGTTGCTGTACCTCAGGGTGTAGATGTGTGTAAGTTACTTTCAATATCCTGCCCTCCGGTTTCTGCTGTGGGGTATGCAGTCCCACACAGGCTCGGGCTCCCGATGCCCGGTTTCTGCGCTTCAGCTTGGAAAGGAGCCAAGTCACAGCTCCCTTCCAGCTCCTCACTTCTCCTGTGCTCCTTCCTCTTTCACTGTCTCTACAGACTAACCTAACTCCTTCTCCAAACCAGTATATGTATATAGGGAAGTTCCCCTGAAACTGGGTATAGAGCTCCCCCTTCTGGCCTGGAGTCAGAACGTGTTGAATGTACAGATTACCTGTCAAAGGGATCCTTCTCGCCTCCAGGCATGGCATCACCCTTCCCGAGAGGAAGGCAATACCACTGTGGTACCTGAACTCCTGAGGTGCCACACATGAAGCTAGTAGAAAGCTAGTAGAAAGGCGTGTCATTACTTGAATTTCCCTAGGGTGCTCCGGTAGGCACCAGAGCACCCTAGTAATGAGCACTTGTACTCATCACTAAACAGCACCACTCTTGTCCATAGGCAGTGGTTGGTATAGCACTTGATGATATCATACAAGATACAACCTACAGAGTTTCATTGTTTATGTAAAATAATATTTTTATAGTGTCTTAATTAATTAAAAATGTGTTGACCTTTTTTCTAGAATTTTTGATGCAGATCTGCCTTGCATGAGAAGCAACCTAAGGCTAGGGTAAGATTGTTTCCTCTCCATCCAAGAAAAACAGCTCAAATATACTTGATCAGACCCTGAAAAAAAATTCTCCATTTTGTGAGTCCATGAAAACTGGACAACACTCAGATGTCATGCAAGTACGAACCGATATTTTTCACGGACCCATAGACTTGCATGGCCAATTTTGATCCAACAATATAGAATATCATGGGTACGATGGCTACCCGTGAAAACTCATGAATGGCACTCGTCCGAGATAATGGGTCTTGTGCATGATCCCTTACAATAAATATAGTAGACCACTGTTTACATGATTTGTTGATTGGTAAGTGCTAAAAGGCATAATTATTAAGTTCTGAGTCTGAGGAGTTTGAATTACATACATGATTCAGCTGAAACCTGGAAGAATCGTGGGAAATGTTCCATACTTGTTTTTTTACAACAGTAAATCTCCTTTCTGTTTGTATTTTTAATTATTATTTTGTCGTTTTTGTTTTGATTAGCTGTAGACTAAAAAGTCAGGTTTTAAGGATGTAGTAGGAGGGGAGAAGTTAAAATAACCATGCTGCCCTGTTTATTCTAAATACCCACTCGGCTTTTGAATGCAAAGGAAATTGACTTGTCCTACTGTTTTTTTCATTCATCACTTCAATATATTTGCCACCCCGCTGCGAGCCTTCTCTACGGACACCATAGGAAACATAATATTATTTTGCTTTCGCGCTAGCAGTGACCAGGCATACACTGATTTACTGGATGAAGCTGAAGCATGTGGCTTGTAGAAGAGGCTGCATTACTACCGTGTTTCTCCAAAAATAAGATGAGGTCTTATATTATTTTTTGCTAAAAAAGATGGGTTATTTGTTTTACTTAGTTATAAAGTACCATTAATTTACAGACATCATCATCGCTGTCCCCGATGGGGCTCACAATCTACATTCTCTATCAGTATGTCTTTGGAATGTGGGAGGAAACCGGAGAACCCGGAGGAAACCCACGCAAATACGGGGAGAACATACAAACTCCTAGCAGATGTTGTCCTTGGTGGGATTTGAACCCAGGACTCCAGCGCTGCAATGCTAACCACTGAGTCACCGTGCTGCCCTTATCGCTTATTTTCAGTGGATGTCTTTTTTTTTTTTTTCCATGAACAACAATCCACATTTATTCATAAACAAAGAAATCAACATTTATTCAAATATAATCATGTCGTCACATTCTGGAACATCATCATAACTCTCCATATCATATTATTGATAGCACATCTCCTACTTACACTGGGCGATGTGCTACCGAGAACAATGGCCCTGATTCATTAAGACTGGTGTTTTTTGGGCCAGTCTTAAAAGGGGTTTCCTATGAACAAGTTACATGTTAATTAATAGACCTTGGAATAATAATAATTTCCACAATTGGATGTGTTTAAATAAAATGTTCCTGTGCTGAGATAATCTTATACATGTGCCCTGCTGTGTACTGTGTAATGTCTGTGTCTGACTGTGCATCATACCAAGGATCCTGCCCAGGGCAGAAAGCAAAAGAGAGTATACAGACAGCACAGCACGGGATCACAGCTGATTCTTTTTGGGAAGTAAAACCTTTAATTGCTTGTTTTTAAAGGGAACCTGTCAGCAGGATTGTGAACAGACAGTGTCAGGTCAGCGTCGTTACACTGATTAAAATGCTACCTTGGTTGAGGAAAACCTTCTGCAGGCAGGTGCCAGCCATCTCCGTGAGCTGCTACTGTGCAGGAGCAGGTGGTGCCATCTTGGAGGAGGAATTTTCTTATTCTCCGGTAAGATGGCGCCGCCGGTGCATGCACAGTAGCACCTATCAGATCACAGCTATATACACCGATAGCAGCTACTGCACAGGAGAAAATTCTCAAATTGATTTTTTTTTTCTAGCTGCATAACATGAAGAACAGATACTATTGACACATAAAATAAGTGACTATGCTAGGCTGGCACCTGCCTTCAGAACCTTTTTTTTTTTTTTTTTAGTATGCACAGATATTCATTATGTAAACTAGGGAGCAGGTCAGTGAGGGATCAGTGACCTGTCAGCAGTCTTCATTATGAATAAATAATTAGAGCACCACATGAAGACCCCCACAGGCCGCCCCTGAGCAGAGCATATCATTAACTCAAAACTAAAAATAAAGATTAAAGAACAGCCACAAGATGGATTTCATCAATCAAGATATTATGTTAAACAGTATAACGGCGCCGACCTGACACTGTCTGTAGGATACTATGCACAATTCTGCTGACAAGTTCCCTTTAAGCAATGTTTTACCTCACAGAAAGAATCAGCAGTGATCCCATGCTGTAATGTCTGTATACTCTTTTCCTTCCTCCCCTGTCCAGGAGCTGTGGTATGATCAGACCATGTTCCTGTACGGTTAGACACAGTCATTACACAGTAGACAGCAGGGGCACATTTATAAGATTATCTCAGCACAGGAATATTTTTTTAAACACATGCAATTGTGGAAATTATTTTTATTAAAAGATCTATTGATTAAAATTAACTTTGTTCATGTGGAAAACCGATCTAATGAACAGGATCGCTGGAGTAAGATGCACCTAAATCATTAATAGGCACCCAACAATTAATAAGTTAGGAATCTTACAACTGCCATGCGTCTCTGGCAGAAATGTACATACCCATGTATATACACACACTGTACATACAAACAGTTACATACATACTGTATTTTTCGGACCATAAGACGCAAATTTTGGGGAAAATGGGGGTGCGTCTTATGGTCAGAATATACTTACAAATCCTGTAGCGGCTGTCCCGATGCTGCCTCCCTTCCAAGGCTGGTGCGGTGGTGGCGGCGCTCTGTGGTGCGGCGGGGCTTTGTGCTGCATGGGGGCTCTGCTGGTATTTCATCAAAGCCCGGAGGTCCCCGCTGTTTCCTTGCTGCAACACGGTGGCCTCTCGGAAAATGGTCGCCGGGGGTGGTGCGTGTTCAGATGCAGATCTCTGGAGACGAGATCTCGTTGTTGAGATCTGAATCTGAGCATGTGCCGCCCCACGGCGGACATTTTCCTGGAGGCCACCGCATCGCAGCAATGGAGCTATGGGGGCCTCCAGGCTTTGATGAAATGCCAGCACAGCCCCCCACGCAGCACAGAGCGCTGCCACCCAGCACAGAGCACAGCCACCCTACAGAGCACCGCCGTAACACAAAGCACCACCGCACCAGCCTGGGAGTTCCCGGAGGCCACCGCACCAGCCTGGACCACCGAACGACCCCTATGGCCACTCCTCCACCAGTGCCGATCTTTTCAATGGTAAGCTGAATTCGGACTGTAAGACGGACCCCAATTTGACACATTTTCCCCCCTATTTTCCTTCTGAAAATTTGGGGTGCGTCTTATGGTCTGGTGCGTCTTATAGTCCGACAAAAACAGCAGCTGCATAGGTTCAAAAAAGGCCTAGGTCCATCAAGCTCAACCTTTCTCCACCAATTGTACATTTTGTCACTAAATTATCTATAACACGCAATGGTATGTGTATCGAGGAAATCATCCAGCCCTTTTTTAAAAGCTTATTGTGTCTGCCATTACTACAGATTAGTGACTGATCAAATTCAGTAAGGAATGGCCAAATCTGAAGCCGGCATAAGGGGGTTGTTTAGGCCACTTTGACGCATTTAGTATATGGTCACTTTTTAACCTCAGTATTTGTAAGCCAAAACCAGGAGTGGGTGATAAATCTAGCAGTGGTGACCAAATACTGAACGAGTGAACATGGCCTTAGTGAGAAAAATGGACATAAAATTTTAAAGGAAGAAAAGAGGTCATAGTGAGGGGAGGGGGTAAAATGAGGCAATAGCGGAGCACATTTTCTGAGAGGAACCATGGGGAAAACATTTGTTAAAGTGTTTGTTATTCCTTTAATAAAGAAGTTACTTTGGGCAATTCATTCCACCTGGTTATTGTGAAATTTGCTGATGACTCATGGGGCTTGGTAACGGTCACACTACCGTAGAATACGGACGAGTGCTATGCGAGAGAACATCACATTGCACTCGGACCAGTGTTAATCTATGGGGCAGCTCACATCACCGTATTTTTTCTCAGTCATATTCGACATGCGTGTAAAATCGCAGCATGCTGTGATAGTACGCTATATCATCCAAGACTCGCCAATGCAAGCCTATGGGTGTGAGAAAAACTCTGATACCATACGGACCATTCGTTTAGTTTGTGACAAATACGCACACATTTTACTCATTTCAACCCATTGAGCCATTAAATTCAATGGGGAAAATCAGTGAGAAATGTAAAGCCTTACCGATGTCATGTGTCGTACAGATACATGTGTACATTGCAAACGCATTACACACAGATGACCATACGAGAACACGTGTGCGACTCTCGGCAGTGAGACTTGGACCAGTTTTTCATACGTTAAGTGTGACCCCAGCCTTACTCTCAATGTTTCTACCGCCAATATCTGAATACAGTACAGGGAACGAAGTATAAATAATAAAGCTCGGAGTAATAATGTATTTGTTGTGAATGAAACACTAAGCAATGTATTTTATTTTCATGGTTAAAAACTATGTATCACCTTTGTCATTCTGCAATGTTTTAGCTTTACAAACGATAACGCTGAAGTAACCTACTGACCGCGATCAGTCAATACATACAAAGTCCCGTTCCCTTCATTCCTCTGCAGCCTGGCAGAATTACAGATCGGTACTAGAGAGCACAGAATGTCATCTCAGCAATATATTTATTAGTTGACAACCCACAGCTAACCTAGCCATTTGTTATGTTTAGCCAGGTATATAGTTCTGTAGTGGAGTACATTGGTCCGATTGTGTACTAATCCGTCACCGAGACAGATGGGAGGATGGGGTTTACTGAGAACGGGAGCTCTGACCTTCTAGGCACAACACACACATCGAGAAGTGATGGGAATACGTTCAAGGTGAGACATTGGCTTGTGACCTTAATTGATTGCCACTACGTAGCCTATTAAAGCTCTATACAGCCCAAATATCTGATGAACCAATTCCCATAGTTTTCTAGTGCAGCAACGTTTACATTGATATTATCCGTTTGATTGTTACATAATATTTCATAAAAGGAGCAACTCCACTCAATTAAGTGATAAGAGTTTATAGTGAAATATCTTGTCTTGTTTTGGTGGATTTTGTTTTGCATTTTTAGATCAGTGATTAAAAAAAACAGAATGCTCTAGGTGTGGTTTATTTTGTGGATTTTTTAGCATAGGCTTTTCTACATTGGTAGTCAATTTAATAAATTGCATAAGTCAATAATATAGGAGAATCTGTTTTTTTCTCCACTTATAAGCCACTTCTCTTTCCCTCTTGAGCACGCTATCAACTCTTTCCAGGTATGGATCAGTCAGACTGCCAACAGAGAGCATATTATATTCTATGGAGAGGTGAGGAGTAGATTGAGAAAACAGACAAAGTTAGAGGCAGAAAAATCATTCTGAGCTTTCTAACAAGTCTTTCACCTCACAGCTGAGCTGGATTAACATTCATACAAATCAGTACTAACATTATTCATCTCAGTATTGCTGTGTAATGTGCTTGATGCTGCTTCTGTCTATGTGCTAAAAAAAAAAAGCATGAAGAGAAATAATCCTCTGTATGTAGGAGAGGAGAGTGAAGCCAGCGCTGGTCGGCCACAGGGATCACATAACATAAAGTCACATGAGCCCCGACAGAGCCACTGCCAGGAACGACACCGGCACCAAAGGTGAGTATCTGCTATTATTTTATTAGAGTGAAACATAGGGGTTGTCCGAGTAGTGAACATCTCCTTTATGAGATAAAGCCTACAAAGGGGAAAAATGGTCAAAATGTAGGGTACAAGACCTAGAATGACTAGAAGTCTTATGCATGTGTTACACACACGACAGCTTATTCTGAAAAATTACCTGAAAGTATAATTTCTCTTTAAAAATCTACTCAAAAAGGTTTGTAAAAAATGCAGTAAAACTACTTAGGCTATGTGCACACGTTGCAGATTTGGCTGCGGATCTGCTGCGGATTTGACGCTGCGGATTTGCAGCAGTTTTCCATGCGTTGTACAGTACCATGTAAACCTATGGAAAACCAAATCCGCAGTGCCTTAAAGTTCATGGTTGTTTTTACAAGCAGAAAAAAAACAGTTAAAAAAAAGTATGTGATTTAGACTGGTCATTTGGGTGTGTGGGGTCCCATTTGCATGGTCACAGCTACACATACCACTTGTTATGGATATGGCATTTGCACTGGTCCAGCCATCCCATGAGCAAAGCAATAATTTCATTTCTTTATGACTGGTATTTAATGTTTTGCTCCTATAATGTTAGTTTTGTGCAGATGCAGACCTCCTACAGGGCATTTTTCCCCATTATGGATGTCTGTTTCTTTTACATAAGCCATTAGTTTGTTTTTCCATATCCAAAATATGCCGTTATTTTAGCTGTAAGTGTGCCGCTTTGGGTTTGCATGGGCATACTTAAGGAAGCATGGCAAATGCTTCTAGTTTTAGTGCAAATTGACTTCTTTCACTAAGAAATGACTGGGTGTCACATGCTGTAAAGTACCTGGAGAGGAAATGAATTTGCCCAAATGGCTGTAATGATTAAACAAACAATCGGCTCTATGAAATCGGCTATTAAGGCCGTCTCCTGCTCTCATTTTCTTCTGTGCTGTTTGCATTATAAGGACACATTTTTCGACATGTGTATCTAAGCTCATTTCTATCATTTTTTTCTCTTTTTTTATTCCCTCTGCAGAAACCATAACCATCAGAGTATCACACTGAGAACACAGGGGGTGTGCGGTGGAGTTTTGTTGTTTTCCCCCCTTTCTTATTTGTGGGGGCTTAATTAGGGTGGCAAGTTCAGAGTATAATTAATGCAGGGCCTCTTAACCAGACAGGCTCCCAGGGACGGCGTCTTTGGGCGAGAGGGTCTACATGGCGAGAGTTGCCTCTTCCTGTTGAGAATAGAAAGTGCTTTGTCATAAGGCAAGAAAAAAATGACAAGACAAGCAATCTGGCTGTTTGTAGTCCACTTTAGACTGGTTTCACACGTCAGTGGCTCCAGTACGTGAGGTGACAGTTTCCTCACGTACCGGAGACACTGACACACGTAGACACATTAAAATCAATGTGTCTCTGCACATGTCAGCGTGTTTTCGCGGACCGTGTGTCCGTTTGGAAAACACGGAGACATGTCAGTGTTCGTGGGAGTGCACGGATTACGCCTTCCTCGACGCTTGCTCTCCGCCCCGCAGCTTCTCCTGTATGAGCGGTCACGTGGTGCCGCCCACTACAGTGATGAATATGCGTCTCCACCCCTATGGGAGGTGGAGCCGCATATTCATTAAACTGTAATGAGCGGCACCACGTGACCGCTCATACAGGAAAAGCTGCGGGGCGAGAGCAAGCGTCGAGGGAGGCGGGTGAGTATTTTAATGCCGGCGGCTGGGTGCACAGGGGGTGGGAGGGGGGAGGATGCCCTAAAGTTTATTTTAAACACACAAAAAAAAAGATTTTTCATCCCGTCTCCCCAGCGAGCGCTGGAGAGAACGGATGAATGGCGGCTTCAGCACCATGCTGGGGGGACAGCGCTTACTGTGGCGCTGTCTCTCCTGCACGGTCCGTGTGGTACCCAGGCGGCACACGGCTGCCGCACGTGTGCCATACGGATGGCCTACGTGAGCTCACGGACACACGGACACGGATAACTCCGGTACCGATTTTTCCGGTACCGGAATTATCTGGACGTGTGAGACTGGCCCTAGAGTTTGCAGGATAAGGAATATTAGCATGTGCAAGTTAATGAAGATGCAGAAGACTCTTGAAAGACGAAGGCTTGAGCAAAATAATCTTACCGGGACAAATATATCCACTCTTTACAAAAAGTTGCCATAGGGTTACTGGCCAAAAATATTAAAAATGTTAGGGAAGCTATTCATATCAAAAAGTGATCCATGGTTGAAATCCTATTTTTCGGGTTAAATGTATGTTTAACATCTTGCTATTTTTTCATATAATTGTATTAAAACTAGATATTAGAAGTCTTGCAATTTTCACACTGTCTACTGTTTTTTTTCTAGACTTTAACTCCCTATTGTTTCAGGAAATGCACATGAACATTAGCCACAATTAACAGACTCTGTCTTCTGTATTGAAGCATGTAATGCGCGTGTGCAAATGTCAATGTGAAGGGAGAGGGAGCAGGGGAGCTGTGACATTGTCTATTGCTAATGGTGGATACTGTATTAGCTGTATATAGAGGTGTTACCTGTCATTGTAATCCTATCTCTGATGATAAAAAAAAGTCTATGTCTTAAAAAGCCCCTGTGGCCACTGTGAAAATTGTAAGATTACTAATTAAGGGGGGGGGGGGTTCAATATAGATCATGATATGAAAAAAAATAATTAATTTTTAATTAATTACTAATAAAAAAAATACATGTAATACAATAAATGTATTTAAACAACAGGTATCGCTTCTTCTTGCGGAGAGTGACATGTTCAGCATGTCAGGGTGAGGAGACTTAAAGCCGCAATGCTCCACTGGGAAATATGCAAATTGTCTCTTCAGAGAGGAAGAGGACTAGAATAGGTTGTTTTCTGTTGATAGCTTCATTTTAAGGTCTAGATTGTGTCCACAGCAATTACTGATCCTGATGAAATACCAAATACCTTGTATGAGTTTATTCATGATATTTGGGGAGATATTTTATAGTATCTTCTAGTGGTGTCTCAGGTTGACGACAGTTCTACTAATACATCGTCTCTTATGATTGTTACCTACAGGCACACTATATATATGTAAAAGTCTGTATAATGGCATACCATGCTAGCTGATAAATGTTTAAATTGAACCTGTCAAACGTGTAAAATAAACTTAATTTTGCTGTCCTCATCCCTTCCAACAAATTAAAACTACTTATATTCCGTGTAATATGTCCAGGAAATGTCCCAATCCTCTTGCTTCGTATCTTGCCATTGACACTTCTGTTTTTTTCTCATCAGCATTCTGCCAGCACTATAAGTGCCGAAACTTTCTTTTCTCTCACCTCCCAGCATGCACTGCAATTGCCATTGTCCATTGGTCAGCAACATCTTCTGAGTGTACTCTGGTTTACTTCATCCGCGCTATAGGACATTATATGAATTCCAATAATATCTGCCTCATAACTGACTTCGATTATGTATTGGGGATACATGTGCCGACGTGTGTTATAATACAATTTGAAATATAACAGAGCTGATTTTTTTTTCATCTGTATTCTGATATGTAATTCATCTCCTTGCGATAAGCCATTTTCTAAAACAGTTGTCTCCAATGTGCACCTCTCCGCTTATTGTAAAATGACTCCTCCAAGCAAGCCACAACATGCTGGGAATTTTAATTCTGGCAAACCACCAAGGGCCTACCAACATTGGCTTCATGGGGACTCCACAGCTACACACAAATATTACATTGCCCTCATTCACAAATTTACATCTGCTTCTATATAATAACACACTTAGCTGTTCGGCAAATTAATTTATTTGACTTATATGGCGCTGTTATATTCCACAACGCTTCTACAGGCATTGTCACTAGTAATGAGCGAATATACTCGTTACTCGAGATTTCCCGAGCACGCTCAGGGTTCCTCTGAGTAATTTTTAGTGCTCAGAGATTTAGTTTTACTTGCCGCAGCTGAATGATTTACATCTGTTAGCCAGCATAAGTACATGTGGGGGTCGCCTGGTTGCTAGGGAATCCCCACATTTGGCTAACAGATGTAAATCATTCATCTGCGGCAAGAAAAACTAAATTTCCAAGCACTAAAAAATACTCGGAGGACCCCCGAGCATGCTCGAGAAATCTCGAGTAACAAGTATATTCGCTCATCGCTAATTGTCATCACTGATTAGATGCTCACTTTGTCTGTAAAGAGTGACAAAGTGTATTATGCCAACTACTGCTTATGTGGGGGCCCACCGGGGATTCACCTATTCTCCCATGGGCCAGTCCAAACCTTTATATACCCAGGTGCTGAGATGCACGCCACCTGAATATATAGGAATGCCTGTACTGTAGCAGCTCATGTGAATCTTAACTAATTCATCCTCTCCAATTCCTTACTAATGAAATGCTTCACTTGAGAGAAAAGTACAGGCTGGTTTCCCAGAACTGCAGGTGCAAACATCCAAATTGTAAAATGCCACATGTATCACACTGTTCTGTAATTAATAATGTGTCACTTTTATTCTTAATTTGCATACAACACACGCACACAAAAAGTTGTGGAATGCCTGAAAAGTAAAAATGCACACATACAGTGGGGGAAATAAGTATTTGATCCCTTGCTGCTTTTGTAGGTTTCCTCACTGACAAAGACATGAACAGTCTATAATTTTAAGGGTAGGTTAATTTTAACATTGAGAGTTAGAATATCAAAAATAAAATCCAGAAAATCACATTGCATAAATTATATACATTTATTTGTATTTTGCAGTGAGAAATAAGTATTTGATTCATCTGGCAAACAAGACTTGGTGGCAAAACCCTTGTTGGCAAGCACAGCAGTCAGACATTTTTGTAGTTGATGAAGAGGTTTGCGCACATGTCAGGAGGAATTTTGGTCCACTCCTCTTTGCAGATCATCTCTAAATCATTAAGATGTTGAGGCTGTTGCTTGGCAACTCGGAGATTCAACTCCCTCCATAAGTTTTCTATGGGATTAAGGTCTGGAGACTGGCTAGGCCACGCCAGGAATTGGACTGTACACACCTGCAACTAGTGGGCATAAGAGGTACTGCAGACTACTATGGTTTCAACTATTTTTTTGGCTTGATGGTATTTAAAGCATGTAGACCCTTTCTAAAAAATATAAACAGTCCGTCTACTGTATATGGTGGTCTTGGTGGATTTATTTTCTTGTTTATAGAAAGTAAAATCTTCCAACTGAGATATTTCTCACCCTTGAAATCTGGGCTATGTGGAGCGATGTTCAGAGATCACCAAGTCCCATGTATTTCTTATGACTCATTACATAATTGGGTTTATAACAGCCCGAAGAACAATACAGATCATAGGGTCACATCCCCCTTGTCTGCGGGTTTTGATCTGTGCTCGGGACTCGCCTGGTGATGTCTAGAAATGTGCTCCGATAATGAGCAAAAATGGCAGATTCCTGGCCCCTTTCTGAGCGCTGAATTTCCCATGGATGCCGTTTTCCTGGCTTTGAGCTTGTACAGTGGCCTCATTATGCTGCCAGAAGGAGAAGGCAACAGAACAGCGTTTACACATTAAGCCCGAGACGCTCCTTTATTTTGTCTGACTTCTTATGACGGGCTTAAGCTCACAACGTCTCTGCAGCTGTGATGAGAGGATGGACGAGTCGTAGCGGTGTTTGAGGTAGAAAGCTCTGAGGTTTTAACACTTCAGGTCCTTGAGCTGAAGGATTTCTAGATAAATCCACATAACGAGATGCTACGGCTCTGTTCCTCTTTTTTTCCTTTTTTTTTCCATTCCAGCTCCATGTTTCGTTCTCATAGGGGACATGTGTAGGTAGTGACGTATAATCCCGCGCTCCCAGCTTGATACAACATTTTAAAAAATGCAAAGTCAGCAGTCAGTGGAGACACATTGGCAGCTGGGATTTACTTTGTATGAGGATTACGGATTACTGCCACTCATTGCTTTCTTGTGAGGCTTGAATTTGTTACAGTACACGAGATGCCAAAAGATTAGGGCACAGATGCAGTAAATGGCTTGTACGGCAGGAGGTCGGTTAAAGGAACACTGAGCAAAACTGATACACTGTGGTATACATATTGTAGGGGCGGCTCAGGAAACAGAGGCAAAAAAAATAAATCTGAGAATTTCTGCGGTATGGCCCGCCCCTTCAGATGCTGCACTGGGCAACAGTACTGCCTTTTAGTGCTGGGGTCCTGGGTTTAAATCCTACCAAGGACAACATCTGCAAGGAGTTGTATGTTCTCCCCATGTTTGCGTTGGTTTTATCCAGATAGTCCCACACTCCAAAGACATACTGATAGGGAATTTAGATTGTGAGCCCCAGTGGGGACAGTGGTGATGCCTGTAAAGCCTGGGGAGTTAAAGATGTTCTCCACTACATTCTGTAATGCCACCACCGATTAAACCCTTCTAAAGAAGTATTTTGGGAAGTACCTCTGAGCGGCACTATAGCTAACCGTCTTGGACAGCGCGGTGGCTCAGTGGTTAGCACTGCAGCCTTGCAGCGCTGGGGTCCTGGGTTCAAATCCCACCAAAGACAACATCTGCAAGGAGTTTGTATGTTCTCCCCGTGTTTGCGTGGGTTTCCTCCAGGGTCTCCGGTTTCCTCCCACATTCCAAAGACATACTGATAGGGAATGTAGATTGTGAGCCCCAATGGGGACAGTGATGATAATGTGTGTAAAGTGCTGTGAAATTAATGGTGTTATAGATGTAAGTAAAATAAATAAATAACCGCTCACTTGGCATCACGTGACCTCAGCCGCTGCCTCTGCTGATGACAAGTTCCGGATCCCCTGCATTCCCGTGGTGTGACCCAGTTGCATGCACCCCTCCTGAAGGACTGGGTGTCACAGCCCAGTATCCAGCACGTGCTTTCATTAGCCACAAGCGCACGCCGGATACTGGGCTGTGACGTGCAGTGAATCACAACCCAGTCAATCAGGAGGGGTGCGCGTAACTGGGTCACACCACGGGAATGCAGGAGATCCGGAACTTGACGAGATGGCTGCAGCCGGGGTCACATGATGCTGAGATAGCGCCGCTCACAGGCACAGATGGCAACAAGAGGTATTTACAAAAATACTTCTTAGCAAGGTTTAAATCGCCGGGGACATTATCCAATGCAGTGGAGAACATCTTTAATGGTGTTATATACTGTAAGCGTAAGATTTAGGCTTTATGTTTACGGCCTCCATATGTCTCAGATTTTATACAGAATCTTTAATTTCATGTGTGTCCTCCAGTGACACAAGGACTTATCTATAGCATGAAGCTGCTCTGGTTCAGTAGTATGCTTGACTCCTTACCTCAAGTATTCCTTTAAGGGCTCGCTCACTCCGCCGGATATATCAGATTAGTGCTATGCGATTTTGTACCAGATAGTATTCGGACCAATGTTATTCAATGGGGCAGTGCGTGTGCACAATTTTTCGCAGCATGCTGTGATTTCATGACACCAATTCAAGTCCATGGGTGCGTGGAAAACATCAGA
The DNA here is from genome assembly GCF_051348905.1 of Ranitomeya variabilis. Lineage (NCBI taxonomy): Eukaryota > Metazoa > Chordata > Amphibia > Anura > Dendrobatidae > Ranitomeya > Ranitomeya variabilis. The sequence continues at coordinate 571,041,034 of NC_135235.1, forward strand.
CTGCACTTGGATTCCATATGAGTGATGACAGATTTTCACAGATTCATAGAATGGAGAAGATGGAGAAATCTTGTCCTCCATCTTCTCAGCATGTGCTCTGATTATCTCATCCGAGGGAACAGATCACACTGTTCTGACACTCTGATCAAACTTGAATCAGAGTTTGCTCTGAGTGTCATTAGTATAATAACGCCGGTTCTCTTGGAGTCTACGTCCATCTCACAATAGCCTTAAGAGAATGTGTCATCTTGAGGACCCCTTTCCGTCCGATCTGGTAGAGCACATAGACTTCATATATGGAGCTCTCCAGTCTGGGACCTATATGGTTATGGTGTCTCCTGCTTTAGGAAATCTGCTTTTCTGTCATAGAAATATAAAAACAAAATTTGGGCAAAAAAAAAGCCTGGTCATGTAACAGACACATAAAACAACACCAAGCAGATCCCGTTGACTATAATGTAGTCTCTTGGATTTCCATTAGGGAGGAAGTGTAGGAATGGACGTAGCCAAAGAGAGCAAACCATTCTGGTGTTGGTGGTCCTTATCACCTGCCATGCATGTACAGAGAAAATGTAGTAGGATATGCATCCATGCATATAGCCAGACAGTCTGTAAAGTCCGCTCCCCGTTAGGGGTTGTCTGCGCTGACTCAAAGGACCCATCAGCAGGAAGCCATGTGCCAGACAAGGGGTTGACAAGACGAGAAGTTGCGCCTAATGTGAATGATCTTTGTAATGTCTGCTGTAATGCTGCAGAACACACCCTTCACAGAGGTAGAATATCCATTAAAAAGGAATATCCAGAATGCTCGAGGCTTTCATTGTGATCCAACTAATCGGTCTGCTTGATAATTGTCATATCAGTGAATGTGTTCATCCATTGGCCTGAGTGGCAGATAGAGACACTTGCTAATGGTCTAGAATCCGCGTGAAGACATGAATAAAATACAAGTCATTCTGCGGAAGGCGGCAAAACTAACTACATAACAAAACTTATTAGGGAAGATTTCAGGGGTATAATGAGCGAGCAAATCTTTCATCTCCATTAATATACATCAAAGCCTTTATGCTACTGGTGTAAAACTATACTCTAATTGTTCCTACTTACTTATTACTTATTTACAGCGTAGCTTCACTTTTTGCTTAATTCTAAAGAAAAACGTTGAAAAGTTTTTGCATTGTTTGTTATTGTTGTTCTGTGCTTTACATTTACAGCTAAGACTATGGAAAAAAATCCTTCCAGTAATTGGTCTTTTAGTTTGGCATATTCGGAGGATTTATAATCTATCTTGCCAGTGTCAATTTATTTCAGGACCCTGGATATGTGCAAAAATCATGCACTAAGTCTTATTAAAGTCTTATTAAACCTAATGTTCAATGTTCTGTTGTTGATAAAAGATGATAAACTTCATAATTTATCCTTTAAAAGAGCTCTGTTTTTCTGATTTGATAAATAATATCATTTCGGCTGCATGCAGTCACCATTAGGGGGAGCTAACCACACAGTTTGTATTGAGCGGCATGGGAGCTGTATTCATCTGTATGCATTGGGCTCCCTCTAGTGGCAGCTACAGTTAGCCACTATGACAAGCCAAAGAAGCAGATCATTGCCATGCTGCTTCCAACCTCCGGCCTTCTAGCTGTCTCTCTTGTAGGTGTGAAACTGATCAGGACACAAGTAGTTAAATTGGGCCTAGATTGTACTAACTATGTAGTGTTGCAATTTGCAATGACAAAACTGATTGCTTTTGCTGCTTTTCTGCCCATTTTTTCCATCTTATAGGTGACTAAACAATTGTTACTCTTCATGGCATGTCCATTCATTTCCAGCTCACAAAAGATATTTGAAATACTGGAAAATATTGTAGCAAACTTTCATCCTTGAGCTATTTTCAGTTGCCATTCACTGGCAGCAAGTAGGAATCTTAAAAGTGTGGCCTTAAGTATACTGGAAAAACTGCAGACCTTTTCATCATAGGTCTTAACATATAGGCATTTCCCATTAGTGACATCACGCTGGCCTGTTATATCAATGGGTTTCAGGCTTGGACTGGCCCACTGGAGAATAGGAAAATCCTCTGGTGGGCCGCTTTACCAAAATAGGCCACAAGAGCAGTTCTTGGCACAATATACTGGAATCTTATTCATTTAACATTCCACCCTGTTCATTGTTATATAAATTTGTGATTGGATTTGGTTTCTGGTGGGCCCTTGGCACCCCAATCCGAATGTGCAAACTCCAGCCATGCAAGGGATTGTCAGGGCAGAAGAAGCTATTCATCACATATGTAAATTGCTCCGTGTGGCTAACGGCTCACGTGTGGCTATTTGTGGCTGCAGAACACATCCATCTCCTTCTCTGCAGCTATTAATAACCAGCACCCCTGGGTTTAGCCTCCAGTGTCTTGTGTTTTGCTGCATCTGCAACTTTCTCAGCCTCTTTTTTTTTTTCTGAGCTATTTTTCTCCCTTTTTATTTAGATAGTTTCATGCGCATAAATCTGCTTGAAATATGTGCATCCGGCAAGATGCCCTTGTTTCACACACTGTGCAGAGGCAACCGATGTGACATTGAAACAGTTTCAACCTGAGAAGCAAAGACTATTATTATTATTTTATGTGATGCATCTTTCCGAGAGCGGTAATTTAGTGATCTCTGAAGTTACCTACACACACAGCAGTCGCGGAAAGAGCCTGAATATGAAGGTTTCTTCTACTGTATTCAATAGCCCAAAGTGCAGTCTACCCCTGCAGCACAGAAAATCAATTACATATTCTGTGATACAATACCTAGTATCATAGCAGGATGGAAACAAGGTCTAAGTCTACAGGGTTGCAGTAACAACTTATTAAAAAGACCACTTAATTATTTTAATCAAGAGCACCATTTTGTTACAAGTGCCCCCTACTGGTAAACTGATCACATGGCATCCTGTTGCTGGAGAGCTATGCAGTCATTCGTAAACTCTGTAGAAAACCCAAATATCAAAAGGAATCTGACACCAAGTTTTTGATATGCCATCTGAGAGCAACATGATGTAGGTACTGAGACGCTGATTCCAGTAATGTGTCATTTGCTGGTCTGCATGCTGTTATTCTGATACAGTCACTGTTTTTCTGCTGCAGATCTAACAGAGCTAAGAAAGCTGGGCCCTATATAACCCGCCCACACCACTGATTGGCAGATTCCTGTGTGCACTGTGCATTGACAGAAAGCTGCCAATCAGTGGTGGTGGTGGTGGGTTATACAGAGCAGTTGACTAGGTTGAACGAGACACCTATTCCTGTAGAGATAATCTCCTGCTGATAAAACACTGATTTTATTAGAAAAGGCACACACGGCCTAGTAAGTGACACATCACTAGAATCAGGCTCTGATCCCCTACATCATGCTGTTCTCGGATTACATAGCAAAAACCTACTGACAGAATCCCTTTAAGCTTTCCAATAGTGCCCCCACAGTGAAATTGGAATATTACACAGCTCCCACTTCAATCAGTGGGTTGCCCTTATAGTGCATGGACATGTCTGGTCACTCTTTGTACTGAGTTTCTACTGTGGATCATAGTTCAGAGTCCAGACCAGGGAACCCACCTGTATTTGTGGATTATTTCCTAATAGGTTATTCAAAAATGGATCTTCTAAACCAGAAAACCCCTATATTGCAACTGAAGTAAAAATGAATTTTTAGTACCGTAATCTCTACAGCAGCCCCTATAATTATTAGGGAAGAGTCAGATGACCGTATAACTAGGACGAGGATCGCAACGCAATGCTCGGACTGGCCGTCGGTTCGCCCAACCCGAGCATGACAGGCTGTATTTCTATGCAGCTGTCATTCTCGAGTCAGAATTGCCGCCGGCCAGTCCGAGCATTGTGTTACGAATCTCATTCGAGTTATACGGTCGTCTGACTCTTCCCTAAGTCTGAGCCTTCGTGTAGCCAATGTCTTCTGTTCCCCTACACCAGAGGTGCTGAAGAGTGCAGCAATCCTCATCAATGCCATCACTGGGTCATTTCTCGTCAATTCAGCCATTGCCGTGCAATATGACTTGTAGGGCCCCGTTATGCAGGTCAGGTATTCAAATTATTTAGCGGCTGGGAATGAAGTGGTGTTTTCTTGACACTGCCCGACAATACAAGGCAGGGTCACTCAGACGTCATTACATGCACTCCTGTCCGCCTCTTTCCTTCCCTGCTATTAGGGCATTTGTGTAACAGACCTGTCATGTATGATCCTGCTGTGCTGATACTGAATCTCGGTCCTGATGACATCATTAGATAGTAAAAGTCTTTAGCCACCTGTCGCTGGCAGTAATCTGCTCTTTTCACAGTATAATTACACTGACCGTACCGTGCAGTAATAATGTGTAATGGCCGCAGACGGTGGAAAGGTAACATATTTCCATCACTATTTATAGTCCTAGCCGGGAAAAGTGAGCGGTGGCAGATTGTATAGCAGACATGTCCTACTATGTTGTGCTTCCTCTTGGAAGCGCAAAACCAACGACTAATAATGCCAATCAGCAGGCCGCAAGTGGAATATTTCCTTTACCCACTAACGCTTTAGACCATAGTGTGCACTTATCAATTATTACAATAGTTCCGCAAGTTTTAATAGCCTCAGGATACAATATTTCCAGGCCGTTGTAATGAGAAACCACATTCAACGTACAATGCCATAGCCTCGGCGGTTCTGCGCTAGGTGTCATTGACTAGAAGATTCAGCCAATTAACTTCGGAATTTCATAGGTAAAACACCTGTATTACTGACGTGAATGCACTGATTGCGCCTCTCTGTGGTACAGTGCGGTATTACAGGCTTATAAAGAAACCAGGTATGGGCAGCTCCATGTTTCACATGGCAAATTACCATTTTCATCAGCTCATTCTGACTTCTATATGTAAGGAATTGTTTTAATTGTAATAATTATCCACTTAAGGGGTTGTCCGGTCCAAATCAACAAGTCTGCAGTCACCCTGTATGACTGCAGACTTATGCATCCCCCAAGAGCACGCACTGTACGCTACGGGGATTCGCCAGTTTCTACCGTTTCCTCGTTATACATACTCCCGGCCAGAGCCCGTCGCTTGTATGGAGCGAGGCCGTGCCCCGACTAGTGACGCAGCCATCAAGTGGGCTTGGCCGATTGGAGGGAGCTGCCTCTCTCAATACAAGTGTATGGAGCAAGGTCGTGCCCACTGGACGGGCTGTGGTCAGGATTATGTATAACTCATACACACCCTCCGGTCACGGGTCAGAAACCGGCAAATCATTGCAGCGCACAGTACGTGCACTGAGGGAGTTCATAAGTCTGCAGTCACATAGGGTGACACATAGCGTGACTGCAGACTTATCGATTTGGACCAGGCAAACTGTTTAAGCTACAAGTCTGCAGACACTCTATGTGACTGCAGACTTGTGAAGCCTCATATTGTGTGCACTTTGCACTGTGAGAATTCTCCGGTGCACAGAGCGGACGCATTTGTGATCTTAAATATGCGATATGCTTACTCCTGGACACATTCGGACTAGACTGTTTATGCCTCACTCAATTCACTTTCATTGTGCGTGCAATGTGAGGATTCACAAGTCTGCAGTCAAATAGAGTGACTGCAGACTTGTAGTTTAAAGGTACCTTCACACGAAACGACTTTGTAACGATATCGTTAGCGATCCGTGACGTTGCAGCGTCCTGGCTAGCGATATCGTTTAGTTTGACACGCAGCAGCGATCAGGATCCTGCTGTGATGTCGCTGGTCGCTGAATAAAGTTCAGAACTTTATTTGGTCGTCAGATCGCCGTGTATCGTTGTGTTTGACACCAAAAGCAACGATACCAGCGATATTTTACACTGGTAACCAGGGTAAACATCGGGTTACTAAGCGCAGGGCCGCGCTTAGTAACCCGATGTTTACCCTGGTTACCAGCGTAAAATGTAAAACAAACAAACACTACATACTCACATTCGCATCCCCCGCCGTCCGCTTCCCACACTGACTGAGCGCCGCAAAGTGAAAGTGAAAGCACAGCACAGCGGTGACGTCACCGCTGTGCCCTGCTACTGCCGGCGCTCAGTCAGTCAGTCAGTGCAGGAAGCGGACGCCGGGGGACGCGAATGTAAGTATGTACTGTTTGATTTTTTTACATTTTACGCTGGTAACCAGGGTAAACATCGGGTTACTAAGCGCGGCCCTGCGCTTAGCAACCCGATGTTTACCCTGGTTACCCGGGGACCTCGGCATCGTTGGTCGCTTGAGAGCGGTCTGTGTGACAGCTCTCCAGCGATCAAACAGCGACGCTGCAGCGATCGGCATCGTTGTCGCTATCGCTGCAGCGTCGTTTCGTGTGAAGGTACCTTAAGGCCGGACAGCCCCTTTAATTTCGTTTTATCTTTAAAAAAAAGTCTTATCTTGGGATATCTTTTCTAATTAATTAGCTAGTTCTCCAGAGAGTTATGGTCTCGGGATATAACAGGCAAATCTAGGCCTCATTCAGACATCTGTGTTGCACATGCGTATTCTACCCGTGTTTTTCACAGATAGAGCACATATTTAAACCATTGCTACTATTCACATGTCTGTGTTTTGTCACAGACCATGTGTCCCCGCAAGCATCATGGAAATGTCCAATGTAAGTCTAGGGTCCATGAAAATCATGGACAACACATGGATGGCCTCAGTGTGCAGTCAGTGTGCTGTCCATGATTAACATTGTAATGAATTGGAAAAGCGTTGTAATTGACTTATTTATTCATCCATACAAGAAAATCACTGATGAAACACTGATGACTCTCAGATCCAGAACAGTAATGACAAACGCTTACAATAATCTTTCAAGAACCAACTGACATTGTAACGTTAGGGATATCTGTATTTGCACCAAGTTACATCCATTTGTTAGTGTTTGGAAATCCCATAGACTCTTGTCAAAAAATTGTTTTAAGGGCAACTGATTAGCAGCTTGTACAGAACTTTTAGTGATTTTTCTTTTTGATATACTGATACATGAAAATCTCATTAGGTAAGTCATTGCCCAAATATCACCACCATGTAATACCTAAATAATACCATCTATTACTGGCCCAAGTACTCCACTGTCGGGCTAAATCTTGAAGTTGAGTTGTCTTGGATCCCCAAATGAAAAGAGGTCTCGAACATTGCACTGGTTCCTCCCCCTAAAATATTGTGTTAGGGAACTTCTTCACAATAAGCTTGATATTAAATGTGTCTGTGATTGTTTAGCAAAATGCTGGACTAGATTCCTAATAGCCCTTCTAAACAATCCAAAAACAAGTCAAGTCGGAATGAAAAATAGTTGAACAGTATATAATAAAATGTAAGCCGTATGTTGATATGATTGCATGGACTGGGTCATGACTGATTCCAATTACAGAACTGGTGCCGACATCTTTCTTCCTGAAACGTCCGGAGCCTCGGGCTGGAGTCAATGGCTATGGAGAGCACTGACATTATTTCCATAACGTGGAAGATGGACAAGGAAATGTATAAGAGGGACATGACAGATCCTGTGAGTACTGCAGAGCCTATCAGGAAGGAAATCCTTGGGATTGATGGGTCTAATAAGCAGAGGGATAGAACAGTCTGAAAGAACGGACATTGTGAACATGTACTGTGCCTGGAACGTTAGTAACGAAAATAAAGGTTGTGCCCAATACTGCATGATGCCATTTACTGAACTGAGACTGTTAAATAAAATAGGACTGGTTAAGCAGAACCGGGTGTTGGCTGGTTTATGTGGGGCTGTTCCTGGACCAAGAAGAAAAGAGACAGTGGAGGCTTGCGGCCAAACTGTGAATGTACTACAGCACATACAGCACATGGGAATCCGGACGCCATTTATTTGTAGGGTACCATGACTACCGCCCTGTGTACCTTACATTTAAACAGTTTTTTTAAATTTTCCCATAAACCACAATGAATATGGCGGCATCATGGATTTCCACTACTTTACTTTATTCCTTACCTTGATGATGACTTGGTCACAGATGTGACCACACAGATGTGACCCTACGGTGCTACCTGACTCTACTCCCTAGCATGGAAAATACACGTGAGCTGCCTCCAGACATCGTCAGGCAGTTCTGTGACCATGTAGTTGAGGACAGCGTAGAAAGTCATTGAGGGTTGCATGTGGGTCTTGGACAGGAGGTTGTGCACCCCAAGACTGCAAGATTGTCATAAAGAAGAGGACCTGTCTCTTCTGGAGCTCTTCCTGCCGCTCTAATATATTTCTGGTTTCCTATCCTGTTGCTTTCACCTAGCTCAGCCACGTTATTATTTTTTTAAGCAGCAAAATAATGAATATCCTAAAAATGTAACAGCCGCAATAATGACGACAATCTTGAACTTATTATGGTTCATCTCTGCTACATGTGTTGCCAAAAGCAGAAAAAGCCCAAAGAAAATGCCAAACAAAGGCTCTCTGTATTTTCCTTGCATATTTTTTTCCTCAAACTTTTTTTCTATATTTTTTAAGCAGGAAACATATTGGAATAATGTAATGCTCTCCTAAATTGGCTTCTGTGGCAGGCATACGCACAGATTCACAGCTGGGCGCCAAACCTGATTACACTTGTGCTTTTAGTGAAGAGAAGACAATTTCTTTCCATTCTGCTTCTTTGAAAACCCCTCAGCATAAGGTACAGACATACAGCTGGTATCTGTAAAGGGCTCACTACTGGACATTATAATCTGTCATAGGCTATTGAATGGGTGATTGAGCTAACACTGGATCTCCACCAATGCCAAAAAAAGACATGAATACAAAATCTAATCCATTTCGTACATTAGAAATATAGTCTTCTTTATGGGTGTTCAACGCTTATTTGTAATCAGTCCCTTTTGATCCTGGTAGACTGGTGCAAAACAAATCCCCTTATCCAGGTGGATGCCACATGGGTTAGATGCCTGCTGAGATCGAGATAACACCAAGATAAGAGCACAGCAAGTAAAAACTTCCTCGTTAGGGTCAGTGCACGTTAATTAGTTGTTGAATAGTCGATTTTTTGACTACTAACTCCCCCATCAACATGCAGATCATACTTGGATCTATCTAAATGAGGAGATGTGACCTTCTTATGTGACATCTCTCATACATCTGCCAGAGGAGCAACATCTGCTCTTTCAGGAGATTGATCGACTGCAAAGTGACAGCAAGATACTGTAGTCCGATTTTACAGTGCCCCCTATAGTGTCTGTGTCTTCATAAACATAGCAATTCGAATTACCCATAAAGGTGATATTTAGAGTTCCCCACAAACGTGGCATAATATAATGAATTCACTTCTACAGGTGACTGGTACAGCCTACCTATAACTGTATCTGCCAAGGGAACGGACATGAAAATTTGAAGGCTGTTGATCAACAATGCCAAGAATCGGGTTTGAATAATATCACATACTCTATATGGGAGGTGTTTGGACTTGCACCAAAAACCTTATGTCCATGTTATAGACCAGCTTATTATAGGGGAATGGCACCAACACCAAGCATCCAGCACTACTATACTCGCTATTTTTCATCCTGTTGGTGCCACTGACCATGGTATTGTAGGTGATGGAAGGAATCTGGAAGAATGAGAGACTCTGAATCTGTAAGGTCCAAGAAGAGGTGGAGGGAGAAAGAACATCCATAATATTAAACTGCGTTGGCATACTAAGAAAGTTGATAAATTTGTAGGCGAAAGACCAAAATTTGCCTTTTTTAAGAATATCCTGACAGCAAAAAATATAAAAAAAATGCCCTGGCCTTATGACACCTCTGAATTTGACTAGACTTTATTTTTTTAATTAAAAGTTTGGGGCTAAATCAATTTTTAGGAAAATCTCTAAGTTAAGTACAGGTATAAATTGAGAAATGATTTGTATAGTGGTATGTTCTTTGTACTGCAACTTTTTAGCTGATCTTCCTGTATATTTCTTAAGAGATCTGAGAAGACTGGAGAATCTGAGTAGAAAATCATTGCCATCTTCTTCCACAGATCTTCTTGTCTTTTCAGGGGTTAGAATGTATTTTATGAAGAGGGTAAAATTTGTCTAGAAAATATCCATTGATTCAGCTTCAAGCCACTTTTGCCGTCTCACTCGTTCTGCCTCTAACCCCTTAATAAACCATTGAGACGTTGCTTTGAGAACGGGACTTAACAAAATTCAGGTTTTATCCCTCATTCATAACATGCTTTATGAGATGACATAAAGGAGATCAGCATTTACCCATCTGGTACAAAGAGTTATTGCAGTGACACCTTTCTTTTACATGGAAGCAAGTGGAAACACTACGTCGCTTTACGAGATATTAAAAAGAAACTGATGGAGGAAAAAACTTCCGTTGCCGATTCCCCCACTTGTCCCTATAAGAAAGGGCACTATATACTCAGCAAAAAATCTCTGATCCAGATCTTCCCTTACTCTGAATCTGAGGATGGAAGTGCTGGCAATTTGTATCAAGGCAAACCACCAGTAATTCTCCAGTACAATAAGTGGTGACATGGAGATCTGGGCTGGTGCACAATGAACGTGAACATTTTCTACTGTATATTTATCAGATTGTAATGAATTAGCATCATGCTGATTGACAGCCTTTTCCCTGCAGTTAGACACAGGTAGCTGTCCATCAGCAAGACGTCGGCAGTCACACCCACTCAACAGATCAGCCTAGTAAAGAAAGAGCTGCTCTGTTGACGTGAGGCGACCACCTGAGCCAACAGAAATCATCGCCAAACAGGTAGGGAGTCCGCAACCACCTGCCTGTAACTACTTATCCACATAGCAAAAAAATATCCAAAGTCCCTGATAACCCCTTTAAAGCATCTCATGAAAAGTTAATGATAAACTGTAGGTACCCCAATGTCATCCATATTCTACAGCCAGGTGCAGTTCCAGGGTTTGGACATTTTAGCCTTTGAAAATTCCTTTTTTATGCAGAAGATTCATTTCCTAACATCAATTCATGTTGCCTTGGCTTACAAAAAGGAATTATGTAAAATGCATTTCATAATAAAACTCGGTACCCATTTTATGATGGCGAGAAGAGTGCTACATGGTTCAGAGCAACAAAGTGTTCCCAGGAAATGATTTCAGGTGGCTGTGCTAGGTCAGAACACATCCCCTCGTAATAATAATGACAGTGACATAAATGGGATTGAAGTCGGCTGCAAAATAAAAAGTGAACAATGAACTTATAAGAGGACAGTAGATAGGATTTTGAAGAAATACTTATTCTGTCACATTTACAACCATACCCTTGGTCTTCCTAATGCAGAAGCTGGCTCATTTTTTACCATCATGTCTGCTTACATACCTACATTGCCTGGCAGATTGTCACATTCATGTATAACGCATTACAGTACCCGTTTATTGTTTTGCTCTTGTTTTATGAACTTTACTACATTTTCCATCATTCGAAGAATTTATGTAATTAATTGACGATTCTTTTCCATCAAGGACTAAATCATTAAAAGCTAAAAATTTGAAGGTTTTACATTAATGTTGATTTTTTTTAAAGCTGCCTGGAAATCCAAATTTTTACTATTTAGATATTAACTAATCTGAGTTATATCCTGGGTCAAATAAATTATTCTACCATGTACTGACGCATACATACTGTGGATGGCATGGGAGGCAAAAGTAAATGGCATGTGTGGGACCCTCATGCAATAAATGTCTATAATAGGAATACCCTTACCTTTTAGTGTTTCACTAAAGGCATCTCAGCCCCCAACGCATCATGTTTTCAGGATTTCCTTAGCGTTCCACTGTTGAGAGAAACCTGTGGCAGTTTCTAAAGCCTTCATAATAATTCCATTACGTGTGCAATACTAAGGAAATCCTGAAAATATGATTTGTTGGGGGCCCTGAGGACTGGATTTTGAGACCCATTAAGAGAAAAAAAAGGTGTGAGGAATACAGTATTAAATTAAATATGTGAAGTCCATATTTATGAAGGTCTGCACTAGACTACTAAATTATTATTACAGTATCATATGTGACTCCTTTTGGAGAGCATTAACAGCATTTCCTTTAGTTTTCTCACTGATGTCTTTGATGACATATCTTGCTATTCCAAACTATTGACAGACAAAACAGATTTCCATTGTTGGGAACCAACCATGGAACATTGATCATTGATTATTACAGATAATTACTACATCTATAGTCATCTTTAAGATGTCTAAAGCTTTCCAATGGCTTCAATATTCTTAATGTTCTCCTATACTCATGCATACATGCTTAGCTTGGTTGAGCATCCATTTGTACGTGGGGAGGAGAGAAAGTTACCACCTGAAAAGAAAGACTCCTAGGTTGACGTTCAATATGACATCCTAACAACTCAGTGCAATACACTTCATAAGGCCTGCTGGTCCTAATGAAATTGGTGGGTTCATCCAACCAAAGTGTAAATGCCCCATAGGCATTACAAAACCAGTCGACCATCTCATGTGTGTGCAGGCCTCTCAACTTCCCGAATAGATACTGTGGTGAGAGAGAAGAATCAGTCTCTATCAATTTTAACAACCAATTCTATTTTCTTCAGGAGAGAGAGGAGAAAGACTGCTTTGACAACCATTTCTCCGCTCTCTCCCTGTTGAAAGCACATGAACATTTGGCCGAGCTGAGTACTCCAATATATGAAGGGGTCCAGAGAGATAGCTGTCTGGCAAATTAACGTTTGTCTGACAGTTATCTCATTTGATTGGCCAATTTTAGGGTGTGAGTATATGTACAGTGCCATGCGAAAGTATTCGCCCCCCCCCTGGAACTTTTCAACCTTTTCCCACATATCAAGCTTAAAACATAAAGATACCAAATGTAAATTGTTGGTGAAGAATCAACAAGTGGAACACAATTGTGAAATTGAACAAAATTTATTGGTTATTTTAAATTTTTGTGGAAATTCAAAATGTTTTCGGCCCCTTTACTTTCAGTGCAGCAAACTCACTCCAGAAGTTCATTGTGGATCTCTGAATGATCTAATGTTGTCCTAAATGCCTAATGATGATAAGTATAATCCACCTGTGTGTAATCAAGTCTCCCTATAAATGCACCTGCTCTGTGATAGTCTCAGGGTTCTGTTTGTAGCACAGAGAGCATCATGGAGACCAAGGAACACAACAGGCAGGTCCGTGATACTGCTGTGGAGAAGTTTAAAGCCAGAATTGGATACAAAATGATTTCTAAAACTTTAGACATCTCAAGGAGCACTGTGCAAGCGATCATATTGAAATGGAAGGAGTATCATACCACTGACAATCTACCAAGACCCGGCCGTCCCTCTAAACTTTCATCTCAAATAAGGAGAAGACTGATCAGAGATGCAGCCAAGAGGCCCATGATCACTCTGGATGAACTGCAGAGATCTACAGCTGAGGTGGGACAGTCTGTCCATAGAACAACAATCAGTCGTACACTGCACAAATCTGGCCTTTATGGAATAGTGGCAAGAAGAAAGCTATTTCTCAAAGATATCATAAAAAGTGTAGTTTAAAGTTTGCAACAAGTCACCTGGGAGACTCGCCAAACATGTGGAAGAAGGTGCTCTGGTCAGATGAAACTAAAATCGAACTTTTTGGCAACAATGCCAAACGATATGTTTGGCGTAAAAGCAACACAGCTCATCACCCTGAACACACCATCCCCACTGTCAAACATGGTGGTGGCAGCATCATGGTTTGGGCCTGCTTTTCTTGAGCAGAGAGAGAGAAGATGGTTAAAATTGATGGGAAGATGGATGGAGCCAAATACAGGATCATTCTTGAAGAAAACCTGTTGGAGTCTGCAAAAGACCTGAGACTGGGATGGAGATTTGTCTTCCAACAAGACAATGATCCCAAACATAAAGCAAAATCTACAATGGAATGGTTCACAAATAAACGTATCCAGGTGTTAGATTGGCCAAGTCAAAGTTCAGACCTCAATCCAATCGAGAATCTGTGGAAAGAGCTGAAAACTGCTGTTCACAAATGATCTCCATCAAACCTCACTGAGCTCGAGCTGTTTGCCAAGGAACAATGGGCAAGAATTTCAGTCTCTCGATGTACAAAACTGATAGAGACATACCCCAAGCATCTTGCAGCTGTAATTGCAGCAAAAGGTGGCGCAAGAAAGTATTAAGTTAAAGGGGACGAATAATATTGCGCGCCCCACTTTTCAGTTTTTGAATTTCCACAAAAATTTAAAATAGCCAATACATTTAGTTCAACTTCACAATTGTGTTCCACTTGTTGTTGATTCTTCACCAAAAATTTACATTTGGTATCTTTATGTTTGAAGCATGATATGTGGGAAAAGGTTGAAAAGTTCCAGGGGAGCCGAATACTTTCGCAAGGCACTGTATTTAGAGAACTCTGAAGCAATATGGAGAAGTACGGATAAGTGTCTCTATAGTCTGGAAATATGGTAAAATGTTCTAAAAGCCTGCACTAGATTTTTTTTTACCATCTAGACTACTTTTATTCAATGTAAAGGTGTGTGACCCCCAATAACATATTCTCTTTGATAACTGGATACAAAATGGCCCCTCACCATTGATGGCATTGTTGGATCTTTCTGGATTTGAATGACTTCAGAAAGTCTATAATCCTATTAACTCTACACAGATAATCAAGAGTTTATATCATAGTAATACTATAGAATCCCCTGAGATCAGATAAGCTGGGATATAGTGACAGATTGTATCACATGTCAATTTTCCTGATGGATCCGGAGCAGACGTCCCAGCGGAGTGGTTTGTGGTGCACAAATAAAAAAAAGAGAAAAGGTTTCATTCACTGGAAATTAAACTGTGCACCATTTCCTTTATTTTTTCCTGTCATTGTATCCATTATGATCTTCTGCAGCGGAATATGCAATCTTGAGATCCTCCGAAATGAACCCACTGGGATTTCTGTGAAGAATTGAATGATTTATCGGCCAGAAAGCGGCAGAAAATTCAATTAATTCCGTTTGCAATTTCAGCAAATTAGGAGCTCATTGGACATACGAGCCAGATTCATCAGACATATGTTCTAATATCTCTATGAAATGTCTGTGCATTCAATATGTGTTCTTCCCAGAACGCTATCATGGCACCAGGCAGAAAAAAAAAAAAATCAGCCGAGCCTTGGAAAGAAAGCATCTGATTCCTGCAGTAGCTGAGACGTTGCCTCACAAGATGGATTTGAGAAAACTTGCTGGAGTCATACGCTGCCTTCTCTTGCTTGAATTAGTGCATGTAATATTAGCTTGTAGCTGAGCTTATGTCTTTTATGTCCACATAGCTTGTCATCTTGAAGACTGTTATATTGAGTGATTGCTGCTAGGAGACGCTTTTCTTAAACACAAGAAATTTATTCCCTGCAGTTTGGGCTGCAAAAATGTCCCATTTCACCCCATCCTTCTCTCTCCTATAGAACAGAATTACGCCACTTCACGTTCTTTTCAGATTTTCACCGCTCCGAATCTTATTTTTCAAAGAGTAAAATGCAAGTGGGTTAATGGGAAGAATAATTGCTAAGGCAATACGTGACAAGACAAGGATCCTGCTGGGACTCTGATTTCAGCTCCGTGAATCAAAGGAAAGATATCAGCTCTATGTTAATCATGCAAATGATATCCCATCACATGTATATGCATCTGGGCTTTATGGGTCACATTGGCCCCTTATTAAAATTCTGAATCTTGGGTGCTTAAAGAAACACTCCCGCCATCCATTCTCCTCAGTGCTGGACAGACCTAGGAGGGAATGAATAAGAACGTGTATTGGTGAGATCCAACCATTTTTTAAATTTGAGCACTGTTAATCATGAGCACTTTCACTTTGTGAAAAGTTATGTGTGTATGTCCAAGGTATACATTGGCTGTCATTTTTTAACATACCTAGTAAAGGTTAAGTTTTATCTATATAATCTTGGCCATGCTATGATCTCATTGTACCTGATTGGTTAGGTTTTTGTGGATTAGATCAAAATCTGATCCTTAGACTGATTTTTATTGTGCTTAAAGAAACACTCCCATCAAAGTTTTTACTGTATTAATATATTGCAGTCATCATATTATATAGCACTGTGTACTTACAATTGCTCATTTTGCCTTTCTACCCAGTTCATTTTTCCCTTTTCCATTAGGACTAGGACATTACGTGATTAAAAACTCACTACCTGAATCCTTCTAAGCTCTATGTAGAAACAGGAGGTACATTTTTTCTGTATGACTCATGAGTCACTGCAAAAGTCCCTGGCAGGAGGAGGAGGGAGTACCTGGGTCAGGAGTTGAAGATGGGAATGATACATGCAGAGAAAAGAGACTTCCTGTTTCTACATAGATCCGAGAAAACAGAAGAATTAACTGGGAAGAAAGGCAAAATGAGCAATAGTAAGTACACAGTGCTATATAATATGATGACTGCAATACATTAAGAAGATAAGACTTTGATGGGAGGAGGGCTTCTTTAATAACAATACCTGCAGTCTTAGAGCACCAAACACATTTTTATTGATAGCGTTAATTGTAAACCAAATGTGAAATTTAGCACAAACGATATAAAGGTCTATAAATTATTTACAAGGATTTCCAAAAGAGTAATTCCATGCTTAAAGGGAATCTGTCAGAAGGATCAACTCTCCTAAACCGTTTACAATGGCATGTAGATCACAGGAAGTAGAATAAAATGACACTTTGATATCTGCGATCCGATGTCTTATTCCTGAGAAATCCACATTTTTCTTATGTAAATGAGTTGTTAAAGGGAACCTGTGAGCAGGATTGTGCTCAGTAACCTACAGACAGTGTCAGGTCAGCGCCGTTATACCGATTAAAATGATACCTTGGATGATGAAATCCGTCTTGTGGTTGTTTAATCTTTATTTTCAGTTTTCAGTTAATTATATACCCCTGCTCCGGGGCGGCCTGTGGGGGGCTTCATGTGGTGATCTAATTAGGTATTCATGTGTAAGGCTTCTGACATGTCACTGATCCCTCAGTGACCTGCCCCCTGGTTTACATCATGGATATTATATGTACATACTGAAGAAAAAAACCTTCTGCGGCACAGGTGCCAGCCGTGGCACCTGTGCTGCAGCATAATCGCATGTGTACTGTGTTAATAACAAATGTGGTTGAAGTTATCCTGATATTAAAAAAAAAAAATAAATTCATTTGAAAATGGCGCCCGCCGTGCCTGCGCAGTAGCAGCTATCGTTGTATATAGAAGTGATCCGATAGCTGCTATTGCGCAGGCATCTTGCTAGAGGAAGAAAAAAAATGTCCTTCTCCAAAATGGCGCTGTCGGCACCTGCACAATAGCAGGTATTGGAGATTGCCAATAGCTGCTACAGTGCAGGCGCCATCGGCGCCGCCATCTTGCTAGAGAAAAAAAATCCCCCTCCAAGATGGCGCCGCCTGCGCAGTAGCAGCTATCGGTGATCGCCGATGGCTGCTATTGTGCAGGCGACGGCATCTTGGAGGAGGACATTTTTTTTCTCTAGCAAGATGGCGGCGTCGGCGTCTGTGCAATGGTAGCTATCGATTCACCTCTATATATGCCGATAGCTGCTACTGTGCAGGCGCGGCGGGCACCGTTTTCCAATGGATTGGTTTTTTTTAATATCAGGATAACCTCAACCACATTTATTATCAACACAGTACACATGCGATTATGCTGGAGTACAGGTGCCATGGCTGGTGCCTGCCTGCATAAAGGTGTTTTTTTTTCAGTATGTATATATAATATTCATTATGTTAACTAGGGGGCAGGTCAGTGTGGGATCAGTGACCTGTCAGAAGCCATACACATGAATACCTAATCCGAGCACCACATGAATAACCCCCCAAAGTCTGCCCCGAAGTACAAGCATATCATTAACTCAAAACTGAAAATAAAGGTTAAACAACAGCCACAAGATGGATTTCATCAACCAAAGTAACATTTTAATCAGTATAAGGCCGGGTTCACATTGTATTAACAGCAGCCCGTTCAATACATACGTTAACGGGCTGCTGATAACGCAAGTGCCGGTATTTCTCAGTCGCCCATGACAGCACTACCAGAGAGCACTACCAGAGAGAGATGGAGTCCGCCCTTCAGGGACAGGAAACCCTACCGAATAAAAGGGCGGTACCTCTCTCCTGCCTCAGTTTTGTTTCCTGTCCCTGACAGGCGAACCCTCAGGATCGGTACCTGTATCCGGAGCCGACCAGTGGGGGTATGACGGCGGGGAGGCCCCCGTCACCGCTGACTCGGTGTCCGACGCCGCCGCTTCTGGGTCCGATGGGGCTGCAGAGCGAGCGGAGGGAAGCGCCGCTGCCTCCCCGGATTGGGGTAGGAGCCTTAGGGACCCGGCGTGCCTCTGAGGAGAGGCCTGGTCCGGAGCGGCGGCCTGGTGTGTGTGAGAGCACCAAGATGGCCGCCGCACCGGATATAGATGCGTCTACTTCCGGGTCCCGGGGAGCGCGCATGCGCACTGGGGACCAGCGCTTCCCTGCAAACGCAGCCTGGAGGAGGGGAGTTCGGCGCACATTTTAAAAAGCACAGCTGTGTGAGCGCTCGTCGCTGCATACAGTCCAATCATGGCGGACAGCGATGAGCAGCTCCAGTCAGCACAGCCATTACAGCCAGTGCAGCTACCACAGCGTCACCAGCGCAAGTCGGGCGGAAGGACATCTGCAGGCACCCGAAGTTCCCGTTCCAGGAGCCATTCTACGCCGCAGAGTAAAGTCTCCAATATGTCCAGCCAGCCGACACCTTCTACTTCGGGTCTCATTCAAGATCCCGTGCCTCCTCCAGAACTGGTATTTGTAGCTGCGCAAGATGGGTGAGTGATCTTCGTGAAAGTTCACTAAATAATTGGGGTCCCCCTTTTCCGTTTGTTTTTTAGGCAAGAAAAAAAACGGAAAAAACCAAACATAGAGACTGCCCCTTATGTGGAGAATCCCTAGCTCAGAGCTGGGATAAAAAACTATGCGGTTCCTGTATAGGTAAAGTCCTCTGTGAAGAAACCCCTAGTTTTGCCTCTGAATTACGCTCAGTAATTAGATCAGAGGTAGAAACGGCGTTTAAATCCCTTAAAGGGGAGGGGGTTAAGGAGAGAACACCTGTCCCCCTGTCTCGTTCTGATCCTTCTAGTTCTGATGAGGATGTGTCAGACAAGGAAGGTTCCTCCTTCTCTTCAGATACTGAGAGTGGAGGCCGTCACTGTTTCCCCTTAGACGAAATAGATGCCCTCGTAAAGACTGTAAGATCTACAATGGGGGTTCTAGACCCACGCCCTGATAAAACGGTGCAGGACATTATGTTTGGCGGCCTGGGCCAGAAAAAACGCAGAGTTTTTCCGCTTAATGAAAATGTGCAAGCCCTGATTAAAAAGGAGTGGGAGAAGCCAGAA
This sequence comes from Ranitomeya variabilis, assembly GCF_051348905.1. NCBI lineage: Eukaryota > Metazoa > Chordata > Amphibia > Anura > Dendrobatidae > Ranitomeya > Ranitomeya variabilis. Next base: position 571,060,410 of record NC_135235.1, read on the forward strand.
AGAAAAAACTCATCTGTACCCTCCCTTAAAAGGAAATATCCCTTTGCAGAAGATGATTCTATAGCATGGGATAAAGCCCCTAAACTTGACGTGGCAGTCGCTAAAGCGTCAAAGAAATTTGCCCTGCCTTTTGAAGACATGGGTACGCTAAAAGACCCTCTTGATAAAAGAGCCGACACCTTCCTAAAAGGAGCTTGGGAGTCAGCAGGGGGATGTTTGAGACCCGCCATAGCGGCCGCATGTACTTCCAGATCCCTGATGATTTGGTTAGACAATCTGGAGAAACAGCTAAGGGAGGGAGTATCCCGGCAAAAAATAATTGAGTCAATTCCCATGATTAGAGGAGCGGCAGCCTTCTTGGCTGACTCTTCGGCGGATTCTATAAAACTGACTTCAAAATCGGCAGCCCTGTCCAATGCAGCGCGTAGAACGCTGTGGCTGAAAAACTGGCCAGGTGATCTACAAACGAAACAAAAACTTTGCTCAATCCCATGTGAGGGGAAATTTCTGTTTGGAGAAACTCTCGATGACATCTTACAAAAAGCTGGGGATAAGAAGAAGGGGTTCCCTAACCTGGCCGCTCCATATGTCAGGCGGCCCTTTCGGAGCAGGAAATTTTTCCGCAGACGCCCCCCTAGAGAACAGAACAGGTGGGAGGAGGGGAGAAATAAAGATAGAGGCTTCCTCTTTGGCAACTCCCCCAGAAATAAAAAAACCCCTAAATGACACCTCACCCAGGGTGGGAGGGAGACTGTCTCATTACCTTCCGGCCTGGGAAAAAATCTCCTCCAGTTCTTGGATTCTAAACATAATAAAAAAGGGACTTCAATTAAATTTTACCAACTTTCCTCCCCAACACTACGTGGTCACTCCATTGAAACCCTCAGGGAGACAACAACAAGCCCTGGAAATAGAAATCTCAAAACTCATATCCAAAGATGTGATCCGAGAAGTTCCGTTCCTAGAAAGAGGGAGAGGATTTTTTTCCCCACTGTTCCTGATTCCAAAGCCGGACGGTTCGTTCCGTACAATAATAAATCTCCGGAAGCTAAACACCTATGTAAGGAATCAAACATTCAAAATGGAATCGATAAGATCCACAATAAAAAACCTGTTTCCAAGTTGTTTCATGGTAGTGTTGGATCTCAGCGACGCGTACTATCACGTCCCCATCCACAAAAACTCACAGAAATACCTCAGACTAGCAGTGGTCATGGAGGGAGTAGTGAGAGAATATCAGTACAAGGCCCTTCCGTTTGGCATCTCAGTAGCGCCCCGTGTTTTTACCAAGGTGGTAGCAGAAATGATGGCACACATAAGGGAGGAAGACGTGATTATAATACCTTACCTAGACGACTTCCTGATTATCAGCGACACAGCCCAACATTGCCGCCAACAGTGCAGCAGAGTGATAAAAATCCTAACAGAATTAGGTTGGCTCCTGAATCTCGAGAAGTCGAAACTAGAACCGACCATGGTACAAGAGTTTCTGGGCCTAACTCTCGACTCGGTTTTACAGGAATGTCGCCTTCCAAACTTAAAGATACAAAAAATACTAAGCATTGTGTCAGCAGCTCGTTCAAACCCTCATATGATCTTAAGGGGAGCAATGTCACTGCTGGGGTCCCTTTCTGCCTGTCTCCCGGCAGTACAGTGGGCTCAGATCCACACGAGAGACCTCCAGTGGGATGTCCTAAAAAATCAGCTCATACTGAAGGGAAGCCTGGAAGGTCGCATGACTCTAAGTTCAAATACTATTCGTTCCCTAGACTGGTGGCTAGATCCCAACAATCTATCAAAGGGAGTTCCATGGGTGATAGATACACATCGAGTAGTCACCACGGACGCCAGTCCCACGGGGTGGGGAGCTCACCTGGGAAACAGTGTTACTCAGGGGATCTGGACAGATCGAGAATACCAGGTATCCTCAAATCAAAAGGAACTATGCGCAGTAAGCCACGCTCTATCAGTTTTTCTTCCCCAACTAAGGGGACAGCATGTCCGGGTTTTCTCGGACAATCAAGTAGTAGTGGCCTACCTGAACCACCAGGGGGGAACCAGATCACAAGCCCTGATGGAAACTACCTCCCAAATCTTCGCCCTAGCCGAACATCACTTCCTATCCCTCTCGGCGTTACACATAAGGGGCATAGTAAACAAAAAGGCAGACTTCCTAAGCCGTACCCAGCTGAAACAGGGGGAATGGGCTCTGAACCAAAGGGTCTTCGATCAGATCACAAAAATCTGGGGAGTACCGACAATAGACCTTTTCGCCACTCTAGAGAACAGGAAGGTAAAACAGTATTGTTCTCTAGACCACAGAGGGAACCCCCGAGCACTAGATGCATTCTCGATTCCCTGGACTCACGGTCTGACATATGCCTTTCCCCCTCATATACTTATTCCAGCAGTCCTACGGAAGATAAGACAGGACAGGGCGAGAATCATTCTAATAGCCCCGTTCTGGCCCAAGAGAGCCTGGTTTTCTTGGCTGAGAATCCTATCGGTCACGGATCCCTGGGTCCTTCCGGATATTCCGGACCTCTTATCTCAAGGGCCGGTGTTCCACCCTCAGTCGACAAATCTACACCTGACAGCGTGGAACTTGAGAGGTCACTGCTAAGGGCAAAGGGCTTCTCAGATAAGGTAGTGTCCACACTATTAAAAAGTAGGAAAACAGTAACAACTAAAATCTATGGTAAAACTTGGAAGAAGTTTCTGTCCACCTCTGGTGTAACACTACAAGATGGGGTTCCAATAAACAAAATATTAGAATTCCTACAGAGAGGCTTGGATATGGGTCTAGCGGTGAGCACCTTAAAGGTACAAGTAGCGGCCTTAGGGGCATTATATAATGATAGTATTGCCACTAACCCATGGGTGGCAAGGTTCATTAAAGCCGCAACACGTTCTAGGCCAGTAAAAATCAAAAGCCCTCCGTCCTGGGACTTAAATTTGGTTCTTTCAGCTATGACTGAGCCCCCATTTGAACCTATAGATTCAATACCGCTTAAAATCTTATCCCTTAAAATGGCCCTTCTTACAGCTTTAACATCTGCCCGTAGGATTAGTGACCTTCAGGCTCTATCTGCGAACCCCCCATTTACACAAATAATGGATGATAGGGTAGTATTGAGGACAGATCCTGCTTATCTACCCAAAATGTCTTCCAATTTCCATAGATCCCAGGAAATAATCCTTCCGTCCTTCTGCCCAAACCCAAAAAATCAAAAGGAGGAAAAATTCCACACCTTAGATGTGAGAAGGTGTCTTATACACTACCTAGAGTCATCCCGTCAGTGTAGGAAGGAAGGCTGTCTTTTTATCTGCTTTCAGGGGCCTAGAAAAGGACTCAAAGCCTCAAAAAGCACTATAGCTCGTTGGGTCACTGATGCGATAGCCTTGGCATACTCGTCCACGGGAAATGCAGTTCCTGAAGGACTCAAGGCACACTCTACAAGGGCTATGGCGACCTCCTGGGCCGAAAGGTTGGAGGTACCAATAGATAAAATCTGTAAAGCGGCCACCTGGTCAACACCTTCAACCTTCTTTAGGCACTATCGCTTAGACTTAGCCTCTTCGTCGGACCTAACCTTCGGAAGAAGGGTCTTACAGGCTGTGGTCCCGCCCTAAGCAATAATCTCTGCAATTCTCTCTGGTAGTGCTGTCATGGGCGACTGAGAAAGTCGTAGTTACTCACCGATAACGGTGTTTCTCAGAGCCCATGACAGCACCTGCTTATTCCCCCCCTTATCACGTGTGCGGTGAGCACTTTAGTATATGAAATGTGTGTGTGATTTAGACACGGTGTGATCTTCATAAGCATTTTGCTAAAAATATGTGTATTTCTTGTTGTCACTAACCTGGAGGACCTCTGATGCTCTGTAAACTAAACTGAGGCAGGAGAGAGGTACCGCCCTTTTATTCGGTAGGGTTTCCTGTCCCTGAAGGGCGGACTCCATCTCTCTCTGGTAGTGCTCTCTGGTAGTGCTGTCATGGGCTCTGAGAAACACCGTTATCGGTGAGTAACTACGACTTTCAGCGTGCTAGTGCAGATAGAGCTAGCAGATGCTCTATCTGCGCTAGCGGTGACGGACCCAGAAACGCTGCAGCCCGCGTCTCAGGGTCCGTCACTCAATGTCGGCACATTGCTAGCGAACGCCCATTGTGGGCGTGCGCTAGCGATGCGTCCGACATAGGACATAATGGCGGCATTAACGGACTGCGTTACACCGCATTATGCCGCGGTGTAACGTAGTCCATCTAACGGACGCCACAGATGCAGCGTGAACCCAGACTAATGGCACTAACCTGACACTGTCTGTAGGTTACTGTGCACAATCCTGCTGACAGGTTCCCTTTAAGATCTATTGGCCAGATACTGATCTGTATGAGAAACTGCCTCCAGAGCTTATTTGAAAAGAAAAGGAGATGGTAAAAGTGTGAGACATGTTGATCAGGAGAACAGACTGTTAGTCATTACATGTCTCAAATTGGTAACATTGGCTTTTATTTAAAATAATCTCTGCAGGTAGATTCTCGGAGAGATCTATGTTCAACCCGTAGATCTTAACAGCTAATTTACATATAAAAAAAATAAAAAAAATCTGTACTAAGACATCAGATGGAAGACATCAAGCTATCATTTTATTCAACTTTCTATGGCTTGCATGCTCATATAGTCAGTTAGGAAGGTTGATCCTACTGACAGATTCCCTTTAAATACTCTGAAGGATTGTCTTCTGGGAGGATGATTGTAGTGCACAAATATTTCTATCTCGCAGTCCTGAACCTTTTTGCCTCTAATGTCACTCCTGCCCCTTCACCACCACTTCCATGCCCAGTTACCTGGATGATTGGATGCTCCAGGGCTCTGTCTCATACAAGAAACCCTTGTGAAAGGGCCATTTTTTGAGAGGTTTCTGGAAGGTTGTGCTTCCCCATGACGATTTGCCATGTCTCCCAAAAGAACTCACCTTTTTTGGGAGCCTCGTGGATGTTCCAAGAGAGTTAGCAAGTATAAGTAATCCTGAAATCACACAAGTGTTTTAGATGAATTTCCTGTACATACGTATTTTATGACTAGAAAAGCATTTAATCATATTTTTTAACTTGTTGAGTGAGACAATTTCAGGAGTGAAGTGGGAGGTTATGAACAGGCCTTAAATAGGATTTTGACTTGGGATGTTACACGTGCAATCTCATAATCGTGAAATGAAGACAAGAGGGAGATCATATGCTGAGAAGAAGACTTCTTTAGAAGCACAAAGTATTTTAGGAGAGGAGTTTCTAGATCTGGTCATAGACTGTGACCTGTCCACTCGTGATGATGAGATCATGGAGGAAACATTGCATTAGTAATTTTTTGGATGGCAGTGACCTGTTCAAACTGACTGGCTTCTGACTTTTCATAATAATGTGCATTCTAATATTTAGTAGCCTTTACTGCCACTGATTGACTTTAAACCAACACACATCATTATGTGATCACCATTGCTTCCTAATCCTCTCCCATAACAGTGTAATCCTATTAAGCGTGTAATTTGCGTTAATAATCACACTGCTGCTATCTACTTTGAGCCTGATCAGTGTTTCCACAAATGGTTCATGCAACTGTACATGTTATGAAACCGTGTGGTACTGATCCAAAATACATCACCCAAAAATTTCTGAGGGTTCATCCTGAGGGTTTTTTTTTCTTTGTTTCTCACAGATCTTGTAAGATTCCTTGAGAAAAGAATCCTGGCAGATTCCCATTGCTTGTTGTACTAGAGAGGGGTTCTGCCCCATATAGGACTATTCCTTTCAGGACCATACTTTCCTCATGATAATCTTTGCAATTTATAGCAAAAGCCCTTTAAATGCAATACTGAGATAAGTTGGTCATGATTGGAAAACAGTATCACTCATGTCCATGGCTTGTGTCTAGAAATAAGTGAATCCATTCAAAAGACCCTGGTCAAGCACCCATGTCAGTATTCCTTGGCTGCCGGATGGCATCCCTTAGACTGAAGCTTTGGGAACCACCACCTACCTGCCGATGTCACTATACCTCTTCTGATATGTATTCCTGGTGTAACGTCAACATTTTGGCATGATGCACACATGACATCAACCTGTGTCTTCTAATCAGAAGAGACATTGGGGATGCCAATGGGTAGGAGGCTTTTAAAGCTCCCACAGGACACCCATTAAATACTAATGTGGTCACTGAATCAGGATCCTGCTAATCAGTTTGCTCATCTATGGTTGTGTCTGATATGACATCCCTACTTCAACATGACACTGGGCTGCAGTGCCATGTACAACCTATACAAACTTGGGGCACTGTTTTGTTTGCCCATTTAAGTAATGTATAGAAATGTCATTGATATCTTAACTCAGTTTCATATCAATACAATTATATAATCTTTTACATACATAGTTATCCTTGATGTCTATTGCATCAAAATCTCTTGTGATCTAGGAAATATACGGTAATATAACCCTTGACTAGTAAAAAGAGAGAATCCCATCGCCTCTGTGATACATGAGATGAAATAATTCAACAATACTTTAGATATTCACCAATAAACACAAGTCCTCAGTGAAAGTGGAGATGGAAATTTTTTTACATGAAGGAGTCACAATATTGGATCAAGTGCGTTGTACAAAAGATAGTTTACCGTAATTGGACCTTCTGAGTCTCTGCTGGTTTCCAGTGGTCTTGCTCCCCTTACTGTGCTTTGCCATAGGCCATCATAGCTTACTAACTGCAAATTCGGTAATCTTGAACATGGATGTGAGTGAGCTGATTTTTCTTGCCATTAGATAGGGGTCAAGCTTTTTAAAAAGAATTGCAAATGAGCAGTGGTGTTGCCTATAGGAACATTGTTACTTATCATACACTGTAAATGCAGGTAGGAGAAGAATTGCAATAAGTATCTACTTTGTGGTCACTTTATACTAATGTTACAAAACTACTCTTCTGTTGGCAGAACGAGAAAATGGCAAATGTGCTATGTAATGGAGGATATTGCGTGATGTCGTAATGGGACATAATCAGGGCAGTACAATGCCTATGACATTAGGACAGGACCTATAATGTCAGCCCAGGACCTATGACTTCAGCACAGTATTCATGACATCAATAAAGTACTTATGACATCAGCACATGACTTATGACATCAAAGGTAGTTAAAGAAAAGGCAGTTCGACAGGCAATCTGAAAGAGGGGGTATATGCATCTAAGGACTTGATCCAACAGTCACCAATAGTAAAAAAAAATGTGAAGAATGAGGCAGCACACCCAGTATTTCATTCTCCATATTTTTTAACTTATGATACCAGTAGAGGACCTATGATATCAGCTCAGGATTTATGACGTCAGTACAGGACCTACAGTATGACATCAATATAGTACTTATGACATTAGTACAGGACCTACAATACTGTACAAATTAATTGGGACAAAGCAAAAAAAACATATTTTGGAATAGTTAATAAAATGTTATAGTGCACTGTTACATACTAATTTTAGTAAGAAATACCAGTATGTCCTCCTTTAGCAGATATGAGATTTTCAATGCATTTTGGCATTGATGTTTTTGCATACATTCTTCAATTCTTCATCATGGAACCACGCTTGTATGGAATGTTTATCATGCGTTCTTTGGTTGTACAGTCCATTTTGCCAAGACGTCTCTCCACAATGCTCCACAAATTTTCTATAGGATTTCAGTCTGGTGAATTGCCAGGCCAGTCCAGCACTTTTACTTTATTTTCTTCCAGGAATTTCTCCACACACTTGGAATTGTGGCATGGAGAAAAATCTTGTTGTAATGTCCCTTCAAATTTACGCATGAATGGCACAATAAAACGTTTTAAAACATCTATGTATTTGGATGAATTCATCATACCATCAACAGGAAATAAGCGCCCTGTACCATCAGCTGTAAAAAAGCCTCAAAACATCTGTTTTTGAGGGTGTTTTACAGTTTGTTGAATATGATCAGCTCGCAATGGTTCATTTTTGCTTCTTCTAACAACACTTGCTCTGTACCCTTGAACTAAAAGATGGGTTTCATCACTGAAAATTACCTTTTTCCACTGGCTAGATGACCAAGATTTATTTATTATATACTAAAACTGGTTTGAATCACTGACTGGTAACCAACTTATGATTTTACTTAAAAAATGCTTTGTCCCAATTAATTTGCACAGCACTGTATGACATCAATATAGTAATAGTACCTATGACATTTGTACAGGACCTATGATATCAGCTTGGGACTTGTGATATCAGCTCGGGATTTATGACATCAGTACAGGACCTATGACATCAATATAGTACCTACGATATCAGTACAGGACCTATGATATCAATATATTACCTACGATATTAGTACAGGACCTATGATATCAATATATTACCTACGATATCAGTACAGGACTTATGATATCAGCTCAGGATTTATGACATCAGTACAGGACCAATAACATCAGTACAGGACCAATAACATCAGTACAGGACCTATGACATTAGTACAGGACCTATGACATTCATGTCAACAGTAATGGAAATTTAAAAAATAACTTAATATTGGGAATATAGAGTGAAACAGATTTTCCAGTAGCTAAGATATTTATATATAAAGTACAGTTGGTGATTTTGGATCACTATTGATTATTTAAGGGAAGTGTCTCTATGGAGCGATAAAACCCCTTTGACACTGCTCATTGATTTTACTTAATGGGAATCTGACACAACAATCCAACTATCCAGGATTATAAAAAAATATGTATTTTTGTCTAGAAATAGCCTAACTTTTGTTTTTATGAGCTGTTTGGATTTTACACCTCATCTTAATTTAAGGTTAAGCTGCAATACCAAACACAACCTGTGATCAAGAGTGGTGCAATAGAGGGAAAAGAGGGAGAATTTCTTTTCTTTTTTTTTTTTTTAATTCAAATGATAGACAGACAACCCTTTTACATCTATTTCCTTAAAGTTGTTAGGGGCACTCCGACTTTGATAGCAAAATGTAATATCTTTCATCCTTCCTTAATTCTGTGTATTTGTATTTTGTGTGTTTTCTGTCTTTATAGTTTAAGAAAAAAATGGTAAATCAGAATTTTAATTTTGTCTCCATAAATGATTTTCTTAAAGTAGAACACGGGAGGGAGGGAGAGCTGGGAGGTTGCTTCTCTGAGGTGTCAAAGCTTTTCTGCTGCTTCATCCTCAAATCTGGATATCTTTTGTCGTTCCGAACGTATATTTCCTCCTATCGTTTTTCTTTCAAGCCTCTTTGTTTGATCTTCTCCCTGATCTTGGTTTGTCTTGATAATTAAGCAACAGGTGCCTGTTTAAAGAATTGTTTCATAAGAGTTAAGGATCTTTTATGTCTGTGGTTTTGATCTAACATCCACATTCACAAGCAACTTTTATTCGTGACATAATAAGTTTATATAATATCATTTTTTCTTGTGGATCCATGATACATATATACTGTGGCTTGTAAAAGTTTGGGCACCCTTGATCAACATTACTTTTATTGGGAACAGTTAAGCGAGTTAAAGATGAAATTATCTCTAAAAGGCCTAACGTTAAATATGACACATTTCCCTTGTATTTTAGGCAAAAATATATACACATTTTCATTTATTAAATTTTAAAAATTACAAAACAAAAAATGGGTGTATGCAATATTTTGTATGGTTAATACCTAGTAGGACCCGCTTTTGCAAGTATCACAGCTTGTAAATGTTTTTTGTAGCCATCCAACAGTCTTTCAATTCTTGTTTGATGGATTTTCATCCATTCTTCCTTTGGAAATTCTTCCAGTTCTGTGAGATTCCTGGGTCATCTTGCATGCACTGCTATTTGAGGTCTAGACACAGATTTTCATTGATGTTCAGATCAGGGGACTGTGAGGGCCATTGTACCTTCAGCTTGTGCCTTATGAGGTTGTATATTGTGGATTTTGATGTGTATTTAGGATCATTATGCAATTGTAGAAACCATCCTCTTTCCAACTTCAGCTTTTTTTTACAGATGGTGTTATGTTTGCATCAAGAATTTGTTGAAATTTCATTTAATTCATTCTTCCCTTTACTCGTGAAATGTTCACTGTACCATTGGCTGCAACACAACCCCAAAGCATGATTGATATACCCCCATGCTCAAATGGTTGGCGAGATGTTATTTTCCTGAAATTCTGTATCCTTTCTTCTCCACACATACCTTTGATCTATTTTAACCTTATCGGTCCTCCAGACTTGTTTCCAAAATGCATGAAGCTTGTTTAAATGTTCTCTTGCATACTTCTGAAGACAAAATTTTATGGTGAGGATGCAGGAGAGGTTTTCTTCTGATGACCCTTCTATGAAGGCCATATTTGTGCAGGTGTCTCTGAACAGTAGAACAATGTACCAAAACTCCAGAGGCTGCTAAATCTTTCTGAAGATCTTTTGCTGTCAAACAAGGGGTTCTAATTTTCCTCTCTAGCAATCCTAGGAGCAACAGTCACTGAAATTTTTCTAGGTCTTCCAGAGCTTATCTTGACCTCCACTGTTCCTGTTAACGGCCATTTCTTAATTACATTTCGAACTGAGGAAATGGCAACTTGAAAATGCTTTGCTGTCTTCTTATAGCCTTCTCCTGCTTTGTAGGCCTCCACCATTTTAATTTTCAGAGTGCTAGGCAGCTGCTTAGAATTACTCATGCTGTTTTTTGGCACAAGGTTAGAAGAAGCTGGGTTTGTATAAAGCTGGGAAATTTACATCACCTGGCCTTTCCTAACGATGACAGTAAACAAGCCACAAGCCTAACAGGCTAATTAAGGTCTGAAAGCTTGGTCAAAGCTGTCTGAGCATACAAATCTCCAAGGGTGTCCAAAGTTTTCCACCAGACCATTTTCCTTTTTTAATTTTTAAAATGTAAAAAATGACAATATAATTTTTTTTTTTTTCCTGCCTAAAATACAAGCAAATGTGTCAACTTCAACTTTAGGTCTTTCAGAGATAGTTTCATCTTCAACTTTCTAACTGTTCAAAATTTTGACCAGGGGTGCCCAAGCTATTACACGCCACTGTGTGTGTGTGTGTGTATATGTGTATATATATATATATATATATATATATATATATATATATATATATATATATATATACACTCACTGGCCACTTTATTAGGTACACCTGTCCAACTTCTTGTTAACACTTAATTTCTAATCAGCCAATCACATGGCGGCAACTCAGTGCATTTAGGCATGTAGACATGGTCAAGACAATCTCCTGCTGTTCAAACCGAGCATCAGTATGGGGAAGAAAGGTGATTTGAGTGCCTTTGAACGTGGCATGGTTGTTGGTGCCAGAAGGGCTGGTCTGAGTATTTCAGAAACTGCTGATCTACTGGGATTTTCACGCACAACCATCTCTAGGGTTTACAGAGAATGGTCCGAAAAAGAAAAAAAATCCAGTGAGCGGCAGTTCTGTGGGCGGAAATGCCTTGTTGATGCCAGAGGTCAGAGGAGAATGGGCAGACTGGTTCGAGCTGATAGAAAGGCAACAGTGACTCAAATCGCCACCCGTTACAATCAAGGTAGGCCTAAGAGCATCTCTGAACGCACAGTGCGTCGAACTTTGAGGCAGATGGGCTACAGCAGCAGAAGACCACACCGGGTACTACTCCTTTCAGCTAAGAACAGGAAACTGAGGCTACAATTTGCACAAGCTCATCGAAATTGGACAGTAGAAGATTGGAAAAACGTTGCTTGGTCTGATGAGTCTCGATTTCTGCTGCGACATTCGGATGGTAGGGTCAGAATTTGGCGTAAACAACATGAAATCTTTGGGATGTGGTGGAACGGGAGATTCGCATCAGGGATGTGCAGCCGACAAATCTGCGGCAACTGTGTGATGCCATCATGTCAATATGGACCAAAATCTCTGAGGAATGCTTCCAGCACCTTGTTGAATCTATGCCATGAAGAATTGAGGCAGTTCTGAAGGCAAAAGGGGTCCAACCCGTTACTAGCATGGTGTACCTAATAAAGTGGCCAGTGAGTGTGTATATATATATATATATATATATATATATATATATATATATATATATATATATATATATACACAAAAAATAAATAACTAGATCTATAGATATAGATATTTATTTCTTGTTTTTTTACTGACTTATCTAGCAGCATTAATTCCACAGCGCTTTATAGACATTACTTGCACTGTCCCCATTGGGGCTCACAATCTGGATTCCTTATAAGCATGTCATTATATCTTTTTATATATACACTGCTCAAAAAAATAAAGGGAACACTAAAATTCCACATCCTAGATATCAATGAATGAAATATTCCAGTTGTAAATTTTATTCATTACATAGTGGAATGTGTTGAGAACAATAAAACATAAAAAATCACAACTAATTTCCAACAGAGGTCTGGAGTTGGAATGATGCTCAAAATCAAAGTGGAAAATGAAGTTACAGGCTGATCCAACTTCAGTGGAAATGCCTCAAGAAAAGAAAATGCTCAGTAGTGTGTGTGGCCTCCATGTGCCTGTATGACCTCCCTACAATGCCTGGGCATGCTCCTGATTAGGCGGCTGATGGTTTCCTGAGGGATCTCCTCTCAGACAGCAACTAAAGCATCCACCAACTCCTGGACAGTCTGTGGTGCAACGCGACGTTGGTGGATGGTGCAAGACATGATGTCCCAGATGTGTTCAATCGGATTCAGGTCTGGGGAACGGGCGGGCCAGTCCATAGCTTCAATGCCTTCATCTTGCAGGAACTGCTGACACTCCAGCCACATGAGGTCTGGCATTGTCCTGCTTTAGGAGGAACCCGGGGCCAACCGCACCAGCACATGGTCTCACAAGAGATCTGAGGATCTCATCTCGGTACCTAATGGTAGTCAGGCTACCTCTGGCGAGCACATGGAGGGCTGTGCGGCCCTCCAAAGAAATGCCACCCTACACCATTACTGAGCCTCTGCCAAACCGGTCATGCTGAAGGATGTTGCAGGAAGCAGATCGCTCTCCACGGCATCTCCAGACTCTGTCACATCTGTCACATGTGCTCAGTGTGAATGCAGCGCCCCCACCGCCGCAGGACCGAGGGGTACCCGGTACCGGGCCTCTGAGTCTCTGCTCTGGGGTTGTCACAGTGGCTAGGCCCGGTCCGTGACCCTGCTGGTGGGGAGGAGACGTACAGTGAATGATAGAAGTGGATGGTGGTAGTGCAGTGTTGCGGTGCAGTGCCGTTCGCAGTAAATAACAAGGACACAGGGGTGCAGTCTCTTTTACCTTTACTGAAGATCTCTGGGTCCTCAGTCCGGATTCCGGATAACCAGGCTGCGCAAGTCCGACCGGTCCAATGGCACCTCCAGAGTTCTCTTCGCAGGTGGAAATCTGTGCCTACCTGCTAGCGCTATGTGTTGCGGTCCTTCCCTGCTGTGCTTACGGAAAGTCCCCACAACTGTTGTGTCTGTTTCTTAAGTTCCCTCACAACTCGATTAGATGATGTTCTGCTAATCCTCCGTCCCACCCTGATGTTACGGTTAGGACGGCACCCGTTTGACGGGTAGGCTTGGAGCTCTTCTGGGACCCTAGAGTCGCCCCTCTCCACAAGTTGCCCCCCAAGACTGCATAGGTGATTTAGGTGAGACAGCCCGCCTGAGACTGACTGTCCTGCCGTAGGTTTGAAGTATTGCCTGAAGCTGTATATAGAAATACTTCCTCGGCGTTCCGGCCGCCGGTTGTGCGCCTCAGTAGGATGTTGCCTCGGTCTTACAGCACGACTCCTACTGGTATTCTCCTTCTTACTTTGATCTCGTTTCTCACTCAGCACAATATATCTCGCTTCTGATCCTTCCTTAGGGCACCGCCGCTATGCTGAGCAGGCACGGTCCCTTGACGTTCCTTCAAGTTGCCAGGCCTCTGTCAGGATCCCACCCCTGACAGGGACCCTACCGAATCTTCCCCCACAACACCCTCTGCCATAAGGTGTTGTCTGGTTCCAACCCAGTCAGCTTTCTCCCTCACTTCCTGCCTGACCCCCAGTTTTACCAGTATGTGAGGAGTGGCCTAATGAATAGAACCCTTAGCTCCCCCTGGAGGCCCGGCTGTGAAATGTATTGGTGTCTGTGATACCTGGTCAGATGAACTCCTTCAGTGCCATCAGACGTACCATGGCTCCCCTTAGTGGCGGAGCCACAGTACTGCAACGACCAGGACTCTGGGGCGCTGCACTCCCCCCCGGTTAAATCCAGTACTCCGGGACTGGGAAGAAAACAACAATACAGGTTAGCAAAAGACATACAATTTTGAAAATGCAATAACTATAAGTAAGCTTGAACAGAGCTTCCCTTTATGGGAGGTGAGGACACTTGAACGTTACAAACGTAGTTAAACATTATAAATTACAGGCTATAAGTAACTCCTGTTACCCAACCGGGTATTCTACTCAGTGCAAAACTTGAACAATAAGTTAACATTGCCTTTAAGGACGTACACTTCCTATCCACTAAAGACTTACTTATAAAACATTATAATATTAATTAACTCTTTTTCTTTCATTCTCCTTCATTATATCTGCAGGACCGCCTGTCCTAACGGCACCAGACCTACTGCCTCTCCTTTCTTTACAGGACCGCCCCTTTCAGCCCGGGCCTACTGCCTTTTCAACTACTATACACAGTATAGAACATAACATTTACTTTCAGGTTGAAATCACTGAGCCATCCCTACATGGCTCCTAAGAGAACTCTCTGACCAACCCGTACGGGTTTTAGCAGCAACATGATGAAAACAGTTAACTTATTCACAGTCATTAAAGCATTTTTGCTTACTTTAACCATTCTGGAGGCAGCACCGGTGGAGGCAACCCCTTTGGGTATTGCTAACCGCCCGGTACTGCATAAGGGGGTCTGTTATCCCAACTGGGAGTCTGGGTACCCACAGTCTTCAATTCTGGAGCAGCACGCGCACCACCCACCTGAAGAGGTGTCTCCTTGGCCACGAGGGTGGTGGAGGTGACAATGCTGCATGTCGTGGTCTTGACCATAGTGCACGTGGGGGTGACCTCGGTGGTCCTGGTAATGACCAGGGGCTGTCCACAAGGGGGCACCTTCGCTACAGGGGTCAGCTTCACTGGCACCTTAATCGGGGGTTTCTCAGGGGTCTGCCTCTTGCGAACATTCAGGGCAAACCACCCCTTTTCCCCAAAGTGCCTGGTGTACGAGACTTCATCCCCCGGGTAGAGATCTCGGTCTGGGTGGCCCTCTCTGAGATGCGACTCGACGTCTCTGCGGTTTACAAACACCTCTGCATACAGACCTGGCTCTTTAATGAAGCCCCAGCCTCCGCGGAGCCTGAAGGTGACGATGGTACCCTGCCTGCGCAGGGCCTGGTGAGCGGTGGGGTCCTTGCGGGCCCGATCCTTGGCTGCCAAATCTTTCTGGTGGTAGGCCTCTAGCCCGGCCTGGTATTCTTTCTGTTTCTCCTCCCATTGCTGCTCTAGCTGGACCTGGTATTCTTCCCAGCTTAGGGCCTGCACCATCTCTCCCTCCTGGGTCTTCACCCTGGGGAACCACATAAGGTTGGATCCTGGGTTCACCCAACGGCACACTGTGCGCTCTGCATGGACCTCACACAGCAAGGCAGTGGGTGGAATCGGGGCCTTCAGGCGATGTTCCATACCCGTGGGCTCCTCCCATGGCAACAAGCGCTGAAGTCTATGGGTTCCGAGGGGAGGGGGTGCTGCAACGGGGCCCACTAGCAGGTCCTCAGCCGGCGGGACAGGGTCGGCGGACTCACCAGCTAATGCAGGTTCCTCCTGTGCGGCGGATTCCTCTGGCGGTGTCAGCGAGGATCGCGGCAGCAGTATCAGATCCGATGCCGGAAGACTGCTTTCCGGCGCTGCCTGGTGCGGAGCCTGGGCCTTCACGTTCAGCTGAAGGAGCTGGTCGATTAAGCTCTCCATCTCGGCCTGCAGGAGTTCGGTGCTGTCCGCGGAGAACTGGCTGCTGCGCTCATCCGGGTAGTTGGGGGAGACTTCCGCTTCAACCCCACTTTCGGGTCCAGAGCTCCTGGCTATGGCGTCCTCCACGTGAGTCGCTTCCTGGTTCTTTTCCCGCTCTCTCCTTCGTGGGCGGTTTCGTTTTCTCTGTCTCCGCCCTCCATTGAGGATCAGGAGGCGGATCTCTGCTGCTGATGGACATGTCCTCACGGTGCAGAAGTATTTAGACTGGGCGGCCATTGTCCTTCGCGCTCTCCAGCTTGTCTACGCCTACTCCACGCCCCTCTTCTCCTCCTGCGCTCTCCTCAGCGCTGTAATGGCGGCGGATTTTGGTGGCAAATGGCACAGCACAGTCCTTGCAATAAAGTACAGTCCAAGCACAGTAAATCACAGTTCCAAGGCACACATGACCTGATTCTTCAGGCTTAAGTAGATCCTGTTCGTGACGCCAAGTTTTGCAGCGCCCCCACCGCCGCAGGGCCGAGGG
The DNA here is from genome assembly GCF_051348905.1 of Ranitomeya variabilis. Taxonomy (NCBI): domain Eukaryota; kingdom Metazoa; phylum Chordata; class Amphibia; order Anura; family Dendrobatidae; genus Ranitomeya; species Ranitomeya variabilis. The sequence goes on from NC_135235.1 coordinate 571,076,909, forward strand.
GTACCCGGTACCGGGCCTCTGAGTCTCTGCTCTGGGGTTGTCACGGTGGCTAGGCCTGGTCCGTGACCCTGCTGGTGGGGAGGCGACGTACAGTGAATGATAGAAGTGGATGGTGGTAGTGCGGTGTTGCGGTGCAGTGCCGGTCGCAGTAAATAACAAGGACACTGGGGTGCAGTCTCTTTTACCTTTACTGAAGATCTCTGGGTCCTCAGTCCGGATTCCGGATAACCAGGCTGCGCATGTCCGACCGGTCCAATGGCACCTCCAGAGTTCTCTTCGCAGGTGGAAATCTGTGCCTACCTGCTAGCGCTATGTGTTGCGGTCCTTCCCTGCTGTGCTTACGGAAAGTCCCCACAACTGTTGTGTCTGTTTCTTAAGTTCCCTCACAACTCGATTAGATGATGTTCTGCTAATCCCCCGTCCCACCCTGATGTTACGGTTAGGACGGCACCCGTTTGACGGGTAGGCTCGGAGCTCTTCCGGGACCCTAGAGTCGCCCCTCTCCACAAGTTGCCCCCCAAGACTGCATAGGTGATTTAGGTGAGACAGCCCGCCTGAGACTGACTGTCCTGCCGTAGGTTTGAAGTATTGCCTGAAGCTGTATATAGAAATACTTCCTCGGCGTTCCGGCCGCCGGTTGTGCGCCTCAGTAGGATGTTGCCTCGGTCTTACAGCACGACTCCTACTGGTATTCTCCTTCTTGCTTTGATCTCGTTTCTCACTCAGCACAATATATCTCGCTTCTGATCCTTCCTTAGGGCACCGCCGCTATGCTGAGCAGGCACGGTCCCTTGACGTTCCTTCAAGTTGCCAGGCCTCTGTCAGGATCCCACCCCTGACAGGGACCCTACCGAATCTTCCCCCACAACACCCTCTGCCACAAGGTGTTGTCTGGTTCCAACCCAGTCAGCTTTCTCCCTCACTTCCTGCCTGACCCCCAGTTTTACCAGTATGTGAGGAGTGGCCTAATGAATAGAACCCTTAGCTCCCCCTGGAGGCCCGGCTGTGAAATGTATTGGTGTCTGTGATACCTGGTCAGATGAACTCCTTCAGTGCCATCAGACGTACCATGGCTCCCCTTAGTGGCGGAGCCACAGTACTGCAACGACCAGGACTCTGGGGCGCTGCATGAACCTGCTTTCATCTGTGAAAAGCACAGGGCGCCAGTGCCGAATCTGCCAATCCTGGTGTTCTGTAGCAAAGCGTCCTGCACGGTGTTGAGATGTGAGCACAACCCCCATCTGTGGGCGTTGGGCACTCAGACCATCCTCCTGGAGTCGATTTCTAACCGTTTGTGCAGACACATGCACATTTGTGGCCTGCTGGAGGTCACATTGTAGACCTCTAGCAGTGCTCCTCCTGTTCCTCCTTGCATAAAGGCTGAAGTAGCGGTCCTGCTGCTGGGTTGTTGCCCTCTTACGGCCCCTTCCACATCTCCTGGTGTACTGGCATGTTTCCTAGTAGCGCCTCTGTACATTACGCTGAGAGACACAGCAAACCTTCTTGCCACAACTCACATTGATGTGCCATCCTGGATGAGCTGCACTACCTGAGCCACTTGTGTGGGTTGTACAGTCCGCCTCTTGCTACCACGAGTGTGAAAGCACAACCAACATTCAAAAGTGACCAAAACATCAGCAAGAAAGCATTGGTACTGAGATGTCGTCTTTTGTCCCCACCTGCAGAACCACTCCTTTATTGAGTGTGTCTAGATAATTGCCAATAATTTCCATCTGTTGTCTATTCCATTTGCACAACAGCATGTGAAATTGATTGTCAAACAGTGTTGCTTCCTAAGTGGACAGTTTGATTTCACAGAAGTTTGATTTACTTGGAGTTATATTCTGTTGTTTAAGCGTTCCCTTTATTTTTTTGAGCAGTGTATAAATATGTTATATATATATCTATATATATAAGAGGCATCGTGATTACTCGCTAATCCCGCCCCCTGCACAATAGATCTGCCCCCACATCACCACACATAATCCCGCCCCCACTCCATTACCACACATAATTCCGCCCTCACCACATTACCACACACAATCCCGCCCCCACCACATTACCACACACAATCCCACCCCCCACCACATTACCACACACAATCCCGCCCCCCACCACATTACCACACATAATCCCGACTCCACCACTTTGCCACACACAATCCGCACCACATCACCACACATAATCCCGCCCCACCACATCACCACACATAATCCCGCCCCCCACCACATTACTACACATAATCCTGCCCCCAACCACATTACCACATATAATCCCGCCCCCACCACATTACCACACATAATCCTGCCCCCCCAACACATCACCACAGATAATCGCACCCCCATCACATTACCACACATAATCCCACCCCCACCACATTACCACACATAATCCCGCCCCCCCACCACATTACCACAATTATTGTTATTAACTTCATTTTAAGTTAATTTACCACCTGTGTAAGCGCTATTGAATGTTGTCATTATTTACTTTAGTTTAATAACCAGCAGTGTTAATTAGATAGTAATGAGCGTGCCGAGCGTTAGCTGGCTGGAAACAGCTAGTATATATATATATATATAACCAAAACAATAGACAAATTGTAGAACAGCACAGCCCGAGTGTCCAGGGAGCACTAAATGTGTACTTCAATTATTAGCTGGTTACCCGATGGCTAATCAGAGGTGCTCGCGTGATATAAAGAATTAAATCATGTACAAGTCACAGAACAAACGCGGCAGCACTCACCGATCCTGGAGTTAGAAATTCCTTTAATCAGGCATGTAGAAAAAAACATCTTCACGGCTCGGGGGTGTTAGGCAGTGAAAGGAGTGTGCAGGAGTTGACGACGGCCGTTTCACGCTAGAAACAGTGCTTCTACGGGTCCCCATTACTCGACTTTCCCCTCTCCAGTCCATCCTTAATGCAGCAGCCAGGATTGTCCATCTAGCTAATCGGTATTCAGACATGTCTGCTCTTTGCCAGTCGTTACACTGGCTGCCCACTCATTATAGAATCCAATTCAAAGTACTTGTTCTCACCCACGAAGCTCTCCACAGTGCGGCACCCCCTTACATCTCCTCCCTCATTTCGGGCTATCGGCCTAACCGACCGCTGCGCTCTGCAAACAACTTTCGACTAACCTCTGCACTAATCCGTACCTCCCACTCTCGACACCAAGACTTCTCCCGTGCTGCGCCAATCCCCTGGAATACTCTACCCCAAGATATTAGGACCATCAACAATTTGCATAGTTTTAGGTGCTCCCTCAAAACACATTTGTTCAGAGCGGCCTATCACGTTCCCTAATGAAAGTCATTTTATGTTTGTGTGTGTGGGTATGTAGCCTACTTACTACTTCCATCTATCCCCCACCCCCTGAAGATGGCTGGACCATCATTGTATATACACCTGTACTTTGTATCTTCCCCACTTCATTGTAGATTGTAAGCTGTCACGAGCAGGGTCGTCTTATTTTGCCTTAATTATTGTATTGTTAACGTTGTTACTTATGACTGTTGTGTTTGAAACTGTTAAACTGTAAAGCGCTGAGAAATGTGTTGGCGCTATATAAATAAAGATTCTTATTTATTATTATTATTATTATTATTATTATTATCTTACAGACATGGATCACTTCACTCCATTTCCCACTTCTTGCAAATGTAAGAAGATGGAAATGTTGCCCATGTTACCCTTTGAATTGAAGACACATTTAATGTTTTAATGCATTTGAATGTGTAACGTGTTTAGTGTCCTATGTTATTAGTAATAGACCTGTAGTCTCTCCAACAGTAGGGAGTTAATAAGGACAGTTAGGGATAACGGTTGGGACTAACCCACAGATGGAGGGGCTAAGGTGAGGGGACAAATGAAGTTTCCTGTTAGGAAGGCAGGTAGAGCCCAGCGTGTAGCAGAAACAGACCTATGGTCTGACCAGTGAACAGAGTCGCTTGAATTGGGTGTCCCTGAAGTGAGCGGAGACAGAGGCAATGGATAGCGAGATCCAGAGTAGAGACGAGGCAAAGTGATAGTCGGAATGAGGATTTTACCAAAGATGGGATCCGAGGGAGGAGGCTTAGCTTAACGTTCGTAAGTTCACAAGCCAAAAACCTAATTGGAAACATTTCAGCAGTGTATCGCGAGATAAAGAAAATGCCCCAGGCTGTAGTTCCAAGGCGTCGACAAACAGAGAAGCTAAAGGCTATAGTGGCAAAAGTACTGTAGCTCCCCTAAGGGAAAAAGAATGTGAATTGAAGTGCAGGACTCTTGTTGACTGGACTGTGGTGCCGTTTTTGGGGACAAGGAAAGCTCCAGAAGCAGTGTGAAGGCAGAGGAAATAGCTGAGGCGTAATCGAGTGCGTTTAGGAAAGGAAAGAGAGAATGTGTATGACGATATTCCATGTCTTAAGAGAAATGTCCATGAAGTTTTGTACTCTGTATCCACTGTACATACCTGTCCCTATGTTGATGTTTTGAAAAAGACAGTTTATTTTTGAGTGGTCTCCCTCACTGAACTTTACAACATCTGGTTCTGGTCAGCCGAAGTCACCAGCATCATGTGACCTGCAAGGGCATAGCGCCCCATAGACAAAGCCCACACAACCAGCCAGGTCCCCCATTTTCATGTAACATGCCAGGGCGTGGAAGACATTGCCCACTGCTACCCCCGCGCTACATTACACTAACAATTGTTATCTCTGTGGCTTCGAAATGAGGGCTGTAATGCGCACCAAAGTTCAAATTTGAAGATTTTTGGAATTCTTTACATTATTTGCGCCATTCTGTGATTGCTTTTGTAATGAATGTACTGATACCATACTCATACCCACTAAAATCGCACACTATTATCTTCTCCTGAAATGAGCTGAATCAATGCAAAATGTCAGTCGGTGAAAGTGATGGAAGAAAAAATATAGAAATGAAAGTTTCAAAAGAGAAACTGCAATCTGTGCTTTAATTTCTGAATGTCAAAGAATGCAACATTGAATACATTTTATCTGAGAACCTTGAAACTTACCTTGGCAGCAAGCAATTACAGTTGCTTTTCCATTCCGTTTCCTCTCCGTCTGTCATACAAAAAAAAAACCGATGTGTGTCTTTTTCTTTTTAGTAGAAATATAAAAATATAACATCACAGTACATCTAATTAATGGTGTGCCAGACTCGGTGCAGGGAACGATTGTGTTGTGTAGGAGAAATTATAAGCAGCGGGCCATTCACTCAGAGATCCGGAATAAATATTTAACATGCCCGCTCTTCATTACTTCTCATTATTTCTTTAGTAGTAGACATTTCTGCACAAAGACACAAACTTGGAGCCATTATGCTGGGGGAGATGGGAATTTGGAAGCAAAGCATGGCTTGCTGGCCAGTGTCGCTACAAGAAGTTCACTCTATGGAATTGGACATAAGCCTTAGGTCGTTTTCATAAAAGTGTGCACCACATTATGGATGAAAGTCCTTGCCCGTCCACAGGTCTAAGGGTCCTACAGCTTCTTCTGAAAGTGCTCTAAGGATTACATGGCCGGCCATACCTGCCCATGAGGGTATCAAATTGTTGCTCCAATTGGAATGACCTAAATATGTAATTTGATTCTTTTTCTGCCCTATTTTTGGAGTTGAATGCATAAAATAACTATTCTCAGTTAGATATAATCCAAGGAAATGGTACGTGTCAGAATAAGTAAACTTCAGTGTGTGTTCACACGCTGCAGAAAGTTCTGCAACTGACCAGTTCATGTGAAACAATCATATTCAGATGACCGGAAGCGATTTGCAGCTTCAGAATTATGGGAATTCAATAATGACGAGCGAACATGCTCGGATAATGTCTTATCCCAGCATGCTCGGGTGTTATCCGGGTATCTCGGGCTTGCTCGTATATTATGTTCCAGTCCCCGTGGCTGCATGATTTGCGTCTGTTAGACAGCCTTAATACATGGGGATTGCCTGTTTGTTATCACACCCTTGCATAAGACGTTATCCGAGCACGTTCGCTCATCACTAGAATTCACCCATAAGTGAATTGATAGGATTAGGTTGGATTGCGATAGTGTAGCCAATAAATCCACTTGATTTGGGGTAGGGTAGACCGACAGTATTTTCTCCCTTCTGAGAGAATCAGGCTGATTATGCTAATCACACCTTGATCAGAGTGTGATCCTATTTTCCTCAGATATGGAAAAGATAGAAAAACAAAATCCTTTATCAGAGCGCAGTCTGATTTTCTTGACAGACTCATTGACTTGCATTGCTGATTTTTGGATGCAAATCATGCATGCTGCTTTTTTTTTTTTCTTCAGACATGCAAACGGACCCATAGAATAACACTGGTCCAAGTAGGATCCGATGTTTTGTAGGACCATAAATATGGTCGTCGTCACGAGTCCTTATAGTGGCAATAATTTCGGAGTCATTATCAAGCCAAATTCACACGTCCATATAACACGGACAGTGCTCAGATCAGAATATCTGACCTGACCACCTATCCTCCTGTCCTGAGCTAACACCCATATACATAACTGCTCTGGTCAGGAAACCCAGTGGTCGGGTCAGGTAGTTCGATGCAAGCACTTTTCACGGACGTGTGTAACCAGCCTTACTATTATTATTTTTTTTCCTTTGTGTTTTATGTTTAGGCTACTTCACAAAAACATTTTTGATTTTTTTCTCCGGGATGGCGATACCCTTTGAAGTTTAAAAATATAGCGGTGGATCTGATAAGGGTATATTCACATGTTGAAAAAATTAATGACGAATTGGCCGCTCGTATAAATTGAAGCCTTTATAGAACCCACACATGTTCAGTACATTATCACATTGCCCATTTATCTGCTACCCCTTACCATCAGATGACCTGCCACAGCAGCAGCAGTGCTAATTTACTATATTCTTTCCCGTAAAAGTTTCCAGACCATCAAGTTCCAGACTATGGGCATTTGTTCTGGAATTGTATTTTTCATTGTTTTTTTTGTTGTTGTTGCACTATAATATAGAATGGAAAGAAAAGAAAATCACTGTGACAGTAGACCGGTAAATATCCCTATGGTGTGAATGCATGGGGCTCTTTGGTCTTTTTTTCTTCTGTTTGATCCATGATTGCTTTGGATTGGAGAGAGACACACTTGTGGTTCTATTGCCTTAAAGCCATATTGCAATATTGAAAAAATGTCAGCACGAGACCCCTCATCTTTCCCCTACAGTGCTCATACCTCCTAATTGCCCTGCGTTCAATGTGTGCGGATCAGCTCTGAATGAAACCCTGACAATAGTTGCTTAGGGTTATAATCAGGGTTTTGTGCTGTGGGCTTATAACTCAATTTTCCGCTGTGCAATCCAGCCATGATTGGCTCTGGTTCCTGTGTTTCTCGCTTTGCTTTTCCAAGATATCGGCAATAAAATATATTAGTGCAAGACAGCAAAGGCAACCAAGTAAAAAAAGAGCTGCTAATCTCGTTTATTACATCAACTTGATACCTGCCCTGTAGGATTTTCTGCCCTGTTTTTCGAATTCCAGGCAATCAATGGATAAAAGGGTGGGGGGAGAAATAAAAAGCAAATTGCACCCCATTTTATCCCACTTAACACGCTGATTCCCACACTCATGCACTTAACATCGGTCTTGATCCTGCAGTCCAGTCTCTGTAAATGGAAAGAATAGCAATATCCTGTCTGTGTTTTCTGTATCCATGGTAGAAAATTACTGATTCACAGATCACATGAAAATCGGTATAATATGTTGAAAAATATGCAACAAAAGGCCCCATTCATGAAGCATACATTATCAAAGTGTCAACAGGGAGACCAAAAGAGTGTCCTGTTAGCTGGGTTCAGATGACTGTATGAAATTCATCCATTTTTTTTCTTGTCCATGGTGTTCCGTATGTCTGTTTATGCAGATTGCCTCTTCAGAGAAGAGAACTTGAACTCTAGCTCCACCTATTGGAAATATCAATCCTAAATGTCTCTATCAATCCTTTAACGAGCCTTGCCACAAGACATAGGATGAAAGTCAAACCAGAATTTCAATTTGCAGACACGTGTTTCAGGGTGTTGCCCCTCCTCAGAGCAAAGCATGAGATCTGATTTGGCTGTACGAGAGGCTTTTGATTGGGGTCTAAGGGGAATGTTTCCCCTTGTGGAGAATGACATGCCAGTAAGGAAACTATTAGACCATGCAATTCTCCTCAGGGAAATTAAATATGCAAATTACCTCTTCAGAGAGGAACAGGACTTGAACTTTAATGTCACCTATTGGAAATAGCAATTGACACTTTTAGGGGAGGCAACATACTGAAACACGTGTCTGCAAATAGGAGAAAGGCCAAACCAGAATCTCTAAGTCATGTAGCAAGCCTCATTAAAGGGTCGATATTGACTTTCAGGCTTGATATTTCAAATAAGTGGCACTAGAGTACAAATCCTCTTTGAAGAGGCAATTTGCATATTTATTTTCGGAGAGTAGCACTGCATGGCCTATAATGTCTCCTTACACTGGCATGTCAGGCATGTCACTCTCCACAAAGAGAAATGTTACCCCTCTCATCCCTTGGCATCACAGACTTGGCCCTATCCTGGATCTCGTCATAACTAACAGACCGGACATTCAGCCTCTCCCATTCGCACACCACCTCCTCACCTCGTCCCCTATCTGTCAGAGTTCCGCAAGGTTCAGTCCTAGGGCCCCTGCTCTTCTCCATTTACACCTTTGGCCTGGGACAGCTCATAGAATCTCACGGCTTTCAGTATCATCTCTATGCTGATGACACACAGATCTACATCTCTGGACTTTCAGTATCATCTCTATGCTGATGACACACAGATCTACATCTCTGGACCAGATATCACCTCCCTACTAACCAGAATCCCACAATGTCTGTCCGCTATTTCATCCTTCTTCTCCACTAGATTTCTAAAACTTAATATTGGACAAAACAGAATTCATCATCGTTCCCCCATCTCATGCCACCCCCCCAATGGACCTATCCATTACAGTAAATGGATGCCCACTCTCCTCAGTCCCACAAGCTTGCTGCCTCGGTGTAATCATTGACACTGATTTCTCCTTCAAACCACATATCCAAGTTTCCACTTCCTGCTGCCTTCAACTCAAAAATATTTCCCGGATCCGTACATTCCTCAACCAAGAATCTGCAAAAACCCTAGTCCATGCCCTCATCATCTCCCACATTGACTACTGCAACCTCCTGCTCTATGGCTTCCCCTCGAACACTCTCGCACCCCTCCAGTCTATTCTAAACTCTGCTGCCTGACTAATCCACCTGTCCCCCCGCTATTCCCCGGCCTCTCACCTCTGTCAATCCCTTCACTGGCTCCCCATTACCCAACGAATCCAGTTCAAAACCCTAACCATGACGTACAAAGCAATCCACAATCTGTCTCCTCCATACATCTGTGACCTCGTCTCCCGGTACTTACCTGCACGCAACCTCCGATCCTCACAAGATCTCCTTCTCTACTCCCCTCTTATCTCCTCTTCCCACAATCGCATACAGGACTTCTCCCGTGCTTCCCCCATACTATGGAACTCTCTACCCCAACATATCAGACTCTCGCCTACCGTGAAAACCTTCAAAAAGAACCTGAAGACCTACCTCTTCCGACAAGCCTACAACTTGCAGTAACCACGGATAGACCAAACCACTGCACAACCATCTCTACCCTCACCTATTGTATCCTCACCCATCCCTTGTAGATTGTGAGCCCTCGCGGCAGGGTCCTCTCTTCTCATGTACCAGTCGTGACTTGTATTGATTAAGATTATTGTACTTGTTTTTTATAATGTAAAGCGCCATGGAATAAATGGCGCTATAATAATAAATAATAATATGTCCGTTTTTCACTGCTTTATTTTGATATCAGTATAACAGCTATTTTTTACATCCACCATTAAAAAATTATAAAAGTCACAATTCAGTTTCTTATACAAACTCTGCAATGGATCTATTAAAAAGAGATGCCATAAGGATGATGTCTGTTCTTTTTTATTCTTTTACATGTTTTGTGGGCAAGTCTCATCGAAAAAGTGGAAGGCTGACCTATCTCATTCACTTACATTGAACCTTGAGCTGTCCATTGTGCTGATCTCAGCCTCCATCAGACAGGATTATAGACTAACTATACAGCTGCAATGTTATTTGCTTGTAGCACCACAGACTATATAGAAAGACTGAGCGCACCTGAGCCGTAGGGACGCTGCTGCAATCATATGCTTTGTAAATCCTATTGGTACGCGGTACAGTTGACTTTACACGTAGTTACAATTACTGCGAACACACAGGACATAAAAGTAGTACAACACTGCAGTTATATCGTAAAATGAAACAATCTGCCAGCCACAAAACTTTAGCACACAGAGATCCACAATGGTTATGGTTGCCAAATGTCCATAACTTCTGTTTGATTTTGCTCCAGGTAGCCCAGAACGGGCTCTCTGCCCATTCCCCTGTTTCCCATTGTGGAGGTGCAGTGATTTTCTCCAGTCTTGCAACGGATCTGTAGAAATTTAATTTGTACATGTTGCAGAAGTAAAAAATAATGTGATTTTTATTGATGTTACATGTCAGCAATCTGTTATTTGGCGTTTAATCGTAACAGGACCTGACACAGAAGTTAGCCCCAGGGAAGACATCTTATCTGACCTTCCTTTTTCACAGAGTACTAAAACTGGCCATGTGGTAACTTTTAAAACCTTTCTGAATAATTCAGTGCTGCTTTTCTTCAAATAATGGTGAATTTCTGTGACTTTATGTGGTGTCTGTATTCGCTTTGGTCGGCAAATCTCTGCAAAGGATTTTAAAAAGTGACTTGATGCAATTCTTGCAACTTGTCATTAGCCATCGGCTGTAAAGTCTGTAATCTCAGTCCCCATTTCCACTGGAAAGCATCCATATTCTTTGGGAAATCTCATTGATTTCTCTGTGGTGCAGTTACCCCTCCGCTGATAATTCGGACCTGCACCCAGTCACTCACTGGATGCTACAACTGTGTCAGAATCATCAAATTGACACTTTTTCCTTTTATTTATTTTACTCACTTATTTAGTGCCATCATATTCCACAGCGCTTTACAGACATCAGCATCACTGTCCCCATGGGGGCTCACAATCTACATTCCTTATCACTAGGTCTTTGGGGTGTGGAAGAAAACTGGAGAACCCAGAGGAAACCGACGCAAACACGGGGAGAACATACAAACTCCTTGCAGATGTTGTCCTAGGTGGGATTTGAACCCAGGTCCCAGTGCTGCAAACCAGTGTTACCCATAGTGATTTCACATCTCTGAACTATGTGCAGCCAATCACTGCTGAGCTATGTGACATCACTATAGACAACACATCACCATTATGGTCATGTAATGTGACATCACCCTTGTGCTCGTTTTTAGAGGGTTGGGAACGGAGAGGTATACTTTTTCGTTTTTGGCACTTGCCACGCTTTTTTTTACATTGGGAAGATTTATCAAAAACTGATAAATTTGAAAATTAAGTAGTTGCTCCAATTAGGCAGTTTGCTTTCTTATTTTCAAAAGGGACTTTAAAAATAAGAATTCTATCCTGACTGGCCCCTATTGCCGACTGCTCCACCTTCAGGGGTGCCATCTTGAGTTTTTATTTTTTCTGAACAGCTTACCAAGAAAATCACTGACAGACAATATATTTTTGGTAACATTGGAAAACCATAATAAATCATTAAGATGATTATAAGTGTAACATGTCAACAGCCTATTATTCTGATATAAAGACATCAGCTGCATTCACCGTGACCTGAAAAATGATAATTACTGTTTAAATTATGTGCATATATTTTTTTAGCTTCAAAAAAAATCACGGATGCCTAAAAGTGTTTTTACAGACAGGTCAAAAAAGGTGCTCTATTTTTCTGAACTGTCCTGGAATGTCTGTACGGTTGGCAACCCTGTCCACCTTTCTTTTGCATCAGTTTTCTGGTACGGACATATTTAGCGGCTGTGGTGCATTCATAATGAGGATGAACATAGAACCATTACGCAGTTTCTCCGCCATTCAGCACCATTTTCAAATGAAAATTTCTGGACGTTTTTAGCAGGTGGACATTAGCAATTATGTGAAAACTGCACCTTTTTGGCAATACCGAATTTCATCAGCATTGCGGCCACACCTTGGCCACAGCCGGTGTCCGTACTCTTAGACCACGTGCAAACTAGTATTTGGTGAGTTTTGTACCTCAGTATCTGTAAGCCAAAATTAGGAGAGGAACAATCAGAGGAAAAGTATAATAGAAACATGTCACCATTTCTGTATTTATCACCCACTCCTGGTTTTGGCTTACAAGTACTGATGTAAAAAACTCACCAAACACTCAACGTGACCTGAGTGAATCTCTACCTTTATGACCTTATGGAGCGTTGAGCCAAAAGACTTGTATGCACAAACATTCTGTGCTCTGCTCCATACATTTTTCTTGCACCTGTTGGCTCTGTTAGGCATAATTTTCTATAATAGACATTTTGTTCTAGCGGCAGTGAAAATAAGAAAGTCTACATTGGAATACTGAATGAAAATAGTTAAAAGAGACTTGCTTTAATTTATCTATTAATTATAACCTTGTTAGCCTTGGCAGACCCACTTTGTTTAATTTTTCTAGTCAAATCTCTTGACAGCAGCAAAATTAGAAATAAAGCAAGGCCGGGAACTCTACAAGAAGAAATGGAATTGATATAAATATGGAAGGAGTTTAGCAACGTGAAGGTGAAGCTACCGGGCTCCCACGGAGGACATCATCTGGAATTATTGACTGTCTCTACCAACGCTCAACCTGACTCTCTTGGGGATTTATCAAAACTGGCACAAAGGCGTGCCGCCATTGCTTATGGGAACCAATTACGGTATACACTACTGACGTCTAGCCTTTCAAAGGGCTTCATTCTCAGTTCTGATACATGCAAAGACAGACAGAAAATGTCAACTGGGCAAAAGAAAGAATCACCCCTCTGCAAATATCTGTTTTGGGGTTCTTGCCCTTTGTAGAGTAATGTAATGGATGGCTGGTTGAGAGGCCTTTGATGAAGGGGTATTGTTTCTCCTTGTGGAGACCACCAATTGTAGTAGTAAGTCTTGTAGGCCATACAATACTCCCTGCTAAACAAGGGATGGAAATATTTCTCCCGATGGAAGAAAACTCTCTGTGAGGCACATATAGGGGTAGTCCAACCCTTTAACCGTTAGTAGTGCAACCCTATAGCCGTGTAGTTTAAATAATGCCTCATTTAGATTTCCATTTTTTTGCATATAAGAAAATAAAAAACAAGGAACAGTTTTTTTATTAGTGCGCTGGTTGCAAATTTTCATCCATTTTTGGTTCGTCATCCTGTTTTTACTATCATCAGTGTTGCATCTGTGTTTTTTCATATGTAAAAAAAAAAGAAAAATAATGTTCCAAGCCTCTCCTTCACACAGTGATGATACACGGATGGCACCAGAGTGTTATTTGCTACCCATTCACCTGAAAGTTGGTGCACAAAAACAGACAAGTGAATAGCCCCATAGATTATAATGAGAACATGTTCAATCCATGAAAAACACGAACAGAACATGCCCATGATACACAGACATTTGAATATGGCCCAAAAATGTAAGCCGAGAAACATTTCTATTATTCCTAGTGAGGTTTTTTTTTTATATTATTTTACGGCAAACAGCATCTGTTAGCATCAAGCATATTTTGTCAGGTATTTTGGCCTGCAGAATAGCAAATCCTTCTTTGTGTTTCTAAAAATTGATATTCCATTTCTTTGCCAGACTTTAGCATCTAATATTATTTCAGTTAAAATTAGTTTCTTTAGAAACTGAAGCTTTGATGTTAGTAAGAACAGAGCGAACAGGGCATATTACATCTGGGTTTTGCTGCACTATATTTTTTCAGAATCCCGTGAAACGTTTTAAAAGGCACTGGGATCCGTTCTATAACAGATCCAATTACTGCTAGATCAGGACCAGAACTTCCACGTAGAATAGATACAGATAAGACTAGGTTCACATGGAAGCACCTATTACAGACTCCATCAAAAAAGTTAAAAAAAAAATAAGGCGAAGCTTTAAATTGTAAGTGAGGTTCTCTGTTATCCATCACATAATGTGGTTATGAGTAAGAGGTGATTGTCTTGAAACGTGTCAATGATTATGGACTGAAGGGACATTTTTAACTCTATGCTTGCTGTTGGCATGCCATCTTTTTATTGGCATGTTTTTAAATATTTGAAATAAAGAGGCATACTCTGTTGGACTTTATTCTACATCGCGTAATGTGTTCTGCACCACCATTATTTGTAATTGTTTTTTATTCCTGTGCTGGAGCAGAAACCCAGAAATACTAGCACAAAGGTGACCATGACCATTCTGCTACATAAAATCACACTCGTAAATTCTCATAAAGACAACGACCTAATTAGGGTAAAAACTGTCCACACTACGAATATCATCCATGACTGAACAGCTCATCGTTCTCAGACATGGGAGTAACAATGGTTGACTTATATGACACGAGAGGGCATTGTTTTTAGAGATATCCATTGCCATCATTTTAATACAGGATAATTGAGTCCTACAAAAAATGTTTAGTACGTGGGTGCAGTCTGGATCATGAAACCTGGGCATGACCGTGGTACCATTATTTAACTAAAGCCCAATCAAAGTTCTGTTCTGTTCACTTTGATGCAACCTCAGTTGTGATAGATCACTGCAACCAACCCCCCACCGATGCAATATGTGTCTATCCAAAGCCCAACGGTTGGATTTGCTTGGGATCTCCAGTGTGTCAAATGAATTCAGTTTTTTAAACCCCCTTCACATGTAGCAGTAAAAATCCACATGGGAATCAGAGCTTGCTGTCGATTTTTAGATCCGCATCAAGCACATTCTTGTTTTTCGAAAACCAAGGGATTTTCATTATAGATTTCATCCTGTGCACGGGGTGAATTCCACTGCAAGTCTTGTTCTAAAGGCTCATTCAGATGAAAATATTAAATATCCATACACTGTATGCAAAACCGATAGCATACGGACAGCAAACTCCCCAACGCAAGTCAATGTGGTCATTCACGTGAACGTTTTTATACTTGGACCAATGGCCTGCATGTAATAAATCACAGCATGCACTAGTTTGATCCGTATTCTGGATCTAACTCGTCCATTATAAGTGCATAGAAATGGATCACATAATGGTTACCATAAATATGCCACGTGTTTGTGATGGATCCATTACAGTTATAAATATAGGAAACTGAGTTTGATCTTTTTGATTTTTTTAAATTGTTCATCTAAAAAGCAAATACAAAACAGACGTACAGATGGCATATGGATGTAATAAACGGACCCACAGATAGAATACAAATTGCACACGGATGACGATAGTGATACAAAAATTGTCATTTCTTTTACTGCATGCACAACGGACAATTTTCCTTATGTGAACCCAGCCTAACACATGAATTTTTGTCAAAATTTGTAGCAGAGTGTATCTGTCATCTGCATGTACAGGTGATCTCACCATACAATAGCCTGCCTAACGACGACCGTTAGCTCTGAACACTAAGGAAAGGGGTTGTGAATGTAATTATTGGCATACGGTGTGTCCTGATAAGAGTTAACGGTAGTTAACAACCCATGCCCTTTAATCCTCCACTGGCAGGAAGTCAGTGCAACATGTGGCAGTGTAACCCCCCATCCATGTTTACTTGTCTTTATACCCCATCCAGAGGTATTTAATGAATAAAAGAAATTAAATCCCGCTCGAAAGGCTCTTTCTATGTTTGTTTATTTCTTCCCTTTCTTCCCGAGCTCTTGGAGTGAGCACAAATTGCCACTTTCCCCATGTCACCTGCAGTTACTACGCGGCTGGTTCCCTCTGTTTTCCAATTACAAATGGTAGAAACTGTAGGGAGACGTGTGATTAATTGACAGTTACCTGTAGCGTGAATAGCACGGTGAGTTTAATGTAAATAACTGGTGTTCAGAAGCACTTAGAGCTGGAAACTGTCTTATTGTAAGCCTCTCTCGGAGGTAATAAACACAAAGTGCTATGAGCTTTCATTCATCTGACCTTCTGTCCTGTGCGGGGAATCATTTTATATGACTTTTTATTTATCGTCTTAAGCAAACTTGTAAAGGTTCTCTTCTTCTTTGGCAGAGATAAATATTGCTTATAATTTCTATTAAAGGGTTATTCCCATTTTCATTGATGGGTTTTGTTGGAAAGTCCTTGTAAAAACAAGCTCTTTTATTATTTACTAGTCATTAAAATTCCTCTTAGTCCACCAGATTGTCTAAGCGACCGTCCACTGTTGCCCTCCAACAGCGATGGTCACACATGGGCAGTGCTTATAAGCTGCCTCCAATTGAGCTGTCTGGGAATGTTGAGCAAACTGTTAGCTCCCGTTCCGCGCCAGGTTTAGTACCACTGCGCTTCCGCAAAGCTGCCACGTATGAGTGTAAAGTTCTGGACATCCGAGAAGTAAAGCTGTTGGTCCAAACGGTCAATTAAGCACTCCAGCAATCAGAAAGTTGGCTGGCTGTAGAGAAAGAAGTGAACCTGAACTGTCAACGAAAATCCAATCCTTGAAAAACACAGTTTTTGTTGATGGGCTTACAGGTTATATTCAATGAAATTGGGCAATTCTTTGCTAAAGAAAAAAGACTAGAGCTTTTCATTTCTTGGTTTAATGCTGGACAGTCCTCTAACTTAAATATCCCAATGCTGAAAGTGTAACTAAACTTTTTCATCATTTTTAATATGTTGCTCAAAAAATTGAGCTAAAAACCTTGTAAAAATCCCCCAGCACCTCTGACTCTGCTCCTTTTTGTTTCTATTTTGTAGCTCCATTGCAGGCATATTTACATGTATTGCTTTTTTAGAGCAATATGTGAAATCTTTTCTTGCTATTAAAGTGGTAATTTCTTCAGATTCTTCTCTTGGGGTGTGCCCTTTTACACCTCCCACCTAGATGCTGTTAATCACAGCTCATCTGCTAATCTAGCAGTCTGAAGGCACAGTCAGACTTCTGTATAAAGAATGGACCGCAATGCATAGACTGGCCGGTGGCTTTCCTGATCCGAGCGTGACCGTTTCATATATTTCTATGCAGCAGTCATGCTGAGTTTGGGATAGCCGCTGGCCAGTCCGAGCATTGCTGTCCGATCTCGGTCCGATTTATACAGCTGTGTGTGTGCACCCTAACCATCTCAGATGCTGCTGAGATGAAAGTGAACACCATCAGAAAAGACTGACGAAACGCCCAGTTGAAATACAAGCAGAGATTTCACATATCATCCCCCAAAAGCAACAAATGTGAATATCTCTGCATTGGAGTCATGAAGCTCTAAACAAAACAAAAAAAGAGACAGAATCAGGGGAGATAAGCAATTTCTACATGGTATTTAGCTCATAGTTTTGAGAAAGTGACAGGTCCACTTGATGTACTGTAGATCGTTGAAGTCCTGGTCTTGGGACCCCAATAGATCACTGAAACCAAAGGGCTCGAGTGCGCAGATCAGTGTACGGTCACTATAACAAGTGTGTGGGTGCATACATCACTCTACATTACTGGCAGGACACAGACCGTCTTAGACTGCCAACACTACTTTGCAGAGGATGCATAATAAAAATGATTTTAAAAGTTTAGTTACACGTGTTCTTTTTGTTCAACTCTCCCATTGAGAGATTTTGTGATCATGTAAAAACTGTTCTTAGTTTCAGTAATAAAGATGACATCAAAATTACAATTTACATCCAATCTAGCACTATTACTGTTATGTAGACAATGATGTGGAGAGACATGGAGTTGTGATAAAATTTAACCTACCGGAAGCCACCACTAGAGGGAGCTTACTGCATACTGTTTATCCTTGAATTCAGTACAATCTAACTAGTATGCAGTAAGCTCATAAGCTCCCTCTAGTGGTGGCTGAAGGCAGACAGTATTTTATCATTTAACTTTATGGCAATGCAGTTGATCTGTTCCTCTGTATAGGAGCAAATACCATGCAAACAAATGATATTTATTATTTATAAATTTGTCATTGGTGGTTGTGATAAATATATTCTCTTTCATGGATACTCACAAAAATAAAAATGAATTGTATTGGAATGATATCAATGTAATACCCACATTAGTGCATGTGGAAGTTCAGAATTGGATCATGTCACTCCTCACCAGACTATAATATCTCCCTACAGCATAAACATTGCCTGCTGGACATCAAAGCTATGACCTGACAGAGCTGAGACATAACCACAATCGTTAGCAATTCCTATGTCGTATCGTTATTTGCTTGTTTTTGCTTTCATGTCCTTTGGGTCTAAACTGAACTTTGGAGGTTTTTGTCACTGTTCGTAAATTTGTTTCTTCTGTAGTCACACAGGAGCAGCGATCCCGAGGCCTCAGCAAAGTGGAATTGTCACTTATCAAATTCAGTGTTTCGACCTGGTGCAAAGGAAATGCATAGAAACAAATGTAGCCATCAGTGTGCTTTATTGCTGTATTATCTTATTTGCTGTTCTACAGGGCATTTTTACATTGTAGTTTATATCGGCATTTTTACTATAGATGGTGCCATAGAAAAACACCTGTCACCTGTGATGAATGCAGCATTTTTTTACTCCTTATTTTTCGATTTAATTGATTTCTCTATTGAAGCATGAATCACAACAGTACCTGAGCTTCAGATTTCATTTAGACATAATGAGAAAAAATGGACTGTTTCTCATCAGTGTGCTCTGTCCAATTTTCAGCTATCTTTGGTCGGTTTGTCAGTTTTTACCATCAATGTGGTACCCATTTTTCTCTTTTAAAAAAAAATCCACTTTCTCCTATGCATTTTACAGCAAAAAACAGGCAGCAATCAGGTGTCATGGATGGCATCAGCGGCATTTTCGTTTTTTTAAATGGACCAATTCACTTGCATGATCCTGTTTGATATGTAAATCGGCTCAAAACCAGAGATATCTAAAAAAAAAAAAAAAAAAAATTTTTGTGGACAGTTCAGTCCATAATGGAACAGACATGTGAGCAGCCCCATAGACCATAATGTACGCTGGTTCTATGCATGAAAAATACTAAGAAAACACATTTGTGGAAAAAAGGACATATGCGACCTAAGAAGACTGGCCATATACATCGGATTAATATGCATCAAGTGAATGAGAAAAGAACATGTTGAAGTTCAATACCTGATCCGTGTGTTCCAAGGGTAGACAACCTACCATTAGAGGAGTCTGACAACAGCTTAGTCCTCTTTCCCCACTAGAACACAGGCTTGGCTGAGTGTATACATCTGATATGTATGGCCTGCAAATCTATCATCGTTTTTTTTCCACCTAAACTTAGAGCAGCATAATGTGGAAACAGGGACCCTGATTCCAGAGATGTGTCACTTACTGGGCTATTTGCTGTAGCTTTGATAACATTACTGTTTTATTATCAGGAGATTATCACAAGAGAACTAGTAAACCTGCTGCCATGTAGTCTACCATATTCATGAGCTCTGTATAACCCCGCCCCCACCACTGATTGGCAGATTTCTGTGTACAGTGTGCTTAGGCACCAATCAGTGGTGTGGGCGGAGTTATATAGAGCTCAGCATTCACAGAACTGGTAGATCTGCAGCAAATAAAACTGCGATTTTATCAAAACTGCAGCAAACACCTCAGTAAATGACACATAACTGGAATCTGGTGAAAGATTATATTTAATAGATAGACAAAATTTGTGGTGTTTAAAAATAAGCTACAATTCCAGCTTATATTTTACATAAGCGTGACTCCTGCAGTACTCGTAGAATTCATCAAGACTGCCATTTTATAATCCACACAATTTTCTTAATATGTAATTGAGCTGTTAAGATCTATGGGCCGGACATAGATCTCCCTGAGAATCTGTATTAAAAGCTTATTTTAAATGAAAGGAGGGGTAACCTGTGTGAGAAATGTAATGACTGACAGTCTGCTCTCCTGATCTACATGTCTCATTCTGGTAACGCCCTCTTTCATTTAATACAAGCTCTGGATGCAGATTCTCAGGGAGATCTATGTCCAGTCCAAAGATCTTAACAGCTCATTTACATATATTAAAAATCGGATAGCAGATATGAAGGTATCATTTTAGCTGGCTTTCTATGACCTTCAGGCGACTTAGTCCGAGTTCTAACTACAAACAGATTCCCTTTAATAGTTTAATATTTTTCATTCGTTGCCTATAATAGGCATTAATGTTAAGGTGTTGGCCAAACACAGCATTAGGTTACGCTCACATCTGCGTATAAAAAGTAGCTGATATTCTCAGCCAGAAAAGTTGGACAGTGTCAGTCGAGTGTCATGTGTTTTTTCTCACCTAGCATCTGTATGCCATGCGAGTGCTTTGCAAGTGTGCGTTTTCTCTCTCACCTTTCATCCATATGACATGCATATGCAATGTGCTTTTAACATCAGCTTTTGCATATAATAATTCTGTCATTTCAAGCTAATTCTGTTAATTCAAACTAATAACACAATCTTATATATTGATATAGATACATAGATAGAAAAATGTCAGTGAGATATATAGTTAGTTCAGTTTTATGTGTAGCTTACTGTACATGTTTTTACTATTTAGCTAATAATTAAATAAATTAAAGAACAAAATGGCATGGGGTCCCCCTTATTCTTCTTAACCAGCTGAGGGAAAGCCGAAAGCTGGGGCCTGATGTTTATAGTCTGGGAAGGGGGTTATATTCATGAAGCTTCCCAGCAATTAATATCAGCTCACAGCTGGCTACTTAGCCTTTACTGGTTATTAACAAGGGCTAATCACCCCTCAAAAAATGACCTGGGTCCCTCTATTATTGATAAACAGCAAAGGTTAGGCAGGCAGCTGAGTGGTGATATAGGAAGGGGCCATGAATATTGACCCCCTCCCAGACTAAGAACATCAGCCCTCATCTGACCCAGTGTTGCACTGACAGAAGGGAAGGGCCGAGAGTGGACCCTCTGGGTCACAGCACAGATGCACCTGCGGGCGAGCGAACCTGGGAGACCAACCCCTATACAGAGATCGTGAGGAGCAGGCCCGAGGGAATCAGACACCGCAACGGCTGGAACTAAGAGGGATGGCTCAAGAAGAAGGCACAGACAGGAATGCGGATAAACAAACGGACAGAAGCGAACAAGCAGGTAGAAGAACCAGAATAACTGGACGGGTCAGAAAATGGGCCAGAAGCTCGCATGAACTGCACACGATAATCAGGCGCTGCTGGAATGGTGAAGATGCATGATATACCCTGTGCTGGAATCTGATGGAATGCATGGCTGCTGGGTAGTAGCAGAGGGGGTTAATAAGAACAAGGAGGGCGTGCCCTCGCCCTATAGCACCTGAATGGAGCAGAGACAGACCGAAAGGAGCACCACGCTGAAACCCCCTGGTGGCTGAAGACGGGATCGGAGGACCAGCGTGACGCCTGGAGCGAGGAGGAGCCGGAGGCACAGGAAGCCCGGGGACAGCGGCGGCAGCGGCCGCAATGGAGGAGAAGGCGGCGAGGCGATGAGAGCGGCGAGGAGGAAGCAGAGCGGCGGATACAGCAGCAGGAACAGTGGTGAGGACGACCGCAAGCGAGGAGGAGCCAGCACGACACCCGGGAAGGTAAGTAGAAGCGGCAGCAGCGGCGGCAGCTGTAACACCCAGAAATTAGATGCTCCCCAATTCCCACTTGCCCTGGTCCGGTGGCAAGTGGGGTAATATTGGGGTTGATATCAACTTTGTAATGTCAGCTGACATCAAGCCCAGAGGTTAGTAATAGAGAGGCGTCTATAAGTCACCCCCATTACTAACCCCATAGTCAAATGTAATAGAGACCAGAGCAAGTGAGAAGAGAGGAAGTTTAGTGCCTGAATTGGTGCATCTAATGGATGTTCTATTTCTGGGCGGCTGATGTTCTTAGTCTGGGAGGGGGACAATATCCATTGCCTTCCTAGGCTATTAATATCAGCCCGCAGTTGTCTGACTAGCCTTGTCTGGTTATTAATAATTGGGGGGAACCCTCATTTTTGGTGGGATTACTCCTTCTTAATAACCAGTAAAGGCTAAGTAGACAGCTATGAGCTGTTATTAATACCCTAGGGAGCTTCATGTTTATTACCCCCTTCCCAGACTAGGAAGCCTCAGCTGTTGGCTTTCCCTCAACATTTTTTTCTTTTATTCTATCTCTTCTATTGTATTCTGATGGTTCGCGCTGTGAATTTACTGTGCTCAGCTGATGAAATGTCAGGTTTTCTATGAGACAGATGCGTAAAAATCACATGGCCTGTGTGCCATGCAATATTTTTCTCACACCTTTCATTGGTGAGTCACAGATGTTGAACTAAAATGGCCCTTGATTTTAGTGGAGGCTTCATATTTAGATGAACTTTCAAAGGCTTTTCTAAATCTTAATAGAGTCAAATCATGAGTAACATTGTCTCTGCCCCGGGCCTGGAAAGGTTTGCATCCCATCTCTTGATTAAAAGTCATTTGAAACGTTAGAGATCAGTCTGAAAAAAATTAAAACACAACATTTCACATTATCTCCATCCAGCCAATAACTCCGTTTTTTTCTTCTTCTCTTCCATGTCACAAAGCTGCTTCTTAAAAAATATATTAAAGTGCCAAATTGTCAGCATATTCATCCATTTTAAAATTCATTAGGTAGCTTTGGGCACAATAAATATTTATATGCACATATGTACCGTAAACAGCTGCATTAAAGAGTTGAGGCGTTGCAAATCATTTTCCTTTCTTTCTTTGTGAGTTTGGCAACAGCTGACAGATTGTTTCAGACTGCCACGTCCAGATTTAATGCTAATAAATTAACCCCTCTGCTGCTAAAAAACTGTGCAACATGCGCCACAGCAAGGAAGTGGTTACTATCCAGATCATTATGTCAACAGAAAATGTCGTCTGGAGGATAGATTTACAGCAGAATATTCAATAAGATGTGTCCATTACTAACACACTGACAAAGCCAGTGCATTATCGTATGAAACCATTACAGTCCACGAATCCCAGAAGAAGAAAATGATGTCACAGATTAATAGCAAATGTTTCACTCTAAATAGATACCCAGCACTATGGTATAGTGATCTCTCCGCCAGAGACTTAACATGAAGCTTTTGGGTCCTAAAACAAGTCTATAATAGGGTCTCCACCTACTATGTGGGATAAATATTGCTGGTGATGTCTTAGGGCTGTCCCACACGTCCAGATAATTCCGGTACCGGAGTTATCCGTGTCCGTGTGCCCGTGAGCTCACGTAGGCCATACGTGCGGCACACGTGTGCCGCCCGTGTGCCGAGTGGGTACCACACGGAGCGTGTGGTACTCACGCGTGTGGTACACTGCTTCGTGCTGAAGCCGCGATTCATATCTTCTGTGCAGCAGCGTTTGCTGCATAGAAGATATGAATAATAGTGTTTAAAAGAAAGATCTATGTGTCTGCCGCCCCCCCACCCCCTGTGCGCCCCCCCGCTGTTCTGAAAATACTCACCCGCTTCCCTCGTTGGCTGTCGATGCTTCCTGGTCTGACCGCGCCTTCTACTGTATGCGGTCACGTGGGGCCGCTCATTTACAGTCATGAATAGGCGGCTCCACCCCTATGGGAGGTGGAGCCACCTATTCATGACTCTAATCGGCGGCCCCACGTGACCGCATACAGTAGAAGGGGCGGCCAGCACAGAACACTGCGAGGGAGGCGGTTGAGTATTTTCAGAACAGCGGGGGGGCGCACAGGGGGTGGGAGGGTGGTGGACACATAGATCTTTCTTTTAAACACTATTATTCATATCTTCTATGCAGCAAACGCTGCTGCACAGAAGATATGAATCGCGGCTTCAGCACCATGTGGGGGGGACAGCGCTTACTGTAGCGCTGTCTCCTGCACGCCACACGGACTGCACACGGAGAAGGTCCGTGTGTGGTCCGTGTTTTACACGGACCCATTGACTTTAATGGGTCCGTGTAATACGTGCGCTCCCACGAACACTGACATGTCTCCGTGTTTGGCACACGGAGACACGGTCCGCAAAAAATCAATGACATCTGCACAGATGCATTGATTTTTATGGGTCTACGTGTGTCAGTGGCTCCGGTACGTGAGGAAACTGTCACCTCACGTACCGGAGCCACTGACGTGTGAAACCGGCCTTAGGTAGCAGAAGTGTATGTACACACAGCATCTTTTTGCCAAATAGCAGAAGCGTATGTGCACACAGCGTCTTTTCGCCAAGTTTTTGGACCAGAACCTCACAAGTTTTTGAGGCGTTTTGAATCCTTGAATATGATTTAGAGAGTTTCCACTTGGTTTCCACTCAAAAAGCTCCACAAAGCCTATAACTATGGGTATGTGCACACAAAGATTTTGGAGTGAAAACAGAGTGAATACCCTTCAAACCCAACTCCATATCTCAAACCTCTGCTCAGTTTCTTGCCTGAAATCTCAGAAAAAAGACTCCGTGTGCACATACCCTAATGATGTTTTTTGTCATAAATTGGTGTTTCCATCTTAACCATTAATGACTGAGATGGGAATATTCTAACTGTTGTCCTCAGGTTGTCGGGACTCTAGAAAATGTATAGGGGAGCACAAAGACAGCCGTATAATTTTTGCAGGATCACATCGCAATCCTTGTACTGGCCGTCAGCTCTCCTAACCTGAGCTTGACAGCTGCATCGAAATACATCACACTGTCACGCTCAGGTCAGGAGAAGTATTGGGCCAGTCATTGCACAAGTTATGAGATCGTAAGTAATGACTAGGGACTGATTTCTTCTACTAATTTACTACTGATGGAAGTCATTCTGGAATTACGGACTCTTTTGCAAATTTTACTATCTGGCCATTATACTTTTTTAAAATCCCTAATATCACCAGTAAGGCCGGAGTCACACTAAACGTAAGAAAAAAACGATCCTAGTCTCCCTGCCGAGTGTAATACAAGTGCAAGTGTCATGCGAGTACAATCTGATTTACATCCGAATGCAGGAAATGCATTGGCTGTGAACTACCGGGACCTATCTGGCGTCACCATGAGCAGGAGAACTTTCTCAAGCTCGCGGTGCCCTCAGACAGGGAATAGGAGTTCACAGGGAGACACTGAGCACATGCTGCTCAATGTTTCTGCTGGGTGTCAGGTTGTATGGTCGCATCATGCAACCATGCAGCCTGCCATCTAGATGTAGCAGAGCTAGACCCATCGTGGGACAAATGGATTAGCAGCATCTCTGCGGAAAGGTGAGGAATATTATTGTTTGTTTTTTTAACTATTTTGCAGATACCAAGGGCGTCGGTGGAATGGGCGAGGTCGTAAGCATGGTTTAATTAAGATTGTTAAAGGAGTCTGTGCAATTCTTTCAATGAAAGGACTTTATTCTGGGTGTCTGTGTTTTTACACAATGTGACTATGGGGTTAGTAATGGGGCTTCTTATTGACGCCTCTCCATTACTAACCTCAGGGCTTGATGTCACCTGACAATACAAAGGTGACATAAACCCCCCAAATTGTCACCCCACTTGCCACCGCTACAGGGCAAGTGGGAAGCGCGAGGCTAAGTGCCAGAATTGGTGCATCTTAGAGATGCGGCTTTTCTGGGGCGGCTGAGAAGTGATGGAATTAATGGCCCTTTCCTAGGCTATTAATATCAGCCCGCAGCTGTCTGCATAGTCTTTGCTGGTTATTAATTATAGGGGACCCTATGTAATTTTTTTAAGGTCCCCCATTTTAATAGCCAGTAAAGGCTACATCTACAGTTTTGAGCTGATATTAATAGCCTGGGAATGTCCATGGCTTTCCCTCTGCTGGTTACGAAAATTACACGGGAGCCCACGCAGTTTTTTTTTCAGAAAAAGTATATTTTATTAAATACATGTACACTAAGCTGCTCACATACTGTAGTAATTGTATTTGTAAGGCATCTTTTAGCTCCCGTCGAAATCCGTCGATTTTTGAAAAAACAGGATCCAGCAAATTTTTCTGCTGGATCCTGTTTTTTCCCCATAGACTTGTATTAGCAACGGATTGTGACGGATGGTCATCCGTTTCATCCGTCGTGCACTGGATCCGTTGGAAAATCGCTGTCCGTCGGGCGGAGAAAACGTTCAGAGGAACGTTTTTTCTACACGTCGGAAAATCGCTCAGTGACGGTCCTGCGCTGCCCGTCGTTGGCTATAATGGAAGCCTATGGGCGCCAGATCCATCACTTACTGTCAAAAGCAGGAATCCAGCGACGGGTTCCATCTTTTGAAACTGAGCATGTGTGGAAGAATTTCCAGTCAGGGAAATTCTCTCTGGCTTGCTCTCTTTTTTACTATTGATGCTGCCTATGCAGCATTAATAGTAACAAGATATAATGTTAAAAAAAAAAAAAAAAAATTGCAATATTCTCACCTTCCGGCATCCTGCGCAGCGTTATCGATGTCCCGGCAGCTAGCGTTCCCATGGATGCATTGCAAAATGACCCGATGACGTTGCGGTCTCGCGAGACCGCACATCATCAGTGGTCATTGCTCGCAAGGCATTACTGGGAACGCCAGCTACCGGGAGCATCCCGAGCATCGATAACGCTGCGCGGGATGCCGGAAGGTGAGAATATTGCAATTTTTTTTTTTATTATTATTTTTAACCTGAGTTTTGTTGTGTATGCATTTTCGCAGCGGAAAACCGCTGCAAAGACGCATACACAACAGGTGCACATAGTCTCGACGGGTCCGACAGAAAAACGGGCCCAGTGCACTCGTTTTTTTACAATCTGCACAGGATCCGTCATTTCAACATTTTGACTGATCCTGTGCAGAATGTAAAAACGGAAGTGTGAAAGAAGCCTAACAGACAACTGTATATCTACCTATTCTATTTGTATTTACTGAATGAATTGCCAGCTTTTTTGTAATATGTATACATAATATATATATATATATGTGTGTGTCACTGACATCTATATATCTACCTATTCTATGTGTATATAGCTATTCTACTCTCACCTGTCACTCTGTGATTTTACTGTGTGCAGCACATGAATTGCCGGCTTTTCAAAGGACACCGGTGTGTAAAAATCGAAAAGCACTCGCATTGTCTGGGTGCTGTGCAATTTTTTTCGTCTCACCCATAGGCTTGCATTGGTAAGTCTCGGTGACAATTGCAGCCTGCTGCGACTTTACACGCATGACGAATACGACTGAGCAAATAAACGGTGATATGAGCTGCCCCATAGATTAACACTGGTCCGAGTGCTATGTGATGTTTTCTCGCATAGCACTCGTCCGTATTCTACGGTAATGTGCCCTGGCCTAAACCTGAGGATTCTCTGAGTTCCAGTGCAAGGCTATATGTGGGCCCTCCATCTACATACACTTATATTCACCTACATGTGGCATATATGTAATGTTGGCATGTATGTAATGAATAGAATACACACATTGTAGAATGTATTTTTTGTACAGTTGGATAGCCTCTTCTGGCGTGATTTTACTTTTGTACTTTTTATTGCAATTTTTGCTTACAATCCTCTTTCTTACATGAGAACGCCTAATTGAAGTATTTTCCATTGGGTTTGGGGGGGCTGGTTGTGATTGCTGCATTTACAATCTCTATTGCTCCTCCACTGCGGCAGATTCCATCTATTCACCATTGCTAACTGCACAGATTAGTATGAATTTACACTTTTCATTACACATTAGGCCCCATTCCCTTGGTGAAGGTTATGGAGATAGAGCATCCTTTTTATAACAAGATTGAACAAGGTATGTGCATCTCAGTCTTGATTTAGCTGCATAATTTTCCTCTTGTACTGTTGGTGCTAGGTTTTCTCTGATTTAGGAAACAGCTTTTCACCAGATATTTTTTATTTAATTTTTTTTTAAATCAGAGAAACCCCCCTCCCCTTTTTCCTAGAAAAAAAAAAAGCCAAGACTTCTTATACAGAAAAAAAGATAGCCGGGCGGTAATTGAACGGTTAGGAAGAGATGGAAGATCTGAGAAAACTCAAGCCCCTTTCAAAACCCTGGTCAAATCAATCAAGGACTCTTTAACTAGACACATCAGTGTTCATCAAATCACCTGCTAAGAGACATTTGTTACCCTCGGCAAGTAATCAAAATCATCTGAGTTATGAGCCCATGAGGTCTTTAGAGCTTATTCATACAGCCATATAGCAGCCATATTTTTGGTCTGGATGACAGCCAAAATCTGCATCTGCAGGCATCATGGCACAGATTCACAGCCTTTGCCATTCGTTTCGGTCCACGGTTGGGATGGGACTTGTGGCCGTATGACAGATGTGAACATACGGCCAATGTATGGTCATGTAAATTAGCCCATGGGTCTTCCAATTTTAGTACCTATATGCTCCTATAACAGGAAAGTTTGGACAAAGGGAAACCCAACAGCATGTAGACTTTCGATATTGCGAGTGTAGCCCATGGGTTTTACATTTTTTTTTATTTTTTTTTTAAATCTGCGCTGAATTCATCAGTGTAAAAAAAAAGGTTGCTGATTAGGTCTTGGAAATGCTGCATATTTGTCCCAGATTTCACAATTTAAAGGGTTGGTCGAGATTTTCTCCATTACGTGCAGAACAGTTTGTAAAAACTCATACACAGTGTTGGTAATGGAAAATCCAGACAGAAAACTTGCTGACTTATCCATATGCACACAGCCTTAACATTGTTCACACGTTGTGTTTTTGGAAAAATTGGCACCATTTTTGCAGTGCTTATTTTCCTGGCAATTTTTGTAGCATCAATGTCTGCCATTCGATCAGAAAATATAAAACTCACTACAAAGTGTGTTATTACAGTATTTGTAGTATTTTTACACGTTTTTAATTTTACTTTTTATCTATGAGATTTTTTCCCCAGCATGTTTTAGATGTGCTGTTTCTTCTGCATTTTGGGTATGGAATTTATTGTGCATTTTTCCATAGGCTTCTCTGTAGGGAATAAAAGCATGAAAAAAGTGTATTTACATTTTTTTTTTTATCAGTGACTGCCATAAAAATGCCAAAAGTCACAAATTCTTTGCACAGCTACAAGTTGCCCCTCAAAATTGAGCAAAATTTCAATCACTTTTAGGCCAGGGTCACCCCATATATTCTCTCCTCCAAGAGAATCGGATCGATTATGGTTATGACACGCCAGTCAGACTCTGATCTGTGTTTGATCGGAGTGTCAGCTTAGTGTGATCCAATTCTCTAGGATGAGAGAATCGTAGCACAAGTGAGAAGAAAAATGGAGAAGAAAATTTCTCCATCTTCTCAAATTGTGGAAATAGGAAGCCAATCAGATGTCATCAGACTGCGGGCCAATGTTTTCCACGCACCTATAGACTTTTATGGGTGATTTTCTTTTCACAGGCAGAATCGGACAGTGATAAAAATTGGTCATCAACATTGATCCAACATTGGTCCGAGTGCTAGATAATAAAAATCATATAGCGCTCATCAGAATAACATGGTGGTGTGAGAGAGCCCTCACCATACTTCATGTCAAATCAGTTCCTATGTAAATGCCCACTAATACTGTGCGCTGTGGAAATATTCTATGTAGTTCCCATTTTGGTGGCAGATTGCACCACTAGAGCATAAAACTCTGAATTTAGGGGCTTTATCCACCAGGGCGAGCACAATCTTATAGGTCTCTATTAGGTATTCCTTTGACTAATCATTTGGAATGAAGACCACAAATCATACCCTGTGTTTTTCCGCTTTCCTATAAATATTTGTTTAAGGATTAGCCTGGAAAGTCAGAATATTCTAAAAGTCTGACTGGCTCTTAATTTATATTCATTGACGATGATCACACAGGTCAATTCATCAGCAGCTTACCGGGCGCCTTCTAGATGTTTCCAATCTCATTACTCTATTTATTCATTGTAATAAATGAGTTTAATGCCCCGCGTTAGGGTTATTCCACACCGCACT
Source organism: Ranitomeya variabilis (assembly GCF_051348905.1). Taxonomy (NCBI): domain Eukaryota; kingdom Metazoa; phylum Chordata; class Amphibia; order Anura; family Dendrobatidae; genus Ranitomeya; species Ranitomeya variabilis. The sequence continues at coordinate 571,106,882 of NC_135235.1, forward strand.
GTTCTCAGATCCATCTTACTGTACATATTTTAATGGTTGCTGCTAAATTAATACTTTTTATTACACCATTAACGCTTGAGTGGACACCACTTGAACATTAATCATACTTGCCCATGGTTCATCCCACCCAACTTGGCATGCCCGACACAGGGACTCGTGCTCTGATAGAGATATTCTGGTCTTGCGAGATGCCTGCTCCCCGTATCTGCTATTCACAGCCTGGAACAATGTTACAGAGGAAACCTTAGCATGTTTCCTGCGGTGAATGCACTAGCATGTGGTGGGTTAACCCATGATAGACTATCCCAGCCGGCCTAGAAATAGACTAATTACCGTAAAGAATTCCGAATCCTTAATAGATTGGAAGATTGAGGATCTAAGTGTTTCCAGGAAAACAGCTGGGAGGGGATTCAGCTTCATTCTGTCATGTACCACGTTGATGGGATTGAATGGAGAATGAGAGACCAGCTTTCATTAAAAAGGCTGACAACTAGAGATAAGTGTTCATTCTTCATCGCATACAATATTTCTAGCTCATAGTCATCTTTTTTTTGTTCTATATTAATTCTGGGGTCTCCATTTTAGCCACTGGGAGAATGAATCACCAAATGGGATTCTTTCTGTATTCCTCAATCACTCCCTCTCGCAATAGAAGCAATTCTGAGGATTGTTATAAAATTATGCAATTCCCTAATAAGCATTAGGCACTGGGATTAAAAAAAGAGAAAGCCCCCAGAAATGGCGCCACCGGTATGCAAGAGCGGTATTTGCTATGACATTTACTTAAATAAGACTCGGGGAATACTGGCTTTCAATGAGGCAACCCAACGTGATATGGAAACTTATTTTCAAGGCAATGCTCCTTGGGAAAAATATGCAAAGTAGCTCATACCAGCCTATCTAGAGACCCATATGAAGAGTAGAAACCGTGCTCTATACTGATGGCTCTCATGGCTTTGGACATGTTTTTCCCCATGGAACATTGCCTTACACATAAATCTCCATTCCAAGTTGGACCTCTTTAATGAGAGTCAGTACCCCCACCCCAAATGAACCTCCTCCCTGATCTGCATCCAAAGCATCTTATTCTGCCAACCAGTACTCTCCTTTGTACTGATGAGGGGCAAGAACCCCGAAACAGTCTTTCTACAGATTGGTTTCTGGAATGGCTGGAACTTGCATACTTAAAGGGAATCGGTCAGCAGATTTTTGCTATGTAATCTGACAGCAGCATGAGATGGAGACAAAAATGCTGATTCCAGTAATGTATCACTTGGTTATGCTAGAATCACAGTTTTTTTTTACTGCAGATCTAGCAGGGCTTAGAATGTAGAGCTGTGTGTATCCCCTTCTGCATTACTGCAATTTTCTGTGTATAATTTACAGTGATAGAAGGCTGCTAATCATTGCTGAGGGTGCGGTTGGACTAGGAGGCACAAGACACCTAGTCCTGTAGTGATAGTCTCCTAATGATAAAACCCTGATTATTTTGAAACCACAAAACACAGCCCAGTAAGCGATACATCGCTAGAATCAGGATATCTAACCCTACGTAATGGAGCTCTCAGATTACATAGAAAAAAACTGTTGATAGATTCCCCTTAAATAAGCAATCTTGCCATACCAGATACAGCACATGGCCATAAGTGCTTCTTTTTCTTGAAAAAGTATATTTTTCTAATCCTTGTCAACTACTTTGGAAGTTGTCATCAGAAAAATGACAATTTTCACGATGGCCATTGGGGCTTTTTTAGACACCTTTTGTTTCATGAAACATGTACATTAGCGACAATGAACAGACTCTGACCATGTCTTTTGTATTGAAGCCTTTAATGAGAATATGCAAAGGTAATTTTAAAGGAAGGGGGAACAGAGGTGCTGTGACATCGTCTATTGTGATTGGTGGATCATGTTCTATCAGCTATATTCAGAGGGGTTACCTGACATTGCAATTTTGCCTCTGATGATAATGAGCCTGCTGAAAACTCTTCCTGAAAGTATGAGTCTAAATAAAAGCCCCAGTGGTCACGGTGTAATTTACAAGATTACAAATGTTGTTTTTTAATGAAAAGAAATAATATGAAGAAGAAAACATTGGCAACATTTAAGAAAAAATTACATGTAATACGAAAACCTGATTAAACACTAGTTCATTTTCTGATGATAGCTTCCTTTTAGGCTAGAGCTACATAGGAAATCATTACTTCCAATGTTGCAATGTGTTGCTGCGTTTTCAATGTTGCACTATACATGTCGCCATGCAGCCGTCTATATTCCATTGTATCTTTATCCGACAGCTGTGGATACATTAAATCCAGGGGTTACATCTTACCGGTTCCCCATAATATAACAACTAGTTTGGAGAATCAACCATATCCCATCCTAGTGTGCAGTTCCCAATTGTACCCCAGACTTCTGCGTTCCTACGACAGGGGGTAGGTAACAATTACCATTGTCATCCATTTAAATGGGTTGTCCAGTACCGGAAAAACCCTGGCTGCTTTTCATTAAAAAACAGCACCATTCCTCACCATGGAAATGTGCATGGTAGTATATCTTAGCTCTGTTCAATATAATTGGGCTGAATTCCAAAACAAGACATAACCAATGAGAACGGGTACTACTGTTTCTGATAGAAGGCAGCCATGTTTTTTTTAAATCCTGGACAACCTCTTTAAAGGGAATCTGTCACCAGGTTTTTGCTACTTCATCTGGGAGCAGCACAATGTAGTGAAAGAGACCCTGATTCCAGCAATGTGTCACTTTGTTCACTGAGTACAGCAGCTGTGACACAATCAGAGGTTTTAGATGTAGTAGAGCTCAGTAACTGCCCCATTAGAAGAAGTTGACAAGAGAAAAGAGGAGTATAGTGTGTAACCAGGTAACTGCAAGCGAACACCGCCATAAACTGATTATAGGCTATAAAGAAAGTGAAAGCAAAAAGGATCTCAGTAGCAGGAACTCAAGAGAGGAAGACATGTTACCCGGGGGATAGACTGAAGACAACATTGGGTCAGATGACAGCTGTGGTGTAGTAATTAATTATAAAAGCCCGAGAAGGAAAGGATGGAGTGCTGAAAGTGATGGACCTGTAACAGTTCTGGTGTGCGCGCAGCAGAGCGGGCTTATAGCTGTTATCGCGAGAGGTCCAAAGAGGGAAGTCCCAACAGTGAAGGTCCAGAGACGAGAGGTCCCAAAAAAGAAGGGACTTCGATCAGCAATGCTTAGTATTTAGATTTCAGTTCAACGAGTGTCACTCTCACTACTGGGTCCGTCACCGTTGTATTTGCTCTAAGCAAATCTGCTTGTTATACTGGCCCTAACATGGGTCACTGGTATTTCCCACTAGGCTGCAAGTCCTAGACTAGATATGGCATTAATTTGATGCAAAATATGCTGTCTGTCATGGTTCCCAATGGCAGGGGAACGTCAGGACACATAAATAACGGACGAGCTCTTGGGTGATGGAATCTCGAGCTGACCGTGAGCTAAACCTACCACACAACTAATAGTGGCCGGGGGGCGTGCCTAAGTTTTATCCCTAGACGTCTCTCACCAGCCGGAGGACTAACTAACCCTAGTAGAGGAAAAAACAGACCTGGCTTACCTCTAGGGAAATTCCCCCAAAAAGGAGACAGAAGCCCCCCACATATATTGACGGTGAGTTCAGAGGAAAAGACATACGCAGTATGAAGGTAGGTTCAGCAAAGCGAGGTCCGCTTACTAGATAGTAGAAAGATACAAAAGGGAACTGCACGGTCAGCTGAAAACCCTTTTAAAATACCATCCTGAAATTACTTTAAGACTCATGTGTCAACTCATGACACCGGAGTGGTAATTTCAGCCCACAAGAGCTTCCAGCTACAGAGAATGATGTAACTGTAAACTGGAACAAAAAATGCAAACAAACTTAGGACTAAGAGTCCAACTTAGCTGATCAGTAGTCTAGGAGCAGGAACATGCAACAGAAAGGCTCTGGTTACATTGATGGCCGGCAAGGCAATGACTGAAGAGCAGGAATAAATAGGAACTCCCCACTGCTGATGAAAACAGGTGAACTGAGAAAGAAAACACACCCGAGTCACCAGTACCACTAGCCACCACCAGAAGGAGCCCAAAAGCAGATTCACAATAGTACCCCCCCCCCTCAAGGAGGGGGCACCGAACCCTCACAAGAACCACCAGGGCGATCCGGATGAGCCCTATGAAAGGCACGAACCAAATCAGAGGCGTGAACATCAGAAGCAGTTACCCAAGAATTATCTTCTTGACCATAACCCTTCCACTTAACCAGGTATTGTAGTCTCCGTCTGGAAATACGGGAGTCCAAGATTTTCTCCACAACATACTCCAATTCACCCTCAACCAGCACAGGAGCAGGAGGCTCGGTAGAAGGAACAACCGGCACCTCATACCTCCGCAACAACGACCGATGGAAGACATTATGGATAGCGAAAGATGCCGGAAGGTCTAAACGAAAGGATACAGGGTTAAGAATCTCCAAAATCCTATAAGGACCGATGAACCGAGGCTTAAACTTAGGAGAAGAAACCCTCATAGGGACAAAACGGGAAGACAACCACACCAAGTCCCCAACACGAAGACGAGGACCAACACGACGACGGCGGTTGGCAAAATGCTGAGTCTTCTCCTGGGACAACTTCAAATTGTCCACCACCTGTCCCCAAATCCGATGCAACCTATCCACCATAGTATCCACTCCAGGACAATCCGAAGACTCCACCTGACCGGAAGAAAAAGGAGGGTGAAACCCCGAATTGCAAAAGAAAGGAGAAACCAAAGTGGCAGAACTAGCCCGATTATTGAGGGCAAACTCTGCCAACGGCAAAAAGGCAACCCAGTCATCCTGATCCGCAGACACAAAACACCTCAAATAAGTCTCCAAGGTCTGATTAGTTCGCTCCGTCTGGCCATTAGTCTGAGGATGGAACGCAGACGAAAAAGACAAATCAATGCCCATCCTAGCACAGAATGCCCGCCAAAATCTAGACACGAACTGGGTCCCCCTGTCAGAAACGATATTTTCCGGAATACCATGCAAGCGAACCACATTTTGAAAAAACAGAGGAACCAATTCGGATGAGGAAGGCAACTTAGGCAAAGGTACCAAATGAACCATCTTTGAAAAACGGTCACACACCACCCAGATGACAGACATTTTCTGAGAAGCAGGGAGATCAGAAATAAAATCCATAGAGATGTGAGTCCAAGGCCTCTTCGGAATAGGCAAAGATAACAACAATCCGCTAGCCCGAGAACAACAAGGCTTGGCCCGAGCACAAACATCACAAGACTGCACAAAAACTCGTACGTCTCGAGACAGGGAAGGCCACCAGAAGGACCTTGCCACCAAATCCCTAGTACCAAAGATTCCAGGATGACCTGCCAACGCAGAAGAATGAACCTCCGAGATGACTCTACTGGTCCAATCATCAGGAACAAACAGTCTACCAGGCGGGCAACGATCAGGTCTATCCGCCTGAAACTCCTGCAAAGCCTGTCGCAGGTCTGGGGAAACAGCAGATAATATCACCCCATCCTTAAGGATACCTGTAGGTTCAGAATCACCAGGGGAATCAGGCTCAAAACTCCTAGAAAGGGCATCTGCCTTCACATTTTTAGAACCTGGTAGGTATGAGACCACAAAATTAAACCGAGAGAAAAACAACGACCAGCGCGCCTGTCTAGGATTCAGGCGCTTGGCAGACTTAAGATAAATCAGATTCCTGTGATCGGTCAATACCACCACCTGATGTCTAGCCCCCTCAAGCCAATGACGCCACTCCTCAAAAGCCCACTTCATAGCCAAAAGCTCCCGATTACCAATATCATAGTTTCGCTCGGCGGGCGAAAATTTTCGAGAAAAGAACGCACAAGGTCTCACCACGGAGCAGTCGGAACTTTTCTGCGACAAAACCGCCCCAGCTCCGATCTCGGAAGCGTCGACCTCAACCTGAAAAGGAAGAGCAACATCAGGCTGACACAACACAGGGGCAGAAGAAAAGCGGCGCTTAAGCTCCCGAAAGGCCTCCACAGCAGCAGGGGACCAATCAGCAACATCAGCACCCTTTTTAGTCAAATCAGTCAAAGGTTTAGCAACATCCGAAAAACCAGTTATAAATCGACGATAAAAATTAGCAAAGCCCAAGAATTTCTGAAGGCTCTTAAGAGAAGTAGGTTGCGTCCAATCACAAATAGCCCGAACCTTGACAGGATCCATCTCAATGGAAGAAGGGGAAAAAATGTACCCCAAAAAAGAAATCTTTTGAACCCCAAAAATACACTTAGAACCCTTCACACACAAGGAATTAGCCCGCAAAACCTGAAAAACCCTCCTGACTTGTTGGACCTCATGGTCCAGTCATCCGAAAAAATCAAAATATCATCCAGATACACAATCATAAATTTATCCAAATATTCAAATGTTATGCATTAAGGACTGAAAGACTGAAGGGGCATTTGAAAGACCAAAAGGCATTACTAAATACTCAAAATGGCCCTCGGGCATATTAAATGCGATTTTCCACTCATCCCCCTGCTTAATTCGCACCAAATTATACGCCCCACGAAGATCAATCTTAGAGAACCACTTAGCCCCCTTTATTCGAGCAAACAAATCAGTCAGCAGTGGCAAAGGATACTGATATTTGACTGTAATTTTATTCAAGAGTCGATAATCAATACACGGCCTCAAAGAGCCATCTTTTTTAGACACAAAGAAAAAACCGGCTCCTAAGGGAGATGAAGAAGGACGAATATGTCCCTTTTCCAGGGACTCCTTAATATACTCTCGCATAGCAACATGTTCAGGTACGGATAAATTGAACAAACGACCCTTTGGAAATTTACTGCCTGGAATCAGATCTATGGTACAATCGCAATCTCTGTGAGGAGGGAGTGAACCAAGCTTAGGCTCCTCAAAAACATCACGATAATCAGACAAAAATTCCGGAATCTCAGAGGGAATAGATGATGAAATGGAAACCAAAGGTACGTCCCCATGAGCCCCCTGACATCCCCAGCTTAACACAGACATTGCTTTCCAGTCAAGGACTGGATTATGAGATTGTAACCATGGCAATCCGAGCACCAAAACATCATGTAGATTGTACAACACAAGGAAGCGAATCACCTCCTGATGGTCTGGAGTCATACGCATAGTCACTTGTGTCCAGTATTGTGGTTTATTACTAGCCAATGGCGTAGAATCAATACCCTTCAGAGGTATAGGGACTTCCAGAGGCTCTAGATTAAACCCACAGCACCTGGCAAAGGACCAATCCATAAGACTCAAAGCGGCGCCAGAGTCGACATAGGCGTCCGCGGTAATTGACGATAATGAACAAATCAAGGTCACAGATAGAATAAACTTAGACTGTAAAGTGCCAATTGAAACAGACTTATCAACCTTCTTTGTGCGTCTAGAGCATGCTGATATAACATGAGTTGAATCACCACAATAGAAGCACAACCCATTTTTTCGCCTAAAATTCTGCCGTTCGCTTCTGGACAGAATTCTATCACATTGCATATTCTCTGGCGCCTTCTCAGAAGACACCGCCAAATGGTGCACAGGTTTACGCTCCCGCAAACGCCGATCAATCTGAATAGCCATTGTCATGGACTCATTCAGACCTGTAGGCGCAGGGAACCCCACCATAACATCCTTAATGGCATCAGAGAGACCCTCTCTGAAATTCGCCGCCAAAGCGCACTCATTCCACTGAGTAAGCACAGACCATTTACGAAATTTTTGGCAGTATATTTCAGCTTCATCTTGCCCTTGAGACAGGGCCATCAAGGCTTTTTCAGCCTGAATCTCTAAATTAGGTTCCTCATAAAGCAACCCCAAAGCCAGAAAAAACGCATCCACATTGAGCAACGCAGGATCCCCTGGTGCCAATGCAAATGCCCAATCTTGAGGGTCACCTCGCAGCAAGGAAATTACAATCTTAACCTGCTGTGCGGGATCTCCAGCGGAGCGAGGTCTCAGAGAAAAAAATAATTTACAATTATATTTGAAATTCAAAAAACGAGATCTATCTCCGGAGAAAAACTCTGATATAGGAATTTTAGGTTCAGATATAGGAGCATGTATAACAAAATCCTGTAAATCTTGAACTTTTGTGGCAAGATTATTCAAACCTGTAGCCAAACTCTGAGGATCCATTTTAAGCAGGTGAGATCAGAGCCATTCAAGGGTTAGAAGGAGAGGGAGACAAAGACTGCAATTAGAGCTGAAATGCAACTGATTCAACTATAGAGCAAGCACCAAGGAAAAAAAAATAATAATAATTTGCAGACTTCTTTTTCTCTCCTTTCTTCTGCCAACAGTTTTAACACTAGGCCGGCCATACTGTCATGGTTCCCAATGGCAGGGGAACGTCAGGACACATAAATAACGGACGAGCTCTTGGGTGATGGAATCTCGAGCTGACCGTGAGCTAAACCTACCACACAACTAATAGTGGCCGGGGGGCGTGCCTAAGTTTTATCCCTAGACGTCTCTCGCCAGCCGGAGGACTAACTAACCCTAGTAGAGGAAAAAACAGACCTGGCTTACCTCTAGGGAAATTCCCCCAAAAAGGAGACAGAAGCCCCCCACATATATTGACAGTGAGTTCAGAGGAAAAGACATACGCAGTATGAAGGTAGGTTCAGCAAAGCGAGGTCCGCTTACTAGATAGTAGAAAGATACAAAAGGGAACTGCACGGTCAGCTGAAAACCCTTTTAAAATACCATCCTGAAATTACTTTAAGACTCATGTGTCAACTCATGACACCGGAGTGGTAATTTCAGCCCACAAGAGCTTCCAGCTACAGAGAATGATGTAACTGTAAACTGGAACAAAAAATGCAAACAAACTTAGGACTAAGAGTCCAACTTAGCTGATCAGTAGTCTAGGAGCAGGAACATGCAACAGAAAGGCTCTGGTTACATTGATGGCCGGCAAGGCAATGACTGAAGAGCAGGAATAAATAGGAACTCCCCACTGCTGATGAAAACAGGTGAACTGAGAAAGAAAACACACCCGAGTCACCAGTACCACTAGCCACCACCAGAAGGAGCCCAAAAGCAGATTCACAACAGCTGTCACACTGACCACCTTCATCACCTGGAGCATGACCTCATCCAACATTCTGTACCATATGTCTACGTTGGAAGTAACTACCCACATGGATGCCTCTCTCTACGACAGCCTGGTCTTCTCTCTCTATCATTAATCACTGCCCCACAGGTGTTACCTGACCCGATGTTGTCTTCAATCTGTCCTCTGGGTAACAAGTCTTCCACTCTTGAGTTCCTACCACTGTTTTCCTCCCTCTCCCATCCGTCTTTCTGCACATTATCGGCTGGAGTAAAGTTTAGATCTACAGTACTTATATCAAACTATTTCTTGATTGTTTTATTGCCCCCTACGACAAACTAACAGAAGAACTTGGTACAAAGGAAAAGTTTTTAGCTTCTCCTTCTTCTTGGTTTTCAATAGAAATGACCATAACTACAGCGTGGAACATAATAGCAAACCCAGAAATACTATATAAATAATCACATAGTAGTGCTTTTCACCAAACCACAAGATTCCTCCTAGCAAATTGGTAACTGTAAATCTATTGCTGCATACACTGTGAATGGAATATAATGACGCCTGATTGATTTTACAGTGTTTATAAACACAGACAAGCAGGATTATATTACCGCTCAGCTCCCATTTTGCTTGCAAACCTTCAGACTCTGCTCGATGTTCATCTCCGTACACCAAACAGCGATTTATATTACCCCAGTTCTGTGGCCTCAGCAGACCAAAATGTCCTCGTAATACTGACTGCTGACAAGATCTTCCTGATGGCTGTAATAGCGCGGTTATTAAAAGCCGCCATACATAATTTCATCTCCCACCTCTCTTAAAGCGGCAAACACTAAGGATTTATCTGTAAATAATTCAGGAAGCTGATAGATGAAACATCAGCATCAGTATAGCTCTTGTTGTATCTCATTTCAACTTTATGTCCTTAGCGACATAAGTCACTTGTAAAACAAATGTATTCAGCCGAGAATCGAACGCATCCGCAGCCGTGCGAAGGCCATACTGTGATCTTCTGTTGGAACGAGAAAAGATGTAAATTTTATAGAAATGTACAGTATTCATATTTTATATTACATCATTTAATAACAAAGCATATTCGCGAAGTACGGTAATGAAGATTTTTTTTCTGCTTTGCAACATCTAAATACCTTCTGAACTTGTATGTTCATAAAGACTTAAATGGAACCTGTGACCTTGGAAAAGGCTTGCAGATATAGGGTTAATCTGCAGATAAAAACTGTTCCAGCCACCTAACTGAAATTTTGGCTACTGGAAAAAAAGAACTTATTTACTGTTCTCCCGGGAGCTGCCGGCTTTCAGTCATGGGGGCATGCATAGAGCGATTACAGTCAGCGCTCACCACACCGCTCACAGTTGTAAGCACTATCCAGAACTTTGATTGACAGTCCGCTTTGCACAGATGCACTGTAGAGCAGACAGACAATTAAAATGCCAGGGTGTGTTTGCCGCTGCCTCTGACAGTATAGTGAGTGATGACTGTGACCACTCCGGACACACCCCCATAACTGAAAGCCAGCAGCTACTGGGAGGAAATAAGTTCATTTTCTCCCAGTAGTCGCACTTTCAGCAAGCACTCATTCAGACATAAGTATTTTCCACGTATGAGAAAAATGGACCTATCAGTTTGATCAGAATGTGGTCTAAGTGTCATCAGTTTTTCTTGCACGTGGAGAAAAAATGTTACTCCACTTTCCCCTTTCCGACAGATGTCATCTGAGCGCGGATCAAAGATAGACATGTCTATGTCTTTTGAAATGGACTAATCGATTCGAGAATAAAATCAGACATGTGAACAGCGCCATAGATATGAGTGCTATATGTGAAAAACACAGATAGCACTCGTATGAGAAAAACGGACATCTGAATGAGCCCTAAGGCAGCCGGGCAGCATTGTAACACTAATTACCTGCAGATTAACCCCAGTATTGGCAGATAAATAGCATTTCCTGAGGTGACTGGTTCCCTTTAAATAGTAATTGCACTTTTTTTTTTTTTCATACACATCAACATGAAAATAATCAACAGTATAAGTGAAGTTGTGAAAAGTTGTACTATATCTTATTAGAGAAATATTTCCTCATTTATTTGTGAATTCTTCTTCACCTGCACTGACCATTTACTCTGAAAAGCTGCTCAAACATGTCTGTAGATCTGTCTTTGAAGGATTAGGTTACATCTGCCACCTATAAGGCTGCGTGTCCACGTTCAGGATGGCTGGCGGTATCGCCGGAGCGGCGAAGCCGCTCTGCGCTAAGCCCCGCCCCCTTTTTGGACGCGATGATGCCGGATGTGTTAACTGTACACATCCGGGATCATCGCCCCCCCTCCCATAGGGCCCTGTGTTATGCCTTGCGGGGACGCTGCGTCCCCGCAAGGTGTACGGACATGCTGCAATCTGAAAAGACGCGCAGCATGTCCGGAGTCGTAGGCCCGCCGCGTGCGGGTTTCCACGCATAGTGGACACGGGATTTCAAAAAATCCCCTCCACTATGCTGGAACATCTGGACGCTGCGTGTTTGACGCTGCAGCGTCAAACACGCAGCATTTACTGACCGTGGACACATACCCTAAGGGTATGTTTCTACGTTCAATAATAGGCAGCGCTTTGGAAGTAGTACAAGTCCACTGCGTCCAAAGCGCTGCCGGCTTTTGAACGCAGCTGATTCCGCATGTGTTCATTGAACCACGTGGAATCACTGCATCCTATACATTGGACGGGAAATTTATCTTGCGGAGACTGAGCGTCTTCGCAAGATAAATTGACATGCTGCAGTCTAGAAAGACGCGTCGCATGTCCGTCTCCACAGGGAAGCCGGAGGTGTCCCTGCATGCATATTGGAGATGGGATTTCTTCAAATCCCATCCTTTATGCTGTAACATCTGGCCGCTACAGGTTTGACACTGTGGATGTACGCAGCGTGAAACCCGCAGCGTTTACTGACCGTGGGAACATAACCCTAATAGTCAATAGAGAAGGTATGGGGAGAAGTTGGGGGGAGACAGGAAATGGTAGACAGAAAGAGAAACTGCTGAGGCTTGTAGTGCAGAAGGAAAAAATGCATAACACAAGTTATATAATGGCAAGAACAGCAAGAAATATATAATCTCCATCTTTGCCTTTCTGACAGTCAGCTGTCATCCGTGTGCGACCCTATTTTTTTCACAGACAAATTGACTTGCATTGCTGATTTTGATCCAACCCTCGGATCAAAATTGGACATGTCTTTGCGATTTTCCACAGACCTCTCCGTTCGTGAAAAATTGCAGACTTGTCAATAACCCCACATACTATCACAAGTACGAGTGCCATCTGTGAAAAACACAGTTAGTCCTCGTATATGAAAATTGGGCATCTGAATGAGCCCTAAGCCCGAATAAAGGTGTTTGAGAGTTAAAATAAGGCCATGGCGACTTGTTGCGATTTTAGACTCACATTCAAAACCCAAACCATAACAAAGATACAAACTTTGCCTTCATGCATGTGACAATTCATGGCTGTCTTTTTCTTACAACCAAAATTGCAGCTCTAAAATAGTCACGAAACAAAAAGTCAAGTTGCACACGTTTTTAGTTGCGTGACTTGTCTGAGACTTGCTGTTACGTGACATGTCTGTTTTCTGGTTTGTTACGTTCTTAGTAGTGTCAGCGCTGAACACCAGTGATTCTTGTTGCATAGTTGGCCAGCGAGGAACATTTTATCCCAAATTAGGATTAATTTCTTTGTATAGAAATGTGCTGAAAATGTACTCGTAAATTCCGTCAAGTTCAAGAAAGTGTGTGTGTGTTCCTAATTGCCTGCACAAGCGATTTCCCATCTGTCAATAGCGTTAAAAAGATAATGATGAGGAGTGAGAATTTTCCGCCTGTTATCTTTCACTACAAAATACAATCACAAAGAGCCAAATATCAAGTTGTTGTTTTTTGCTTTACTTGCTGCAAACATTTTGATCCACGATAACTTTTCTTCGGGGTGTTGATATGCCACCTCAATGATTCTCTACAATGAAAAAAGTCACAGGTTATTTCTCGGTGATGAGTGACATGATTCTGAAAGTAGAAAAAGCACTTTAGGAAAAAAATCTGCTCCATACAACAGTGTAGCTTGTGGCTCACTGCTACTTTCTGTCTTCCATACAGGTCCTGAGGTCAAAGACCGGCTACAGAAAAAGTAGATAAATAAATTAAAAAAGCAAAAAATGTATTACATTTTTCCTAATCACTATAATGGGTGACAAATGCTGCAAAAACTCTTGAAAAATTGACAGCCACAGATTTAAAACTGCAAGGAAACATTACACAAAGTGTGCACAAGATTTTAGAAATCTCATTCCCTTTGCTGGTATAGTAAAAAACTAAATGCTGCAAAAAAAAAAAGTGGGAAAAAACTTGGCAACAATACTTACCCCAAGGGAAAAATAAGCAGCATGTGCATGAGCTAAAAGATCTCATTCACTTTTTTTGCGGGAAAAACGCAGCAAAAACAGAACACGTGAACAAGCCCTTAGGCCAGTCTCACACGTCCAGATAATTTCGGTACCGGAAAAATCGGTACCGGAGATATCCGTGTCCGTGTGTCTGTGTGCTCACGTGGCACATCAGTGTGGCACACGTGCGGCAGCACTGTCCTGCAGCACTGTCTCCTGCACTGTCTGTGTGGTCCTCAGTCAGCACACGGGAGGCACACGGACAGCATCTGTGTGCGGTACGTGTTTTACATGGACCCATTGACTTTAATGGGTCCGTGTGATCCGTGCGCTCCCACGAACACTGACATGTCTCCGTGTTTTTCCATCGGACACACGGTCCGTGAAAACACGCTGACATGTGCAGAGACACATTTATTTTAATGTGTCTACGTGAGTCAGTGTCTCCGGTACGTGAGGAAACTGTCACCACATGTACCGGAGCCACTGACGTGTGAAACCGCCCTTAGACTGCCTTAGATGTAGGGCAGATAAGAGAGCAACATCTTATGATGAGAGAGCAGCGTCTACACAGTGCACATGTACTATGATTTCCATGGTGTTATGTGACTGGGCTGACTGCACACATGGTATCAAATCATGTATTTTGGCCACGGTCACACATTGAGTATTTCGTCAGTATTTTACCTCAGTATTTGTAAGTCAAAATCAGGAGAGGAACAATCAGAGGAAAAGTATAATAGAAATACATCACCACTTCTGTATTTTTTATCCACTCCTGGTTTTGACTGACAAATACTGAGGTAAAAAAGTCACGAAATACTCAACTTGTGAACGTGGCCTAACTTTCAAGCAACTCCTGTAGATTCCCTGCTATGAGCCGATTGTCATGGTGCTGATGACAGTTTACCACATTACTTAGTAGACTCGGCCCTGTAATTGTTGTGACTCTGTGAACTGCCACACAAATTGCCTGGACACACATTTGGGCTTTAAACCCTTAAACTTGGCTGCATCCCCAGATAAAAAAATACAGATACAGCTCTCTGGTAATTAACCTAGTGAAAGCTATCGCAGGAAGCACACGTAGGAGGGGAGGATGGCCGACGTTTGTGGATTGCTGTTGACTCTCAGATGGCTAGTGCAGAAATAATTGGCCTACTACAGGCAACATCTTTTCAATAAAAGGAAAAAAAAGACCCAACTATTTTATCATGTCACGTTGGTGCCCTGCTCTGAGCTGATGTACAGTCTGGCCGGTTCATATCGCTGCCGTATCTTTTGCAATAATCCCAGTCTGCCTGAATGAATGGATGTATTTGTTTAGGTAAACGTTTTCTGTGGTTCATAAAGCCCCCTGATTGCCTTCTGCATGCTTACTTTTTTTTTTCTTCTTCGTCTTCTTCCGCAGGAGAGATAATCTCATCCCCTAGGGCTGCATATGTAATTTTATTTTTTTTTTCCCTTCGTACTATTTTAAATACCTGATTAAATCCTATTTAAAAAGAGTAATAGAATCTTTACCTTGCTGCAGAATAGGTATTGAAAGATTCACCTTTAATCAGCTTCAATTCTGTGTTTTTTAATGCGATGCCAGAGGCGGCTGCGACGGCGGCGTACAGCAGTATAACAGCGTCTGATTAACCAACAGGTTTTAACGGTAGATTTCATATCTCTCTTGTAAGAAATAAAAAAAAATCCTTTAATACACAATGTGAATTGAGGCTGCAGTGCTATCATGTCAGACAGAGATGCTGCTGCCGCTGCTTCCGCCTCTGCCGTCCTCTTAACAAGGCGGCTCGCTTAGAACAATTCAGCGTTTTTTCCCAAAACTCAAACATTTGCTTGCTAAAACAAAAACAGGGAAGCCAATTAGGTAGGGAGAATAACCAAAATAGCATTTTGATTGCAAGTCTCTCCCCTGCTTCTCTTTCTAATCACGTTATTTAGTAAAATCCCGTGTTGCAGAGCGCTGGCAAAATGCATTAAAACGCACAGTTGGGATGAAAATATAAGATTGTAAATTGCCGTGGATGGAGAGAATAGAGCCGTTAGAATACCACAATAACTCACGGAGCTTGTTCTCTTGGTTATTAAGTGAAGCACATATACAAATGCATTCATCATTTTCAGTTTCAGCAATGGGGTAGAAGCATGAGAGGAAGGGAATATGACAGCAGAGGATTTCACTCTGGTCCATTGTGCTTGTTTTTTGGTAATACATTGGCAATTATCATGCGGCTACTTTTACAGCTCGGCAGAAGAGAAGGGAGCTGCTGCTCCCTTCATCTGTCGTGTACAGTGGCGTTGTATAGGGGGACACACAGGGGCAATTGCCCAGGGTGTAAAATTCTCGAGGGGTGGTGATATCATAAAACTAAGAAAAAGAGAAAGTGGAGGCATCACTAGAACCAAAGATCCACCGTACATGCCCAGATATTTGGCTGGACACCCTGGGTCACATCTTTGAACTGTACGTCAACATTATGTCGATACAGTTCAATCCTATTGGGGAGCAGGCAGCCGTAGGCTCTTAACTACCCTACAAGACATTATTGTCCCAACGTGGGCAGCGCAATAACATCTGTGCATTGTGCCACCTCTGCCAGCCTGCTCTGTGAGCACATGAGATGAAAACTCAGTCGCTGGGATTAGGCGAGTAGAAACTGTAACTTGATGTGGGAGGTGGCGCAAAGGTGGCTTTCATATTTTTGTGGGGGAAACTCTGGATATTATTACTTTCAAATGGGTACAAAGAGGCAGGGGCATAACAAGCGCGGTCGCAGAGGGTGCAACCGCGACCCGGCCCATGCAGAAGGGGAACCCGATGACGCCAGCAGCTATTTACTCTGGATGTGCCTTCCAAGGATGCACATTCAGCTGAAATGTAATGCGGCATAGAGATCCACCAGCTCCCTACACCGCAATACACATCGCCAGCCAGTCAGGGGCTGACAGCAGACCGGAGTCACACTAGCGTATGGCATCCAATGTTATATGCTAATGACCCTTGGCTACTGCTCTGCTGCGAGTAGGAGCCAAGTGTCATGCGTCTGTGCTCCGATCCTCTCGCATGACATGTTCAGGACACAGCTGTGGAGGAGGTGGAGAAAGTAATTTCTCCATCTCCTCTGCTGCGTCGGCGGGAATCACACTGCACTCGGGTGATATCCCAATGTTTCACTCGCACTCATAGACTTGTATGGGTGCGAGTGAGCCGAGTCTCACTGCCAGTCGCAGCATGCTGCAATTGGTCTCTCGTGCCGAAACAGCTTGAGAAAATAATTGCAGATCTGAGCTGCCCCTTAGAAAATCACTGGGCAGAGTGCTATGCAAAGTTTTATTGTGTAGCATTTGCCGTGTTATACGGTAGTGTGACTCCAGCCTTAAGGTGGCACTCGTGGGGGGATTATTACTGGTTATCTGGGTGCAGTACTTTCTTTGTCCTGGACACTAGCAACCAATGCAAGCAGAGACATGTTCACATGGATTTTTTTTTGCCCAGATTTTGGCAATAGAAAAGCACACAGAAAAACAAAACAAGGCCAAGTTATAAAACATAAAACAAGGCCAAATTATATGACCACTTATGACACAATGAAGCGTTTTCCAAACATATAATGGCCCCAGTTCACCAAGACCTGCAAATTATAAGATGCACACCTCTTAATGACTTTGGTACATCTGATGTGTGGAGTGCACCCCCTGGCTACAAATACCAGCCCCCAGCCGCCCCAGAAATGGCGCATAGCAGGGCTTGTAGATGATCGCTGGAGATAACTCTCCAGCGATCACCTACATTCTAGCACTCACGGTCAGCTGACGCTGAGAACCAGCCTAGTGTGACCGGAGATAACCGCCGGTCACGTGCACGGCAGTATCGCGAGAACTTATCTTACTGCGTGAACTACGGTGGACGCGGGGCTTCTGGTGGCGAGACAGGTAAGCCGGCTTGTGACATGCGTAGTAAGCTGCAATAACGCAGTTTTTACGCATTTCACTAATCATTAGATGCGGTTTTACCGCATCTAATGATTATCTATGGGAAATTTACAGCACAGCGACGGTGCGTCGCCGCACTGTAAACAGACATGCTGCTCTCTGAAAAGACGCGTCACATGTCCGTTTCCACGGGTCTGCCGCCTGCATGTTTTACCGCATAGTGGCGACGGGATTTCATGTAATCCCCTCCACTATGCTGTAACATCTGGACGCTGCATGTTTAGCACTGCGGCTGTACGCAGCGTCAAACACGCAGCATTTCCTGAACGTGGACACATACCCTTAGGGTATGTGCACACGTATCTGTGAGGGCTGCGGATTTTTCCGCAGCGGATTTTGGAAAACCGCAGTGCAAAACTGTTGAACTGCGGATTTATTGCGGATTCCGCTGCGGGTTTACACCTGCAGTTTTCTATTGGAGCAGGTGTAAAGAATTGACATGCTGCGGATTGTAAACCGCTGCGTTTCCGCGCGGTTTTTTCCGCAGCATGTGCACTGCGGATTTCGTTTCCCATAGGTTTACATTATACTGTAACCATTTTACTGTAAACACATGGGAAACTGCTGCGGAACCGCAGCTGCGGATCCGCAGCAAAATCCGCAGCATGTGCACATACCCTTAGGGTATGTGTCCACGTTCACGAAACGCTGCGTGTTTGACGCTGCGTGGGGCCGCAGCGTCAAACACGCAGCATCCAGATGTTCCAGCATAGTGGAGGGGATTTTATGAAATCCCGTTTCCACTATGCGTGGTAACACGCATCCGTCGGCCCTGCGAATCCGGACATGCGGTGCGTCTTTTAAGATCGCAGCATGTCCATATACCTTGCGGCGACGCTGCGCCGCCACAAGGTATAACACAGGGCCCTATGTGTGGGGTGCGATGATCCCGGATGTGTGCAATGGACACATCCGGCATCATCGCGTCACAGAAGGGGGCGAAGCTTAGCGCTGAGCGGGTTTGCCGCTCTGACCAAACCGCCGGCCATCCTGAAGGTTGACACGTACCCTAAGACTTCAGGCACAAGGAATGCCACAGCTTGTCATGAAATAGATGAACTTTGGCGTCATCCTCCCCATGTATTTTGTAAATCTCTTTGACAAGCCGCAACATTTTCTTGCACTACAGAGTTGTGCACAAATTTTGCGATTTTTCAAAGTGATCTATGCCACAATTTTGGAATCATCAAATTGAAGAATCGAGGTAATACTGTTGCAGTTATTGCAGTGTTGCAGAATGCAATTGGCCCCAGACCAGAGGCAGTTATACCTTATGTGCAACCTGTGCAGCTGCAAAGGGGCTTAGTAGATAAGAGTGCCAAGAACCAGCTTCAGAAGTGCCTTCTGATTTACATATGAATGTCATAGATCAGTTACTGGTGAATTATACAAAAGAACTAGGGGCTGTGGGGGGCTGTGTGATGAGCAAATGGACAGCCAGGAGCTCATTTACTGTACTCCCCTAAAGACCATGAATTCTTTATCTCCAAAAGAATGAGGAGCAGCAGCAGCCTGACCACTTGTTAGGGCAGGGTCTGAGGGTCTCACAGCTCCTTAGTCAGACCACTTCACAAAATTCAGTTGCAGCTGCAATCAGATTATTCTGTTCCACCCATAAGCTAAGTGCTGGAGCATCTTGACCCTCGGTTGGAGAGATGGCTGCTTGTTGACCTGTGCTTGCACCATGAAGAGGGCTCTATTTTTATTTTTGCTCTACAGTTCCCTTCAGCTATTTACGGTATGTCTTTTCAGTATTATAAGCAATATTTCCCCAGTATCAGAGGAGAAGCTTTCTCTATACTGGTTAGAATCTGTATTTGCAGATACAGATTGAATATTTCCTTATATACTAGTCATTTGACTCTGTTCACACTTGTGCAGCATACAGTAGAGTGCATTTCTTGACATATTATGGGAACCCAATTAAGGTTAACAGTGTTGAAATCCCTCCATGGACAACATCTGCAAGGAGTCTGTATGTTCTCCCCGTGTTTGTGTGGGTTTCCTCTGTGTTCTCCGGTTTCTTCCCACATTCCAAAGACATACTGATAGGGAATGTAGATTGTGAGCCCCATCGGGGACAGTGATGATGTCTGTAAGGCGCTGGGGAATTAATGGTGCTATATAAGTAAGGAAAATAAATAAGTACACATATATAATGACATTTCTGAGATTCCCCTGACATGTGCCTACTTACTCTACATGTTAAATGTATTACTGATGGACATTCTTTTAGCAATGGACAAGATACTTGGCACTGTGCAATATGTCCTCCAATGAGCAAGGAACATCATATTGCTTTATACACTTTTTACAATAACCTGAAAAATATTAAACATTGTGAGTCCTCATGGGGCTTATACCTTTTATTGGCATTTTTCTATCTACTGACTTACACGGTGCAAAGATATATTTTTCTTGTACAGTAACCTTATTACAATGGATGAATCTATACATCAGTCCTTCCAGCAGTTATCTGGTTAATGGCATTCGCTGTGACTGAGACTTGCATTCATTATTTGGGTGATATTCCCTCTTTATATTGTGATGAGTTTCGCAGATAAAAGCCATACCTCTTAAGGCACTGGCAATATTAATGATACAGTTACCAGCAAGGAGGTGCGTGCATAAGTAATTCTATCAGAAGTATCATTGTTTTAATTAAGCATGAAATTAAAATTAATTACACAAGTTCCCTCCAGCGAGAGGAGTTGCCCCTCACTCACTGACTCTTGGGACGAGAGCGAACACTTGGAATTGTAATGCCGTGTACCTCAGGCCGGCTCATTACAATGTGCTGTGTGCAGGAGGGAAAGCAAGTCTTCATCAGAAAGGAATCTCTCCTCTCCCAGCAGTTCATTGTATGTGTGCGGCACAGGCACATCTGCCCCATGCTTACATGTTCCTCACCACGACATACGGTCTGATGATCTATTCTTTATTCTGTCCTATGAGACCTTGTTCACACTTGGCATTTTTTAAGCATTTTTTTCAGCACATTTTACAATAGCATCAAAATAAATGAGATTTATAAAATCTCATTCACACAGTTTGTTATATTTCCTTGCATTTTTTTTTAAACCACTGCATGTCCATTCTTTTATGTGATCACAGCGTTTGACCGGAGTGTGATTTGCATAATTGACTCGATTCTCTTGGATGAGAGAATATGCTATCATGTGACCCTATTCTTTGACTAGGTCATCAATAACAGATATGTGGTAGTGTGACACCCAACACACCTGCCAATGAGTTGTTCCTTGTACCGATGGCCTGATGTGATCAGTTGTGGAGCAGAACTACTGTATAGTGGCCGCGGCCGAGTTCTGCGCATCCACTCCTATTCGAGTGAATAAGGGTGGATCTGCCATTCCCCACTGCAGCCAGCTGATGGAGCTATGCTGTCCTATTCCGCAACTGATCACATCTGGCCACTACCAGATTCAGGAACAGCTGATCATTGAGGGTGCCAGAAGTCGGGCTCCCACCGATCTGATGTTGATAACCTATGCTAAGGATAGGCCATCAGTATAAAAGTACTGGAAAACCCCTTTAAGAATTAGGATTGGACATGACCACTAAAGGAACCTCTGTAAGCTCCAGGATCTGACCTCGAAATGTTCAACAGAAGACATCACTTTTTGAAGGTTGGTCTCTTATAACTAGTGTCTGCTTCTTATGGGATGACTCACAAATCACCGATTAGATCTTGCTGATGATATGACGATGGAAGCAGTGGACATCTACATGTTCTGTGTCGATAATTGGTGGTCTGCAGGATCATCTCCTCTGGCCGTCCTCAGGAGCCCACACTGAGCACAGTGCACATTGCAGCAGCATTTCTGTGTTTTGTTTTTTTTTCCTCCATCCCTCCTGTGCGTTGTACATGCTCACCAACAGAAGAAGCCCACGGTCCATCAGATAGTTAAATGTGCTCTGGACTTGTCACAGCCCTGAATATTTATTGACTCCCTTTAAAAGTTCATTAAACCAGAGAGATTAAATATTGCCGTGAGCTATGCTCTATAAAAGGGGAAATATGGTTCTATTACTTGGTGAAATGTTGTGCTGCGCTGTTAATTTAGCTCCCTCGAGTTCTCATCTTTTCAGTTAAAAGACATTTTTTCCTGCTGTTAAATTTGACATTTTCAAAGACTCTCGGACTGTTTTCACCACTTGCTTGATATCACACTTTCATTTTATAAAGAGAAGAGAGGGGTGGGAGACACTTTGCATCCGGTTATTTTATTGAAATGTCATCATCTACATCATGTGTCAGCATGAAATAATGAACGGGAGACCTGGTCTGGACTGCAAGGATTATATTACACAAGTATCACTGCCAGCCCTCCGCCCCTTCACCGCTCACTTCTAAATGTGACGGAGGGAAGATTGTTATCCTTATATTATTAGTTAACAACTTATATGGCGTTTCTGCATGGTACATAGTATTCAATCAATAGTCTTTACCCATAAATTGAAGGACATAGAGACCTACCATCAAATTCATAACACAACTACAAGAAAGGATGATATTAAGTCCAGAAATAAAGTATCAAAATATAACCACTTTATTAATGATTAAAAACATCAGACAGCAAGTGCAAAAAAGGTGATATACAATGCGACATCCATGAAAATGCTGTAAAAATAGCAAGAGGCACGTATCCAGGAGATTAATGTCACTAATCAATCCTGAAAGGTTTTTATATAGATATTAATTACTGATTGCCTAAAAGTATCCAAAAGAAGAGCTAATACAATACCATAAATATTTGCTGCCAATAGGGGTAACAGGCATTGCCATAATATCAATATACAGTGCCTACAAGTAGTATTCAACCCCCTGCAGATTTAGCAGGTTTAATAAGATGCAAATAAGTTAGAGCCTTCAAACTTCAAACAAGAGCAGGATTTATTAACAGATGCATAAATCTTACAAACCAAAAAGTTTTGTTGCTCAGTTAAATTTTTATACATTTTAAACATAAAAGTGTGGGTCAATTATTATTCAACCCCTAGGTTTAATATTTTGTGGAATAACCTTTGTTTGCAATTACAGCTAATAATCGTCTTTTATAAGACCTGATCAGGCCGGCACAGGTCTCTGGAGTTATCTTGGCCCACTCCTCCATGCAGATCTTCTCCAAGTTATCTAGGTTCTTTGGGTGTCTCATGTGGACTTTAATCTTGAGCTCCTTCCACAAGTTTTCAATTGGGTTGAGGTCAGGAGACTGACTAGGCCACTGCAACACCTTGATTTTTTGCCTCTTGAACCAGGCCTTGGTTTTCTTGGCTGTGTGCTTTGGGTCGTTGTCTTGTTGGAAGATGAAATGACGACCCATCTTAAGATCCTTGATGGAGGAGCGGAGGTTCTTGGCCAAAATCTCCAGGTAGGCCGTGCTATCCATCTTCCCATGGATGCGGACCAGATGGCCAGGCCCCTTGGCTGAGAAACAGCCCCACAGCATGATGCTGCCACCACCATGCTTGACTGTAGGGATGGTATTCTTGGGGTCGTATGCAGTGCCATCCAGTCTCCAAACGTCACGTGTGTGGTTGGCACCAAAGATCTCGATCTTGGTCTCATCAGATCAGAGAACTTTGAACCAGTCAGTCTCAGAGTCCTCCAAGTGATCATGAGCAAACTGTAGACGAGCCTTGACATGACGCTTTGAAAGCAAAGGTACCTTACGGGCTCGTCTGGAACGGAGACCATTGCGGTGGAGTACGTTACTTATGGTATTGACTGAAACCAATGTCCCCACTGCCATGAGATCTTCCCGGAGCTCCTTCCTTGTTGTCTTTGGGTTAGCCTTGACTCTTCGGACAAGCCTGGCCTCGGCACGGGAGGAAACTTTCAAAGGCTGTCCAGGCCATGGAAGGCTAACAGTAGTTCCATAAGCCTTCCACTTCCGGATGATGCTCCCAGCAGTGGAGACAGGTAGGCGCAACTCCTTTGAAAGGGTTTTGTGCCCCTTGCCAGCCTTGTGACCCTCCACGATCTTGTCTCTGATGGCCTTGGAATGCTCCTTTGTCTTTCCCATATTGACCATGTTTGAGTGCTGTTCACAAGTTTGGGGAGGGTCTTAAATAGTCAGAAAAGGCTGGAAAAAGAGATAATTAATCCAAACATGTGAAGCTCATTGTTCTTTGTGCCTGAACTACTTCTTAATACTTTAGGGGAACCAAACAGAATTCTGGTGGGTTGAGGGGTTGAATACTAAATGACCCTCTGAAAAGACTTTTCCCAATTTAAAAAAAAATAAACAAAGAAATAACATTCTTTTTTGCTGCAGTGCATTTCACACTTCCAGGCTGATCTACAGTCCAAATGTCACACTGCCAAGTTAATTCCAAATGTGTAAACCTGCTAAATCTGCAGGGGGTTGAATACTACTTGTAGGCACTGTACATATTTGCCAGAGTAGCTGCAATCAGCACATACTCCACAACACCGTCATAGCAATACCAGAAAAGACGGGTAATAAGTAACGTAATGAAACAAATAATAATGCAATGAGAAACACTGTTTACCCACTGTGATGCAGACGGACACTCCTAGGGATGCGCCTCTGCCCCAACGCGCATTTCGGAAAAAACAACCTTCGTCAGGGGGCATTGAAATCACAGTGACGAGTGGTTTAAAAAGGTTTGATCCCGGAAATGTATCGCATACCTACCCCGGAAGTTGTAGCGCGCGGTCATGACTACTACAACGTCGGCGAACGCCCAGATACAGTGGCAGGAGGAGAGAGACCATGGGGGCCCCACGTGATCACAGACCACCCAACCGAGATCCGGGAGCGCGCAGGCGCAGAGAGGCAGGAGAGCGCACACAACCACAGAGTATAAATGTCAGGATTGTAACATTACACCTAATAATAACTATATCACTACAAACAACGTGTATACAAAATATCAATATAATGAGGGAGTAAGTATAAAGTCATACACAGTGTGCATGTTAGTCACTAGAAAACAAAACAAATCAATATAGCCCACAATCAAATTATATAACAGCAATTAATAAATATGTTTATAATTATAGATACATGGCTATAGCGGGTAATATGACAAACAAACCCCAAGTGGGTACCCAAAAAACAACTAATGCACACTAATGATAACAAATAACCTCCCAAAACAACATCACAGACCCAATTGGTATCATAGAAATACTATAGCCAACTAACATGAATAATACATTAGAGATAGCCATATAATATATAACCTTTACATGATAATATCCCTCAAATTATACAAGTGCTGGATAATGAAATTCTTGAATGGAAGAAAGTCTATTTGAAGTCTCGACAATCTCATGGTAAGTATACTTGATAGAAGAAGAATCACAATAGAGTTGTGTGACGTTGTCCTTAGTAATATATCATTCATGGGAATCAAATAGCAGCAAAGCAAAACTAAAATAATAAAATAACAATTAAAAACAATACAACATCCTCAAAGCGACGCTCTGATATCAGCAGAGATCAATAATCACAAAAATGGGGCGTAACTAATGTTATCATTAATACCTGCTGGGTGGACTGTATTCAAAGTCCAAATCCACCTAGATTCCAAGCGGGCTAGGCGTTAAAAAGTACCCCCACCACGAATGCCCACCTCTAATAGATCTATACCCCTAACCCTAAGAAGGCTTGCATCACAATTATGAAATCTTTTAAAATGGCGGGGCAGTGTCTTTAATATGGATGTGTCATCCACTGCAGCCGCCGCATTGATGCCCAAAACATGCTCTCTAATACATGTCTTAGGCTGTCGTGTAGTCATCCCGACATAGATTTTATTACACAGACATACCGCATAGTAGATAACATTTCTACTAATACATGTAATCCTTTTTCTTATTGTAAATTGGCGGTATCCATCAGCATTAGAGAAAACACCGATCCGCTCGATATTTGGACAGATAACGCAACGACCGCATGGGCTACATCCAACATGCACCGCCGTGGAGTCTGTTGTGAATTCCGTTCTGGAGCTCCCTCCTGTGGTTGCTAATGGTATTTTTGCGAGTTCTGCCCTTGGGCTCCCTCTGGTGGTTTCGAGTGGAACTGCTGCTCCTTTAGGTAGCTGTAGCAGCTGCCTCCACTGATCGCCTTGCCTGGGTTTGTTATTTAAACCTGCTCTGGGCTTTAGTTCATGCCAGCTGTCAATGTTCTTGGTTGGATTTGGTTCTCTCCTTGGATTTCTCATATGGCCTGTCCTTGTCAGCAAAAGATAAGTTTTTGCTAGTTCTTGTTTGTCCATTTGTTTGGACTCTATTGCTCTGCAAATATGTCTCTTTTTGTCCAGCTTGTCACTATGTCATATTCAGGCTAGCTGGAAGCTCTGGGGAAGCAGATTTGCCCCTCCACACCGTGAGTCGGTGTGGAGTTCATTTTTGTAAACTCTGCGTGGATTTTGTAGTTTTTAATACTGACCGCACAGTATCCTTTTCTCTCTGTCTATCAAGTTTAGTATTGGCCTCCTTTGCTGAAATCTGATTTCATTTCTGTGTACGTCATTTCCCTCTCCACTCACCGTCAATATTTGTGGGGGGCTGTCTTTCCTTTGGGGGTTTTCTCTGAGGCAAGATAGCTTTCTATTTCCTACTTTAGGGGTAGTTAGCTCTTAGGCTGTGACGAGGTGTCTAGGGAGAGTCAGGAACATCCCACGGCTATTACTAGTGTTGTTGTTAGGATTAGGAACTGCGGTCAGTAGAGATACCACCTCCTCAGAGCTCGTCCCATGTTGCGTTTTAGCCACCAGGTCATATCAGTGTGGAGTGGACTCTAAGGGTACCGTCACACTAAGCGACGCTGCAGCGATAGCGACAGCAATGCCGATCGCTGCAGCGTCGCTGTGTGGTCGCTGGAGAGCTGTCACACAGACCGCTCTCCAGCGACCAGCGATGCCGAGGTCCCCGGGTAACCAGGGTAAACATCGGGTTGCTAAGCGCAGGGCCGCGCTTAGTAACCCGATGTTTACCCTGGTTACCAGCGTAAAAGTTAAAAAAACAAACAGTACGTGCTCACCTGCGCGTCCCCCAGCCTCTGCATCCTGACGCTGACTGAGCTCCGGCCCTAACAGCAGAGCGGTGACGTCACCGCTGTTGCTTTCACTTTCAGTTTAGGGCCGGCGCTTTAGTGTCAGGAAGCAGAGGCTGGGGGACGCGCAGGTGAGCATGTACTGTTTGTTTTTTTAACTTTTACGCTGGTAACCAGGGTAAACATCGGGTTACTAAGCGCGGCCCTGCGCTTAGTAACCCGATGTTTACCCTGGTTACCAGTGTAAAATATCGCTGGTATCGTCGCTTTTGCTGTCAAACACGGCGATACACGGCGACCTAGCGACCAAATAATGTGCAGACCTTCTAGCAGCGACCAGCAATTTCACAGCGGGATCCAGATCGCTGCTGCGTGTCAAATACAGCGATATCGCCATCCAGGTCGCTGCAACGTCACGGATTGCTGGCGATATCGCCTAGTGTGACGGTACCTTTAACCACCAGGTCATAACAGGAGTCCAAGAACGTAGTCACTGGTTCACCTGTATAGTGATTGTGGACCAACATGTCCCTCAAGTTCCTGGAACATCTCACCGCGATGCCAACCTTCTCAGGGAGATACT
The DNA here is from genome assembly GCF_051348905.1 of Ranitomeya variabilis. Classification (NCBI taxonomy): domain Eukaryota; kingdom Metazoa; phylum Chordata; class Amphibia; order Anura; family Dendrobatidae; genus Ranitomeya; species Ranitomeya variabilis. The sequence goes on from NC_135235.1 coordinate 571,134,075, forward strand.
GTGAGATTATAGGGTCGGCCCTTAAAACATGCCAAGATTTTGCCAAAATCTTTTTCATAAGTGGGAATTGAGAGTGGTAATTGGTTAAAAAACGGACAGTATCATGCTCTTGGTTAGTTTTAGCCTCATATAATAAGGCCTGTCTGAATGTAAATTTAGCCCTATTGAGGGCTTTTTTGATACTGCGGTTACTATGATGTTACTGTGATGTTGTTTTTGGAGGTTATTTGTCATTATTAGTGTGCATTAGTTGTTTTTCGGGTACCCACTTGGGATTTGTTTGTCATATTACCCGCTATAGCCATGTATCTATAATTATAAACATATTTATTAATTGTTGTTATATAATTTGATTGTGGGCTATATTGATTTGTTTTGTTTTCTAGTGACTAACATGCACACTGTGTGACATGACAGCGCGCTACAACTTCCGGGGTAGGTATGCGATACATTTCCGGGATCAAACCTTTTTAAACCACTCGTCACTGTGATTTCAATGCCCCCTGACAAAGGTTGTTTTTTCCGAAACGCGCGTTGGGGCGGAGGCGCGTCCCTAGGAGTTTCCATCTGCATCACAGTGGGTAAACAGTGTTTCTCATTGCATTATTATTTGTTTCATTACGTTACTTATTACCCATCTTTTCTGGTATTGCTATGATGGTGTTGTGGAGTATGTGCTGATTGCAGCTACTCTGGCAAATATGTATATTGATATTATGGCAAAGCCTGTTACCCTATTGGCAGCAAATATTTATGGTATTGCATTAGCTCCTTTTTTGGATACTTTTGGGCAACCAGTAATTAATATCTATATAAAAACCTTTCAGGATTGATTAGTGACATTAATCTCCTGGGTACGTGCCTCTTGCTATTTTTACAGCATTTTCATGGATGTCGCTTTGTATATCACCTTTCTTGCACTTGTTGTCTGATGTTTTTAATCATTAATAAAGTGGTTATATTTTGATACTTCATTTCTGGACTTAATATCATCCTTTCTTGTAGTTGTGTTATATTATTAGTGGCGGTGTCCATTACCATCCGTAACATCGGTGCTGAGCTGTGTAGATTCTGTTATATTAGAGGGATTGTCCCCAACAGAGGCGGACACACCATTGGTGCAACTTGTGTAGCCGCACAAGGGCCCAGGATGTAAGGGGACCCACATCTACCTCCAAAGCAGGAGAAATCGTTCATGATGATGAGCTATTGGACTGCAATGGGTCCATATATTGTTCTTCCACTAGGGCCATTTTTGTCTGTGTCCACCACCGGTTCTCAATGCTAAACTGAAGGATGTCTTGCTCCTGGAACCTCCATTGATCAAACCAAGCAACAAGTGTTCTGTTTCCCTACAGCGCCCCTGCAGGAGAATTGACACATTGCACAGTTCAGATCAAGTTGTATGCAAAAAATAAATTGACGCTTTTCAAGATTCTATCTGGAAAATGAATAGCACCAGAATCTAACAAGGGTACCTTTAGCACCCTCTCTACTTTATTCTTAGACTTGCTTTAGGAAATTTGATCCAAGACTCAAACAGAAAATACTTTTTTTATTTGGGAGGGGAACACCTGTTCTACAAAAAGAAACACAGACATGTGAAGAACTCATAGAATATAATGGGTACTCATTCAGTTTTTGTCTGATGGATGTCTGAATAGGGCCTAAGAGACGTTTTTTGTTTTTTGTTACTGCTCTTATTTCTGGCTAACACATAAGGGTCCTGAATAGAAAGCCTTTATTAACCCGAAAAATCCCTAAGGGCTGTCCCACACGTCCAGATAATTCCGGTACCGGAAAAAATTGGTACCGGAGTTATCCGTGTCCGTGTGCCTGTGAACTCACGTAGGCCATACGTGCGGCACACGTGTACCGCCCGTATGGCGAGTGGGTACCACACGGAGCGTGTGGTACCCATGCGTGTGGTACCCTGCATCGTGCTGAAGCCGCGATTCATATGTTCCCTGCAGCAGCGTTTGCTGCAGAGAAAATATGAATAATAGTGTTTAAAATAAAGATCTATGTGTCCGCAGCCCTCCCACCCCCTGTGCGCCCCCCCCCCCGCTGTTCAGAAAATACTCACCCGCTCCCACGTTGGCTGTCGCGGCTTCCTGGTCTGGCCCCATCTTCTCCTGTATGCGGTCACGTGGGGCCGATCATTTACAGTCATGAATAGGCGGCTCCACCTCCCATAGGGGCGGAGCCGACTATTCATGATTGTAAATGAGCGGCCCCACGTGACCGCATATAGTAGAAGGCGCAGGGCAGAGAGGAAGGAGTGACAGCCAACGTGGGAGGGGGTGAGTATTTTCTGAACAGCGGGGGGGCGCACAGGGGGTGGGAGGGCGGCGGACACATAGATCTTTATTTTAAACACTATTATTCATATTTTCTCTGCAGCAAACGCTGCTGCAGGGAACATATGAATCGCGGCTTCAGCACCAGTGGGGGGGACAGCGCTTACTGTAGCGCTGTCTCCTGCACGCCACACGGACTGCACACGGAGAACGTCCGTGGTACACTGCATCGTGCTGAAGCCGCGATTCATATCTTCTGTGCAGCAGCGTTTGCTGCATAGAAGATATGAATAATAGTGTTTAAAAGAAAGATCTATCTGTCCGCCGCCCTCCCACCCCCTGTGCGCCCCCCCGCTGTTCTGAAAATACTCACCCGCTCCCTCGTTGGCTGTCGCTGCTTCCTGGTCTGGCCCCATCTTCTCCTGTATGCGGTCACGTGGGGCCGTTCATTTACAGTCATGAATAGGCGGCTCTACCCCTATGGGAGGTGGAGCCACATATTCATGACTCTAATCTGCGGCCCCACGTGACCGCATACAGTAGAAGGGGCGGCCAGACCAGGAAGCATCGACAGCCAACGAGGGACGCGGGTGAGTATTTTCAGAACAGCGGGGGGGCGCACAGGGGGTGGGGGGGCGGCGGACAGATAGATCTTTCTTTTAAACACTATTACTCATATCTTCTATGCAGCAAATGCTGCTGCAGGGAAGATATGAATCGCGGCTTCAGCACCATGTGGGGGGGACAGCGCTTACTGTAGCGCTGTCTCCTGCACGCCACACGGACTGCACACGGAGAAGGTCCGTGTGTGGTCCGTGTTTTACACGGACCCATTGACTTTAATGGGTCCGTGTAATACGTGCGCTCCCACGAACACTGACATGTCTCCGTGTTTGGCACACGGAGACACGGTCCGCAAAAAATCAATGACATCTGCACAGATGCATTGATTTTTATGGGTCTACGTGTGTCAGTGTCTCCGGTATGTGAGGAAACTGTCACCTCACGTACCGGAGCCACTGACGTGTGAAACCGGCCTCATAGGGTATTTAATACTTGGGAATTTGACAAATAAAGTCCATGTCTCAATGTGGGGCCGAGGAAGCCTTCTTAGACCTCACACCTCCATTTAGTGAGGTTACAACCCCCATTTCTCCAATGGGGGGCTGTAACCCTTCTGCTGCTGGAGGAAATAAGTAGCACCAATGTATGTAGCACTGCTCATTTCCATATGTGACAGTATGTGCACACGATAAGTATTTGTTACACAAATGTCTCTTGGCAGGAAAACGTTGCGTAAAAAAAGTGTTTTTTATGCATTTTTAAGGCATTTTCCCCCCACTCATTAAAATGGGTGAAAAACGCTGCAAAAATGCAGCAGATCTGAAACTGCTTCAAATCCGCAAGGAAAAAAATCAACAGCATGTTCACGCGAGACTTCAGACATCCCATTCACTTCGCTGCTAGTGTAAAATGCGTTTTTCCTTGGAAAACTGCGCAGAAAAAAAACACGACATATGAACATAGCCTTCCATTTTGATTAGAAAATGTGATGTTTGTAAGGATATTTTTGCAGACATGTATACGGAGCCTTTGCTGTTTAGTGAAGGTCAGGACCAGTTCTTGTATGTTCCTTTGGATGTATGGATATAGTTATGCCTGCAGGTCCTTGTTCTTATGGGAGCTGTTTATAGTCTTAGGTGGGTTTCTGTAAGATTCGTTTATCGGAGATAAAATCAGATTTCATGTCTCTGTCCAGGATCTTATCCTTGCTTTGCACTCTGGCGGAGATTGTCTGGCGGTACAATTTACTGCATTAACGCATGAACGTGCCCAGGGACTAAGACGGCGTCAAGCTTAGAATCCAGGCCCTTATTCACCGTGATACAACTAAAGAAATTACAGATTAAATGGGAACATGATGCATGGTGTACTGGCAACAAGTGGACTCTGCAAAATCTAATACAAATTAGATTTATAATGTTAGATTATCCTATTAGTTATGACAGTGATGGAGCCTGTGACTAAACCACGTCTGCATTACGATGCTCTGCATGAACTAATGAAGCGCTTTACAGAGACTGGAGTACTGTTACATTGAATTCCTGGGGTCACCACTGAAGGGCTCACAACCAGCCCCCCAGAAGATATTGATTTCCTCCTTAAGGTCTATAACCTTTAACACACTATGGGCAAAGCTGAAAATACTTTTACTTTAGGAAATCATTCTATCTTTATTCGCAGAATCGCGAGTATATTTGTTACTGTATAGACTAAGCCCAACAAAAAGTTTATTTCTTCTACCTTTGTGTGTGTTTTTTTTTTTTTTGCTCTTTCCCAACTTCACACAGCTCAATGGGTGGTACGATTCTTCTCTGCTAAAGCTACATTTCTCAGTAGCACTTACTTCTCCTTAGTGCTGCAGAGCCCTCCCCCCTCATTGACTGGAGTAAGATTTATGAAGTAAGGTGATGCCACCGCTTGTCATGAATTAGCTGTGGCATCATCTCCCTGTTCCATTTCTATCCCACCTCAGCTCTGACCATTTTCAAAGAGCTGTGCAAAAATAGCATGAAAATGTCAAAAGTCACAAACTTTGCCACCAAAATCTTTTACTTTTTGTACAGCGAAGTGTAAAGAGCAGGCAGCTCCCTAGTGGAAGCCGTCCTAAGAACGATCATGTCACTTCTTCTGAATAGAAAGCGGAGAAATCCAGCTGTTTGTCAGATAAAATATACAAAAAACTTTTATTCCAATAGAGATTAAAATGGACTCCCGCTACTGCAAAAGTGTAAGAGTAAATCCTATGTGTTTCAGACTAAAACTTACTCGTTACTCATGGGTAGTCCTTACATCCATGCGTTAAGGACAGTATTTTAGTTTGAAAGGGCATTTTTGCAGTATCGGGAATCCATTTTTTTCTCTATTGGAACAAAGTTTTTTTTGTATATTTTATGCAACAAACAGCTAGATTTCTCCTTTTCTCTATGCTGTCTTCTACCACATCAAGCAGGAGCGGTTTTCTGTCCATGCTGAGGATTGCTGGCAACTACAATTAGGTGAACTGTATCTTATTTTTCTTCCAAACCCTGAGGGTATGTGTCCACGATCAGTAAATGCTGTGAGTTGGATGCTGCGTGCTGTGAGTTGGATGCTGCGTACATCCGCAGTGTCCAACCCGCAGCTGCCAGATGTGACAGCATAGTGGATGGGATTTCAAGAAATCCCATGCTGACTATGCGTGCTTCAGCATAGATTGAGTGGGCACCATCCTATACTAATGCTCATAGGGGATCACCTGATGCATATGAATGTAATCCAAAACTCCACAAGAAAAAAAGGACAGCATCATAGAAATGGGATCACCACATATATATTTCAAAAAATAACAACACATTTTATTTAGACCACACCACACAAACAACTGTTATAAAAACAATTAAAAACTCCCACAAACAATGGGAGATAAGGGTCCAGATAATACAAAGTGCAATACTAGAAAAATATTGGAGAGTCTCATAGCAGCTGATAATGCCGGAAATAGTGTGTACACATACAGTGGGAAAAATAATGAACCATAATGAAAAACCCTATATGCATGCTGTGCCACCTATCAGTAGCCGACTGACATCATGGTCAGTTAGTCAGGTATACACACTATCAAATCTAGGAGGCAAAGATTCCATGCAAAGTTTGCATGGAATCTTTGCCTCCTAGATTTGATAGTGTGTCGTGTATACCTGACTAACTGACCATGATGTCAGTCGGCTACTGATAGGTGGCACAGCATGCATATAGGGTTTTTCATTATGGTTCATTATTTTTCCCACTGTATGTGTACACACTATTTCCGGCATTATCAGCTGCTATGAGACTCTCCAATATTTTTCTAGTATTGCACTTTGTATTATCTGGACCCTTATCTCCCATTGTTTGTAGGAGTTTTTAATTGTTTTTATAACAGTTGTTTGTGTGGTGTGGTCTAAGTAAAATTTGTTGTTATTTTTTTAAATATATGTGTGGTGATCCCATTTCTATGATGCTGTCCTTTTTTTCTTGTGGAGTTTTGGACTATGCATACTTCGGCACCCGCGTCTTCCCTGCGGAGACGGATATGCGGCACATCTTTCTAGACTGCAGCATGTCTATTTATCTTGCAGAGATGCAAATCTCGGCAAGATAAATTTGACCTGTCCAATGTATTGGGCGCTGTGATTCCGCACGGTTCAATGAACACATGCTCAATCACCTGCGTTCAATAGCCGGTGGCGCTGGCTAACACTGAACGTGTGGACATACCTTGATATGGTTAAAGAAGCCCTCCTCCCATGAAAGTTTTTATCCTCTTAATATATTGCAGTCATTATCATGTGATTAAACAATGACTAGCTGAATCCGTATAAGCTCTATGTATAAACAGGAGGTCAATTTTCTCTGCAAGAGTCATGAGTCCCTGGTGGGGGGGAGGGGGCGGTGGGCGCAGCTGGGGTCGAAGTTGAAGAAGGGAGTGATTCATGCAGGGAAAAGAGACTTCCTGTTTCTACATAGAGCAGAGAAAAGAGAAAAATTTACTGGGTAGAAAAGTAAAATAAGCAACTGTGTACACAGTAACATATAATATGATAACTTTAATATATTAAGAGGATTTAAATTGTTGATGGGAGGAGTGCTTATTTAAAAGAAGGGACATGATATCGAACATGTGCACAGCAATGCCACCATTGGTGTCACCTTAGGAAAATCACTGCTGGCGTTTCCTTGAAGCAGTTTTCCTGGGAAAACTTGGTGATTGTTCTGTCATCTAAATGTCGCCATGTGCACATACTCTGTTAGCTAAAGCACTGTTAAAATTGGGAACCCCATTCAGGACCCTCATTTCTTAGCCAGATCAGGGAGTATCAACAAACATTGCTGCACTGGCTTTGGTTTAACTAGGGATTGTGTAATGTTTATTTTTTCCTGTAGGGGTGCTACAGGGGATTAAACAAGTTTTTAGGTTTCCCATGTTCTTTCTAGGCAGCCAGACCCCTTTTAACAGTGGGCTTCTGGCTGCAGCAATATTCTGTATTTCTATCTATTGCAGATCATGACCTCCTATTCTGCTTATCTTTTAAAATCACTTCGTCCTGCTGGATACTTTTCTGACTCATATATTGCAGCATTTATCAAGGTCAGGTCATGATGGAACATCCAGTTATCAGATCCAGATTCTGTATGATGAATTAGTCATTGTCTGAAGAGTTTGAGAGGATTAGAAATGTAGCTCAAGATACCTCGGTAAGCTCAGATACTCAGGTTAATGTTTGCTCCTGTCGCTCCTAATAAGCATTTACATTGTCAGATGCCAATCCAGGGCAATCCAGGTAGGATAGATGTGATCTCTGTAGTATTATCTGTCACTAATCAGAGCATTGTTATTAGTTTATTGTCTCTGACCTGTCTTACTGGTAGACTGGCCTGTTTTATCACAGTAATCTTAGAGTATTTTCTGGTGGAATAAATGCAAGTAAAAAAAATGCTATTCACACTTTTGATGATTTTTGGAGCGGGATCTGCTTCAAAATCTAAATATTGTAGATAACACTCTTCTAACACCATTTGTATACTCTTGCTTACCATTTCAGTGGAATATCCACTTTGCTCTTCATAAACCCAGATTTTTTTGAAAGTTTTTTTCGGGCAAGGTTTTGAAGCTCTCGCCGCAGAAAAAAGTAACAATTTCTCTTGGAATTCCGCTCTAAGGGCTCGAGCGTATAAGTCGGACATGTGCAGTCCAATTAAAAATCAGATTGCACTCGGACCAATGTTATTCTATGAGGCAGTGTACATCTGCGATTTTGTTTTTTTTAATTAATTTATTTTTTTCTCATGATGAATCGCCCTTAGGAAAAAATGAGTGCATCTGAGGATCAAACACGATAGAACATACGCTGTTGTGACCTCGGCCTAGACTTGACATTATCAACTGAAATGGCTCCAAAACACCATGTAGAAAAGAAAACTCTTTAAAAACCTCTTCAAAGGATAAAAACGCTTTTACGAACAAAAAAAAGTGGCATTTCCACTTGAAATTTCCAGAAAACTGTGGAGCTTTTTACTATGAATTATAATGTGGAACTGCTTCAAAATCTGCATCAAAAGAGTATTTGAAGCATATTTTGATCTGGATGTTTAAACATAAAAAAACTCCATCTTGATACACTCTAACATAGAAGTCAAGGGAATGGCTCAAGAGATGTCCTATAGATGCCCGGGTGTCATTTTGAGCATTCTGCTGTCATTTTTGCTTGAAAAATTGCTAGTGGTTTCATCATAGTTGAATGTAGTTAACATAAAATGTCTAGAAAAACCCAGCAAAAAAGACACCCTAAAATAACGTAAAAACTCGAATCCCCTGGGCATACTAGCAATCATGTGCCAACTAGAGTCCCAACTGCATCTCACCTCTCATTCCATTTACAGTTCCGGTTGACACTCTAGTCGGCACATAACTATGAGTACACAAAGATTGTGCCCATGCTCTATTATAATTCTATACATAAACTGCATAATTAGAGCCAAAGCACAGTTTGATCCTAAACATGAAAAGCGGAAAAATGCCCTTCTCCCAAAAGGACAAGATCTGATCCCTTCTTTGGCTCCAAACTCCTTTAGGGAGCCATAACACGGCCATGTGCGGAGAGTAAATAATTTTTTCACTCAGTCCCATCCTAATTTCTGAACACCTGGGGAAAAACTGACCTATATTTACCTCATGGGAAAATAGCAACAGGCCATAAAATATATCCAGACCGACCTTGTTTTTACCAAGAGACTAGATTTTCCTAACTTCCTGGATGATTGTTAGCAGTGGTTACCCAAAAGCTGAAGGCTTTCCTGACACTAATCTAATCTCTGCTGAGTGCTGACAGTTTACAGTGACCCTGGTTTTGATAATCCTCTGATGCTCCATAGAGACTTGTCAGAAGATTGTAGGGATGTCAACCATTGCCTGTATCTGGAAGGTGACTTTCCCCACCATGCAAAATATTCTGACGTGTCTCTGTTACAACCATAAGGTCCATTTTAGGCTCAGTTAGGCTTTATAGCAGGGGTGAACAAACTTTTCTGGTCCAAAACCCACAAAAGAGCCACTCAAAAAAACTAAGGTTATATTATAAAATGTTGTAATAATTGCCATAAATGTCAGATTCATGCAAGTTACTGTTCCAAGACTAATAGGACCTATTGTGAAAATGAGGAGTCGCCTTTTCTCCTGTGTGCACTCCTTGTACTGTACTTGGCAGACATGTGATCCGGTCAAAAGTGGCCAATTCTTGCTCTTATTTTATTCTCGCTGCTCCCCTGAATATTCTATTCTTTTATTTTTTTTTACAAAGTTCTAGAGATATGGACCTTTTTATTTTGTGCAAAATTTTTATAGTCTTTAGCAAAGTGGTGTGGATCACAGGGTAACAATGGAGAGCAGTCAACAGACGCCTCTAGGGAATCCTGTGAGCCGTATCCCCAGGGAATCCTTTAGGCCACGTCCCCAGGGAATCCTGTGAGCCACATCCCCAGGGAATCCTTTAGGCCATGTCCCCAGGGAAACGTGTAGGCTGCGTCCCCAGGGAATCCAGTGAGCCGCGTCCCCAGGGAATCCAGTGAGCTGCGACCCCAGGGAATCCAGTGAGCTGCGACCCCAGGGAATCCAGTGAGCCGCGTCCCCAGGGAATCCAGTGAGCCGCGTCCCCAGGGAATCCAGTGAGCCGCGTCCCCAGGGAATCCAGTGAGCCGCGTCCCCAGGGAATCCAGTGAGCCGCGTCCCCAGGGAATCCAGTGAGCCGCGTCCCCAGGGAATCCAGTGAGCCGCGTCCCCAGGGAATCCAGTGAGCCGCGTCCCCAGGGAATCCAGTGAGCCGCATCCCCAGGGAATCCAGTGAGCCGCGTCCCCATGGAATCCAGTGATCTGCAGCCCCAGGGAATCCTGTGGGTCACATCCCCTTGTAAAGACCATAAAAATTATCACTACCTGTGAATAAAAAGGCCCATATCTCTATAATCATATGGCAGATATGAAAAAAACAAACAAAATGCTTGCTCAGAGGAGCAGCAGGAATAAAATAAGAGCAAGAACCTTCCACCTTTTGACCTGGTGACCTGTTCTCTTTAATATGTGTTGCTAGAATATGTTTCACTACTCCCGTAAAACCACATTGAAGAAAGCCTAATTCATGTAGGGCAGCCTCTCCACATCATCTACTCTTTTCTGGACTGTTAGTTTTTGTGTCCACGATGAGTTTTTGATGAGTCTTTGACCCTGCATATATTTTCTGCATTACAAACGCAGCATCTTACGGTTCCAGCAAAGTGGATGGCATGTATAGAAATCTCATGCCACTGTGCTTTTTTTTAATGCAATGTTAACTGACCCGCGGTGCGCGTTTCAAATCCACAACTTGTCAAACACCCTGAGTTTTCGGTGTGGAATTTCCCCATAGACTTACATATGATGCAGAAAATCCACAGGTAAAATACGCACATATGGTGTTCGTGAGTTTCTGCAGCAGAAGTGCACTAACATCGCATGTAATCTGCACATGACTGTGCAGCGCCCCAGAGTCCTGGTCGTTGCAGTGCTGTGGCTTCGCCGCTAAGGGGAGCCATGGTACGTTCGATGGCACCGAAGGAGTTCCTCCAATCAGGTATCACAGACACCAATATGTTTCACAGCTGGGCCTCCGGGGGGAGCTAAGGGTGCTATTCATTAGGCCACTCCCCACCATAGTGGGTAAACTGGGGGTCAGGCAGGAAGTTAGACAGAACGCTGACGGGATTGAACGGAGCAACACCCTGTGGCAGGGGGTGTTGTGAAGGGAGAGACTGTAGGGTCTCTGCCAGGGGTGGGATCCTGGCAGAGGCTTGGCATTGAAAGAACGTAACGGGTCCGCGCAGGCTCCTGGAAGCGGCGGGACTCAAGAAAGGACTAGAAGCGAGATAGATTGTGCTGAGTGAGAAACGAGATCAAGCAGAAGGAGAATACCAGCAGGGGTTTTGTTGAAAGAGGCAGCACCCTGCTGAGGCGCAATACCGGTGGCCGGAACGCCGAGGGAGTGGATTAGAATACAGCTTCAAGCCATACTCCAAACAGCGGCAGGACAGTCGGTCTCAGGCGGGCTGTCTACCACATATCACCTATGAAGTCTTGGGGGGCAATTGCGGGAGAGGGGCGACTCTAGGGTCCCGGAAGAACTCCAGGCCTACCTGACAAACGGGTGCCATTCCAACCTGAATACAGGGAAGGGGTGGATTACAGAGGAACATCAAATCGAGTTGTGAGGGAACTTAAGAAACAGACACAACCGTTGTGGGGTTACTTTCCGTGAGCACAGCAGGGAAGGACTACAACACATAGCGCTAGAAGGAAGGCACAGATTTCCACCTGAGAGGAGAACTCTGGAGGTGCCATTGGACCGGCCGGACTTGCGTAGCCTGGTGAACCGTGTTCTGGACTGAGGACTCAGAGATCTCCAGTAAAGAGGTAAAGAGACTGCAACCTGGTGTCCTCGTTATTTACCACGACTTACACCCCACAACCGCACCGCTCCATCGCTACCATTACTACCACCTATTACACCGGACGTCCCCCACTGACGGACAGGGCCACGGACCGGGTCTAGCCACCGTGACAACCCCGAGACTGAGAACTAGAGGCCCGGCTCCGGGTACCCCTCGGCCCTGCGGCGGTGCGGGGGCGCCGCAGACTTGGCGTCACGAACAGGATCTACTTAAGCCTGAAGAATCAGGTCATGTGTGCCTAGAGACTGTGATTTGTTGTGCTTGGACTGTACTTTATTACAAAGACTGTGCTGCGCCAGTTGCCGCCAAAATCCGCCGCCATTGCAGCGCTGAGGAAAGCGCAGGAAGAGAAGAGGGGCGTGGAGTGGGCGTAGACGAGCTGGAGAGCGCGAAGAATAATGGCCGCCCAGTCTAAGTATTTTTGTGTCCTGAGGACGTGCCCGTCAACTGCTGAGGTCCGCCTCCTGATTCTGGCCGGAGGGTGGAGACCATGGGGACGGGGCCGCCCACGGAAGAGACCGCGGGAAGACGACGCGGAAGAGGAGAAAAAGATGGCGACATTCAGAGTACCACGCGGAGCTGACCCGGCTCGGCCTGAGGATACGCAGCCTGAGGTAGCCTCAGGGGCGCCCACATTGCGGGGTTCGGCCTTGGCAGGGCCACCGATGGGACGACCCCCTCCGCCGATGTCCGCGGAGTGTGCGGCTGCAGCCGAGACCCGACAGCTGGCACGCCGCCTAAAGAATGACACCCGTGTGCTAGCTCGGGTGGGGCAGCCAACAGAAATCCGCCTGTCCCCAGTGTCCCCTGCTCCTTCCCACCTGGCCGCGTCCGAAGATACACCACCGACGCCGGACTTGAAAATAATTCCGGATGCGGAACACTTCCGGCGTCTGATGGCAGCCTGGCGGAGCCGGCCCCAGCCCGCCGAGCCGATTGACCTGGTAAGCCCCCCAGAGATCCCACCGATGCACTGGGGTGTAGTGGTGGCCTTCAATCCCCAGTCTGGACGGGGAATAATCCAGGAGATTGGGGAGCCACTACAGGTCCGTGTGGATCGGATAGAGGTGGAACCAAGCAGCGGGAGGTTCGATTGCAACTTAGAGCCAGGTGATGCTGTCACCTACACGCGGTGGAGGAGGGCCGCGGGTGAGACGGGCTGGATAGCCCGAGGCGTGCAGCGATGCGTTGCCCTCCAGGCTGCTGCAGGGGCACCGGAAGACGATACTCCGGCGAGGAAAGCTGCAGAGCCCGGTCCCGCGGAACCATCAGAAGCTCGACCTCACCGTGCCCCGGGGGAACGTGTACGGTTGCCGACAACGAGGATCTCCCAGCGGGGGATTCTGGCAATGCTGGGACCGGGACGACGCCCTGGCTCACCGGAACGATCTGTTGGTTTGGTGAGGCCAGAGAGAAGACCCCCGGCCACATCTCAACGGTAAAGTAATATTACTGCTAAATGTACATAGTTACTGTTCTTCCAAGTTGCTGCTAGACCCGTTCAGGGTTAAAGGTGACCCCTTTGTTGACCCGGGGTCACTGTTGTTTTCCTGAAGTTTATACAAGTTTTAAAGTTACACAAACTGCAGAAATCATGGACTGTGCATGATTCGAACTTTCTTTTGTAAATAGTTTGCACCTTCTTAAAGGTGCTCCCTATTGGTTTGAGCCAAAGACACTTTGTGAAGATACCTTTCCTACCGGTTCTAGTTAAAGACACTTTGCGAAGATACCATACCGGAACCTTTGCGTGGGCTGGTAGGCTGAGAAGACGAGCTACCTCAGAAAGACTTGGTCCCCTCTTAAAGGGGATGTGTGAAATTGAACTTGAGAAAGATACTGTTGCAGAACAGTAATGTGATAATGAAGCTTGAAAAAGAAATGTAACTGTTTTACATGCTAAGTTATATGTGTTGAATTTGTTGAAATGTGAAATCTAAATAATGTTTTGCAGAAAGAAAAGATGCAGAGAGCCCGTAGGGGTAGAGATAGAGATCTGCATAGCTGAAAGTAAGGAAGTAATGATGAAGGTGAGGATAGAAGGTCAACCCTGCGTCCCCATAGAAAGTTACTTTGTTACTAAGGACAGAAGGCGAACCCGTAGGGGTTAGAGAGTGAGTCCTTAAAGGAGCCGAGTAGAGCGGGCTCAGAGTTCTTTAAACGAAAGGAATGTTATGTCTATACTATGTATAGTAGCGAAAGGCAGTAGGCCCTGGCTGAACGGGGCGGTCCTGTAAAAGAGAGGAGAGGCAGTAGGTCTGGTGCCATAGGGACAGGCGGTCCTGCAGGTTCAAAGTAGGAGAATGTGAAGTTACCTTACCCTGTAATGTGATTATAGGAAGGCCTTTGGTAAACTAAGAGTGTATGTTTCTTAAAGGCAATGTTAATTTATTGTTCCAGAATTTGCACTAAGTAGAATACCCGGTTGGGTAACAGGAGTTATGCATAGCCTGTAATTTATAATGTTGACCATGTTTGTAACATTAAAAGTGTCCTCACCTCCCATAAAGGGAAGACTGTTCAAGTATACTTATCGTTTTGCACTCAACAAAATTGTATGTCTTTTTGCTAATCTGTATTGTTGTTTTTCTTCCCAGTCCCGGAGTACTGTGTTTAACCAGGGGGGAGTGCAGCGCCCCAGAGTCCTGGTCGTTGCAGTGCTGTGGCTTCGCCGCTAAGGGGAGCCATGGTACGTTCGATGGCACCGAAGGAGTTCCTCCAATCAGGTATCACAGACACCAATATGTTTCACAGCTGGGCCTCCGGGGGGAGCTAAGGGTGCTATTCATTAGGCCACTCCCCACCATAGTGGGTAAACTGGGGGTCAGGCAGGAAGTTAGACAGAACGCTGACGGGATTGAACGGAGCAACACCCTGTGGCAGGGGGTGTTGTGAAGGGAGAGACTGTAGGGTCTCTGCCAGGGGTGGGATCCTGGCAGAGGCTTGGCATTGAAAGAACGTAACGGGTCCGCGCAGGCTCCTGGAAGCGGCGGGACTCAAGAAAGGACTAGAAGCGAGATAGATTGTGCTGAGTGAGAAACGAGATCAAGCAGAAGGAGAATACCAGCAGGGGTTTTGTTGAAAGAGGCAGCACCCTGCTGAGGCGCAATACCGGTGGCCGGAACGCCGAGGGAGTGGATTAGAATACAGCTTCAAGCCATACTCCAAACAGCGGCAGGACAGTCGGTCTCAGGCGGGCTGTCTACCACATATCACCTATGAAGTCTTGGGGGGCAATTGCGGGAGAGGGGCGACTCTAGGGTCCCGGAAGAACTCCAGGCCTACCTGACAAACGGGTGCCATTCCAACCTGAATACAGGGAAGGGGTGGATTACAGAGGAACATCAAATCGAGTTGTGAGGGAACTTAAGAAACAGACACAACCGTTGTGGGGTTACTTTCCGTGAGCACAGCAGGGAAGGACTACAACACATAGCGCTAGAAGGAAGGCACAGATTTCCACCTGAGAGGAGAACTCTGGAGGTGCCATTGGACCGGCCGGACTTGCGTAGCCTGGTGAACCGTGTTCTGGACTGAGGACTCAGAGATCTCCAGTAAAGAGGTAAAGAGACTGCAACCTGGTGTCCTCGTTATTTACCGCGACTTACACCCCACAACCGCACCGCTCCATCGCTACCATTACTACCACCTATTACACCGGACGTCCCCCACTGACGGACAGGGCCACGGACCGGGCCTAGCCACCGTGACAACCCCGAGACTGAGAACTAGAGGCCCGGCTCCGGGTACCCCTCGGCCCTGCGGCGGTGCGGGGGCGCCGCAACTATATCATTAAAGTTTTGTCAAAGCCAAATACCAGCAAGTATCTAAAACAAAGCATCTTCATTTAAAACCTGACACTATAAACCAGCGACAAAAACCACAGCATCAAAAATACGATAGAAACGCATGAAACAAAACAAAGGTAACCTAATTTACTTAATGGGTGCAGAAATTCTGCAACATCAAAATCTCACCAAAAGCTCCTCATGGGACCACAGCCTTAAAGGGAATCTGTTATATAAAATGACACTATTATCCTGCAGGTTAAAAGCATTCTGACATTGTGTGGCGCCTGCACTGAGAGCACCGCTGCCAGGAGGAAATTAACTTTATTCCCCTTGTCAGTCATGGGGTGGTGCCGATGCGTCTTCTGTTATTGCTGTGTATTCAGATCTGTGGCTGTTACCACGCCCCTGGCACTGACTGGCAGTATTATTAGAACCTGTTGCCACCTCTATGACTGAAACACAAACGCTGTCTGGTCAAATAAAGTTAATTTCCGTCCAGGGTTCTCAGTGCCGGTGCCACATGGTGTCAGAATTCTATTAACCTGCAGTTTAACCCCATATATTAATAGCGTTTTTCTACATGACAGGTTCCCTTTAAATATGACTCAGGAGATCTCCATTTTGCTAATACTTGGGGGTTCCAGAGAGGAACATATAGGGCCCGATTCATCAACTCTGCCATTATTCACTCCAGTTTTGATGTGGTGGCACGCTGGAGTCGGACACTGAAGAGTTGCACGCTTCTCATGAATCTGGAGTGCCTGGCGACTGAGGTGTGCCTCACGTCAGGAACTGGAGTAGGATTTCTGGTGTAGGGAACCCCAGAGCTCGTCTTGACTTCCACACGCATTACACCCACGTCCTGCCCTAACTACACCCAAAACTGGGCGAAACTCCGAGTTGCACCTAAATTTTGTGACTTCTCAAAGCTTTTACACCAGAACTCTGAGGTGAAGACTCTGAGGTGAAATCTTTAATGAATCGGGCCTATAGTGATTCACAGGCACTTGCCTATTTTCACTCTGCAGCACCTCTTTTCTCTGGGATAGAATACAAGTATGTCTGTGGGTTCCGCACAGAGTCGGGACCGCAGCTTCTGCACCCCTACTTTAAATCCACACATTTATGTTTATCCACACCTTTATAATTAATGTATACCGCAGACCAGGGGCGTACATATCATGGGTGCAACAACAGGGGCCTGAGAGGCAAGGGGGCCCATTTCTACATCCGAAGCAGGCAGAATTATGCATTATGATGACCTCTTGGGCTGCAGAGGGCCCGTGTACTATACTTACACAGGGGCCCTCTTCTGTCTGTGTCCTCCTGTGCCGCAGAGCATGGTGTAGGAAGATTTCGATACTTCAGCTATGCTGAAATTGGAGCGCCCTTTAAGCTTTCCTACATATATATACACCAGTTATTAGTGCGGCAATAATTATTACCCTGCCCTGATATCACGGCTTCTGGAGTGCTGTTGTCATCAGCGATGCTCTTCATTTCTCTGAAGTGTTTCAAGCTAATATTATCTTCTCCTCGGTGAGGAGCCTCTATAATGTGCACCTGCCTGGTCACTAAAATGTTTGTCAGCGAGACGGCGAGCGATGCGATAAAGGACGGTTTCCTGTCTATAATGAGTAGCTTTCCAGCTCGGCTCCTGCATAATGTGAGCGGGGACGGCATCGTCTTTCTGTCGCTAATGCCCTGTGTATCATGGCTCTGCTGGCTCATGGCCAAAGTGCTTGGGTATAATGCCTGCTTACATGGGGCTGCTTCAGATCGTTGATGGCGGAATTAGACTAACACTTTTGTACGTTCGCAGCCGGGGGTGCGCTCTTTATGTTATTATACTATTTTCTACACCGGTATACATGCACATTATTACTTCAGCACGGGAGCCTTAAAAGCTTGTCGGAGTGTTTGACAGCCCCCCTGGCATCTGAAAGGGTTACCACAAAACCGTTTAACCACAGTTACTAACCAAACACTAACAAAACAGCAACTGCACGTTGGTAGTACCTGCAATTATCTCTCCCATGGCTCTCATAGCCACGCTGAATGCCATCTGTTTGCAGGGAGTAAGATCTGACCTTTTCAGGGGTGGAACGGGAGCAGTTTTTAAAATAATGAGCTCTCCGAAAAAAGGAAAAAAACCTGCTCCTTATCCAAATTGAAATGTGGAGCGTGAATGGAAAGAATAGACATGTTTCTAGCTGAAGCAATAAGCGAAAGGTATAGGATGAAGACCTGTAATGTGCTACATGCAACGCTAGAGGCAGTAATGAGTTAAATGTAAAATAAATTGTATCAGCCGCATCATTATTATGGCCTTTTATTAACTGAATTTGCTTCTGTCTCATAGAACTGATGAGTTTATTTATTTTTAGTTGGAATTTAATTTGCATTTTTACATGATGTTAGCCTATATAGCAATTATTGTGGATCTAATATTATTTACTATTACATTAGGATGTGGATTTTTGGGGGCAGAGTCTCTGATCCTGCTAGCCCTATATAGTCTATTTGCAAATAGGCCATGCGCACAGGTTGCATATTTGCTACTTTTTTTCAGTGCCGATTTGTCACAATATCTGAAGGGCTTCCTGATGTCAGCAAAGTGAATGAGAATCCTGAAGTCTCATGCTCACATTGCTTATTTGTGACCTGCAGAAATCTGCAGTATGTCAATTTTTTCGGCGTTTTTTCACCCATACTAATGAGTTGGGCAAAATCCTCACCAAAAACACAAGAAAAAAATGCAGCAAAAACGCACACTTTTTGCTTCTGTGTTTTTCCTACCAAGAGATGCAGAAATGGTGCAGAAACGTAACACAGCATAGAGTCCGACATCTAAAAGGGGTTGTCCATCTTCTAAAAAAATAATTGGTGATAAAATAATGTGTGTATTGTGATGCAGTGACCCCTGGTACAGCTAGGTGGCGCTGCATGTGCATATCTGTGGTTATAATGGTTGAACTAGCCACCTCCCACCTATGGGAGTGGCTACAAGTATATAATGTGACCATGTGGGTCACATGGAGGAGAATGGGTGGACCTGAGTGGTCTGTGTGCCAGGTCCTGGAGGGCCTCTGTGTTGGGAGGTCCTGGTAGTAGGACTAGATCCCTGAAGAGCACATGTGGGTGGCCTTGGACCTGGGGGCCTGTGTGTTGGACGGTCCCAGATGGGGATGGACGTCCTGAATAGCGCACAGAGAACGCGTGTGCAGAGTCCGGGATGGCACTGCATTTGGGGAAGTTACAGCCCGTATGAGGATCTGGACTGTCAGGTGGCCTGGTGAGCAAGGCATTGCCCGGGACGGTGATCCCAGTTCGGCAACTTCCCTGAGTGAGAGAGTACTGACAGGAGTCAGTGTATGGAGCAGGAGTTCCAGGACAGTAACCCAGCGTATGGGGTGCTGTGCAGTCACCCATGGTAACTGGACGAAGTCCAGCATGATGAAGTCCAGCATGATTAGAGACTGCAACAGTAATATCGTATGTTGGTGCCTGTTGTGCTCCATGGACATTAATGAACTGTATGGCGTGCGGTTATCGGAAAATGGCACTTTTTTTTTTTTTTTTTAAACAAAGTTTTGAATTTTTTTTCACCACTTGAATAAAAAATAACCTAGACATGTTAGGTGTCTATGAACTCGTAATGACCTAGAGAATCACAATGGCAGGTTAGTTTTAGCATTTAGTGAACCTACCAAAAAAGCCAAACAAAAAACGTGTGGGATTGCACTTTTTTTGCAATTTCACCGCACTTGGAATTTATTTCCCGTTTTCTAGTAAAAGACATGGTAAAACCAATGGTGTCATTCAAAAGTACAACTTGTCCCGCAAAAAAATAAGCCCTCACATGACCATATTGACAGAAAAATAAAAAAATTATGGCTCTGGGAAGGAGGGAAGTGAAAAACGAAAATGCAAAAACGAAAAAGGGCCGCGACTTGAAGGGGTTAATGAACTGTATGGCGTGTGGTCACCCACGATAACTGGACACAGGTTCGGCGTGTTTAGTGACCGCGTTTCAAAGCCATATACTATGATGTGAAGATTGATGTAAAGACTGTTTGCTTGTCCTTCATATTTCTGTGGCTTAAGACTCTATAATAAACCACATGGACTGTTAAAGTGAAAACCCGTGCCTGACTACGTTAATCCGCTGCCAAATGAGTGTCCCTTAATACACTCAGTAAGTACAATCTTACAGTGTGTGTGTGTGTGTGTATTATATATATATATATATATATATATATATATATATATATATATATATATACAGTGGCGTAACTACAAAGTTATGGGCCCCGGTGCGAACTTCCAAATGGGGCCCCCCCCCTACCCCCCCCTACCCCCCCACCTTCCCCCGCCCCCGCAACCCCCCCACCTTCCCCCGCCCCGCTTCCCCTAGATACGCCTCGGACTGTTGCAGGAATCTCCTGCACTGCAACATGGTGTTGGGTGCCAGCACAGCCCGCACAGTGGTATATCCAGCACAGCCCGCACAGTGGTATATCCAGCACAGCCCGCACAGTGGTATATCCAGCACAGACCGCACAGTGGTATATCCAGCACAGACCGCACAGTGGTATATCCAGCACAGACCGCACAGTGGTATATCCAGCACAGACCGCACAGTGGTATATCCAGCACAGCCCTCACAGTGGTATATCCAGCACAGACCGCACAGTGGTATATACAGCACAGCCCGCACAGGGGTATATACAGCACAGCCCGCACAGTGGTATATCCAGCACAGACCGCACAGTGGTATATACAGCACAGCCCTCACAGGGGTATATACAGCACAGCCCGCACAGTGGTATATCCAGCACAGACCGCACAGTGGTATATACAGCACAGCCCGCACAGGGGTATATACAGCACAGCCCGCACAGTGGTATATCCAGCACAGACCGCACAGTGGTATATCCAGCACAGACCGCACAGTGGTATATCCAGCACAGACCGCACAGTGGTATATCCAGCACAGACCGCACAGTGGTATATCCAGCACAGCCCTCACAGTGGTATATCCAGCACAGACAGCACAGTGGTATATCCAGCACAGACCGCACAGTGGTATATCCAGCAGAGCCCGCACAGTGGTATATACAGCACAGCCCTCACAGTGGTATATCCAGCACAGACCGCACAGTGGTATATCCAGCACAGACCGCACAGTGGTATATCCAGCAGAGCCCGCACAGTGGTATATACAGCACAGCCCGCAGTGGTATATCCAGCACAGCCCGCACAGTGGTATATAGAGCACAGCCCGCACAGTGTTATATACAGCAGAGCCCGCACAGTGGTATATACAGCAGAGCCCGCACAGTGGTATATACAGCAGAGCCCGCACAGTGGTATATACAGCAGAGCCCGCACAGTGGTATATACAGCAGAGCCCGCACAGGGATATATACAGCAGAGCCCGCACAGGGATATATACAGCACAGCCCCCACAGGGGTATATACAGCAGAGCCCGCACAGGGATATATACAGCACAGCCCCACAGGGGTATATACAGCACAGCCCGCACAGGGGTATATAGAGCACAGCCCACATCTCATCTCATCCCCCCCGATAATGGCCCCACAGTCCGGTTAAAAAGAAAAAAAAAAAAAAACTCTCCTCACCCTTCCTTTTGCCCGCGCTGCTCCTGGCGGCTGCAGTCTGCCCAGGACACTGCAGGTGCGCGATGATATGACGTCATCGCGCACCCGCAGTGTACTGTCAGAGGCAGAGCGGGGAATGATGGGAGAGGAAGCGTCAGGTGACGCTCTCTCCTCCCATCATTGCATTGAACTATACCGGTGTCATAGACGCCGGTATAGTTAAATGCGGCGGCGGCGGCGGCGGCACTGGGGGGGTTCCGGGGGAGGAACAGTGCAGCGGCCCACTACTGGCATCGGCTCTTCTGGCATTTGCCAGAAGTGCCCGATGGCCAGCCTGGCCCTGCTCAGACCTGCCGGCCCGGGGCCCCTGACCTGCGGGGCCCGGTCGCAATGGCGACCGCTGCGACCGCGGTAGTTACGCCCCTGTATATATACATATACACTCTTTGCTGGGACTGGAAGCAACATTGTCCCATTCTTTGGTCACCTAAGGCCGGCGTCACACTAGCGAGTTTTACGGACGTATGAGAGGCGCACAAACTACGCATTGCACACCGACCAATGATTCTCTATGGGGCAGCTCCTATCTGCCGTATATTTCTCGGCCGTATTTTACGGGCGTAGAAAATCGCAGCATGCTGCGTTTGTCAGCGTATTGCGCAAAAAATCCCCCAATGAAAGTCAATGGGGGTAAGAAAAATACGGATTACACACGGACCAACAGTGTGACTTATGAGAAATACGCAGCGGTTTTCTATAGAAAAGCAGGTAATTCAGTGCAGTGTACAGTAAAATCACACTGACAGGTTAGAATAGGAGAATAGGATAGATAAAATAAATGTGTACACATAGTGTGTGTGTGTGTGTATGTATGCATGTATAATATATATATATAATTTCATACAGCGCTAAATAGCGGTAAAGCCGGTAATTCAATTGCCGGCTTTTGCTATCTCCTTCTCAAACCCGACATGATATGAGACATGGTTTACATACAGTAAACCATTTCATATCCCTTATTTTTTAACATATTCCTCACTAATAATGTTCCAAGTGTCTGTGTGCAAAATTGAGGGCTCTAGCTGTCAAAATAAAGGGTTAAATCACGGAAAAAATTGGCGTGGGCTCCCGCGCAATTTTCTCCGCCAGAGTGGAAAAGCCAGTGACTGAGGGCAGATATTAATAGCCTAGAGAGGGTCCATGGTTATTGCCCCCCCCTTGCTAAAAACATCTGCCCCCAGCCACCCCAGAAAAGGCACATCTGTAAGATGCGCCTATTCTGGCACTTAACCTCTCTCTTCCCACTCCCGAGTAGTGGTGGGATATGAGGTAATAAGGGGTTAATGTCACCTTGCTATTGTAAGGTGACATTAAGGGCTTGTTCACACGATCCTTTTTTAACTGCGGATTTTTCAGGTCCTTTTTTGGGAAAATCCGCAGTGAAAACCCGCGGTGCTTTTCACCGCGGATTTGTGTCCTTTTTCTACTGCGGATTCCACTGCGGGTTTCCAACTGCAGTTTCCTATTGGTGCTGTTGGAAACCCGCAGCGGAATCCGCAGAAAGAATTGACATGGTACTTCTTTTTTTCTGCAGGCAAATCCGCGCGGATTTGCCTGCGAAAAAAAGGATCGTCGGCACAGCGGATTTTGTTTTCCATAGGGTAACATTGTACTGTACCCTGCATGGAAAACTGCTGCGGATCCGCAGCTGCAAATCCGCTGCGGATCCGCAGCAAAAACCGCATCGTGTGAACATAGCCTAAGCCAGGTTAATAATGGAGAGGTGTCAATAAGACACCTATCCATTATTAATCCAATAGTAGTAAATGGCTAATAAAACACACACACATTAGGAAAAAAGTATTTTATTGAAATAAAGACACAGGGTGTTGTAATAGTTTATTAAACGCTCAATCCAAATGATGACCCTCGTTCTGTAAAAAAGGAAAAATTAAAAAAAAACAACATCCCATACCTTTCTGCTGTTACAGCCATGTCCCACGCTGTAAATCCATCTGAAGGGGTTAAATAATTTTACAAACATGAGCCTGCTAATGCAGCCGCCCCTGCCTGTAAAAACTGGGGAATGAACGGGAAGAAGGGGATCGTAGCTACCTAGACTTGCGGTGCTGCGCCCCCTGCTGGCATAAACTCATATGAACTCGAGCGTGGGAATTTTTCTGAATATTTTCTCAAGCTCGAGTTCATCTAATATCTGCCCTCAGTCACTGGCTTTCCCACTCTGGCGGAGAAAATTGCGTGGGAGCCCATGCCAATTTTTACCGTGATTTAACCCTTTATTTTAACAGCTAGAGCCCCAAAATTTTCCACACAGACACTGCAGCGGTCAGGTGACTGGAATGGGACATCATCAGATGTGACTCAGATGATATCCTATCATCTAACTACCTCAAAAGGAAGGCTCCCGATGATACTGTGAGACTATGGGCATGATGGAGACTTGCTTACATTTTCAGATGTAAAAAAAATTAAATAATTGTTTAAATCTGATTTTTATTTTTATTGACTGTTGTGTCTTTATTTTCATATCTTGATTTTCATGGCAAACCAAATTTATTAATTGCAATTTTCACTCTTGCTTCTTGTGGGTATGTTAGACTAATATTTCTTGTTCTTCCAGGAAGGTTTCAGCAGGCTCTTTATCGGCACAGGCTGTATTACAATGACATGTGACACCTGTATATACAGCTGATAACACAGGATCTTCCAATCAAAATAAGTGATGTCACATCTGACTTTGCTCTCCCTCGCTTCACAATGAACTTTGTACACGCTCATTAGATGCTTCAATTTAAACTGTCAGAGTCTGTTCATTGTGGCTAAAGTACAATACATGTAAATTTCCTGAAACAGGATGCTAGAATCTAAAAAAAAGTCCCATTGGCCTTTGTGAAAATTGTAAGATTTCTAATTTTTATTTTTAAACAAACTGTAATATTGGAAAAAACATTGATAAAATTAACAAATATATATTTAACATAAAAACCTGATTTAAACAATAGGCCATTATCTGAGTATAGCTTTCCTTTAAGAAGGTACATCAGAGGCATTCTCCGGCCATGTATAAGACATTAAATGTTCATTGATTGGTTACATTTAGGGCACAATCAGACGGCTGTATAAGTTGGTGCAAAATCGGAATGTAGCAGACCACTTAAATATAGAGGGCACCATCAACAATAATGTCTAATGTGCTCAACCTGCAGCATGTCAAAACACAGACTATACAACAAAAGAGAAAAGAAACATGCACAAACGCAGGGATCACCGAGACAGTATATAGTATATAAACAAATAACGTTTTATTTAATGTCTTTTAACCACACAACTGGAATTTAAAAACATCTAAAAAGATAAATACAGAAAAATACACCCAAGAACAAGGGCAGTGTACAAGGATGAAATCTTGCCAATGGAAGAGGACAATCCCTCACCAAATAACCTCAAAGAATCGTATAATGCCCCACAAACATCAATAAATCATATTTTACCTCCAAACAGCCTATTGATTATGGATTGGTACCCAATGTAGATATAAACCATATAATATAGTATAAAGTGCAGTTATGGTGCTAATATAACGGGCATCAAGAACACATGTAGCTAAATAACCCAAAAGCACAAATAACAGTTTGGCACCAAATCTAGCTGAGGGGTGATGAAGTCACTGAGGTGACGATACGCGTTGGGTGGGCTATTTTGGAGTTGACTTTCCCTCTTTTTGCCTCAAACCCCTCAGCCCTATGCAGTATGTGAGCTGGCCTATTTGGAACTATTTTGTTGGGTAAATGTAATTTTTTTTTTTCTTCCCCTGATTAACCCTTTGGGGTCTTTTTGCTCAATCATGCTGTGAATCTACTGAGATTCCTATCTAGATTTGGTGCCAAACTGTTATTTGTGCTTTTGGGTTATTTAGCTACATGTGTTCTTGATGCCCGTTATATTAGCACCATAACTGCACTTTATACTATATTATATGGTTTATATAATATTCATCCATCTTCACTTCTGAGACAGAAGGTCCACTGCGATCACACACCTGGTGGAGAAGCCTCGCCCCATCGCCTTGCTAAGCTCCGTCCCCAAACTAATGCTGTATTGGCCCCATTCTTTTCATTTTTGCTCGTGACTTCAGTAGCACTGATACTGATCTGATGGTGACCCAGTGACACCCAATGGCAAAATGTGGCCCATAGAGAGAGAAGCAAGGACCCAAACCAACAATACACACAACATTATAATGCTTCTCATCTTTACGTGCCACAGCGTGATGAAGTGATTATACAAGACCCCCTGACATAGTGTCCTTGATGCTGAGTGAGCACACCGTTTTCTCCTCAGTCCGCTCCGTGCCGTCTGTATACATCCTACTTATGTGAGTAGCATATGGCCGTGTTAGATTAAAGAACCCATCCTTTGTATATTTTATCCTCTAGTTTCTATTATTTGCAGGTTTGGATGTGCCAGACAGTCGGAGGGCGAAGTGATAACAGCTGGTTTAGTTATGAAAGCTGTTAAGTAAACCTAAACATGGATGGCACATACCATCAGTCTACAAGTCCTCCCTGACATACGTGTAATGCTGGATAGAATCAGCCGTTGCTTCATAGATAAGAGACTTTTCCCTTTACACAATTTCTCTCCTCAACATTCGTCCCTGTCCCACCCTCCCAAAGCATCAAGAGGTCTCATGCAGCCAGCCGAACCTTGCTCTGTACTGATGAGGGGCAAATGCCCTGAAACAACTGTTTTTAAATGGGGGTCTGACTTGGCTAATATTTCTAGTTGTAATGCAAGGCGCATTAAGGTTACATTTCCACAATGAGTTTTTGGTGAGTTTTACAGCAAAATGGATGGGATTTCTAGAAGTCTCATGCCCACTGGGCTTTTTTTTTCACACTGCATTAACTCCCCTGCAGTGCGTATTTCAAATCCACAACAAGTCAATTTTTCTTGCGGGTACACTGAGTCTTCTGTTCATATTTTCCCCATAGAATGACATTAGGCGTTGAAAATCCGCAGGCAAAAACTCATGTAATCCGCACATGAC
The DNA here is from genome assembly GCF_051348905.1 of Ranitomeya variabilis. Lineage (NCBI taxonomy): Eukaryota > Metazoa > Chordata > Amphibia > Anura > Dendrobatidae > Ranitomeya > Ranitomeya variabilis. The sequence continues at coordinate 571,160,420 of NC_135235.1, forward strand.
TGTAGCAATAAAGTTTTGTCAAAGCCAAATACCAGGAAGTATCAAAAACAAAACGGCTTTATTTAAAACATGACATACCAAAAAGAGAAAAAACATACATCTTAGGCCGGTTTCACACGTCAGTGGCTCCGGTACGTGTGGTGACCGTTTTCTCACGTCCCGGAGACACTGACTCACGTAGACACATTAAAATCAAAGTGTCTCTGCACATGTCAGCGTGTTTTTTCACGGACCGTGTGTCCGTTTGAAAAACACGGAGACATGTCAGTGTTCGTGGGAGCGCACGGATCACACGGACCCATTAAAGTCAATGGTTCCATGTAAAACACGTACCGCACACAGATGCTGTCCGTGTGCCGTACAGGAGACAGCGCTACAGTAAGCGCTGTCCCCCCAGCTTGTGGTGCTGAAGCCGCCATTCATTTCTTCTCTCCAGCAGCGTTCGCTGGAGAGAAGGAATGAAAAATCATTGTTTTTTTATTTTTTTTGTGTTTAAAATAAAGATCCTTGTCACCAAAACCATAGGGGTGGAGCCGCATATTCATCACTGTAATGAGCGGTACCACGTGACCGTTCATACAGGAAGAAGCTGCGGTGCTGAGAGGAAGCATCGAGGGAGCCGGGTGAGTATTTTATTTCCAGCAGGCGGGCGCACAGGGGGTGGGAGGGGGGTGGTGACAAGGATCTTTATTTTAAACATAAAAAAAATTAAAAAACAATGATTTTTCATTCCTTCTCTCCAGCGAATGCTGCTGGGAAGAAGGAATGAATTCCGGCTTCAGCACCAGATGCAGGGGGCAGCATTTATCTCTAGCGCTGTCTCCTGCCGGGTCCGTGTGGTACCCAGTCGGCACACGGCTCCCGCACGTGTGCCACACTGATGTGCCACGTGAGCACACGGACACGGATAACTCCGGTACCGATTTTTCCGGTACCGGAATTATCTGGACGTGTGGGACAGGCCTTACCAACAGAGCATTGCCAACCAAACTGCATACATAACAGGTCTCCCTAATTAAGAGCGATCATTTCCTCCCATGTCTGTGTTCACACACTGCAGTCTGCAACTTTTTCTAGAACCACAACATTTTTGTCTCAATTTTGGATAATATGCTGCAAAAAAACCCCTGCTATTCGTGATCTATACCTCATGATTACAAAGTTTTTGGATGACAATTTGTGCCTTGAACTGAATATTCTAATTAAAGACGTTTTACCAAATCCCCATATGGTGGCACACAGCGCTTACTGGTCCATTATAGTCTCTGCCATATGCAAGGCTGTTCATGTAGCCTGTATCATTGCCACATTTAGCATCTACATCAGGTTATCCAAACTTTGGAGATCAACCACATTGGCTATTAAGAAGTAGGTGATTAGTTTTATAGATTTTTTTAGACAGTATCGTCACATTTTTTGCATCTCCTCAGCTTCCTTTCCTTGCATCACGTCCGCGATAGCTTTTGCATTGTTCCTTTACGCTTCCTATATGACAGCATTGTGTTCTGTACTATCGGCCTGTGCGATATATCTCTATCACATTTTCTATGGCGCTGCATTAACTCTGCTGTGATCTCTAGACCAGGGAGCTTTGACTGAAAGAGTCGCACGTTGCCCGTCTCGCCATGCACTGCCGCATCTCCCAATTCTCTTCCATCCACTCGGAGGTTAAAACATTTTATCTGTTGTCAGATCCTTCGTTTCCCCGCGCGATTCATTCCGAGTTAGACAACATTTTGATTAATTTCGCTATGTGCAGCTGCAATAATGAAGTGATATCTTGTACAAAGGGCAGTGAGCTGTAGGATTGAAGTAAATATTTCATTACGGGCTGCTCTGCCTATTTGTGGCTTCTTTGTATATTTCTTTTCTTCTCATTTAACGTGCATATTTTAGGGTCAAGCTGTGGGCCGACCTGCTTATTCCCTTATTAGAGAGGGAGTGATATTATATTCCACAGAGGATTAATACAGTACACGGGTCCCTGGGTAATCATTCCTTTAATGTTACATTTGTATGATAAATCGATACATAATTTACTGCTTATGTATCTGGTGAAATTGTTAGATTTCCTTTGCAGAATGGAACATTTTCACATTTTATTATTTGTCAGTGGCACAAACGTTGAGTATTTCATATATTGACTTTCTTACCTGCCCATAGCTTATTATTAGTCTGGCCAGATACCATTATGATTATTTATCCAAAGTGTCATATTATAAAGAATGGGAGGAAAAACTGTCGCAGTATGAAAAGCTCAAAGAAAATAAGTACAAATATATGGTTAGAAAGGCTGAGATTATATCTGTGTGTGCATGAATCAATTGCTTTCTGCATTGGAGCCAGGTTTCTTCAAGTTTACTTGTGCTTTCCATCTCTGTCTACAGCCATTATTAATGTTCTTGTGGGTGACTTTTCTCCTTTTTCTTTTTTTTCTACTTTCTTTGCCTAATTTAACACTTTGTGTATTTACTGGCTGGGACGACAAAGAATCCGGTAGGTTAAAATCCAACATGCCCGATTCCCCTTTCCCCTGATGGCAAGGACTCTCAGGCTAATATAAATGAGGCCCCCTTCACACATCCACTTAAAAAAAAAGTACGATTGAGACGTTCATTTTTACTATCTGTGTGGTTTTCTATTGGCCATCCGTATGTATGTGTGTACCATCCGTGTGTATCATCCATGTGACATCCATGTGTGCCCGTGCGTCCATGTGTCATCCTTGTACTATCCGTGTATCATCCATGTTCCATCCGTGTGTACGTGTACCATCCGTGTGTATCATCCATGTTCCATCCATGTGTACGTGTACCATCCGTGTGTCATCCTTGTACCATCCGTGTGTATCATCCATGTTCCATCCGTGTGTACGTGTACCATCCGTGTGTCATCCTTGTACCATCCGTGTGTATCATCCATGTTCCATCTTTGTGTACGTGTACCATCCGTGTATCATCCATGTTCCATCTTTGTGTACGTGTACCATCCGTGTGTATCATCCATGTTCCATCCGAGTGTACGTGTACCATCCATGTGTCATCCTTGTACCATCCGTGTGTATCATCCATGTTCCATCTTTGTGTACGTGTACCATCCGTGTATCATCCATGTTCCATCTTTGTGTACGTGTACCATCCGTGTGTATCATCCATGTTCCATCCGTGTGTACGTGTGCCTTCCGTGTGTCATCCTTGTACCATCCGTGTGTATCATCCATGCTCCATCCGTGTGTACATGTACCATCCGTGTGTCATCCTTGTACCATCTGTGTGTATCATCCATGTTCCATCCGTGTGTACGTGTACCATCCGTGTGTATCATCCGTGCCATCTCTGTGTACAATCCATGTGACATCCATGTGCTGTCTGTGTGCCACATACTGGATTAGAATGCAGAATAGAAATTTCAGATTTTTAAGTGTTAAACATGTCCAAAGATAGAGATAGATATCTGTGAGATATACAGTCAGTGCCTTGTGTGTATAGCTTACTAAGACATAAATGAAAAAAATGACATGGGGTCCTCCTCCCCCCATTTTTGATAAACCAGCAAAGGTAAAGCTGACATGATCCAATCTGGTGCTTCACCTTTGCTCTTCCCACTGCCCTGGTATATTGGCAATCGGGATAATGGGGCTTGGGGTTGATGTCAGCAGTGAAATGTCCAAAAACACATCTGGACATCTGGCATCAAGCATTGGTGTTCGAAATGGTGAGAAAATCTCACTTTGCACTCTGACTAATGTTATTCAGTGAGGCAGAGCAGATCTGAAAAGTTTTTCTCATGCCACATGAGAAAAAAATGCAACATGCTGTGATTGGCAGCATATCTCGCATGGTGCGCACCCATTCAAGTCAATGAGTGCGTGTAAAACATTGGACTGCACTCAGATATCATCTGAGTACAGTCTGATTTAAGGTACCTTCACACTGAACAACTTAACAACGATAATGACGACGATCCGTGACGTTGCAGCGTCCTGGATAGCGATATCGTTGTGTTTGACACGCAGCAGCGATCAGGATCCTGCTGTGACATCGTTGGTCGGAGCTAGAAGGCCAGCACCTTATTTCGTCGCTGGATCACCCGCTGACATCGCTGAGTCGGCGTGTGTGATGCTGATTCAGCGATGTCTTCACTGGTAACCAGGGTAAACATCGGGTTACTAAGCGCAGGGCCGCGCTTAGTAACCCGATATTTACCCTGGTTACCATTGTAAATGTAAAAAAACCCAAACACTACATACTTACATTCCAGTGTCTGTCGGGTCCCCCGGCGTCCGCTTCCCTGCACTGTGTCAGCGCCGGCCGGCCGTAAAGCAGAGCACAGCGATGACGTCACCGCTCTGCTTTAGGGCCGGCGCTTACACAGTGCAGGGAAGCGGACACCGGGGGACCCAACAGACACCGGAATGTAAGTATGTAGTGTTTGTTTTTTTTACATTTACACTGGTAACCAGGGTAAACATCGGGTTACTAAGCGTGGCCCTGCGCTTAGTAACCCGATGTTTACCCTGGTTACCCGGGGACTTCGGCATCGTTGGTCGCTGGAGAGCTGTCTGTGTGACAGCTCTCCAGCGACCACACAGCGACGCTGCAGCGATCGGCATCGTTGTCTATATCGCTGCAGCGTTGCTTAATGTGACGGTACCTTTAGGCCGGGGTCACACTTGCGAGTGCAATACGAGAAACTCGCGCATCAATACCAGGCACTGCCGCTGGCACTCGGGACCAGAGCGTTCAGCTGCATATATTTCCCTGCAGCCGCACAGTCCAGTCCTGAGTGCCGGCGGCAGTGTCGGGTATTGATGTGAGAGACTCGCACGGGTTTCTCGCATTGCAGTCGCAAGTGTGACCCCGACCTTATACCGAGAAAGGCAATGGAGAAGGTGGAGAGATTAATCTCTCCTTCTTCTCCTCACCTGCGAGTCTTGCATGCGAGTGGATCTGAGCACAGCAGCATGACACTTGGGTCACGCTCGCAGCAGAGTTTAAGCCAAATGTCATTAACATATCGCATCGGATGCTGTACACTAATGTGACTCCGGCCTTAGAATTGCATTAGATGCAGAAAATCCCCAGGTAGAAAATGCATGTGCCTTGCCGCTGTGGAGGCATACTAAAATGCATGTGTTCCGCACATCAAAAGCCTCACAAGTATCAAAAACAAAGCAACTTTATTTACAGCGCTCATCCTTCCTGGTCTCCTTCTCTTTCCACCAACTATAAATAAACCCCCATTGTCCTGTTTTTTGCATCATTCCTTTAAAACACGATGCGCCAAAAAGAGACAAAAGCCGCTCGGCAAAACCGCGATAAAAACGCATGTAAAAAAAGACACAAAAACACATTAAAGAAACACAAATAGCCTAATCTAAAATAATAGGTGCTGTATAAAATCTGTAAAAGCTCTTTGTGTGGATATAGCTTTCCAAAAACGTTTGCTGTGACGTCATGTTGACAGCACTGCAGCCAGTCACTGTAGACTACATGAGCTGATCTCAGTGATTAGCTGCAGTGCTGTGGACTTGATATCATCGTTACAGCCAAACAGAGACCAGGGCAGTGCCAGAGAGACACAAGAGGGAAAAAAGATAAGTAAATTGTGTTTTTATTTTTTTTTATTTTTATTTTTTTACAAAACAAATGAACAAGCATTATCTATAGAACATAGCCGAATAAAAGAGGATTTTTCTGTGATTTTTACATTAATGACCTATCACTAAGGCCTCATTCAGATGTCCATTTTTTCATGTACGTGAGTTTGTCCCAGAAAACGTACCCATTATAACATAAGGCGCTGTTCACATGTCTTTGTTTTTGGTATCGATAAAATGAATTGCAAAGCTTCATCTATCCATTACAATGCTAATCACAGACAGCCCATGGACTTCATACAAACGCCATCCTTGTGCTGTTTGCGATTTTCACAGACATAAAGCGCGTATGTGGAAAACGGACGTCTGAATGAGGTCTAAGTGTATGATGTTGGATTTTGGCCCTAGCACCACATAAAGTTGTAGAAAAAGAGAGCATCATCTCTTGCTATAATGACATGGACTCTTCATGGTTGTACCAATAATCACAGATATTTCAGAGTAACTTTTTTTTACATGTAACCACATTCCAAATATAGCCTCCAAAAACCTGTTTTCTCATAGGTTTTGGAAGACTATTGTAGCACCATGAAGGGCGCAGTAAGACGGCCCTATAGATTGGAATGAGATTGGAATGCAGTGCACGGACTGGCCGGCGGCTCTCCCAATCCGAGTGACTTCTTCATGTATTTCTATGCTGCTGTCGTGCTCTGGTCAGGAGAGCCGCCAGCCAGTCTGTGCACTGTGTTCCAATCTCGTTCTCATTCAACCTCCTAACTCTGCCCTAACTTCTCTTGGGAATCGGGAAGTCTCTTTTTTTTTTTTTCTAGAAGATGCCTTTACATCACGAGGAGTTTGTAGTTAGGAATGTACCTGACACTGTTAAGGTTACATGGCATAATGACAACCATCACTCAGAACCTGATCGCACAAGTCTGCCCCCAAAATCTTTCATGTGGAATTCTTATGGTGTGTCATTTCAGATTTTAGATATGTTACTTTTTTTTATATCTTTCAACAAAAAGTATTTTACATCATAGACTGCAAGTTTCTTGCAGTATTTTTCCATCCTGCATGAATATGGGCTGGAAAAGAGCTTTCCTAGCTATTTTTCTCCTGCGTTAAATGATGTCTCTTATGACACTAGGCCAAGAGTTAGACCGGAGAAAAGTGCAGGCTATGAAATGTCAAACACTACAGTGCAGACCTCATATATACAAATTGCTGACAAACATGAGATAAATTCATGCCTAGAGGGCTTAGTGTTTTAGAGTTATATCTTTATTATATAGCACACATATAAATTTTATTACCAAAAAGTACTAAAATGCATAAAACAATATAAAGTGGGCATCGCCGTAATCTATCAACCCACACAATGAGGATAACACTTTATTTGTGCAGCCTGGTGAATGGCATAAATTTGTAAAAGTAAAAAAAAAATACTGTGGCAGAATTGCTGGGTTTTTTTTCTTCTATTTCTTCCCATTAACAATTGATAAAAGTTAGTTAATAAGTGACCTGTCACCCAAAATAGTGCCTCTAACGAACACAATTTGTTCTGCACAAAAATAAAGTCTTCAAACAGGTATGTATAAAGGAAAAATTTTTTTTACAGGTCTTTGAATGTGAAAATGAGAAAACGAAAAACAATTCTTCATCCAAAATGTTCAAATAGGTCATCCCTGAAGGAGTTATGGTAGATCAGTCACCAAATTGTATTTATAAGATGTAGACACACTTCTGGGTGGTGCACAAGTAGGATCCAACTCCGTATACAGACATATCAAAAACTTGGCACTCAACTTGTGATCAATAAAGATGAAATTTTATTTGTAGCATTTTCCAGACAGTAAAGAGACCTTCATCATTCCAGTGGAAAAGGTATATACATATTACACAAACAAATAAGTACATATACAGTATATCACCATATAGCACATGCCAAAAAAGGAAAGAAAAGAGAGAAAAAAGCAAAAAAAAAGGAACAGATACACACAAGTAAAATCATAGGTATCATCAACAGACATATTAGAACTAGAACCGTGATATCTTGCAATAAAGAAACAAGTTGATTTGGTAAAAAGATCCTCAATGCCTTAAAACATCATCTAGTCACTGGCACTGTTGATCAAAAACCTTTCATTATTTGTACAACAAAATTCCCAAGATACCAGTCCTGTACACATTGCCTAAATTAATAAACAACTAAATAATCCTTCATAGCTGTGTCCACAGATTCATTACTATCTGCACTTTCAATTTTCATAGAAAATATTATCCCTCCCTTGATTAGGGGCACCCCATCTTCTCTATTAGACACAGGTTCTTTCATTCTTCTAATCTCCAGTACAAATTAAGTCATTCAAGAAGCTAATCTGGCATCCTTCTATGTTAAAAGTCTGTATACATGCATCCTGCACCAGAGTGGCCTTCAAGCTGTCCAAAATTTGCTCTAAATCACAACACAATCCCTCGTTATATTGTTATACATGGATCTCCTTACTTTCGTATTACAGAACACTACTTCCTGATTCAAGACAAATTTTGCCTACAGACCCAGGGGACCGCCATGGGCTCACTTCCAGCTCTGGTTGTTTGGGTCATTTTAGATCTACGCTTTGTTAGAGAATTGCACTACATGTACTTCACATAACTGATTGCTGTATTCTCCCTATGTAAAGCATTGTCACACCAGCGTTTTGTCTTCCTTTAGGTTTTTGCCTCTGGTTCTTTTTCCTTTCTTCTTTGGAATGTTTTTACTACCATGTCTATTAATACCAATTCCCATTGAACATTCAGCTCTCACCATTGGCTGCTCTCTCTAACTTCCTCTTATCTTTCCACTGATGTTTCCAGTATTTACAGTGCCTTGCGAAAGTATTTGACCCCCTGGAACTTTTCAACCTTTTCACACATACCATGCTTCAAACATAAAGATACCAAATGTAAATTTTTGGTGAAGAATCAACAACAAGTGGAACACAATTGTGAAGTTGAATGAAATTTAATGGTTGTTTTAAATTTTTGTGGAAATTCAAAAACTGAAGAGTGTGTGTGTGGGGGGGGGGTGCAATATTATTCGTCCCCTTTACTTTCAGTGCAGCAAACTCACTCCAGAGGTTCATTGTGGATCTCTGAATGATCCAATGTTGTCCTAAATGCCTAGTGATGATAAATATAATCCACCTGTGTGTAATCAAGTCTCCGTATAAATGCACCTGCTCTGTGATAGTCTCAGGGTTCTGTTTGAAGCACAGAGAGCATCATGAAGACCAAGGAACACAACAGGCAGGTCCGTGATACTGTTGTGGAGAAGTTTAAAGCTGGATTTGGATATAAAATGATTTCCAAAACTTTAAACATCCCAAGGAGCACTGTGCAAGCGATCATATTGAAATGGAGTATCATACCACTGCAAATCTACCAAGACCTGGCTGTCCCACTAAACTTTCATCTCAAACAAGGAGAAGACTGATCAGAGATGCAGCCAAGAGGCCCATGATCACTCTGGATGAACTGCAGAGATCTACAGCTGAGGTGGGACAGTCTGTCTATAGGACAACAATCAATCGTACACTGCACAAATCTGGCCTTTATGGAAGAGTGGCAAGAAGAAAGCCATTTCTCAAAGATATCCATAAAAAGTGTTGTTTAAAGTTTGCAACAAGCCACCTGGGAGACACACCAAACATGTGGAAGAAGGTGCTCTGGTCAGATGAAACCAAAATTGAACTTTTTGGCAACAATGCCAAATGATATGTTTGGCGTAAAGGCAACACAGCTCATCACCCTGAACACACCATCCCCACTGTCAAACATGGTGGTGGCAGCATCATGGTTTGGGCTGGCTTTTCTTCAGTAGGGACAGGGAAGATGGTTAAAAATGATAGGAAGATGGATGGAGCCAAATACAGGGCCATTCTTGAAGAAAACCTGTTGGAGTCTGCAAAAGACCTGAGACTGGGACGGAGATTTGTGTTACAACAAGACAATGATCGCAAACATAAATCAAAATCTACAATGGAATGGTTCACAATTTAAATAAACATATCCAGGTGTTAGATTGGCCAAGTCAAAGTCCAGACCTCAATCCAATCGAGAATCTGTGGAAAGAGCTGAAAACTGCTGTTAACAAACGATCTCCATCAAACCTCACTGAGCTCGAGCTGTTTACCAAGGAAGAATGGGCAAGAATTTCAGTCTCTCGATGTACAAAACTGATAGAGACATACCCCAAGCGACTTGCAGCTGTAATCGCAGCATAAGGTGGTGCAAGAAAGTATTAAGTTAAAGGGGACGAATAATACTGCACGCCCCACTTTTCAGTTTTTGAATTTCCACAAAAATGTAAAATCACCAATAAATTTTGCTCAACTTCACAATTGTGTTCCACTTGTTGTTGATTCTTCACCAAAAATTTACATTTGGAATTTTTATGTTTCAAGCATGATATGTGGGAAAAGGTTGAAAAGTTCCAGGGGGCCGAATACTTTCGCAAGGCACTGTTTTACCTTTCTAAATTGGTTTACAGATCTCTTTTCTTTTTTGTCATAATTTTTTATACCGGTATACGAGCAATTCCCTGATCTCTTGTGTTATGCATGGTGACGATTTAGCTGCCTTAGACCATATGACCTGCCAGATAGGAAGCGGAAGTTCCCTCCCCTGGTATCTCTCCCACTTTATCATGTAAGCATGTTTAGGAGGGGGGTCTGATGACGGAGTGAACAGTATACTATAAATGTCCGTGATCAAACCCTTTTGTAGAGGGATTCCCTTTACAGAGTCGCTCAAAGGGAGTGGGGGTGGAGAACGTTGTGTTTTTATAAGTTTATAAGTTTTATAAGTTTATAAGTTTAGGCCAGGTGGTGTATTTGTAAGTATGAGAAGTAGGTCCTAAGTGGGAGTTTAAACTGCTCTCTAAGAGTCTGAAAAGGAAGAATATTTCTATTAAAGGGGTCTACAATATCCACGTAATAAAATAATTGTGCTTGAAGCCATGGTTCTGTCATAGCTGCAGTAAGACTATCAGGTATGGAGGGTGTAAAAAGGAAGGAGACCATAGGGGACTTGGGGGAGATCACTGGAAAGACCCTGCTGCTTATCCTCCAAATTTTCATTGTAAATGCCATAGAGCCCAGCAGAGGTATTGAGGGGCATGTACTCCCATCTTCCCATAGCAATGAATTGGGATGCGCTGGAGCCATCCAAAGTTTCTCGATTTCTACCCATTTGCTATAAGCCTGCAAGGAGGCCCAAGTTGGTATCCTTCTAAGGCGCATGGCCAAGTAATATCTCCAGATGTCTGGAAAGGCAATACCCCCCTGCATTTTTGGAGATGTGAGGACTGATTTAGCTATTCGATGTTGTCTCTGACCCCCCAAAAAATTTAAGAAGCACAGTCTGAAACCTCCTCAACACCGCTCATGCGATCGGCACCGGCAAAACCTCCACTATGTATAAGAACTTAGGTACAATAGACATCTTTATTGCATTTGCTCTGCCAAAAAGTGAGAAGTTTAGACCATCTAGAAAGTATCCTATTAATCTCTTGAAAGAAGGCCGGGAAATGATGTCTATAAAGGGAGTCGTAAGAGCCAGTCAGGAAAATACCGAAATATTTAATTTTGGTGTCCTTCCAAGCAAATTTAAACTTTGATTTCAGAGCTTCCACCATTGCGCACGGTAAGTTAATTGGGAGAGCTTCAGTCTTTGTTGTTTTTACCTTGTACCCTGAGAGTAGTCCATATTCTGTCAAGGTAGATTGGAGATTGGGGGGGGGGGAAATGTGTGGGTTGGTGAGAGTTAGGAGAATATCATCCGCAAATAGAAACAACTTGAACTCTCTCTCTCGTACCTTAATGCCCTGGATATCTGGATTATTCCTTATTTTGGAAGCCAAGGGCTCTATACAGAGGACAAACAGCAGGGGAGAGAGAGGACACCCCTGTGTAGATCCATTTGAGATATTGATACGAGAGGAAGACGCATGGGGGAGTTTAACCACAGCATTGGGCAAGGAATATAAAGCTTGTATAGCCTGAAGAAATGGACCCGATAGGCCATACCTGCGTAAAGACGCAAATCAAAAAGGCCAACTCAGTCGGTCAAATGCCTTCTCAGCATCTAAACTGAGCAGAAGACCAGATTGCCCATTTCTTTCAAGGACATCAACAAGATCTATAGTACGTCTAGTGTTATCACCCGCTTGCCTATTTGCCACAAAACTGACCTGATCTTTATGGATTAAATCCGGAAGATGCAAACTCAATCTATTAGCCAGAATTTTAGTAAATATTTTAAGATCGGCATTTAGTAGGGATATAGGACGATAGTTGGCGCAATCAGCAGGGCCCTTTCCCTGTTTATGTATTACTGTGATATGTGAACTCAGCATAGAGGGGGGAATGGGAGACACCGACATGAAGGAATTAAAGAGCGGTAACATAAAGGCCATTAATTCTTTCTGGAATGTTTTGTAGTATAAATATGTGAACCCATCAGGTCCTGGGGCTTTACCCTGGGGCAATTCTTTAATTGTATTCTCCAGTTCTTCTTCAGTTATTATGTTGTTTAGTGTTAAAAGGGCTTCCGCACTCAAGGTTGGTAATTGACAAGAGTCCAAGTAAGTTTTGAGTCTTTCAGATCTATCAATCTGGTCTATGGGTAGAGTGCAGGGTAATGAATATAGACGGAAATAGTAATCCTGAAATATGTTTGCTTGTTTCTGTGGGTCATATATGAGGTGTCCCTGTTTATTTTTGATGGCAAAGGGGGAATCCTGAACCAATCTCTCCCTCAACTGAGCTGCCAAGAGAGAGTGGGCCTTATTACCTCTCTCATAGTATTTTTGCTTAGTATACACCATCATTTTTTCAACTTTCTGGATAGCGAGATCCCTCAGCCCACCCCTTACCTCAACAATTTTTTTAAGTGTACGTTTAGAGGGTTGCACAGACATTCTTTGTTCCAACTTTTTGAGACTTGCCAAAAGGGTCATCTGTTGATGATTACTGTCTCTTTTTACGTGTGATGCTAATGAAATGCAGTTCCCTCTCATTACAACTTTATGCACCTCCCAAACTGAGGAGAGCGAAGGGACAGAGTCTTTATTTAGAGTAAAGTTACAAATAGAATTTAATCTTTATTAATCACAAGTGAAGTGCCAAGTTTTTCATATAACCAAATTTCATACATCATTAAAAGGAATATGTCAGCAGGTTTTTGCTATGTAATCTGAGAACATCATGATGTAGGGACTGAGATCCTGATGCCAGCGATGTGTCACTTACTAGGCTGTGTGTTGAGGTTTCAATTTTGAAATCCATCCAAATCCTTTTTGTATGCCTCCATATAAAATCCAAAGAAAATGGAGATACAGAAAAAAAGCCCCAAGCACTCAAATGAGAGCCAGTATATAATACATATGTGTTGCATTACCCTATGTACATGAAAAAGACAAATGTAAATCAGTCGAAACCCTGATTATCGTTGTAATAACTCAATAATGGTCAATCCATTTACTGTGGTTATAGGCTTTTTTTTTACTTTGCAAGTTTTCCATGTGCGTCTGATGAATTGTCAGTTTATAGCGTGTTTCATAGTGGTCGTAATAAATGATTAGGTGATAAATAGTCTCAATAGAGTATTATTTTTATAGGATCAGAAATGGTTAGCTACTGTAATAAAAAGTGGGTAGTTTTTGTGATGTGTGGAGTGCGCTTTTCTGGTCTCAGTGCTGAACATTAAAGTATTTTATAGCCTACATTATCCCTTTGTCACATTATTTTCACTTGATCGAGAGTTAGAAGGATGGAAGAACAATTATTTTCATTAAATGGTTTGGGTGAAAAAATGGATACTTTACAGGGCGGAACTTTCAAACTTGTGAGATTTGGTAGGAATCCACTCCAGGCTTATCCAGACACAAGTGGACACTCATGTTAAGTTTGTAAAACAATTTGATGGTTCCCAATTCAGCTCATTTAAACTCCCCAAGATGTTCTTGAAATGTCTCAAAAAGTCCTAGAATGCCCCAAAATGGCTACATTTGTATTTTTGATAAACCCTACCCCCTATGTGCCCCAATTTGCAGCAAAATCTAGACTGTAGACAAGTATATATCTGGAGCTAAATTGGGCAGAGAAGGGCACAGGAAAAAATGGTCTCCAATACTTGTGTGTTATGGACAGGTAATTTAGGAGCGACATGCGACTAGCTCTGAGCAGGTGGTAACTATACAGACCGCAGTTCCTAATCTTAACACAACACTAGCAGTAGCCGTGGGATGTTCCTGTCACTCCCTGGACACCTCGTCACAGCCGGAGAACTAGCTACCCCTAAAGGTAGAAACAGGAAAGCTATCTTGCCTCAGAGAAAATCCCCAAAGGATAGGACAGCCCCCCACAAATATTGACTGTGAGAGGAGAAGGAAATGACATACGTAGTATGAAACAAGATTTAGCAAAGGAGGCCACTTCTAGCTAAATAGATAATGAGGAAAGAACACTGTGCGGTCAGTAATAAAAACTAGAAAAAGTCCACCGCAGAGATATGCAAAAATCTCCACACCTGACTAAAGGTGTGGAGGGCAAAATCTGCAGCCCAGAGCTTCCAGCTTAGCTGAATAGATCCATACTGATAAGCTGGACAAATGAGCAAAACATAGAATGTGCTGAACAATAAAGTCCACAACAAGTGGACTGCAAAAGGACAAGCAAGGACTTATCTTTGCTGAACTGGACAGAGTGTCAGGGAAATCCAAAAGAGCAGTGGCTCCAAGCAGGAACAATTGACAACTGGCATTGATTGAGGGATAAGGCCAGACTAAAATAGCCGAGCCAGAAAGACGATCAGTGGAAGCAGCTGCTGATGCTAAATCCAAGAAGCAGCTATACCACTCAAAACCACAGGAGGGAGCCCAAGAGCAGAATTCACAAAAGTGCTACTTACAACCACCGGAGGGAGCCCAAGAGCGGAATTCACAACACTTGTGCTAGTTAATGCTACCATATTCTCCTTTAGTTAATGAAAAGGCCCGACATTTCTTACACTACCAACAATGTATTTTCTAGAATTGTCATGCCTGTCAAGGTGCTGTCCACAAAGAACCATAATTCTTGATTACATGTGCCACATGTCCGTAATAGAGGCAGGCTGTATGGCAAGTGTAGTATTGTTGCAGTATCATTGTAGTATGTTAGTGTGAAGAACCCGCACCTCGCCACTCCACCTGATGTCACTATTAAGTCTGAAGGATCACGTAGTGCCTTCTCCCCACTTGCACCAATGTGACGTTCCGCACTGGGGACATGTAATGTCAGCTTGGTACAGTTTTACACAAACACCCCCTGTCCAGTCGGGCCCAGGGAGGCACGGGGAATACAGTTGTGGCCAAAAGTATTGGCACCCCTGCAATTCTGTCAGATAATACTCAGTTTCTTCCTGAAAATGATTGCAAACACAAATTCTTTGTTATTATTATCTTCATTTAACCCCTTACCGACCTCCGCCATACTATTACTGCGGAAGTCGGATCCCCTGCTTTGATGTGGGCTCCGTCGCTGAGCCTACCTCAAAGCCGGGACATGTCAGCTGTTTTGAACAGCTGACATGTGCCCGCAATAGCAGCTGGTGAAATCGCGATTCACCCGCGCTATTAACTAGTTAAATGCCTCTGTCAAATGCTGAGCTCATCGCCGACCTCCGTCACATGATCAGGGGTCAGCGATGCATCTGCATAGTAACCATAGAGTCCTTGAGACCTCTATGGTTGCTGATGCCGGATTGCTATGAGCGCCACCCTGTGGTCGGCGCTCATAGCAAAGCAGGAATTCAGCTACATAGGAGCGATCTGATGATCGTTCCCATGTAGCTGAGCCGATCGAGTTGTGCCAGCTTCTAACCTCCCATGGAGGCTATTGAAGCATGGCAAAAATAAAAGATAAAAAGTTTAAAAAAATATGAAAAAAAAAAAAAAAAAAAAAGTTTAAATCACCCCCCTTTCACCCCATTCAAAATGAAACAAGAACAAAAAATCAAACCTACACATACTTGGTGTCTCCATGTTCAGAATCACCCGATCTATCAATAAAAAAAAGGATTAACCTGATCGCTAAACAGCGTAGCGAGAAAAAAATTCAAAACGCCAGAATTACATTTTTTTGGTCACCGCAACATTGCATTAAAATGCAATAACGGTCGACCAAAAGAATGTATCTGCACCAAAATAGTATCATTAAAAACGACAGCTCGGCACGCAAAAAATAAGCCCTCATCTGACCCCAGATCACGAAAAATGGAGATGCTACGGGTATTGGAACATTGCTAAAAAAAAAAAAAAAAAAATTGTGCAAAGTTTGGAATTTTTTTTACCACCTAGATAAAAGGTAACCTCGACATGTTTGGTGTCTATGAACTCGTAATGACCTGGAGAATCAAAATGGCAGGTCAGTTTCAGCATTTAGTGAACCTAACAAAAAGCCAAACAAAAAACAAATGTGGGATTGCACTTTTTTTGCAATTTCACCGCACTTGGAATTTGTTTTCCGTTTTCTAGTACACGACATGCTAAAACTAATGATGTTGTTCAAAAGTGCAACTTGTCCCGCAAAAAACAAGCCCTCACATGGCCATATTGACGGAAAAATAAAAAAGTTATGGCTCTGGGAAGAAGGGGAGTGAAAAAAGAGAAGGCAAAAACGGAAAATCCCAAGGTCATGAAGGGGTCAATTTGTCTTAAATGAAAAAACACAAAAAGAATTGTCCTAAAGCCAAATTGGATATAATTCCACACCAAACATAAAAAGGGGGTGGACAAAAGTATTGGCACTGTTCGATGTGATGCTTCTCTAATTTGTGTAATTAACAGCACCTGTAACTTACATGTGGCACCTAACAGGTGTTGGCAATAACTAAATCACACTTGCAGCCAGTTGACATGGATTAAAGTTGACTCAACCTCTGTCCTGTGTCCTTGTGTGTACCACATTGAGCATGGAGAAAAGAAAGAAGACCAAAGAACTGTCTGAGGACTTGAGAAACCAAATTGTGAGGAAGCATGAGTAATCTCAAGGCTACAAGTCCATCTCCAAAGACCTGAATGTTCCTGTGTCTACCGTGCGCAGTGTCATCAAAAAGGTTAAAGCCCATGGCACTGTGGCTAACCTCCCTAGATGTGGATGGAAAAGAAAAATTGACAAGAGATTTCAACGCAAGATTGTGCGGATGTTGGATAAAGAACCTCGACTAACATCCAAACAAGATCAAGCTGCCCTGCAGTCTGAGGGTACAACAGTGTCAACCTGTACTATCCGTCGGCGTCTGAATGAAAAGGGACTGTATGGTAGGAGACCCAGGAAGACCCCACTTCTTACCCCGAGACATAAAAAAGCCAGGCTGGAGTTTGCCAAAACTTACCTGAAAAAGCCTAAAACGTTTTGGAAGAATGTTCTCTGGTCAGATCAGACAAAAGTAGAGCTTTTTGGGCAAAGGCATCAACATAGAGTTTACAGGAGAAAAAAAGAGGCATTCAAAGAAAAGAACACGGTCCCTACAGTCAAACATGGCGGAGGTTCCCTGAAGTTTTGGGGTTGCTTTGCTGCCTCTGGCACTGGACTGCTTGACCGTGTGCATGGCATTATGAAGTCTGAAGACTACCAACAAATTCTGCAGCATAATGTAGGGCCCAGTGTGAGAAAGCTGGGTCTCCCTCAGAGGTCATGGGTCTTCCAGCAGGACAATGACCCAAAACACACTTCAAAAAGCACTAGAAAATGGTTTGAGAGAAAGCACTGGAGACTTCTAAGGTGGCCAGCAATGAGTCCAGACCTGAATCCCTGTTGTGAATTCTGCTCTTGGGCTCCCTCCGGTGGTTGTTGGTGGTAGTGCAGTTGTCTTGGGGTTGTTATCCGGGCAGGTGTTTCTGCTGATTGCAGCTCTATTAGGTATTTAGGTGTGCAGGATCCATGAGTCCATGCCAGTTGTCCATTGTACTTGGAGGGATTGCATCTCTCTCTGGCTCCTCATGCCCTGCTGCCAATTCAACTAAGATAAGTGTCTGGTTTTTGGTCTCTGTGCACACATGCAGTGTGCTTTGCAACTCAGTGCAATTCATTGTGTTTTTGTCCAGCTTAGACTTTGTTTGAATTGTTCAGTCATGCTGGATTCTCAGGAGATGCAGATATACTTTCTATGTCTTTAGTTAGATGTAGAATATTTGTATTATCTGCTGTGGATATTTTTAGGATTTTAATACTGACCGCTTAGAATTCTGTCCTATCCTTTTCTATTTAGTTAGAAGTGCCTCTTTTGCTAAATCCTGTTTTTCTGCCTGCGTGTGTTTTTCCTCTTATACTCACAGTCAATATTTGTGGGGGGCTGCCTATCCTTTGGGGTTCTGCTCTGAGGCAAGATAGAATTCCCATTTCCATCTATAGGGGTATTTAGTCCTCCAGCTGTGTCGAGGTGTCTAGGACGTGTTAGGTACATCCCACGGCTACTTCTAGTTGCGGTGTTAGTTTAGGGTTTGCGGTCAGTACAGGTACCACCTACTCCTGAGAAAGTCTCTCATGCGGCTCCAAGGTCACCGGATCATAACAAATCTCATAGAACACCTGTGGAGAGATCTAAAAATGGCAGTTTGGAGAAGGCACCCTTCAAATATCAGGGACCTGGAGCAGTTTGCCAAAGAAGAATGGTCTAAAATTCCAGCAGAGCATTGTAAGAAACTCATTGATGGTTACCGGAAGCGGTTGGTCGCAGTTATTTTGGCTAAAGGTTGTGCAACCAAGAATTAGGCTGAGGGTGCCAATACTTTTGTCTGGCCCATTTTTGGAGTTTTGTGTGAAATGATCAATTTTTTGCTTCATTCTCTTTTGTGTTTTTTTTCATTTAAGACAAATTAAATGAAGATAATAATACCAAAGAATTTGTGATTGCAATCATTTTCAGGAAGAAACTGAGTATTATCTGACAGAGTTGCAGGGGTGTCAATACTTTTGGCCACAACTGTAAGAGGTTGTGGCCCACGCAGTAACTGATGTGGCTCCAAACTCGCCCACAACCCTGACAGGCCCCTTTCACTAGCACCAGTGAAATAACGCCTGATCAGCCTGGTAGGACTGCCACAAGTTCCTCGTTAAATATGAGCCCGGTTCATTAATGGGATTATATAAGGCCAGAAACCAGCCCCAGTAGTGTGGAAAGTTAAGCTGAGAATATGGATGTGTGGATTTGTGGATCGAGATAAAATGGCAATCCAATGTTAATTTATATATTTAATTGCCTTACGGGCACACTAGACAAAGCAATATATACACAATAGTTATACATATACAATGGTCAGATATGCAAATACAATAGTGGTATGACAAAGTATGCAGAATGTAAGAGTTAGTTACCAGTTACATGAAAGGCCTGACTTGAGGGGGAGGGGCTGCCACATGGGAGATGGGAGTCTGTCGGTTGACTTCTCAACACATGATGTGTTGTTGTGACCTTCCCAGAGAAAAAGCAATAGTCCATGCTTTACATGTACATTTAACCTTATTGGGTCACTCCCCTCCTGCCCTCTGAGCTGAACCTAAATCCCCTCCCCTTTCATCTGGTATCTAAAAACTCCAAAACCTAAGATGGGTCATAACTCCTTAATGGACGGTCCTAGGGAGGGGGTTTTGGTGCCCCTGGCTACTACAGGTCATTCTACGTATCTCCACACTCTTGGGTGCTAAAACAGATTGAGACCCTGGAAATTATATCTAAAATATTCTTCACAATCAGTTTGTATTTATACACTAATATGCCTAGTAGTGTGCACTGTAGGCCCCCCTCATGCTTCTAAAATAGCTCTAAGCTGTCAAGAAATGGAAATCACCTTAGGTCTTTTAAGACTGACTTAAGCAGAGGCCAAGAGTTATTGGGTATTAAGAAGCATTGTTCACAGTAGGCAAGAAGTTTGTCAGGAAATTTCATCTACTTGACTTGTCTGTTGAGTCCTTCTTCCGTCCCTGGCTTCCTGGATGTAGGGATCCAAGTAAATGACACGCAGCACAAAGGTTGTGTGGTCATAAACAGGGGTAGCCCTGGAGCACGCCTCCCTCACTGGGCGCTGCCCCTTCTTTATATAGTAAAAAGTTAGGCATTTTACAGACATGCGCACAAGCGCTCATATTTCACAATCACTTACAAAGCAAATCTATTCTAGTGAAAAGTTACAATATCTGGTATGTGGATGAAAGGCTACAATTTCAAGGAGAAATGCGCGCGTGATTACTTTCCATAAAAGAAAATGTCAAGTTTGCTCAATTTTCCTGTTGTAAACCAGATTTCTCAGGAGGAAGACAAGATGGATTCTTTGGTTCAGTCTGATCTCCACAATTCCCCCCTTTGACATATTCTTTTATAATCTATCACAAATTCTTGCATAAAGTCTATGCATTTTCTTCTTTATACAGCAGTATACTAAAATATAAAAACAAAAATTAGTTCGGCAATAATTAGAATCACTAAAAGATAACATAAAAACTTTATACTCTTGCATCTATTACACAAAATTTATCGGTGCATACTGAGATACCCTTGAGCACAATCTTGAATAATACATATATGATTACAATAATCATAACTATATGTATAATGCTCTGCATAATCCCAGCAACCCACCCACCAATCCCTCTGAACCAGTTGGCTGGGTTGAGAAAAGAAAAGGTATCTGACCACCAGCTATCCTTATTCTGGTCATTGTCTTTGTCATACTGATCTCTGAGTCGTTGTACGTCCTTTAATTTAAATGTCATACTCATAGTACTATTCGGGTCTATATAATGACAGCAGGTGGGTCCAATGATTTGACACATACCCCCTTGTGAGGCAGTTAGGTAATCCAATACCAGGGTATGTTGGTTGACGACTATTATAAGCTGATTCTGTACAGCTATACTAGTGTTTAGTATATCCAATATATCCCAGATCTGATCATCTAGATAATCTGTGGCTCTAACTAATTTATCCCACATTTGTGTTAACATAGGATAAATAAAAATGGTACTAACAATTTTGTTGGGAATTCCCATTTGTACTATATGTGGCCTCCCCGAGGGGCGTGGTGAGTTATCTGCAGCTCTTTTATACAGTGTGTGCTTGGGCACGGCTTGCATATTTACTTGTTTATTTGAAATTATGAAAGTAGCCGGGGTTAGGCGTCCTAATGTACAAGTACCCTTTATACCTACGGGAAGCCATTTATATGCTCCTTCTCCGCATATCCAAAATGTACCCTCAGGCAGATCCCATAGAGCTGAGTGCTGCAATACCAATCTGTGAGCCAAATCCACAAAACTAGATACATTCTGAAGCATACACCAAGAGGGTTTTTGTCCCAAGGGGCTACAGTACCCGGCTGCGGGATTCCCACATACAGGCATTCCGTTGACATACTCATCGGATTCATTACAAACCAAGTTCCCTGGCTTACTTGTACAACTGTTTGCATCACCTTGGGGGAACAACTCAGAATGTTCCCATTTTCTATTATGTATGTATCTTTCCAATACTACAGGTTTGAAAGCATCAGAGGGATCGGCGGTTGTACTGAAACTGAGCTGTAGATTTTCTGTGGGGACCTGTCCTAAATTAGTTAATCCAGTCTTATTCCTAGGTACCCAGGCCCCACCCTTATAGGCCAAATATTGTAGATGTGTACCAGTCCCTGAGAGATTACCCTGCCACCAAGGAAATTCTACCCATCCCACAATTGGTATGGCGATTGTAGTATTCCACAGCCTAGTATTACCAGTTTGGTTGTTGGCCAGGTTGTCTGAACAATTAGGCCAAGCGAATATTTCTTCAACTGACACGGGAACTGCTAGAAAAGGTATACTTGTGGCTGATACTGGTGAATGGGTACAGATCCAACAATCTGCCAGGGGTTGCGTATTATTTAACAAGTCATGTACTAATTTTCTATGATGTTGTACAAATCTATTGTTCAAAGGGGCTAGAGAATTCAGTCTATCCCATGCCTCCGTTGAGGTTAACATTATTAACATCAATATCATGAGTTTTGTCCTGCTTTTTTGCAATGGCTTGCATGTATCCATGATGCCTTTCCTTCAAGCTTGACTGATGTAGGTGTTGTCAACAGGACTTGGAAGGGTCCGTCAAATCTTGGTTCAAGAGCCTTTCTGGTGTGTCTTTTTACATAGACTTGATCACCTGGTTCCAACTTGTGACTTCCTTCAGTGTTGTCAGGATCTGGAAGGGAAGCAAAAACTTGTGCATGCACCTTAGTTAATTGTTTCTGAAGATTTTGCACATAAGAAGTCAATGACTCAATATTTAACACAAGTTGCTGTGGAAAATAACATCCTAAATTGGCAGTCCTGCCAAACAAAATTTCATATGGAGACAGTTTAGTCTTACCCCTTGGGGTATTGCGTATTGAGTAAAGGGCCAGTGGAAGGCATTCTGTCCAAGGCTTTCCTGTTTCAGCCATGGCTTTCTGTATTTTTAATTTTAAAGTTCCATTCATGCGTTCCACCTTACCAGAACTTTGTGGATGATACGGAGTGTGTAACTGACTTTCAACACCCAACATTTTCAGTACATTTTGAAATATTTCTCCAGTGAAATGAGTACCCCTATCTGACTCGATCACTTCAGGGAGACCGTAACGGGGCACCAGTTCGGCAACTAGCTTTACAGCAGTGTTTTTAGCTGAAGCCTTCCGAACTGGATAGGCCTCTGGCCACCCCGAGAACATGTCCACACACACCAACACATACTCATACCCATTACTTTTTGGCAGCTGGATAAAGTCTATCTGTAATCGCTGAAACGGGTAGAGAGGTCGGACGTGGTGCTTCATAGGGGTCTTTGTTGTCTGTCCGGGATTATGTGCCAGGCATATAACGCATGCAGCACAATAGTCTCTTGCATAGTTGCCAAAACCTGGAGCCAACCAGACTTGCTTTGCCAGTAGTGTCATTGCATTTGCAGACACATGAGTAGGGTGGTGCAATCCACCAACTACAATCGGGTACCAGGCTCTAGGTAGACATATTAGTCCATCTTTCTTCCAAATTCCCGCTTGTTCTTCTGCCCCTTCCTTTTTCCACCTGTCCCTCTCCTCTTCTCCTGCATCTTCCTGTGCTTGTCTCAGTCTATCTTCAGTATTTTCCGTGGGGTTTACAGTATGAACCTGTTGTAAGGGTTTGACTGCTGCTGCTTTGGCTGCTTTATCAGCCCTATCATTTCCCCTAGATTCCCTAGTGTCGAGTCTCACATGTGCAGCTACCTTAATTACTGCTACTTCTTTTGTTTCTTGTGCAGCCTCTAAGATCTGTTTGATCAGAGAAGCATGTTTTACAGGTTGTCCTGACGCTGTCATGTAACCTCTAGCTCTCCAGATTACTCCAAAATCAAACACAATACCATGTGCATACCTAGAATCAGTGTATATATTAGCTGTCTGATTCTCAGCTATTTTTAGCGCTTCAATCAATGCTGTTAGTTCTGCTTCTTGTGCAGACTGTTTCGGTGGAAGTGGTTCTGCTTTGAGAATTTCAGATTCTGACACAACTGCATACCCTGTATGGAAGTTACCTGTGTCATCTGCAAACCTACTACCATCTATAAACAGCTCTAAATCTGGATTTTGAAGTGGTGTTTCGGATACATTGGGTAAGCCTACCGTTTCTTGTAAAATGAGCTCTGTACAATCATGTGTGTCTGTAGGGAAAAAATTTGCGTGTGGATCAGTGTCCTTATTCCCCCCTTCAGACTCGAAAGGTAGCAGTGTAGCTAAATTGAGAGTCTGAAGCCTTGTAAATGTGATAGTAGAGGGGAGCAGCAAAGAACACTGCAGCCGCAAGTGTCTGGCCATGGAAATGTGTTTTGGTTGGACCTGGTTTAATATCCCATAAACATCATGTGTAGTTTGAACTGTGAGTGGATGCTCTAGGACAATTTCTGATGCTTTGTCCAACAATAGTGAGACAGCAACAACTACACGTACACAGGTTGGCGCTGCTCTAGCTACGGGATCTAACCTTGCTCAAAGATATGCAATTGGTCTTTGTTTCCCTGCATGCTTCTGGGTAAGAACTCCTGTAGCATGGGAATCAACTTCTGCAGCCATAAGCTGAAATGGTTTAGTGTAGTCTGGTAGCCCTAACGCTGGAGCTGAAACAAGGGCATCTTTTAATTGTTGGAACGAAATCTGACCTTCTTTTGTCAACAGGTAAGGTTCACTTTTTACACAGTCATACAGTGGTTGCATTAGTTGACTGGCATGTATAATCCATTGTCTACAATGAGACACTATTCCTAAAAATGCTCGTAGCTGTTTATGATTTCTAGGCTCATTCATCTGTCTTATTGCTTCAGTTCTTTGAGGTGTAAGATGCTTTTTACCTTGAGAAATGCAATGACCTAGAAAGACCACTTTGGTCTGACAAACTTGTAACTTTTGTCTATTCACTTTACACCCTTCTTTTTCTAGGAAACATAGTAAACTCACAGTGGACCTTTCTGCAGTTTCTAGGTCTGGGCAGCAAAGTAGTAGGTCATCCACATACTGCAAAATTACTACCTGTGATTCAGGTTCAAACCTTTGAAGAACTGTTTGTAGGGCATTTGAATAAAGAGTAGGGGAGTGTATCATTCCCTGTGGAAGGCGTGTCCACGCCAACTGTTTGCCCTTAAATGTAAATGCAAACAAATGCCAACTGTCTTGGTGTAAAGGAACCGAGAAAAATGCATTTGAAAGATCTATTACAGTAAACACTTGAGAACTGGCTGGTATCTGTGATAGTAACGTATGAGGATTGGGTACAACTGGGGTGATTGGATCTAGAACTTTGTTTATTTCTCTTAGATCATGTACCATACGATATTTGGGCATAGAACTCTTATCAAGAGTTCTCTTCTTGACTGGATACAGAGGAGTGTTAGCAGGTGATTGTATCTCTACCAAAACTCCTTTCTCTCTATATTCCTCTATCTGTTTTGTGATCGCTAGTTCCTGCTGGACACTCACAGGGTATTGTCTGAGCTGTGGGAGAACAGTTCCTGGTTGCACAGATAGTTTTACAGGAGAGATATGCAATAATCCCACATCAGTGTCACCCTGTGCCCACAGTGTTTCTGGGACCGTTGAGAGGTCTAGATCTGTGGTGTACTCTTTTTCTTCAGTATGATCCTCAAAAGCCTGAATTCTGACATATTGTTCTAATGTTTCTGCATCATCAGGGATAGTCAGCATAACTGTGCCATCTTCCCTAAAATTGATATTAGCTTCTAATTTCTTTAGGACATCAGTTCCTAACAAACATGTTGGGGCACCTCTGGCATACAAAAATCTGGATGCAAAACATTTAGGTCCTAATGAGACCTCTAGGGGCACAGTATATGGCAGTGTTCGAATTACCCCATCATAACCCTCAGCAAAAGTTGTTTGTTGTGAAATATCTTCCGGATTCGTAAGAAAATCTTGATTCAAAATTGAGGAAGTTGCACCTGTATCTATCAAAAATGGAATCTCTCTCCCCCCTACATTCACCTGTATCATAGGTCTTCTAGCTGGTAGGGAGGTTTGTAACACATTGAGTCAATCTGAATCTGGTATGGGACCATCCACTATGGATGTCTGTTGGATGTCTGAGGGTTTATTCTTTGGTACAAATTTTCCTGATTTTATGTCTGCCTGCTTCTTTCTACATTCTCTCTGGAAATGTCCTGGTTTCTTGCAGTAATGACAAGGAAAATTATGTCTTGCTCTCCCTCCTGTTGTGTTTGCTTGCGCTATTCTGACAGGCTTATGATTTTCTCTTAAATCCAACTCTATCCCTACGGCTTTTTGCCTAGCCAAGTGTGGGTCTTCCAAGGTTCTCCAATCAGGAGTTGCGGCCTTAAGTTTCTCCTTCACTTTTGGAGACAATCCATCTATGAAGGTTTTCGTAATTAACCTCATCATTCCTGGAGTGGTCAGATCTATTCCTTCATCTCTAAAGCTATTTTCTACCCCTAGATAATACTCATCTACTGATTGACCAGGTTTCTGAGCCACCACTCCCGTTGTTCCTCTCTGCCTCTGTTTCTGCCTCATGAAAATTATTAAGTGGTCTACGAACTGATTGCCTGATTCTACCGTTTGTAGGGCACCTTCTCCTGCTTGTCCTACTTGTCCTGCCTGTCCCACTTGTCCTGCCTGTGGCCTATGTCCCTGTAGATATGCCAGTAATTCCTGGAAGAGACCAGGAGTCATTTTCATTCTACATAATTCCTCTCCATCCGCCCAGACTCCTGCGTGAGTCTGCATAATTTGCTGTATATATTGTGCAAATCTGACTGGAAACTGGGTGGGGTCTGGCGCGTTATGCAAGAGAGACATACCTTCAGCAGGGGACCAAGGGAAATATTGCCGAGTTTGATGATACCTAGTTCCCATTACCCCGTCAGCATTTGTTTCCCTAAAAGGTCTTGGTACTACCCTAACAGGAGCAAGTACAGTGCCATGTCTAGGCGCACCACAGGCTAGGCAATCATTCCTCCAATCTGGATTTTGTTGTCCACAGTGTGAACATACCCATCCTCCTACCCCACCAAGATTGGGATACAAGGCTGGAAATTGTTTTCCTCCTTCTGCTCCTCCAGATGGTACAAATGATTGGGCATTTGGATCTAGGTAAGGGGGTGGGATACCACAACATTTTCCCTTCCCCATGATCCATTTGGAAGTGTCTGGATCGTACTTCCAATTCTCCTCTTTAGCTGTTTTTGAGACTTGTATCATGCAGTGCACGATGTCTTCCCATCCATTATCTTTAATTATTCCTCCTCTCTCTCTCTTTGCTCTTTCCCATTCAGTGCTAAACACTAGAGCTTCTGAAATTCCCAATTTTTCTCTTACCCTTCTAATCTGTCTTCTGACTGTCTTTCCACATCTTTCCTGTATGATATCTGCTGCTTCCACTTGTCCTAAGACGGTTTTTGTCTGTTTATTTCCCATTTTGTCCCAATACTAGCTATGACTACCCTAGGTGACGTTTGGACAACCACTTCCTCTGTTGGTGGCGTCTCGTTGCCTTCTCTCCTAAGGAGCTAAAATATTGAAGGGCTTGTCTGCTCCGTTTTTTCTAACGTGTAAAACTTACTTAAGTGCTATTATGCACGCAAACAGACCTAGCAACACCATACAGATCACAAAACTCTCAGTCTCAGATATCATACTTGTCCCAGGCTCATGGGTCCGCGTCCTGGGCTCATTCTATCAAACCTTATCCAGAAATAAAGGGTTTCAAGCACTTAGAGAGAGTCAAGCATGGGCGGAGGTCTCCCCGAAAGGACGCAACCACATGACCCAGTTAGGCTGACTTTCGTGTATAAGGCTTGTGTCCCAAATATTTTGGCTTATTGTTCTACGTACTTTTATCCTTCTTTCACAACATGCCACAACCTTCACACTGTTCACACACTGCCAGGGACAAGACTCATAAATCTATACAATATGGTAACCCGAGTTTTATAGGTATCTACTCACTACTAGACTAACCCAGCGTGACACGGCTCGTAGAGATCTTCCGGATAATACAGGGCAGATAAAAGAGAACTAATAATGTCTCTTACCTGGCCAGGTTTTTCAGTTCATTTGCCGTCCATTATCCCAGATCTCCGTTGTCCGTATCCGCAGGTGAATCTCGAGCAGATACTCTCGCCTCGGGTCCCTGTTCGGGCGCCAAGAAATGTTGAGTCCTTCTTCCGTCCCTGGCTTCCTGGATGTAGGGATCCAAGTAAATGACACGCAGCACAAAGGTTGTGTGGTCATAAACAGGGGTAGCCCTGGAGCACGCCTCCCTCACTGGGCGCTGCCCCTTCTTTATATAGTAAAAAGTTAGGCATTTTACAGACATGCGCACAAGCGCTCATATTTCACAATCACTTACAAAGCAAATCTATTTTAGTGAAAAGTTACAATATCTGGTATGTGGATGAAAGGCTACAATTTCAAGGAGAAATGCGCGCGTGATTACTTTCCATAAAAGAAAATGTCAAGTTTGCTCAATTTTCCTGTTGTAAACCAGATTTCTCAGGAGGAAGACAAGATGGATTCTTTGGTTCAGTCTGATCTCCACATGTCTTAGCACCAGCCGGGTGTCAACTGTCTCTTTTGCTACTCCTAACTTACATACTGTAGCCAGTATTATTTTCAATCTCAGTCTAGCTCGGTAGGGCCACCTTCGATCCCCTGAAATGAGGCACGGACCACAATATACCTTTTTGCTGGATGGAAGTCAGTCACAGCAGTTATTAAACATATTTCCTTTAAAACCATAAACGCAAACCTTTGTTGCAAACCTTTGAGATGAGAAGTGATATGCCGGCCGCCGGACTCCCAGTGGGCATGTCCGCCTTTGATGCTCTGCCACAAATAACTTTTGTCAATACCCGCTAGCTCTGACTTGACTTCACTTAAAGGGGTTGTGCCATGAAAAAAAGTATATTTTAATCAACAAATATTGGAATAAACATAATTTCCACAATTGGATGTGTTTTTATAAAAAATGTTCCTGTGCTGAGATAATCTTATACATGTGCCCCTGATGTGTACTGTGTAATGGCCGTTTCTGACCGTACAGGAACTGGTCTGATCATACCACAGCTCCTGGGCAGGAGAGGATGCAAATGAGAATAGAGACAGGACAGCATGGGATCACAGCTGATTCTATTTGTGAGTACAACATTTCACTGCCTGTCATTAGCCCTGGAACGCAAACCCATTTAACCGAGTGTGACCAGAGGATACATGTCAGGCGACCAAAATCCTGTATTACTGGCAAGCTGTTCCCCAGCCCTTAGGCAGCATCCTCCCTATTTGGTCAGGTGCATATCAGACTGCTGGAAGCAATAAAAACCCGATTAAAGTTCACCCACCCTTGATCCCCTGAAATGAGGCACAGATAACAATATACTGTACCTTTTTGCTGGACGGAAGTCAGTGACAGCATTTATTAAAACATATTTCCTTTAAAACCATAAACGCAAACCTTTGTTGCAAACCTTTGAGCTGGGAAGCGATATGTCGGGCGCCGGACTCCCAGCAGGCATGTACGCCTTTGATGCTCTGTCACAAATAACACACAATGCGCCTCCAACTACAAAAAGGCTGAGGGGTGGGACTAATCGTTGTTAAGTAGCGAGAAGAGCAGACCATGAGATACCCTGTAGGTGACAACCACGGATAAACCAAGTAAAAAAAGCTGACAGAATTAGGGGGATGAAAGGATGACTGTCTGAGCAAACAATGCCAGTCCTCCATTTTCTGTGTAGAGGGATAAAATTGCACCCCATTGTTTTCAAACAACCAGGAACACAAACCCATTTAACCAAGTGAGATAAGTGACAGAGATCAGGCAACCAAAAGCTTAAAGCATATCGGCTTAAAACTTCAGTCATGTTCATACCTGGCATTTGCAATCAACATAACTAGGGATGAGCGAATAGCTTCGGATAAATCCTTATCCTAATATCTATAGCACTTACCGAATAGCTGCATCGGGAGCAAACAGGCTCTCCATGCATGTGCTGTGACTGACACACAGCCGCGACACATGCAGCTGCGGCACCGAACAGCTGAATATCGGGAGCGCTCCAGGTATCCGGGTTCCCGATGCAGCTATCCGGTAAGCGCTATATAGCTATTTGGATAAGAAGTTATCCGAAGCTATTCGCTCATCCCTAAACATAACCTATGTCTTCAAGCAAGTCTCCAGTCTGCCTATACTTCACTGCTTTCCTGTGGTTATACTTTTCATCGCCACACGTCCCAGTTGGACAATTTCTTCTCATACCCCTCGCTTGGCCCTGCTAATATAATGCAGCATACACTCACCTCCCATGCAGGTGCCGTTCCCATATTGTTGGCACTCTGCCTCTCAGAACTTCCGTGGCACATGACACCAGCGCACAATCAGCGCAGGCGTCACTGTCCTGTTTCCTGTCGAATTGAGCAGGAAGAGGAAATCCGAGATCAGCTGCAGTGCGGACTTCCTCTTCATGTTCGAAGAGGGCGCCTACGTCATGTGTCGCACGCAAATGCCGAAACCGCGAAAACAACGCCGGCACGTGAGATGAGTATAGGCTTTATTATTTTTCTGGGGGGGCAAACATTTTGATCAAGAAAGGGCTGTCCTAGTAGTGGACAACCTCTTTAAGCATTGACCTGCTGGAAGATATCTTCCTTATTTGTCACTCTTGTGTTTAGCCATTGTTCACTGCACCATGGCCTCCAGTCTGTGCTGCTCATTCAGACCTACTGCATAGAGAATCCATCTCACCGTGTGAGTCCATGCCAACCTCTTACTTGGGATCGGCCTAGAGCAGCAAGCATTAACTCCCTCACACACATCAATAAGCTTTAGACACCCATGACCCAGCCGCCAGTCCTTCCTTGGACCACTTGTGCTAGGTACTGCAGCCCATAGGACTTGACGTTTGGGAGATACTGTGAACCAATTACCTTCCTGTCACAATTTGGCCCACGTTAGAGTTGCTGACATCTGTACACTTTACCGTTTTTTCTGCTTCCAACAAATCAACTCCAAGTGTTCATTTTCTGCCTAATATATCACCCCCATGTCAGACGCCATTGTCATGAGATAATCAGTGTCATTCACATCACCGGTCTGTGATTTCAATGTTATGGCTGATTGGTGTATGTATTTAGCATTGGCCATCAGAGGGAATCAATAAAAAGCTGTATGGGTCACAGTTGTATAGACAGAATGATAAGTTGATTTACATTTTGTATATTGTTATTATTTATGGAAACGGTGCCAGTAATAGATGAGAACATGTATCCAACATCTTTTTCCCTTAAACCCAAGATTATATAATCTGTCTCTGAAGATTACCTAATTATATTTCTCAATAATTAAATGTAAATTTATCTCCAAGATTATTATAATTGCATGGTAATGAGTTAATATCGTCCCAGTATAAATTCAGGTCATATGTTAATAACTGTAGATCACAGGAGATAACTCCACCTCTTGGGCTGCTCTCATCTTCTGTCACATTTTATGGCTGTTGAACAGTTGATCTTTGGAGAGTTGGTAGCAGTGTTTTTCCTATTTTGTTCGTATGATCCAAAAGTATGTAAATGTATCTATTTGAAGACTCACGGTCCCCAAACACTTTAGACTAATGTTGATCAGTCCCTTTCTCATGACAATCTAATGTGTTTGAGGGCCTCATGACTCTCCTCCAACAAATGATGTCTTGAGAAATCAATGGAAAGGATTTGGCATGTCCAATTTTGGTTTTGGAGAGTTAAGCCGACCACAGGGGAGTCTGGCAGCGACTCTCTCATAGAGAACTCAGCAGCACTTGGCAGAGTGGACACTCCTGTGTATGGAGGAGTTGAGCCACATGACCTATCCACCTATCATTCAGCTAACAGCTAACAAATACTGGATATATGTGGCCTCTAAGTTATACTTGTCATGTTTATCTTATCACTAAAAACTACTACATTTGTATCTTGAGAAGCTCTGGAGAGGGACAATACCGTCTAGTAAAGAATAGGTATGAGTGATGGTAGCACTCACCTAAAAGTGTAGTGTGCAGGCACAACACCTATAAATGTGCGGAAAGCCACTGCCCCATGGGTGGAGGAAAAGGTTCTTCCAGTTATATAATGGCAAAAATGGAAGTTGGCATGTTTAGACGGGCTGCACTTTTGGGATTGAATGGGATTCCAATACCAATGCGTTTCTGTGCCAAACTGGCACCTTTCTCACGGTGTAAAAACCAAGTGAACAGGGTACAACAACTGGAGGCTTTAAATGGAAAAAATGGCTCCAAAAAGCATGATAAACGCCCCTAAAGAGGAGGGGTAGGAAGTAAAGAAGAAACAAAAGGTGCTGACACAGAGAAGGTGGCACTTGAGAAAGGTGCCAGGCCGACGCAGAAATGCATTGGTATGAATAACAAAATGTTTTGGAATTCCAAGGTTCTTCATTCCTGCAGCGCAGCGTGCCTAAATGTGCCAACTCACATTTATATCTTTAGAATTTTCCAATCTTTATGTTATGGCTAAACTTGCGAAATGGATCCTTTAAGCCCCAGGTCCGGGTGAGCATACAGATCCCGGATGTTAATACAGCAGCAAGAAGGCAGGTATGGAGGGAGGACTTGGTGCCCAATAAAACAGAACTAACAATAATAACAAGGCACAGGTACATGTCTTTGTAGGCCTTATATAGGCCTAGGCAGATGGTGACATGGAAGCACTCTGGGCCACTTGTAAAATCCGGCGTGGAGCACAGTAGAGGGCAGCGGCTATAGGGGAAGGTGATAAAGCCCTTCCGAGCCTAGGCAAATGCATAAAACTTTACTCCAATAAACCAGCCATACTTTGGAAGTACACTGACTGGTTTAGAAAACTCATAAGAGAAATCTAAATATGTTAAGACAATCCATTATTCAGGACCCTTATTAGCCAGCGGGAAGAGAAGCAAGTTCACACATTACAAGGACAGCCTAATGATTTTAATTGACCCCGTTATAAGCTTTTTGGTGCCTAAGCAATTACAGTACTAGGTAGAGTTGTAAAACATGAGCTACAACATATCCAACCAATTACATGTACACTTAGCATAAACGAGAAATTGAACTTTGATCCAAAATGCAAATGAGCTAACGAACTCAGAGGGTGGTCCCAGTCCCAACAAGTTCTTCAGATCTCCATGCTAATCCCTGTCTGGTGCCTCCCACTTGTCCTTGATTGACAGATTCCCCGCTTTGATATTGTACTGTCTTAGGGAGTGAAAATTCACACATGTGCCGTGTGCTTGGCGTTCCTAACTCAGCGTGTTTATAGATGGCCTCACTTTTGAGCCCACTACATCAAGAAGTAAGAGAGAGTGCATGCTCCAGGCCAGAGACATGCGTTGCATGCTGAAGATTTCACTGCATAATACAGCGGTGGAGTCATCAGTCAAGACCAAGGGGTCTGGAGGAGGGCTGGAGCACTTGCCGGATATTCTAAATTTATAGTAATTCCCTTCAATATTTTAATGTGAAATCTCACTTTACGTGTTCTTAAATAATTTATCACTGCTTTTCTTTATTATGCTGTTCAGACTGTAGCCCACTGTGAATCCATTGGAGGTTCTTCTTGGGGTTCATATAAATCAAGATAAGAACTTTTAATCTCCAAATTGTTATCTTTTTAACAATTCCACCTTTTATCTTGGTTTTCATATTTATTTCTCATGAAATATTTAGTGGAGCCAGGATCTCCACCAAGTCTTTCCAATGCAATGTTACAATCTTAGCCTAAGAGGGGATTTATTTATGTTTTAATCTCTCACCTAAAAATGCATATACGCCTTCGATGTTGGATCTCCTCCTGAGCTGATCCTAGATGTGGGTTGCAGTAAGATGGAAATTAGTTTTGCTGCCAAAACCTTTACACTGGCAAAGCACGGACACAGCTTTTCGAGACACGGAAAGCCAAAAAACATGTTTTCCGACCTTTAGTCTAAAAAACATAATATTAAAGAATACCTCCCATTTCCACTGAGGATAGTGAAGACAGTAAAGATGTAAAATAATTCACTTATTTAATATAACCTGGTTTTCTGGAGAAAAGAACATTGAAGGGGTAGACCATAACCTCTTCCGAAGTACAATATTCCCCCACATAGAGTAAAAACATCTGATACTGCCCTCCGGTGCCAGCGCTGTTCTAATGGTGTCTGTGCCAGGTCTCCGGGCTTTGTATGATGTCGTTTTGTCACGTGAGCCCTTTGTCCAAGTAGTAGACAACCCCTTTAAAAGGAATCTGTCACCAGGTTTTTTCTATGTATTCTAAGAGCAGCATGAGGTAGGGTCTGAGACCTTGATTTCATCAATGTGTCACTTGCTGGCCTGCTTGCTGTCATTTGGATACAATCACTATTTTCTTAGCGGCAGAGCTCAGAATGCTGAGCTCTGAGTAACCCTGCACTCACCCCTGATTGACAGCTTTCTGTGTATGTGATACATTGACAGAAAGCTGCTAACCAGTGGTGGGAATGGGGTTACCTGGTCCTTGACCAAGCAGCTATTCCTGTAGTGATAATCTCCTGCTGATAAAATAGTGATTTGATTGAAACAGCACACAGCTTAATAAGTGTCACATCACTGAAATCACGGTCTCTGGCCACATCCTTGAAATGCTCTCGTATTACATGGCAAAAACTTGGTGACAGATTCCCTTTAACTGTTAAGTGTTTTTTTTCTGTTCTGCTAAAGCTCCAGAAATGAGAAGAGGATTAAGAAGACGCTAAGGGTCCATTTGATGCTAATCTTTTAACAAGACTAGTCGTCTATATGTAAGTCTATTTGCTCTCATTTAGGTCAGCAAATACTAGTTAATACTATTATTCTGTCCCCATACAGCAGGGTGGGGAAACTTTTTTTTTTTTCTACAAAGGGCCATTTGGATATTTACACCATCCTTCGGGGGCCGTACAAACTCCGCCCACAAAGTACATCCTGACTCTGGCACTGGTTTCAGGATGTAATCTTTCATTGCATGACCTTCAGTGTTCAGTAGTGAACACTGTATGTGTGTGCTAACAGAGCAAGAAGAAATTAATGAGCTGGTTCTAATCAAAATACAGCTCCCTGCCCAAGAATGCAGTCCCTGAGAATCTGCTCAGGGACCTGATAAAAGGTCATCGAGGGCCGTAAATGGCCCTGGGGCCTGAGGTTCCCCACCCCTGTCATACAGAATCATACTGTGTGCTGCCTATAAAGATGATTGTGCCGCATGATGGCTATTCTAAAGGCACCTTACGGAATGATTGTACACCCCTCATTTTCCTTTCTGTGTCCTCCATAAATACTTTATCAAGTCAATAATAATGACCCTTTTGGTGTGCATTCTATGCTGTGGTCAGGGGTAGTCTACCCTAGACACATAGCAGCAGAGCTGGTTTAGTATGCCATTTTGGGTGCAACCTGACCTGACACCCTGTAACTTTTCTGCTTTTTAAGTTTCCCAGAAAAAGCGAGTATAACTATTAAAGGGACAGCACAGAATGACTAAGGCTTCTTTCACAATAGCGTCGGCACGGGGCCGTCGCTATGTGTCGGCCCGACGTGCCAATGCGTGTTGTGAAAGTGATGCCCGACGTGGGCAGCGGAAGCAGTCTTACGACGCTTCTGCTGCCCCATTGTAATGTCCGGGGAGGAGGGGGTGGAGTTTCGACCGTGCATGCGCGGTCGAAAATGGCAGACACGACGCGCAAAAAAACGGTACATGTAACTTTTTTTGTGCCGACGGTGCACCAAAACACGACGCAACCGTCGCACGACGGTGTGGCCATACGTCGCAATGCGTCGCTAATGTAAATCTATGGGGAAAAAACGCATCCTGCGAACAACTTTGCAGGATGCGTTTATTCTCATTTCTGCATTGCAACGTACAGCAAGCGACGCTAGTGTGAAAGTAGCCTAACAGTTCAAACTAAGGCCCGATGCTTCCCGGTGGGGCTAAACATTTATATAAACCTTCCCATCTCAATCTCCACCCTCCCCTTTGATTGACATATCTGGCTTCATAGGGCCAGAGAAGGGACAAAATGGAGGGATAACAAGCAGGTGGGAAGGTGTATATAAACGATTGACCGCCATGAAGCACTGAGCGCCTGTACTTGCTGTGAACAGACATTCTGTGCTGACAGTCCCTTTAAACCTGAGAACTATTGAAGATTATTGTGACCACTAAGGGTAATGTGCCTTTTTGTGAGATCTATTCGTACTTCTTGTTTACACCAAAAAATGTCAGCAAAGCATAGTTGTTGCCGTAAGAACCACACACAAATGCTGGTTCGAAATGCGTAGGTTTTTTTTTTGCTGCTATCCCCAGGATGTCCTGTTTTTTTTTTTATTATAGTTTGGATGTTTCTTTGAAAGTCTTTGTTATTATTCACACTGGAAAACAAATGCTGGATTTTCAGTAACTTTTTAAGTCCCATCCATTCCTTCCCAACCAGGATTTTTGATCCAAGCACTTCCCATGGATCTAACCAAGCGTTTGATAGATGAACTGGAAGCACACAATCTTTTTTTTACATGTGAATAGCTAATCTTTTGTTCTTGTTATATACTAATTCCATTGCGAAGAGACCTGTACTGGATCTGCACCAAGAACTAGCTTGCTGAGGATTTATAAATCTGCGCCGCAGGTTACAGTAATTTGAGGACATAAAATAGCTGCAATGTAGAAGAAATGAAATCTCATCTATTTAGCTGGTGCTGTAATATGCTGCAGATTTTCTACACACAGATCCGTACAGAAATTTGTGCGAAATATGCAATGTGTGAACTTTACATAGCCCGACACATAGCCCACTCTAATCTTTCAATTACCTTTGTTCAGTGCTGGAACTTGTAGTTCATTATTATCTGGCCAGCTGCAGGTAGATAATAGCATTGGGCTATAAATACATAGAAGTTAGCAGATTTACTTTTTTTTTTGCTGAACTCTCTGATAGCCTTATATTTGTGTACAGGGTACATTGTGAATGCGCTGTGATCGACAACCCTGAAAGAGGATGACTCACAAATTACCTGCAAATTGCATCTTATTTGGGAGCCAGCATACAATTTTAATCCTCTCCTGCCACACTCCCTTGTTCTGCAGCCTTGTTAGAGTGCATTATTTTATTTTATTTTATTTTTTTTACTGCTGGCAGCAAAATGATGAATCGGATGAAAAACGCTCATTCAGAGAGATGAGTGCAGGACCTCATCTAAAAGATTCGGCAGTGTCCGATTGCAGAGATGACATGAGATACATACTGGTCAAGGTCTCATCTCCGAGTAATTAGCTGTAGAGCTTCCAACAATTTACATTATTACTTTTATTATTATTATTACTGTTATTATTATTATTAATATTATTATTTTTATTATATGCTTTGTACCCTTTACATGTAAAAGCTTTATGCTGTTTATACTAAATACGCTTGACCATTGCAGACATTTATGGCAGTCACAAGAAATGCCATCTGCATTTTTATCGAGCACAGAGACCCATCTTGTGCCATCATAAGGGAATAGAGAGACGCTCACATACACGGTAACCCCTGCATTCTTGGTGGCACAGGGGGTTTGATGATTCTCAAGGCGCCTATACAGTTAATGGAGAGTGGCGCACATGTTTAGTATCTCTGTATTACCTGCTGCTCCAGAAACGGGCACATTCTTGAGTTAGACGTAAGTCTCATCTTTATTAGGCATTTACAGCATGTCTGGTAGATATGCCACAAATGTCGGAGATAACTCTGTTAGGGTATGTGCACATGAGGTCTTTCAGAAGCCGTCGTACCCATCGAGTTTGTCAAGCAGAAGACGTTTTAGAAAAGTGCCTATGGTGGCTTCCTTTTTGGGCATCCTTTATTACATTATTTGTGGCAGCATTTTTTTAAATTAACATTATATGTACGATAGTGAATGACGTCCAAGCAGAAGCCACCTGAAAAATGGTGCGACTTCCAAGCAGAAGCCACCTGAAGAATGTAGCGGCTTCCAAGCAGAAGCCACCTTATGAAAGAAGTGGCTTCTAGCATACGCCGCCTGAAGAATGGTGCTGCTTCCAAGCAGAAGCCGCCTGAAGAATTTTGCTGCTTCCAAGCAGAAGCCGCCTGAAGAATGGTGCTGCTTCCAAGCAGAAGCCGCCTGAAGAATGGTGCAGCTTCCAAGCAAAAGCTGACTGCATAATGAAGCAGCTTCCAAGCAGAAGTCTCTTGGAGAATGGCGCAGACACTTCTTTTAATCACTTTGCTGCTTTCATAGCCTGAAGTGGTTAAAGCAGGCTGAAATAGACTGAGCATGTGAATTGCAAGCCACTTTTGACCTTGCAGTGCATGGGGTCATTATTTTTAGCATTTAATTAGCTATTTGTCAGGCAGGTTTCCAAGCGGACCCACCTGAAAAGATGTGTGCACATACACTTACAATTACAGTAGTTTCTACAGATGCTCATTCCTGATATGTCTCCATGTTTTTTTCCCATCTCGGTACAAGTCATCCATTTATTAAAATGTGTCTATAGCCTCTCAAGACTGAATATCTATTTTAAACATGTAAAATAGATAAAATGTCACTTGCTGAATGAAAAAGCCCCAAAAAGAAAATATCATCTTCAGACATGCATGTGGACATTATAAAATGTAGTACTATAATTGGTAAATTAGAAGAGCGGCACTTGGAGGCATGTGGAAATGCAAAGTGAGCAATGGCAATAGGAATTTAGGAGCAATATGTCATTGGTTCAATACCGTAAGCATTCAATTCGTTACCCACAGTTCCTGTATTCGGCCCAGGAATATATTACGGGAGTGAGAGCTTTGAATTTTCTGTTGATGTTTCATTTCGTGTCCGCGGGGTGATTCATCGGAGTCCGCAAATGAGATTTACTGTGTTTATAAAATATGTGTGCTTAAATGAAATGGAGAGAATTATGTACTGCCAGAGAGGATTAACTATGTGAACATAATGCAGAACTCTTCCTGTTCTCAGAGGCCCGCAATTACTGGTAGATAATTGTCAGACAGATATTGATTGTGTGTCATGTTGTACACTTATTGGAATCTCATCAATAACAGAAAGTGTGTGTGTTATAATAACTGAAGAGGTTCCTACTAAACCAGCTCAAGATCCTGTTCTTGAGTTAGGCATGTATGCCTACTATAGATGTCACCTGGAAACTTGCTAATTATGCAAATTGTCTCTTCAGAGAGGAAGAGAACTAGAACTCTAGTGCCACCTATAGGAAGTAGCAATCCTACAAGTCAATGTCGACCCTTTAACGAGCCTTGTCACATGACTTAGGATAAAAGCCAAACCAGAATCTCAATTTGCAGACACTGTGTTTCGGGGTACTGCCTCTCGTCACTGCAAAGTGGAGATCTGGTTTGGCTGTTTCGCACTGACAGAGATAACTCTGCTCTCATACACTCATTCATGACAATATTATCTGACCAGGGATGAGTCCACGTGTTGCTTTAATTAGGATAATCCAAGCTTTAATTAGGATAACCCAAGCTTTTTAGATGCATTAGAAATAAAAAGTCGATGACTGATGAGCGCTGCCAAGGAGAACAATAGTAGCCTGGTGGTGAAGATAAAAAAGAGACTTTATTCCATACAACACGTTTCAGAGTTCTGATCAACTCTGAAACTTGTTGTATGAATTAAAGTCTCTTTATCTGCACCACCAGCCTCTACTGTTCTCCTTGGTAGCGCTCATCAGTTACCGCTTTTTGGTTTTATGCATTTATAATCCTTGAAACCCCGAGGCTAGCATCCTTATCGGTCGGAGCTGCAGCTATATAGGAGGACTTACACCATCAGTAATTTCACAGGGTTGTGCCTGTTGTAGCACAACCAGATCAAGCGATCGTTAGCTCAATTAAGCTAAGGTTATTCCATGTCTCACTGATCCACACTATGGAGCGACTCTGTTTTTCATTTTCATAACCCAAGCTCCACCTTATGGCAGTAAGAAAATCCAAATCCTCCCTGCAAGCCTTTGCTACATTTGTGAAAGGTATTGTCCAGGATTAGCAAAATTTTACAGTTTTCATTCAGATACAGCGCTACCCCAGACCATGGGTTGTTTCTGGCTTTGCAACTAGCCCAATTGAAGTGAAAGGAAATGAGCTGCAATGACTCTCACAACCCACTGTCATGGATGGCACTGGTTCTGAAATTAAACTGTTTTTTAAAAATTTTAAATCCATGTGTCCGTGTGCGGTTCGTATTTATATATCAACATTTTAAAATGTACATAATCAAATACAGTTTCCTTGGGTAATAATGGCAAATTTTCCGTAAAAATTAGATGTTGCACAGATAACCGGTATGGGATCCAATTTCTTTTTTGCTCTCCTATAGACGTAAATGGGCAAGTTTCATTATATATAGTATAGTGAATATTCCTTCAGGAACTTACATGGCTTATAAGTCTCCTCACTCTAACATGCCAGACTTGACATGTCATTCTCTACAAAGAGAAACGTTACTTCTTAGAATCCAGTTTATTACAGAATATAGGGTTTTTTGTCACACATACGATAGCCAATTGAATTATTTTGGTCAGTGCACTGTGTAGGTTTTACCTGGCTATGAAAAAAAAGAAAACCTTTTTTAGAGCATTTTGTAAAGGATTTTTTATTTGGTTTATCCTCTCTAACTCACCTCTTCCTCTTTCTGACCACAATCTACTTACATTCTCTTCCCTCTCCACTCCTTGTCTACAATCCCCACCCCACAAACTTGCACACCCTCGCAGAAATCTTAAACACCTTGATCTACACTCACTCTCTGAATCCCTCCTCCCTCTCACAGACATAAGTTCCCTGCGGATGATGCTGCCGCTCTATATAACACCACAATAGCTGTAGCTTTGGAATCTCTTGCCCCTCTCACACATACCAAAGTTCGCAAAATCAACAGACACTGGCACACCAGCCTGACCAAAGAACTGAGGGGAACTTCCAGGACTGCTGGGCGGAGATGGAAAAGCACTCCAACGAGCACTTTATCTCATTCAAACAGTCCCTCACTACTTTCAAGACCATACTTGCCACAGAGAAACAAACCTACTTCTCATCTCTCATATCCTCCCTGTCTCACAACCCTAAACAGTTATTCAACACCATATTAAACAGATTACACTGGCACTCACCCTAGGAAGCCGCAACACTCCTTAGCTGCTGGGATGCGGCAGAGTAGTGCCAAGGTTAAACCAGATTAAAAAAAAAAAATGCTTCACATAGGTCCGGCTGCACAATACACCAAAGCCTCCACTTGTACTATGGTAGGTGCCTGTGTGAATATCACCCAATCCCTCTGATGGCCGGTTTTGGACAGTGTTATTCAACACCTTCAATTCTCTCCTCTGTCCCCCAGCACCTACTCCCTCCCCACTTATCTCAGCTGAAGACTTTGCCTCATTTTTCAAGCAGAAGATTGATAACATCAGAGACCGTTTTGTCGACAACCCCCAGAGCCCTCCCTCCCAACTGCCCAGACCTCCACCTCCAAAACCAACTTCTCCACCATTACAGAAGATCGACTCTTGACTCTACTCTCAAGATCACATCTCACCACATGTGCACTTGACCCGATCCCATCCCACTTCATCCCAAACCTCGCCACAGTCTTCATCCCAACCCTAACCCATCACCTCAACCTATCACTAACAACTGGTGTTTTCCCCTCAAGCTTTAAACATGCCTTAATCACACCTATCCTCAAAAAGTCCTCTCTTGACCCATCCACTTTATCTAGCTATCGCCCAATATCACTTCTCCCCTATGCCTCAAAACTACTGGAACAACACGTCCATCTTGAACTGTCCTCCCATCTCTCTTCCTGCTCCCTCTTCAACCACTTACAATCTGGCTTTGGGTCACACCACTCCACTAAAACTGCCCTAACTAAGGTCACCAATGACCTATTAACCGGCAAGAGCAAGCGACACTACTCTGTCCTCCTTCTCCTGGACTTGTCCTCTGCCTTTGACACAGTGGACCATTCCCTATTACTACAGACCCTCTTATCCCTTGGCCTCACAGACTTGGCCCTATCATGGATCTTGTCATAACTAACAGACCGGACATTCAGCGTCTCCCACTCACACACCACCTCCTCACCTCGCCCCCTATCTGTTGGAGTCCCGCAAGGTTCAGTTCTTGGGCCCTGCTCTTCTCCATTTACACCTTTGGCCTGGGACAGCTCATAGAATCTCACGGTTTTCAGTATCATCTCTGTGCTGACGACACGCAGATCTACATCTCTGGACCAGAACCAGAACCTACTAACCAGAATCCCTCAATGTCTGTCCGCTATTTCATCCTTCTTCTCCACTAGATTTCTAAAACTTAACATGGACAAAACAGAATTCATCGTCTTTCCCCCATCTCACGCGACCCCCCCCAACAAACATATCCATTACAGTAAACGGCTGCCCACTTTCCCCAGTCCCACAAGCTCTCTGTTTCGGGGTAATCCTTGACACTGATCTCTCCTTCAAACCACATATCCAAGCTTCCAGTTCCTACCGCCTTTAACTCAAAAATATTTCACGCATCCGTACATTCCTAAACCAAGAATCTGCAAAAACCCTAGTCCATGTTCTCATCATCTCCCACCTCAACTACTGTAACCTCCTGCTCTGTGGCTTCCCCTCTAACACTCTCGCACCCCTCCAATCTAATCTCTGCTGCCTGACTAATCCACCTGTCCCCCCCTGTATTCCCCAGCCTCTCCCCTCTGTCAATCCCTTCACTGGCTCCCCATTACCCAGAGTCTCCAGTGCAAAACCCTAACCATGACATACAAAGCAATCCACAACCTGTCTCCTCCATACATCTGTGACCTCTTCTCGGTACTTTCCTGCACGCAACCTCTGATCCTCACTAGATCTCCTTCTCTACTCCCCTCTTATCTCCTCTTCCCACAATCACATACAAGATTTCTCTCGCGCATCACCCCTACTCTGGAACTCTCTACCACAACATATCAGACTCTCGCCTACCATCGAAACCTTCAAAAAGAACCTGAAGAACCACCTCTTCCAACAAGCCTACAACCTGCAGTAACCACCGATCGACCAAACCGCTGTACGACCAGCTCTACCCTCGCCTACTGTATCCTCCTCACCCATCCCTTGTAGATTGTGAGCCCTCGCGGCCAGGGTCCACTCTCCTCCTGTACCAGTTGTGACCTGTATTGTTAAGATTATTGTACTTGTTCTTATTATGTATACCCCTCCTCACATGTAAAGCACCATGGAATAAATGGCGCTATAATCCAATATATAAAGCTGAATATGTGTGTATGTATGTGTGTGTGTATGTCCGGGATTGGCATCTGCACCGTCGCAGCTACAGCCACAAAATTTTGCACAGTCACACGTCTGGACCCCGAGAGCATTGTAGGCTATGTTGTGAGGCGAAATTTTAAACCCTCGCATTCCAATTCACCAAACAATTTTGCCCCTATCTACATAATGGGGAAAAAGTGAAAGGAAAAGTGTTGGAGGCGAATTGACAGCTGCCAGATGTGAACAAGGGGGACTTAAAGAGTGAGAGCGATGGCGCCAAAGAGTATATACCGTATAGTTGCTAAGGTGGGGCCCCGACATGGGATACTCACCACACACGGGGATATGAACACACACACAAAATGCGCCACACACTACCACGTGCTTGAACACATATACCACCCTCAGCACACATTTCACCACACATACACCAACCTCGCCACATAAAAGTCGAAACACAAAAGTCACCGCTCAAAACTCGCCACGCGCAAAACTCGCCACATGCAAAACTAGGCTCACGCAAAACTCACCACACATGTAAAACTCACCTCATGGAAAACTCGCCACACGCAAAACTTGCACACGTGGAAAAATTGCCACATGCACAACAGTTGCAACACATGCAAAAGTTGCCTCACACAAAACTTGCATATACTGAAAACACACCACACATAAAACTCGCCACCCGCAAAACTCACCATGCGCAAAACTTGCTGCACACAACTTGCTACACTAACCTGTCACATGCAACTCGACACACAAAAAGTTGCTAAACGCATGTCGCCACACAAAACTCATCTCACAAAAGTCGCTACATGCATGTCGCCACACGCAACTCAACACACACAATTTGACACATGAAACTCACCCTAAAACACACACAAG
Source organism: Ranitomeya variabilis (assembly GCF_051348905.1). Taxonomy (NCBI): domain Eukaryota; kingdom Metazoa; phylum Chordata; class Amphibia; order Anura; family Dendrobatidae; genus Ranitomeya; species Ranitomeya variabilis. The sequence continues at coordinate 571,203,793 of NC_135235.1, forward strand.
TCTGGTATTATCCTTCAAAAATAAAAATCTGATTAATAAGCAGACAACGTACAAGAGCAACAAATGTACCATATAGGAAATATGGCAGCTGTCAGTCACATGACCTGTCTATTATGTGTATGTGTGAGCTAATATATACTGCCAGGGGGAGGGCTTCTTGTTGACTTAGGATTTATCAGGCTGCCAATTTAGCTTACAAATACTGAGGTAAAAATAACGTGTGAACGCGGTCTAATACAGGAGGAGATGACATACAGGTATATACTATATACAGGGGAGATGACACACCGGTATATACTATATACAGGAGATGACATACAGGTATATACTATATACAGGAGGAGATGACACACACATATATACTATATACAAGGGAGATGACACACAGGTATATACTATATACAGGAGGAGATGACATACAGGTATATACTATATACAGGAGGAGATGACACACAGGTATATACTATATACAGGAGAGATGACACACAGGTATATACTATATACAGGAGGAGATGACACACAGGTATATACTATATACAGGAGGAGATGACACACTGGTATATACTATATATAGGAGGAGATGACATACAGGTACATACTATATACAGGGGAGATGACACACAGGTATATACTATATACAGGGGAGATGACACACAGGTATATACTATATACAGAGGAGATGACACACAGGTATATACTATATACAGGGGGAGATGACATACAGGTACATACTATATACAGGAGAAGATGACATACAGGTACATACTATATACAGGGGAGATGACATACAGGTATATACTATATATAGGAGGAGATGACATACAGGTATATAGTATATACAGAAGAGATGACATACAGGTATATACTATATACAGGAGGAGATGACAAATAGGTATATACAATATACAGGAGGAGATGACATGCAGCAGGTATATACTATTTACAGGGGAGATGACATACAGGCATATACTATATACAGGAGATGACATACAGGTGTATACTATATATAAGGGAGATGACAAACATGTATATACTGAGGGGAAAATGAGAGGTGTGAGGTGAAAAGGAAAAGGTGTGAGTGCAAAATGAGGAGTGAGGGAAAATAGTGGAGTGATCGGAAAATGACAGATGTGAGGTCAAAATGACAAGTGTTAGGGGGGAATGAGAGTAGTGAGGGGGAAAATAAGAGGGTTGGGGGGGAAACTGAGAGGTGTAAGGGAGAAAATGAGAGATGTGAGGGGGAAAATGAGAGGCGTGATGGGAAAATAAGAGAAGTGAGGTGCTATAACTAACCACAGATATTTACTATGCCCAGGCAACACCGGGCTCTTCAGCTAGTAATAAATAATAATAATAAATTAGTGATCAAACTTTGAGCAATTTTAAAAGTAGAAATGCCTCAAGAATTAATATTTGCTCATTTTACACAATGGGAAAAAAAAGTATGGAAACCAACAACACCATGTGCATTACAGGATATTTTTCTGTTTGAATGAAGATATTTTTTTATGTGGATTTTGGAGAAGAATCTGCTCCAAAACACTCGGCATGAACATATCCTTAGACAGTAAAATTACCTTTCCTCACGTAAGGGAAAGCTGTGGGCCAGATGCCAAGTACAACACTAGAATCTAGTTGTGTAAAATATTGATTATTTCTAGAATAAATGGCCTGTTTAGGAGTCCTGGAGTATTGGCAGCACAGACATTGTTATGACCATTGCGTCTCATTATGACTATTGTTATATCAGACTTGTGTAATAGAATCTAGGGGATTAAAGAGGGAGTTTCAATGTGAATTTAAAATGTTGAATAATTAGGTTAAATGAAGCACAAGGACTTTCTGAAACATGATTTGACATACATTTCATACCTTTGTGTTAATCTGAAGACCAAATCGCATATTTCTATTTTAAAACAAAAATGCTACCACACTGAAGAATCATACCCAACAGGCTAAATGGGCTGAGATGAGACCACCAGCTGCTAATCACTACACTTTTGGAGAATGATTGACAAATGGCTACACTAGCTATTGTATTTTTTTTTTTTTTGTTTCCATGAACAAGAGCTGAGAAGTGAATTTAAACATTGCCTCCATCAGTAACTTTTTGCCTACAAAAGCCCCCATGCGGAGTCTCAGCAGGTTGTGTGTCCAGCTGCCTGGAAGCACCAAGTACAGTAGCTCCCTCCATCAAAGCTGGCATTATCTCCGAGCATCACAAAACAATACTTTCCACTAAAATTGTCAACGTCCCAAAAAAAATCCTCTATCCCATCATGTTCTGTGAAGCTTTTTTTTCATCAATAATTGAGTAGAATCAGAGCTGAAACATTACTACTTTTAAATGTTGCTCTAGGAGGCACAAAGCACTCATCTTCTCGGGAGCGTCAAGCGTCTTAAGAATGCAGAAAGCTTTCAACAAAATGGCTCCAATGATTCCAGCCTGAAACAATGTAGACAGCGGCCGGCTAGTGTGACCTTCAGACACTTGTAGCATAGCAGAGCTTTAATACCGTCTGATAGCATCTTGTTTTCTTCATACTATTCACGGGCCCCTTATGTGCAGTTGTTGTTTTTTTAAGTATACTGAGCTGGTTGCCAATTATCTTCATATTTTTTATTATGTCAAATTATAAGGTACAAAAATACAATTCCTATCTACGGCATCGGCATCTGTAATAGGACTATTCATGACCTACAGATTACCCATATAAGTGTATTTTATGCCCATCTGTAAATAGGGCAAATGCAGATTGCAGAATTATGAAAAGTGATGCATCTAAGTCATCACTTGGGAACACAGTGCGATTCTAGGTTTGAGATTAAGTGATTTGAAAAAGGTCCATTGCTGGAGACCCAATACTACAGCTACAACCTGTTAATTGAGTTGTCCCAGCATGGCAGTCTCTTTTAAATTGGACCTAATAAGGCATAATGCAGTGATATATGTGGGTCATCACATAGATTATTGATGTGGGTCTACACTTGGGACCCCCCATCAATGGAGCTGGTCTTCATTTGGGATCAACTATCAATGTGCTCTAAAATCCTAAAAAGCATTGAACGCTCAACCCTGTCGCTAGTTCACAGGCTGTCCATTTTTGGAGCACTTTTTGTAAATTTTAATTACTGCAGTACATATTGGAAAACTCCACAAGAGCTGAAGTTTTGTAGACGCTCTAACCCAATCATTTAGTAACCAGAACTTGTCAAAGTCCATCAGATGCTTATGCTTTCCTATTTTCCTTCCTCCGATACATGAACTTCAAAAACTGCTTGTTCGCTTTCTGCCTTGTATATCCCAACTCTTGACACAGGGGCCTGCTGTAGCAAAATAGTTAAAGAAGCACTCCCATCAAGGTTTTTGTCCTCTTATTATATTGCAATCATCATATTATATAGCACTGTTTACTTAAAATTGCTCATTTTGTCTTTCTACCCAGTTAATACTTCTCTTTTCTCTGTTTTAAGTAGAATCAGGAAGTCTTTCACCTGCATGAATAATTCCCCTCTTCACCTCCTGACCCAGCTTCTCTCTCCTCCCCCTGCCAGGGACTTTATGCATTGATGACTCATACAGGGAAAAGAAAAGTCCTGTTTCTACATAGAGCTTAGAAGCATTCAACTAGTCGGTAATTAATCAGGTGATTTCATATACCTGATAGAAAGAGAAGAATTAACTGGGTAGAAGGGGAAAATGAGCAATTGTAAGTACACAGTGCTATATAATATGATGACTGAAGTATTTTAAGAAGATAAACATTTTGATGGGAGCGCTTCTTAAATGTTGTTGCCTTCTCCTGTCAACGCTTTTAATGTTATGGCTGATCGATTACACCATAAATGGTCCCTGCAGTGGCGTAACTTGGGCCTTGATGGAAAAACTCCAACAGTGCCCCTAATTATTGCAATAGTAATGATCATTTCATATGGTCCAAAAGTGTTTTTTGGCCCTCTAGGCTCCAGGTCTGGGTGCGATTGCAACCCCTGAACCTACTATAGTTCCCGGAGAGCCAATGACTAAAGAATTAGTATTAGAAAACCTAACATTATATTCAGACTAACATAAGGAAGCTATCTAGATGGTTGCTAGAGGGAATCATGTGCCAAACAGTCATTCATTTCTTATCTGATTTTCCCCTAAAATATCTCTTTGAAAAATCAGGCTTGTGGAGCCACAGGTCCATTTCACGATATGATGACAGTTTTATTTCTATAGGAATCGTCTGTCCCCTGTAGCATCTTTAAATAATGCAGTAATTTTATTCGGATGTTAGAATTTGCTCTCCGAGTGCATGACTTGTACACAAGCGCTTACTTTATTCACCCTCAGCTGTATAATATCGAGCTCAGGCTCAATTTCCTCCTCTGCTCGCTCCTTGTATGTTTTTCTTAATAAATCAGCGTGTTTGCTGAGTCTCAGGCATGGCTAGGAAAAAAATCGATCCCATGCAGATTGAAGCGGACATTCAATGTTGCATTTTATGGAATTTCAATTAGAATTTATGGAAATCTGCTTCCTTGTAGTAATACTTTTAAAAGGAGCCAGTCAGCTTTTTTTTTCCAGCTAAACTTTATCTTTATAGCTTTCGAATTGTTCTCCTTGAAGGTAGACAATAAATCAAGGGGACCCACGTTGCCTTAGAAGGAATATTTCTGGTGTCTTTTGCCGGCTCATGGAATTGGTTGGTTTTATGGCATTGTAATAGAATCATCGCTTTTTTCCTGTTTAATCTCATATAGACTGCAGGAAACTAAATGCCTAGGTTCCTCAACAAATTATATAACTGCATAAGTGTCACAGCAAGACTGTGCACAGTCAGAAAGGAAAGCAGCTAAATAGTCATTGCTATTATACTATAAAGGACGGAATAATTCAGAGACGCTCGGAGACAGGGACAGACAGGTCATACTACAAGTACCAGAGGCTTGCAGGCCAACTAAGACTTCATGTATTGCATTTAAATTAGGTCCTAGACCAATGTGCATGGCACTACAAAATATGTATTTGCAATGGCAATAATACGTTAATTGGTTACAAACTTGATGGAGCATAGTCTTTAAACTAATGACTTGAAGGGATTTTCTCACGAACAAAGTACATTTTAATTTAACCATTTCACTTTGCCTTCTCACATGACTGCACTCCCACCATTGGACATGGTCTTATCATACTACAGCTGGCGAGGGGAGGAAACGAGAGAGTATTTAGACAGGACAGCATGGGATCACCGCTGCTACTTTCTGTGAGGTAAAACATATTTTTAAACAGGTATGGAAATATTTTACCTCACAGAAAGCAGCAGATGCAATCCCATGCTGTCCTGTCTGCATACTCTCTCTTGCTTCCCCTCTGCCCAGGAGATGTGGTATGTTCAAACCTTGTTCCTGCTGGGTCAGATATGGCCATAGCATGGGCACATTTAGAAGTTTATCCCAGCACAGGAGCATTCATTTTTTTTCTATGAAGATCTTTTGATTAAAATGTACTTTGTTCATGGGAACACCCCGTTTAAGTGGTGCTAAATCTCATATATTTTACAGGTCACCAATGGATAAATGGTCGTAAAGGTAATCAACTCAAATAGCTGAATTATAGCTGCCTATCACATTGTGAGTGCAGAAACTTCATAGATAAGAATAAATGGGCACATAGCTGCCACAATGTTTTGTCTTGCTGATTATGGATATCATGGCAAAACCACAGCGCCTTTGTATATTTTTAGATTTTGTAAAACTTTAGCCAAAGACACACCCTGTCTATAACGTGTGAACGTACTCTGATTGTCTAGTGGCTGAAGAGCATGGTAATACATACTGAGTATTATTTTGTTGTATATAGGTGGTATTTTTATTAGTGCATACTTTAATATAATGGTTAATGTGACCATACTTGGGTCTCTAAAAACTGGATTTAGGCCATAGTTTTCATGTGAATTTTGGTTCAGATCTAGGTGCAAGTTAATTTTGAATCAAAACCAGGAGTAGATCTGTAAGAAAACTAAGAAACATGGATGATTTGACTTAGAAGCTTAAATTCTGCCTATTATGAAGTTATTAGACCTTCAAGTGCATGTTTATAAGGAACCTTTTATGCTTGTTAAATGCTTACTTTTCTTGTAGTATTCATTTTGGAAATTGTGGAGCAGTCCATCTCTGAAGGCTTAATTGCATGTGCAGTAGATGGATACTGTGCTTCCAGCTCTCATGCCTATCCCCTTATTCCCCCACATGCCGCTGGCCTTGAGGCTTTGACTGACAGATCACTCTTCTCTCTTCCCCTGCCTGAGATTCTGTGCAGGTGCTGAATCATTGCCTGGAGTTGTCCTCAAACGCAGCAGTGCATGTGCAGCAAACTCCAGATGACATTACAGGAGCTGATCTAATGATCTGCGCATGGACTGTCTCCTTTGATTTGATGACCCCAGTAATGATTTGGTACCTGCACAGAATAATTACCTGGAGTCGTCTCATCAGAGAGGGCAGTGCATTGATCTGCACATGCATTGCTCCTGCTAGTAAATGACTCCAGGTAGGTATTCTGCATAGGCACTGAATCATTGCTCAGGGTCAACTCACCAGAGAGGGCGGCACATGCACAGATCGATCTGGGCATGCGCAACCTCCTCTGATGAGACAACTCCAGGTAGTGATTCTGCACAGGAGCCAATTTATTGCTCAGACTCGTCACAGGGGTCAGTGTTATGAACATAACATACTTTCACTCATGGGTAAAGGAAAAAGGGAAGACCTACTACAGGGAGATGCCGCACCCACACCCAACTGGTTCCTGTTCAGACTAGAAAGACCCTAGCTGCAGAACTCAAAAACACCACCTCAGACTTCGCTTCCTAAAAGACCATCAAGGGGTATCTCATAACTCCTCAAAAACTAAAGTGGAGGCTGCAACACACTGCCAACAAGAGGAGAGGAAAATGTGCAGAATTATGCGAAAAACCCGAGGTGAGAAAATCAAAGCACACACATATAAGGTAGAGAGGGAAAACTAAGGAGGGCTAAAAGAAAATGGAATAAGTATAACCTCCCAGAAACCTAGAGAGGTGAAAGGAAAAGGAACTGAGAAGGAAAACAAACAGATTCACTGCAGGAATTTAGCTGGTGTTTTCCCATGCAAGGTAAACCCCTTAGCTGAAGGGCTAAAACTCTTAAACCCAAATCCACCTAGAGGTATAGCCAGCATGGAAGTGCAGTGAAGGGTAATCATATAAAACCCAACCCAGAATAGGATAGGTCAGACCAAAACAGGAAAATGGAAAACACCTTGAGTGGAGCAAACCACGAAGGGGGGAACAAAGATAATTGGAACTGTTATGATCCGGTGACCTTGGAGCCGCATGAACTTTCTCTGGAGTCGGTGGAACCTGTACTGACCGCAAATGCTGAACTAACACCGCAACTAGAAGTAGCCGTGGGGTGTGCCTAACAAACCCTAGACACCTCGACACAGCCGGAGGACTAAATACCCCTATAGATGAAAATAGGAATGCTATCTTGCCTCAGAGCAGACCCCCAAAGGATAGGCAGCCCCCCACGAATATTGACTGTGAGTAGGAGAAGAATAGACACACGCAGGTAGAAAACAGAATTTAGCAAAAGAGGCCACTCTAGCTAGATAGGAAAGGATAGGACAGATTACTAGGCGGTCAGTATTAAAACCCTTCCAAAAATATCCACAGCAGATAATACAAAAAGTTCCACAATCTAACTAAAGACATGGAATGTAAATCTGCCACTCCAGAGAATCCAGCATGACTGAGAAAATACTGACACAATCTAAGCTGGACAAAAAAACACAAAGAATAGCACTGAATTGTGAAACACACAGCATGTGTGTCACAGGAAAAAAAACAACACACTTATCTTTGCTGATTTGGCAGACTGGCAGGAGGAACCAGGAAGAGAACAAACACCTCCCAACAACAATTGACAACTGGCAAGGACTAATGAATCCTGCACACCTAAATACCCCAGTCAGATACACCTGACCAGGACTGCAGCTCAGGAGCAACTGCATTACCACCTACAACCACCGGAGGGAGCCCAAAAGCAGAATTCACAACAGTACCCCCCCCCTTGAGGAGGGGTCACGGAACCCTCACCAGCGCCCCCAGGCCGATCAGGACGAGCCAGATGAAAGGCAAGGACCAAATCAGTAGCATGGACATCAGAAGCAAAAACCCAAGAATTATCTTCCTGGCCATAACCCTTCCATTTGACAAGGTACTGAAGCCTCCGCCTCGAAAAACGAGAATCCAAAATCTTCTCAACCACATACTCCAACTCCCCATCAACCAAAACAGGGGCCAGAGGATCAACAGAGGGAACAACGGGCACCACATATTTCTGCAATAAAGATCTATGGAAGACATTATAGATAGCAAAAGAGGCTGGAAGCGCCAATCGAAAAGACACCGGATTAATAATCTCAGAAATGCTATAAGGACCAATAAACCGAGGCTTAAACTTAGGGGAAGAGACCTTCATAGGAACATGACGGGAAGACAACCAAACCAAATCCCCAACCCGAAGCCGGGAACCAACACATCGACGACGGTTAGCAAAACGTTGAGCCTCCTCCTGAGACAACACCAAATTGTCCACCACATGAGCCCAAATCTGCTGCAACCTGTCAACCACAGAATCCACACCAGGACAGTCAGAAGGCTCAACCTGCCCAGAAGAAAAACGAGGATGAAAACCAAAATTGCAAAAAAAAGGCGAAACAAAAGTAGCCGAACTAGCCTGATTATTAAGGTCAAACTCGGCCAATGGCAAAAAGGCCACCCAATCATCCTGATCGGCAGACACAAAGCATCTCAAATAAGTCTCCAAAGTCTGATTAGTTCGCTCGGTCTGGCCATTTGTCTGAGGATGAAATGCAGAAGAAAAAGACAAATCAATGCCCAGCCTCGCACAAAAGGCCCGCCAAAACCTAGAAACAAACTGGGAACCTCTGTCGGACACAATATTCTCGAATACCATGCAAACGAACCACATGCTGAAAAAACAACGGAACCAACTCTGAAGAGGAAGGCAAATTAGGCAAAGGCACCAAATGAACCATCTTAGAAAACCGGTCACAAACAACCCAGATAACCGACATCCTCTGGGAAACCGGAAGATCCGAAATAAAATCCATAGAAATATGCGTCCAGGGCCTCTCAGGGACCGGCAATGGCAAAAGTAACCCACTAGCACGGGAACAACAAGGCTTGGCCCGCGCACAAGTCCCACAGGACTGCACAAAAGAACGCACATCACGTGACAACGAAGGCCACCAAAAGGACCTACCAACCAAATCTCTGGTACCAAAAATACCAGGATGACCAGCCAACACAGAACAGTGAACCTCAGAAATCACTCTACTAGTCCATCTGTCAGGAACAAACAATTTCCCCACAGGACAGCGGTCAGGTCTATCAACCTGAAATTCCTGAAGAACCCGCCGTAAATCAGGGGAAATGGCAGAAAGGACCACCCCTTCTTTCAGAATGCCGACCGGTTCAAGGACCTCAGGAGAATCAGGCAAAAAACTCCTAGAAAGGGCATCAGCCTTAATATTCTTAGAACCCGGAAGATACGAAACCACGAAATCAAAACGGGAAAAAAAACAAGGACCATCGAGCCTGTCTAGGACTCAGCCGTTTGGCAGACTCGAGGTAAATCAAATTCTTATGATCGGTCAGGACCACAATACGGTGCTTAGCTCCCTCAAGCCAATGTCGCCACTCCTCAAACGCCCACTTCATAGCCAACAACTCCCGATTGCCGACATAATTGCGTTCAGCAGGCGAAAACTTACGGGAGAAGAAGGCACACGGTTTCATCAAAGAACCAACAGAATCCCTCTGAGACAAAACGGCCCCTGCCCCAATCTCAGAAGCATCAACCTCAAAGTGAAACGGAAGAGAAACATCAGGTTGGCGCAACACCGGAGCAGAAGTAAATCAGCGTTTAAGCTCCTGAAAGGCAGAGACAGCCGCAGAGGACCAATTCGCCACATCAGCGCCTTTTTTCGTCAAATCAGTCAAGGGTTTAACCACGCTGGAGAAGTTAGCAATGAAACGGCGATAAAAATTTGCAAAACCCAAAAATTTCTGAAGGCTCTTCACGGATGTGGGTTGAATCCAATCATGAATGGCCTGAACCTTAACCGGATCCATCTCCATAGATGAGGGAGAAAAAATAAAGCCCAAAAAATAAACCTTCTGCACCCCAAAGAGACACTTAGACCCCTTCACAAACAAAGCATTGTCACGAAGGATCTGAAATACCATCCTGACCTGTTGCACATGAGACTCCCAATCATCGGAAAAAATCAAAATATCGTCCAAATATACAATCAAGAATTTATCAATATAAGTCCAGAAGATATCATGCATGAAGGATTGAAAAACAGATGGAGCGTTAGTGAGCCCGAATGGCATCACAAGGTATTCAAAATGGCCTTCGGGCGTATTAAACGCAGTTTTCCATTCATCACCCTGCTTAATACGAACAAGATTATATGCCCCCCGAAGGTCAATCTTCGTAAACCAACTAGCCCCCTTAATCCTAGCAAACAAATCGGAAAGCAAAGGCAAAGGGTATTGAAACTTGACCGTGATCTTATTCAAGAGGCGATAATCAATACAAGGTCTCAAGGAGCCATCCTTCTTAGCAACAAAAAAAAATCTGCTCCCAACGGTGAAGAAGATGGCCGAATATGCCCTTTCTCCAAAGACTCCATAACATAACTCCGCATGGCGGTATGTTCAGGCACAGACAGATTGAAAAGTCGGCCCTTAGGAAACTTACTGCCTGGAATCAAGTCAATCGCACAATCACAGTCCCTGTGCGGTGGAAGGGAAATGGACTTGGGCTCATCGAATACATCCTGAAAATCAGACAAAAACTCTGGAATTTCAGAAGAGGAAGAAGAGGAGATTGACATCAAAGGAACATCATTATGAACCCCCTGACAACCCCAACTAGTCACAGACATAGATTTCCAATCCAACACAGGATTATGTACCTGCAACCACGGGAAACCCAGCACGATAACATCATGCAAATTATGCAACACCAGAAATCGACAATCTTCCTGATGGGCTGGCGCCATGTGCATGGTCACCTGTGTCCAAAACTGGGGCTTATTTTTAGCCAAAGGTGTAGCATCAATGCCCCTTAAAGGAATAGGGTTCTGCAAAGACTGCAAGGGGAAACCACAACGCCTGGCAAACTCAAAGTCCATTAAGTTCAGGGCGGCGCCTGAATCCACAAACGCCATGACAGAAAATGATGACAATGAGCAGATCAAGGACACCGATAACAGAAATTTAGGTTGTACAGTACTGATAGTAAATGAACTAGCGATCCTTTTTGTCCGCTTAGGGCAGACTGAAATGACATGAGAAGCGTCGCCACAATAATAACACAACCTATTCTGACGTCTGAATCCTTGTCGTTCCGTTCTAGACAAAATCCTATCACACTGCATTGGCTCAGGACTTTGTTCTAAGGACGACGCCACAGCGCGCACAGTTTGACGCTCCCGCAAGCGCTATAACGGTCAAGGTTGGAAAGAGAGTGGACCCTCTGGACCGTGGGAAGACCTACCCCTGGGCGAGCGGACCCAAATGGAACCGACCCCTATACAGGGACCGTCAGGGACAGGCCCAGAGGTCACTTACCCACGGTGAAGTACCGAGAGGGACGGCTCACAGGAGGAGAGAGGAAGGAATGGAGAAGGGAATCCAGGCAGGAGGAGACGAACTGGAAACAGAGGCTGGAACGGAAAGGAACTGTAGAAAAAATAACAAAAGACAAAAGTAAGCGACAAAAGCAAGCACAAGAGGAGAACCCCAAGGGAGACGGGTAACAAGGAACGGAGGTGCGGAATACTAAGCACAAGAAAGCCGGTACAGAGTACAGGCAGGTACAGAGCACTGAACCAAAGAAGGGAGGGCCAGACGCACAGGAAATGCTATGACAATCAGGCACCCAAACGCAGGAGAGGCTGCCTCTTATAGCAGAGGCAGAGACGGGATTGGTGAGGGGATTACTGACCTAGATCCCAGGAAGTAGATTGGACACAACGCGCCTGCGTTTGTCAGAGAACCTAGGGCGCCTGCGCAACCCCTGCACTCCCCCAGAGACTGAAGACACCGGAAGTGCAGGGGAACCGCTGACGAGGCTGGACCCGGAAGCGGAATGCCGGGCGTGCGCCGCTGCAGGAGAGAGGAGAGCGCCCGAGCGATGGGAGCGCGCAACAGCAGGAACGGAAGCACCAGCCGGGGAGGCAGAGCGGAGACACCTGTGATCCGAGGCAGGAGCGCGGCGGGCAGCGGAGGCGGCAGGAGCGCGGCGGGCAGCGGCAGTGACAGCGGTAACAGTACCCCCTTCCTTACAATTCCCCCTGCGTAAACTGGCAAATAACTTGTTAAGAATACGAGGAGCATCAATGTTTTCCTTAGGCTCCCAAGATCTCTCCTCGGGACCAAAACCCTTCCAATCAACCAAGAAAAAGTCCTTACCACGAATCTTTTTAACAGCTAAAATATCCTTTACCTCGAAAACATTGTCAGCGCTAACAGGTTGAGAAGAAAAACCAGAGGAAGGGTGGAAGCGGTTAAAGACCACTGGTTTGAGTAGAGAAACATGGAAGGTATTGGGAATACGGAGCGAGGCAGGCAATTTCAGCTTGTAAGCAACGTCGTTGACCCGACGCAGAATCTCAAAAGGACCGACGTAGCGTGGACCAAGTTTGTAGGATGGAACCTTGAGCCTTATGTATCTTGAAGAAAGCCAAACTTTATCTCCAGGCATGAAAGGAGGGGAATCCAAACGCCTCTTGTCGGCTAGTCTTTTCATCCGAAAGGAAGCTTTATCAAGCGAGTTCTTAACCTCACCCCAGATCGTAGAAAAGTTGCGAGCTAAAGAGTCTGCGGCTGGGACCCCAGAGGTAGAAGAGACTGGTAGAGGCAGACTAGGATGCTGTCCGAAAATTACAAAGAAAGGAGTCTTCGCAGACGCTTCACTGGAGTGGTTATTGAAGGCAAACTCGGCCCACGGAAGCAGATCGACCCAGTCATTATGATGAGCATTAGTGAAGTGTCGTAGATAGGCAGCTAAAGTCTGGTTGGTTCGCTCAGCTTGACCGTTAGTCTGTGGGTGATAAGCGGAAGAAAAGTCCAGAGACACCCCAAGAAGCTTGCACAAAGCTCTCCAGAAGCGGGAAGTAAACTGAGCCCCTCTGTCGGACACGATGTGAAGAGGGAAACCGTGGAGTCTGAAAATGTTCTGGATGAATATCTTCGCTAACTGAGGAGCAGAAGGTAGCCCAGATAAAGAAACAAAGTGAGCCATTTTGGAAAACCGATCTACCACGACAAGGATTACTGTACATCCGGAGGAACTTGGTAAATCAGTGACGAAATCCATGGCAATATGCTGCCAAGGTGCCGACGGAACTGGGAGAGGAAGGAGTCTGCCAAACGGTAAGTGTCTGGGTACCTTGTTCCTAGCACAGGAAGGGCAAGATGCGACAAACTCACAGACGTCTTGATGCAACGTAGGCCACCAATAATAGCGAGAGATGAGGAGGAAGGTCTTCTTAGATCCTGCATGTCCAGCCACTTTCGAAGAATGTCCCCAGGATAATACTCTCACCTTGTCGTTATCAGAGACGAGGGTCTTACCAGGCGGAGGAAGAATCACTTGCAGTGGTGCCACCGTTAGGACTTTGGAGGGATCAATGATGAATGCTGGTTGTTCCACAGTATAGGAAGGTTGAAAAGCCCTAGACAAAGGATCTGCCTTGACATTCTTGTTGCCGGGTCGAAAACGTAATTCAAACTCGAAGCGGGCAAAGAAGAGAGACCATCTGGCTTGTCGAGGATTAAGTCTTTGTGCGGTTCGAAGATATGCAAGATTCTTATGATCAGAGTAGATTATGAATGGATGCACCGAACCCTCCAACAAATACCTCCATTCCTCCAAAGCCATTTTGATGGCCAACAACTCTCGATCTCCAATAGTATAATTTCGTTCGGAGTTCGAAAAGGCTTTAGAATAGAAGCCACAGGGAACCACTCGACCCTCGGAAGTTTTCTGTGAGAGTACAGCTCCGGCACCCGTAGAAGAAGCATCTACTTCCAGAATGAAGGGTTTATTAACTTCAGGATGATGCAAGACTGGTGCGGAGGAGAAGGACTTCTTAAGGGACTCAAAGGAATTCTCAGCATCCGAGGTCCAGGCTTTTGGACAGGAACTCTTACGGGTGAGAACAGAAAGAGGCTGGATCATAGAAGAGAAATGCGGAATGAATTGCCTATAATAATTGGCAAACCCAATAAACCGTTGGATGGCTTTTACTCCACAAGGACGTGGCCAATTAAGAATGGCTGTTACCTTTTCAGGATCCATCTTCAGACCGGAGTCCGAAATCACGTAACTGAGAAACGGCAGAGAAGTTTGTTCAAATAGACATTTCTCATACTTGGCGTACAAATGGTTTTCTCTCAGGCGTTGCAGGACTTGGCGAACGCTTCTTCGATGGGATGGAAGATCAGGGGAAAAAACAAGGATGTCATTCAAATACACCACTACGCAAGAGTAGAGAAGATCACGGAACACATCGTTGACGAATTCTTGAAAAACTGCGGGGGCATTGCAAAGACCGAAAGGCATGACCAAGTATTCATAGTGGCCGTCCCGAGTGTTAAATGCTGTCTTCCATTCGTCGCCGGAGCGGATACGAACCAAGTTATAAGCTCCCCGCAAGTCAAGTTTCGTAAAAATACGAGCACCACGAAGACGGTCGTAGAGTTCAGGAATGAGAGGCAGAGGGTACCTGTTTTTAATAGTGATGTTGTTCAATCCTCGATAATCGATACAAGGACGTAAAGAACCGTCCTTTTTCTTTACGAAGAAGAATCCCGCTCCCGCGGGGGAGGAAGATTTTCGGATGAAACCTCTAGCCAGATTCTCCTTAATATATTCAGTCATAGACTGGGTCTCTGCTGCCGACAAAGGGTAGATTCTTCCTCTAGGCGGAGAACAACCGGGCATGAGATCAATCGGGCAATCATAAGGCCGGTGTGGAGGAAGACTCTCAGCCTCTTGTTTGTTAAAAACGTCCGCATAAGACCAGTAAGGAGGAGGTAATCCTTCAGGAACACAGATGGATTGTGGAGAGGTTACAGGACGAACAGACTGAAGACACTGTGCATGACAAGTGGCACCCCATCGCTGCACATCTCCGGTACGCCAATTAAGGATAGGCTCATGAACACGAAGCCAAGGGAGTCCGAGTAGTATGGCGTGAGAGAGGTTAGGCAGAACGTAGAAGGCGATCTTTTCATGGTGAAGAGCTCCGATTTGTAACTCCACCTCTTCTGTAACTGAAGAAATTATTTCTTGTAAGGGTCTCCCATCCACAGAAGCAATTATTCGAGGAGTGTCCAAAGAGAAGACTGGAATGCGAAGCCTCCGAGTTGCTTCAAGGCTGATAAAATTACCTGCCGCGCCCGAATCCACATACGCAACCTCGGAGGAACGACCCTGGTTAGAAATGAGTAAAACAGAAAGAGTTAAAGGTTGAGAGGGAGTAGGAACACCTAGGAAGGCCTCTCTTACCTGTCCTAGGCGGAAGAGTTTTCCGGTCTCTCTGGACAGCTACGTAGCAAATGGGCGGCACTACCACAATAAAAACAGAGACCCTGGGTACGTCTCTCCTTTCGGCGTTGTTCCGCCATTTTTACCCGATCTATTTGCATCGGTTCAGAAGTAGCGGAGGTAGTAGTGGTTGGGACGGGAGCTCGAAGACTGCTAGATGGACGGGAGGATGAAGAAGGGTAATTAGGTCTCCTCTCTCTAGCCGACTCACGGGAACGTTCCTGGAAGCGAAGATCAATGCGGGTAGCGAGAGAGATAAGATCCTCTAGAGTGGTAGGTGTGTCACGTCCGGCGAGCTCGTCCTTTATTCGGCTAGACAGACCCCGCCAGAATGCGCCTACTAGAGCCTCATTATTCCATCCCAGTTCCGAAGCCAAAGTACGGAAGCGGATGGCGTATTGTCCGACAGAGAGAGAACCTTGACGTAAACAAAAAAGAGACTCAGTCGTGGAAGCTAAACATCCAGGCTCATCGAAGACCTTGCGAAAGGTCTCTATGAATTCCTCTAAGTGAGACACTACAGGGTCATCACGCTCCCACAGGGGATTGATCCAAGCCAGAGCCTCCCCCTCCAAATGGGACACAATAAAAGCAACTCTAGCACGATCAGTAGGGTACTGCAGGGGCAGGAGTTCAAAATGGAGCCGACACTGATTTAGGAACCCCCTGCAGAGTTTAGGGTCACCATTATACCGGGGGGGTTTACCCAAACGATGAGGAGGATGAGAGGAGGGCATAGAAGTAGAATCTAGAGAAGACGCCGAGGCGGAAGTGGTAGGTACCGTCTGAAGATTAAACAGGCGATCATCTATAGATGCCATGTAACTCAGCATGCGAGTCTGAGTATCACGCTGTTGAGACAACTCCTGCTGAAGAGTCGCCAACTGGGCGGCATTCACAGGATCTGCAGCTTGCAGAGACGTTAAGCGTGACTCCATGGTCTTCATAAACGCCATTATGCGCTGTTGATTGTCGCGCAAATGGGCCAACTCCTTCTGAGCTGAAAAGGGTGTACTAGCGGGGTCCATGGCCTGATTGTACTATAACGGTCAAGGTTGGAAAGAGAGTGGACCCTCTGGACCGTGGGAAGACCTACCCCTGGGCGAGCGGACCCAGATGGAACCGACCCCTATACAGGGACCGTCAGGGACAGGCCCAGAGGTCACTTACCCACGGTGAAGTACCGAGAGGGACGGCTCACAGGAGGAGAGAGGAAGGAACGGAGAAGGGAATCCAGGCAGGAGGAGACGAACTGGAAACAGAGGCTGGAACGGAAAGGAACTGTGGAAAAAATAACAAAAGACAAAAGTAAGCGACAAAAGCAAGCACAAGAGGAGAACCCCAAGGGAGACGGGTAACAAGGATCGGAGGTGCGGAATACTAAGCACAAGAAAGCCGGTACAGAGTACAGGCAGGTACAGAGCACTGAACCAAAGAAGGGAGGGCCAGACGCACAGGAAATGCTATGACAATCAGGCACCCAAACGCAGGAGAGGCTGCCTCTTATAGCAGAGGCAGAGACGGGATTGGTGAGGGGATTACTGACCTAGATCCCAGGAAGTAGATTGGACACAACGCGCCTGCGTTTGTCAGAGAACCTAGGGCGCCTGCGCAACCCCTGCACTCCCCCAGAGACTGAAGACACCGGAAGTGCAGGGGAACCGCTGACGAGGCTGGACCCGGAAGCGGAATGCCGGGCGTGCGCCGCTGCAGGAGAGAGGAGAGCGCCCGAGCGATGGGAGCGCGCAGCAGCAGGAACGGAAGCACCAGCCGGGGAGGCAGAGCGGAGACACCTGTGATCCGAGGCAGGAGCGCGGCGGGCAGCGGAGGCGGCAGGAGCACGGCGGGCAGCGGGGGCGGCAGGAGCGCGGCGGGCAGCGGCAGTGACAGCGGTAACAAGCGCCGATCAATATGAATGGCCAGAGACATAGAATCACTCAGACCGGAAGGCGTGGGAAACCCCACCATAACATCTTTAACGGATTCAGAAAGACCCTTTCTGAAAATTGCCACCAAAGCATCATCATTCGATTTAGTCAACACAGACCATTCTGCCGCCTCTTGACCCTGAGACAGGGCCAACAAGGTTTTCTCCGCTTGATCCACAGAATTCGGTTCATCATATAATAATCCTAAAGCCTGAAAAAAGGAATCTACATTAAGCAAGGCCGGATTCCCAGATTCCAGGGAAAATGCCCAATCCTGAGGATCGCCACGCAGCAGGGAGATGACAATTTTAACCTGCTGAATGGAATCACCGGAGGATCGCGGTCTCAGAGCAAAAAACAGTTTACAATTGTTTTTAAAACCCAAAAATTTGGACCTATCACCAAAAAACAAATCAGGAGTAGGAATCTTCGGCTCTAATGCAGGAGTCTGAACAATATAATCAGAAATACCCTGTACCCTGGCAGCAAGCTGGTCTACACGAGAAGCTAATTCCTGAACATCCATGCTGGCACAAGACTCCTCAGCCACCCATAGAAAAAGAGGGAAGAAAAGACAAAACATGCTGCAGAAAAAAAAATGGCTCAACACCTTTCTTCCCTTCTTCTGAGATGCATTTAACTCATTATGGGCCAGTTGTACTGTTATGATCCGGTGACCTTGGAGCCGCATGAACTTTCTCTGGAGTCAGTGGAACCTGTACTGACCGCAAATCCTGAACTAACACCGCAACTAGAAGTAGCCGTGGGGTGTGCCTAACAAACCCTAGACACCTCGACACAGCCGGAGGACTAGATAAAAATAGGAATGCTATCTTGCCTCAGAGCAGACCCCCAAAGGATAGGCAGCCCCCCACGAATATTGACTGTGAGTAGGAGAAGAATAGACACACGCAGGTAGAAAACAGAATTTAGCAAAAGAGGCCACTCTAGCTAGATAGGAAAGGATAGGACAGATTACTAGGCGGTCAGTATTAAAACCCTTCCAAAAATATCCACAGCAGATAATACAAAAAGTTCCACAATCTAACTAAAGACATGGAATGTAAATCTGCCACTCCAGAGAATCCAGCAAGACTGAGAAAATACTGACACAATCTAAGCTGGACAAAAAAACACAAAGAATAGCACTGAATTGTGAAACACACAGCATGTGTGTCACAGGAAAAAAAAACAGACACTTATCTTTGCTGATTTGGCAGACTGGCAGGAGGAACCAGGAAGAGGACAAACACCTCCCAACAACAATTGACAACTGGCAAGGACTAATGAATCCTGCACACCTAAATACCCCAGTCAGAACTGCAGTCAGCAGATACACCTGACCAGGACTGCAGCTCAGGAGCAACTGCATTACCACCTACAACCACCGGAGGGAGCCCAAAAGCAGAATTCACAACATGGAAACTTCAGCATTTAGACCGGAAAGAAAAGGCAATAGCTCAGCAGACAGAAGAACGGACCACGGAGCAACATGTCAGCAGATCAAATCACCAAACCGAGCTATGACAGTAGGAACATACACTGTGTGTGCAGTGCACTTCCTGAAGAAACGAACCTGCAAAGATTTGGGCACTTTTGCAGAATCGAAAGGGGGAAGAGAGAAGAGTGATATGTTAAAGACTGAATGTCGACGGCAGTGGAATAAGGAGACTTGCGTGAGAGCTGAAAGTGCGTAAACTGCTCTTGTGATATAAGATGGATTATCATACAATTTCCAAATTGAATGCTACAAGATAGATATGCATTAAAGGGTCTTTACAAAAAAGTTTTTAGTTAAGGGGTCTAAATTTCTGATAACAGGTTACCTTTAGTGCACACAGTTTTATTGATTTCAATGTATAAACTGTATGCAGTGAGCACCTAGACTCCCCATAGTGGCAGCTGTAGACAGTTAAGATTTTATATAATTGTGCTTTCGATTCATCCCAGAAAATCAACAGCAGAAATCCAATGATAACTGACTGACTTCTGCCGCCAGTTTGTAGTATAACATTCTATATATCTATCACACAAGTCTGGATATTTTATGGGGATTTAATTGTGAAATATGAGCTAAAATCCTCAGAGAAGGGCTGTATGCTAACTTAATGTATGAACATACAGGGGAGTTAGAGCGATGTATCTGAAAAACTGACTGCTGCAAAAATATATTAGGAAATTAATAATTTCAAAATGTTGGATTCATGATGACATGATGTGTAAAAGTAAAAATTATCTGTAAAGCTTTAACTTTAAGTATTCTCCCCTTCAATTTCATGAATCTTTCTCCAGTTCGTGCTTGACTGAGTGAACGGTTCTACAATTTTATTGTATTCTCTTGATATTCTGCACTTTCAAATGAACCATAGACAGATAGAAGGTTTATTCTTTACTCCTTTCCTATATAGATTGACCCATCATCATTTCACTGAATTGTTTCCTTTTTTTTTTTTCATCTCAGGATGCTGCGACTCTTGAAATGATGCCATTACTTTATTACCTTCACTGGAAGTGTGAAATATTTGTTTAAAGAGTCGAAGGGGGACCTGTCAGAACTAGAGGCTTTATTACTATGTTAAAGCATGAAAGTATCTTGGTGAGGAGTTTGTACTGCTGAGCTTGGCAATCTGCTAAAACTGCAGGTCACTGCATGCCTGATTAATCACCGATCCACAAAGTAGCATAGGCGTTCATTAAAAAAGTCCTGTCTGAACCTCAACATAGTTTTAACCCGTGTGGCCATTGTATGTGAGGCTTCTGTACACCAAAAATTATTATGAAACCTACCAGCAACATTATGCCTTTCTAACCACAGACCATGTGAAATACTGACATGATCCCTCATTACAGAGCGCTATGTTACATTAAAGCTACACGACAGTCATGTGACCGCAAAAATGCAATTTGCATACTTCCGGCCACATTCCAACTAGATTTGTATGGCCTCATTGAATTCACTTATATTGTGTAATGCCACACATGTCTAGTTGGCATGTGCCCGCATGTATGCAAATCACATACATGCGGTCAATTACCCGCCCAATCCTGGTGACAGCACTGGAGCATCCTGATAGTGTGCAGTGTATGCGCCGTGAGGATTCACAAGTCTGCAGTCAAATAGAATGACTGTAGACTTAAACCCCAAGCCTTAGCAACTCCTTAAATGACTGGCATAGGAAGACATATTCATAAATCTTCAGAACTTGGCTTGTAATTCGATGCAGGATAAACCTGTTGAGACTTGGCTGACCCCTTCTAGTCTTCAGCAGGAAAAAGGGAGTTATTGTGAAACTATTGCATCACATAGGTAGGCGTAGGAGCTGTATAGGCACAGAAGTATATATATTTTTTAAAGGGAATCTATGTTTTATACCTCCAAAATGCTATGATGGCTGCATATATACACATCAACTCTAAAGCTGGCCATACACATGAGATCACAGATGTGCATCCGGCCTTCAGTTATATCTCCTGACACTCCCATACATGTATCATGTGTTTTCAATGGGGATACAGAAGAAAGCTGCCGCCAGACATCTCTGACAGTGACTTATTGACCCTGAAAACAAAAGGGTCAAGCATTGAAAGTCCAGCGTCCCAATCCTTCTTAACCAACATCAACTATGGGATGAAAGACGTGACACCAACATGAACTTCAGCTGATAAGTCCAATGTCTCCTTTTATCTTATATATATATAAGTGCCTTAATTGCTAATTGTTTTCATTCTTCGTGCAACCCCTTTGTGGGATATGTGAGAAGGAATGCCGGTAAGTACTACCATAAAAATGTCAATTTCAGATTTGGCATTGTCTCATCTATGCAGCCATACTAGCAGCTTGTGACAGGAGAAAATAGCGAGAGACCCCTTCTTAATATAAACTGTTTCCATTGTTGATTTTTTTTATTTTTGAAGCTCACATACCCTCAACTCTTCCAATAACCAGCACCTTCCCCTGTCTCTGCTAAAAAAACAAATGATACTTCTCTGAAGTTGCCCCCTTCTTTTCACATCAAGCTCTGGACACAGTGCCCATACTGTGTATTTGTTACAAGACATTTACATTCCATTTGAGTTGGCAGCAGCACAGTTTCCGCAGGTTCTTGACCTGTTTGCAGTGGGAAAAAGAAACGCTGACTAAAGCAGCATCACTAAGCCCCTTCTGCATAATAGCTTAAGACGGATTTTCCATTCTCTGCAATATTTTCTAGAAGACACATGGTCTCCATTATTTTATACATTTTGGATAATTTATTCCAGTACTGGCTTCTTCAGCACCATTAATTGGAACATTGACGGGTGGTTGCCTTTAAATAATTTGCGGATTGTGGTGTTTTTCAAACTCCTTTCAAGTATTAGATAGAAATTGATGTCTTCCTTTCCTAACCAGGCCCCCTGGGACCACCCGTCTTATTCTGAGGAAAGTGACAGGAGAGCAGACGAAAGATAATTTGTGCAGCGGATCTGTCATAAATCGATCAGGATTGCATACTGATAATATAGATTTATGCAGAATTTCGTGACACCGCCTCTTGGGTGGCTTTGTGCAACCTGATGGCAAATGTGCAAAAATGAAACCACAAGCGGTTAAATAGTCATAATCTTGTTAATGAAGATTTATGTTACTTACAGGTAAAATAGTAGAATTAGTCGTCTTCGTAGGGGGTCTATTGTGTAACTGTTGTGTATCATCAGTTGTTATTCACAGAAATGCACAACATGAGCATATACCCTATGGTTGGAAAATAGTAATAGTACATGTAAATAACGTAGGGTAATTGGTTAACACTATTTTTATAAAAAAAAGCGTGAAAGCCATCCCACCGCGACAAAGTGTACCCATCGGGACGGTCCTATCCTATCTCTAGTATTAAAACCTTACCATGTGTCAGCCTACGTCATTGTCAATAAGGGCAGAGCAAGATACGGGCCCGGCTGTTCAACCACTTGTCCATGGGAAGCTATATTGATGATGCTGCAGATTTGGTGCCAATTGGTCCAGTTATTTGGAAATAAATAAATATTTACATTTCTTTTCCTTTTTTTTTTCTTTTGAGAATATATTGAGAACTGGAGGTCTTAGGTAAATTTGGCCCATCTATCTATGTGGTAAATTTGGGGCAGATTGCTCTTTATGCAAACAGCTGGACCAGACAAGTGAAATTCATTTTTTATAGACATAAAGATGGCACAATAAAAGACATCTTTGCTGTTGACTTGGAGGATCAGGAGCTATAAAGGGCCAAGCAAAATAGCAAACGACCGCACACTTCTCAGCGCCCTTTCATTTTTATGATACAATTGATGATGCACTGAAAACATTTATTTTGACAACATAAAATAACCTGGAATACAGATTAAAAATCCAATCTCCTTGTTGCATTTAAGATGATATTTTCTTTTGCTGCCCTATTTCTAAAGTATTTTAAATATAGGAAATAGTGAGCATACAAAACATTGATATCCTCACAGGAATCTGCAAAAATTTGGAAACCACTTTGAGTTCCCATTCAACTGGTGATATCATCATATAAAGAAGTACACTTGGACTTTATACCCGTGAGGAACCAATCATGTTACTATTTTCAATGGGGATCCTCATTTATGTATTGCAAATACTTTTTCAAATAATCCCTTACCCATGTCGTTGGATAAGATGACCTGTTATTCTGTGTATACAGACCAAAGGGAGAATGGACAATATACTTCTATATATTATATTATATTATAACTATTACCAAGAAATCATAAGGACTTTTACTTCTTTACTTACTAGTATACTTTTCATTGTTATATTGGCAAGATGATCACTTACCCTTTCTTTTACCTCTTTTTCCATCTTACTACGTTTCTTCTCCTACCACCTACCAGTATCCATCCTTCATGTCATCCTATTCCAGTGTCCACGAAACAACATCTCATCCAACAGTCATAAGGATGATATCGTAACAAATTGCCGTAGGGTTACATAGCAAGAACAGAGCCCCACTTTACCATAGCCAACTCCAGTGGGAAGTAATGATGTTTTATCATTCAATTTCTAATTTTCACTACTATCCAATGTGACATTTTTCCTTTTGTTGGTATCTCAGTGGTAGTATCCATTTCTTCACTGCCCCTTCCTCTTTCTTTTATTGTTCACACTGATCACATACTTTAGCTAGTTTTAATAGTGGGTAGGCTCTTTAGCTGTTGGGCCCCATTGTAGCTGCTAACAATACTACCATGGTAGTTATTCATAGGACTTTCATTTAGCTTTGCCCACTTCTCTTTTTTTCTGTTCAAAAAACTTGAAGAAGAGAAACATCTAGAGGTGAGCAGATTGCTTCACGCAACTACCGATCCGTGGTCCAGGTCAGTTCTCTCTGGCTGTGGACAGGAACTGCATACATTTCCTTACCATTTGGGATCCCAGACTTGGTTTATGATTAGCTGAGCTGACAAGACGTCACCTGTGTGCCACACATCGTACATATGACTTTATGCTAGGTCAGAGATTCAATCACCGAGTCAGGGAACTCCAGAAGTTCGTGCACCTCCCATTCACGATCAGTGAACACTGGACTGGAGTTGGGTTCTCTAGAAACATCTAAAGATACCATAGACACACAGTGATCATACAATGCAGAGTCCCCCACTTTTAAAACATTCATTTAAACTAATGGCAAATGATGTCAACTATATTCAGAAATTAAGGCCAGGGTCACACAAGCATAAATTCTCTTATGCGAGAGAATCGGATCGATTATGTTAATGACACTCTGGTCAAATTCTGATCCAAGTATCAGCTTAGTGGAATTCGGTCTCTTGACATTGTACTACAAGTTCTGAAACGACAGATATAGTTCTCCATAGAACTTTATGAGCACCAACTGTCATCTACTGTGTCGGTAATGGGAAAATTTGTATTCACTGAAGACAGATTTTACCCGTGAATTGTAAATTGTGTATATATAATCTAGTTGTACTACATTACATGCTTTCTATTTCCGCAGTTGGCCCTGGCTGCTCCATTAATAGGCGTCTAATTCTGTTTCTTTTAATAATCTGTCACTAAACAAGGGCTCTTCCAGCTCCCTCCCGCTTACAAATTGATTTAGTTTGCTGGTGTCCAAGAGTTTTGTGTATTGTGTGTACTCGGAATAAACAGAGACTTTGTTTATTGTCTTAGTAAAAAAGGTTTTAATGAAGAGTTGATTCCTTTCCCGGGATGGAGAATGACGTTTACCGCTACTTTTGGTTACAAATTAACATCTAATGACCTGGAGTGGAATATGCTTGGCTGTTTCCTTGCCATTCAGGGGAGATTGATGCATTTAGCAGACATAGTAGGGTCTTCAGATCAAATCAAGGAGATATTATGCCAAGTAAGATGTCATAAAGAGGGAATTAATCAGCGGCTCTTGTAAGAGGCAGGAGAAGACGTTCCTCCAGCTGTTCAGCTACTTAAGTCACAGTCCTAAGTCATCCAGGGAGAAGTAGATGCTGACAGTGCGTGCCTACCTACTGGTTTTAGACTGACTAAAGTGATGATAGGGCCAGTATTTCCAGAGCAATCAGGCTGCACAGAAGTTTCAGCTATGGTCCGAAATTTTGCTTGTCATTTTGGTGATAAAAAAAGTATAATAGAACTAATCAGTGAAAAGTAACAAAAGTATATATTCTAAGAACTAACTAGTTATGAGTGAGTGTGCTCATTGCTCAGCTTTTCCGAGCACGCTCGAGTGTTCTCCGAGTATCCTCGGCCTGCTCGTATGTTTCAGTCCCGCAGCTGCATGATTTGCGGCTGCTAGGCAGCCTGAATACATGTGGGGATTCCCTAACAAATAGTCAATCCCTGCATGTGTGCGAGCAGGCCAGAGATACTCAGAGATCACCCGAGAATGCTCGGAAATCTCGAGTAACGAGTGCACTCGCTCATCACTAGAACTAACTAAAAACAAGCACTCAACTTGATTTCAAATTTTATCTAAAATCATGCATGTAAAGATTTACAACTTTGTATAACGTTTGAGTTTCAATTCCTCTGCATGTTTTAAGAGGACCTTACACCAATGTTTTTCATGTTGAATTCGAAATAGAATCTAATAATGGCTACAGAGCCAAAAAAAACTTTTTTTTTTTCGAATCTCCAATGCGGAGTAATTAGCGATCAAAGTATTTGGCATATAAACAGTTAATTTTTTAATGTTCAAGTGGGTGTTAGCAGAGAGATTTCACTGGGGGTGTGTACATCCTCTTTTTGATGCTGACAATCATGAACAGACAGCAACACACAAGGAAAAAAGAGCATACCCCCCATCATCAATTACATTGACAACAGTCTGCTCTCCTCCCTACAGAGGGATTAGGTTCTGCAGCACAGCAGACCTGAGTGTCCAGTACAGCTTTCAGTTCTCATCTCTGGCAGTCAGTGTAGGGGAAGGACCAGTATTGCAAAAGTGGAGTCGCATTAAAAACACTTCTAGAAGCTCTCCTCTCAAATTTAAATGAACTTTATTGGCAGAATAAAATGCACATTAGCGCTTCCAAAGCAAGTGTAGTGGTGACAACTCTTCTGTACTGCCTCTCCCTTCACACTGACTGCTGGAGATGAAAGGTGTTAATCACATCCAAGTTTATCATGCCCTGGCACATGTAGTCACTCTGCAGTGAAGAGAGCAGACTGTCATTATGTCTCACACAGAGCCTTTTCTAAGCCATTGTGGCGGATGCTCTTTTTTCCCCTTGAATGTGGATGCTTGTTTATGATTGGCTAAGCTGGCAATACTGTTAGAGGAGAAATACTAAAAGTGTTTGTAATGAGACTCAACTTCTGCAGTACTGCTCCTCTCCACACACTGACTGCTAGAGATGAGCACTGAAAACTCTCAGCTAATCACACTCGGGTCTGCTGTGCTCCAGCACATCATCACTCTGCAGTGAGTAGACCAAACTGTTTGTCAATGCTATTTGCAAGTGAATTCTTATTTACCGAGTGTGTTGCTGTCTGTTTATGATTGGCCAGTGTTTGACAAAGAAATATGTGCTCCCTTGTAAAATTTGACAATTTATTTTCCACTTACACTTTAAAAAAAATAACTCTTTCAGTGATAAATAATCTGATTGCTAATAAAGCGGCAATGGAGAGGTGAAAAAAAAGCAAAAAACTTTTATTCTTATGTGCATTACCTATCGCATTGTGTGTTCAGTTCAGCATGAAAAATGTGAAAGCTCCTCATTAAAAAGAATTCATTGTGATTTCTTTTACCCCAAACTAATGATATATAAGTAATGTTGCTTTAAAGCTGATTAAATTCTTTCTTGTAGAAATCCATCTTGCTGTTTTAGAGAATCCATAGTTTAAATTGTATGCAAATGAGTTGCAAGGGCAAAGGGGCGTGCACTGCACTTACTGCTCTCCTGCCGCTCTGCCTTTTTCCTGCCCACTGCCTTCCTCATGTGTCCAGCTGACAGGTTGCAGAAACATGAGTGACCGAGACAGCGGGTAAGGAACAGGGAGGGAGGCAAGCAGGAGAGCTGTAAGTGCAGTTCCCGCCCCAATGCACTTGCACCTCATTAGCATACAATTTCAAATATGGATTTTTCTAAAACATCAAAACCGATTTCTACAAGAAAGGTAAGGATGTAATCAGCATTAAAGCACCTTTACATACATGTTATTACTTTGGGGAATAAAATCCCGATGGCAGGTTCTCTGTAGTATTTAATTTTGGTGTCACTGAATAGAAATATCCATATCTTTCTTCTCACAAGCCATACGCCATCGTCAGCTGGTCCAGATGAGCTTTAGACTGTAAAGAAGAATTGTTCCTTTCAATAAAGTTTACCAGAGAATCTGACATATGTCAGAAATTGAAATACAAGAAATATTAGAAAGTTGTCGAACATTTTTCTTTGTTTTTTACTATTTACTGTTTTGTTTTTATAGTAAACCAGGAGTACTAAAAAGCAGTATATTGTGTTTTTATTCATACCTCCTTTATATTTAACACCTGGGCGCTGATCCCCTAAATAGGCTACCTACATGTGTTGCTGGTATGAAATGCGTGGAATAATTGACAATGAAAGTAATAGCAAGTCTGCAAACATCTGCTCTGTCACCACAAGGTGTACTGTGAAAACATGCACCAGGAGGAGTCCCACTAGTATTCTAACAGTAAATAGCATTTCATTATATTCTTTTAAGCTTTTACATGAGCTTGCTACACCAGAGATGTTAATTTTAACAGGTGTTGCAGTCAATCGCCTCCTGATATCCTTCCTGAAATATCTAACCTTAATCTTTTTTTATTTTATTTTTATTCCGACACCTTTCACCTGATTGCCTATCACACTGTTTTCTTTTCTTATATATAGTTACTTTTTTCCATGCATTTCAAGACCCTGTTTTGTTCTCATCAGACTCCAACCTGATTTTCAGATTTCACTGTGCTTCCTTTTACTCTATGCTCTGCTTTGCAATGCATCAGCACATGACCTGCTAGAGCCAGCGCCATTTCTCCTGATCGGTTGACCTTGTGATTATCCTAACCGCTAAATTATCCTAAATTATCTAATGGATTATCCCTATACAGTCAGAGAGGCTGAAGTGTAATCTACATTATATATTTATATACAATGTGTGTGTATGTAATATATAACCGCATTCAGGAGTTGATTATATTTGCAAAAAGTGTCAATATTTATTGCATGTATACAAAATATATCACCAGAAGAGTAGAGGTAAAGTTACGTTTCAACTAGTGATGAGCGAATATACTCATTACTCGAGATTTCCTGAGCATGCTCGGGGTCCTCCGAGTATTTTTTAGTGCTCGGAAATTTAGTTTTCATCGCCGCAGCTGAATGATTTACATCTGTTAGCCAGCATAAGTACATGTGGGGGTTGCTGGGTTGCTAGGGAATCCCCACATGTAATCAAGCTGGCTAAGAGATGTAAATCATTCAGCTGCGGCGATGAAAACTAAATTTCCGAGCACTAAAAAATACTCGGAGGACCCCGAGCATGCTCGAGAAATCTCGAGTAACGGGTATGTTCGCTCATCACTAGTTTCAACCCTTCCCGGGTCAAAACCAGAGGGGTTTTCTTCCTTTCCCCTCCCCTCCTCCTCTTATTTCTACAGACCTTCATGCTCCACAGCAGTAAGGTTTTGACAAAGACCAGGGAAGGGTCGGAACGTAACTTTACCTCTACTCTTCTTGATGCGCTGTGGTGATATATTTTGTGTACATGTAATAAATATTGACACTTTTTGCAAATATAATCAACTCCTGAGTGCGGCTGTTTCCTAGTCTGGCTACTGTTTTGGATTTATCTCCAAGTTCAACCTGCACCACCCAACCTTACAGGGTGCGCATCATTTTGTCACTTTTGTATTATATATACATATACAGTATAATAAATTCTGGAACAAAGGAGAAACAAAGTAACGGAGATCTATCAGTTTGGAAAAGTTTATAAAGCCATTTCTTAAGCTTTGGGACTCCAGCGAATCACAGTGAGAGCCATTATCCACAAATGGCGAAAACATGTAACAGTGGTGAACCTTCCCAGGAGTGGCCGGCCAATTAAAATTACCTTAAGAATGTAGTAATAACTAATTCAAGAGGTCACAAAAGACCCCACACCAACATTCAAATAACTGTAGGCCTTGCCTGCCTTACTTAAGGTCAGAATATACAGAGACTTTGTTTATTGTCTTGGTAAAAAAGTTTTTAATGAAGAGGTGATTCCCTTCCTGGGATGGAGAATGACATTTTCCGCTACTTTGGGTTACAAATTAACATCTAATGATGTGGAGTGGAATATGTTTAGCTGCTCCCTTGGCATTCAGAGAAGATTTTGATGCATTTAGCAGACATAGTAGGGTCTTCAGATGAAATCAAGGAGTATTATAGCAAGTAAGATGTCATAAAGAGGGAATTAATCAGCTGCTTTTATAACAGTTCATGACTAGTGATGAGCGAATATACTCGTTACTCGGGTTTCCCCGAGCATGCTCTGGTGGTGTCTAAGTATTTTGGTGTGCTCGGAGATTTAGTTTTCGTCGCCGCAGCTGCATGATTTGCGGCAGCTAGACAGGCTGAATACATGTGGGGGTTGCCTGTTTGTTAGGGAATTCCCACATGTATTCAGCCTGTCTAGCAGCCGCAAATCATGCAGCTGCGGTGACAAAAATTAAATCTCTGAGCATGCCAAAATACTTGGAGACCACCCGAGCATGCTCGGGGAAACCCGAGTAACGAGTACACTCACTCATCACTATTCATGACTCAACCTTAAGAAAGAGACTGTGCATATATGTTTATGCATGTTTAATGTTTTTTTAATAGCTAACTACCGGTACTATATATATATACAAAACAACATTTTCCAAAATTTTGATAATTCAGAGTTTCATAGATCATTTTTAAACCCATAACATGAAAGTAAGGTTAATAATATAACTTTCATTTCAAAATCTTCAGTTTACACAAATTGTTTGATACAAAAATGAATACACCCCACATCAAATACTACTGCATCTAGTGTGTTGGGTGACCATCTTGATTTTTAAGGACAACACCAAGTCTTCTAGACATGGAATGAACTAGTTGTTGACAGATTGCAATATTTATCTTTTTCCATTCTATAAAAACAACCTCTTTTAGAGCCTGGATGCTGGATGGAAAGGGATTCTCAATTTGTCTCTCTATTATTCTCCATAGGTGTTCAATTGGGTTCAGATCAGGAGGTTGGAGAGTGTACAATTATTCTGCCGTAAATTGATTGTCAGGCCTGGCAACGTTGGGCAATGGATCTCTTATTAAAAGAACAAGACCCATACGCAATAACGCCAGATGCCTTGGCAACTGGACACTTATATGTAGAACAATTGGTAATGGAATCGAGAGGCTGAGGTTAGCAGACAGAAGAGTCCAGTTGCTTAGCAATCTCACACAGCCATAGAGAGAAGCTGTGGCTACTTGCCAGGGCCCAGCCTGGTACGGTGAGACCATTAAAGGGAAGCTGTCACCCCCCTGGCGTTTTTACATAAAAGAGCCACGTTGTGCAGCACTAATGCTGCATTCTGTCAAGGTGGCTCTTTTATTTGGGGTCCCTTCCAACTCTGAAATATTTGTTTAAATAATTTGCCCGCCATACCTGTAGTCTGTCCGGGGGGCATGTCTTTTCCCCCTGGAAACAAACGCCTCCCAGCCATCCCTCAGCCCCTCCGTGCACCGGGCGCCACCTCCTCTGCAGTCAGTAATGTCCCCGGCACCTGCGCTGTAAGTTCCCATCATGTGATGGGAGTCGAAGGGCAGCGCAAACTGCACATGCCCGAAAAAAACCTTGCAGCGCAGGCGCCTTGGACATTAATGACTGCAGAGGAGGCGGCGCCCGGTGCACGGAGGGGCTGAGGGATGGCTGGGAGAATGCAGCATTAGTGCTGCACAAGGTGGCTCTTTTAGTTAAAAACGCTTGGGGGGTGACAGGTTCCCTTTAAGTATTATGATGACTGAAAAACCTGGTTGGTCTTGGTTAGGTTAGACTATTGTTTATCAGTGGTATTAGTTTATGCTCATAGACACTTATGCAAAATCTGCAGCAGTGTCCCAGTTACCATCTGCCCCTTATAATACTTGTGCTTTTTATGAAATGCTATCCTTCGTTATGCATCCTCTACAACTTTCCCCCTTTTATTGCCCAATGGTATATGAAATTATTGCCTATAAAACTTAATCAGAATAGAAAAAAAATGAATGTAATCCAAACATGCTGCCGGTAGTCCAAACATGCTGCCGGTAGGCCAAACGTTTTGCCGGTAGGCCAAATGTTCTGCCGGTAGCCCAAACAGTCTGTTGGTTACAACCAGCCCGTTAGGGTCGCAGTGGTTGAAGTGAAGATAAACTCTAAGTCTGCCATGGGCATTGGCTTATTTGAATACAATTTTGGCCAAGTGCACGCATTGAGTATTTGGTGAGTTTTTTACGTCAGTATTTGTAAGCCAAAATCAGGAGTGGGTGATAAATACAGAAGTGGTGACTTGTTTCTATTATACTTTTCCTCTGATTGTTTCACTAGTATTGTGGTTTACATATACTAATGTAAAATGCTGACCAAATACTGAACATGTGACCGTGGCCTTAAACAGAAGATGTTGTCGGTCCCTTCAGGGTAATGGAGCCCCTTGGAACAATTTTCCTATTTGTTTCCCTACTACTGACCCTGCTTATAATGTCATTCTCTAACATCTGAGCCTCCGAAAGTAGAACTTTACTTTTGAGTGATGTTTCTAGAGAAATATCTATACCTTTTTCCCTGCAAAACTGAGGTTCACAAAGGAGGGAGAGATTGAAAATACTTTAAAATCAAATCGGTGTGATTGCACCCCCGTGTAGGTTTGGTTCACCTCTCACTACATGTTAAAATCCAAGTCCCTTTTTTAGAGCAAAAAATAAAGGCTCACCAGGGGTAGTAGATCATTTTCAAGTGACATTCCAAGCCCATCACACAAAAGCTGCTACAATTCTCCATGGCCACCCATTGCCTTTTGTGCGCTATACAATGTAGAGCTGAGACTAATCAAGTCCCCTTTGATTAGCTCCTACCTTTTCATAGTGCATCTAATCAAGAAGAGTAAATATAACTTCTGTTACAAATGAAATGCATTATATCTCCGTATTCATCCATTGTAATTTTGGCTTGGGACGGCTCAAAGACGAAGGTTTCCAGAGCGATGATAAAGTAGTTACTCAGCTGATCAGTGCTCACCAAAATTGCAATGAAATCAATGTAATCACCTACGCAAATTCTCTGGTGTTTTGTAACAGTTTCTACTCCAGTCTGTAAACAGCTCCTTATATAAAGAAGGAATAGATCTCCAAATTTTTAATTAACTTAAAAATGAAAAAAAAATGTAACGTAAAATTCCTCCATTAAGATGAATGGTTGTAGGGACCGTCCATGTAATCTAAGGATTGGGTCCTCCAAAACGGCAAATACTCTTTAAAACTACTCTCCGTTAATTTTTTTTTATGAAAGGGCTGCTAATTACTTATTTTAGTCTTCTTTTTTGGGGGGCAGATTGGAATCCATCAGGAAATTGTATGAGATTTTTATGGGAATTCCTAAATATGTATATTAATATGTTTAACTATTCAGCAAAGGGTGCAACAAACCAAGTGGCAGCCATTCTGAGAGCAATTCTTGGAAACCTGGGGTGACTGGCAGTCAGCACTCATGCAAACTGGTGACATCTTTCATGCTTAAAGGGGGTGTCACATAAACAACATTTATTACCTATTCACAGGATAACCGAGAAATGTAAGATTGTTGGGGGTCTGCCTTTTGATGCCACCACCCATCTTTAGAAGAGGGGACCTAGTCTATCATGTGAATAGTGTGGTAGTGAGGATGTGCGACCATCACTCACATAGTGAATAAAACAGTGGTCGCACATGTGGAGTACGACTCCATTCACACAGTGTTTACCCCTGGTCTCACTCAGTAGCACATATACACTGCTCAAAAAAATAAAGGGAACACTCAAATAACACATCCTAGATCTGAATGAATGAAATATTCTCATTGAATACTTTGTTCTGTACAAAGTTGAATGTGCTGACAACAAAATCACACAAAAATCATCAATGGAAATCAAATTTATTAACCAATGGAGGCCTAGATTTGGAGTCCCACACAAAATTAAAGTGGAATG
Source organism: Ranitomeya variabilis (assembly GCF_051348905.1). Taxonomy (NCBI): domain Eukaryota; kingdom Metazoa; phylum Chordata; class Amphibia; order Anura; family Dendrobatidae; genus Ranitomeya; species Ranitomeya variabilis. The sequence goes on from NC_135235.1 coordinate 571,237,106, forward strand.
TAATGTCCTCAAAACAAGTCAAAATGATGCTCAGTATTGTGTGTGGCCTCTACGTGCCTGTATGATCTCCCTACAATGCCTGGGCATGCTCCTGATGAGGCGGCGGATGGTCTCCTGAGGGATCTCCTCCCAGACCTGGACTAAAGCATCCGCCAACTCCTGGACAGTCTGTGGTGCAACGTGACGTTGGTGGATGGTGCGAGACATGATGTCCCAGATGTGTTAAACCGGATTCAGGTCTGGTGAGCACAACCCCCAACTGTGGACGTCGGGCACTCAGACCATCCTTCTGAGTCGGTTTCTAACCGTTTGTGCAGACACATGCACATTTGTGGCCTGTTGGAGGTCATTTTGCAGGGCTCTGGCAGTGCTCCTTCTGTTCCTCCTTGCACAAAGGCTGAGGTAGTGGTCCTGTTGCTTGATTGTTGCACTCCTACGGCCCCCTCCACATCTCCTGTTGTACTGGCCTGTCTTCTGGTAGCGCCTCCAGCCTCTGGACACTATGCTGACAGTCACAGCAAACCTTCTTGCCACAGCTCGCATTGGTGTGCCATCCTGGACGAGCTGCACTACCTGAGCCACTTGTGTGGGTTGTAGAGTCCGTCTCGTGCTACCTCAAGTGTGAAAGCACAACCAACATTCAAAAGTGACCAAAACATCAGCCAGAAAGCATTGGTACTGAGATGTGGTCTGTGATCCCCACCTGCAGAACCACTCCTTTATTGAGTGTGTCATGATAATTGCCAATAATTTTCATCTGTTGTCTATTGCATTTGCACAACAGCATGTGAAATTGATTGTCAAACAGTGTTCTTCCTAAGTGGGCAGTTTGATTTCACAGAAGTTTGATTTACTTGGAGTTATATTCTGTTGTTTAAGTGTTCCCTTTATTTGTTTTTGAGCAGTGTATATATGATTAATCCGTCCGGATGGTTTTCTCAGGTTCTCACTGCCAACACAGTGGGAAAAGACCCTAACATGGATTGTGGGTCTTTTCTGTATTGGTTATAAGATGTATGTGATCTGAATTTCTAAGGAATTACAGATTTAGAAGAAAACTGTTAATCAATGTCTTGTAACATGTCCAATATCGAGGCCCTGTAATTTGGCCATTGAGAAGTGGAATCTGACTTTACGTGCCCTCCTTGTGTTTCCAACATTAAAAAGTATATTGCAAGATGATTAGGATATAATTCTCTGCATCCCTCTATTATTTATGGTGCAATGCAGAAACCGAGTCCTCCATAACTACTTCTCCAAAAATTACAGTGCATATTTAATGTAACATTAAATGACAAGAAGACGATAGCTTTGGAAAACATTAACATAATTAGATTTGGCATCTCTTAAGCCATAATCGTAATGAAAGGGTCACAGCGGTTTCCAAAATATAATGATACAGGACCGTGTCGGTAGCAGGGCAATGAGGGGAAAGTCCTCACCGCGATTAAGTTCTGCTCCCAGCACAAGCTGCTGCTAAAGATTGAGCATTTGGTATATTGTGTTATTTCTGTGTTTGTGAGGTTGTTCACTTAACCTGCCCAACGACCCGTTATTACTCCGAGCCCGTGAGACAGAGATGGGAAACTGAAGCTTGTGATTGTGATTGAACAAGGTCCACTGCAAAATCTATTTACACGTTACCAGCTAGAGGACAGCCACACTCCTGTCCCTGGTGAGATGTGTGAGAAGCAGGTGCCAGACAAGGAAATCAGATATTCCTGTACAATATAGCAGAGAGACTCAGACATCAATATGGTGACATGAAGAAAGCATATTTGATTTCTTTACAGTGTGTGTGTCAGTGTGTGTATGTATAATATAATATATTTTGTAAAGGGTCAAGCTCTTTGGTAGTTGGTAGCATTCACATAGGCAACCAATATGACTGGGTCCAAAACAGGTGAAATATATTATTTCCATAAACTTCCAAATAGAGTGCAAACAAAACAGCTTCTTCTGGGCACAAAATGTATAACAGAACCAAAACAGAAAATGAATATTCCATATATAGCACGGAGTCACCCATCACAGCCTATGACAGAGACTGAGCCACATATACAAGGTTTTTCACCCTTCACACATAGATCATTATGGAGCAGCTCAGCTGCCCTTTTACACCAGCTGCACCTCCTGGATTGGAGGATGGGAACAACCAGACCCATCCAGCTCTTCCAGTCATTCCTAAAATCCGGACCCAAAAATCCAGGTCCATTAAAAATCCTGTCCGCACTATCCATGCTGGAACCTGCTCTCCAGGTTTCACACCACCGAGTCTAGGTGCCTCAATGACACATACTATCCATCAACACTTGTCCGGCTACAATTTTATATATGGTCCATGAACTACGTGCGCCACCTGCGTGCGTATCATATGTCTTTTAAATTTGACTGCTGTAATCTAGAAAGGAAGTCACAATTGTCCCCAGGTTGTCTGTGGTCTTGTAGCTCAGGGACAGTCACTTCAAATGACCTTGGCTGCAATAGAAAACACAATCCATGGTGCTGTTTCTGGAAGAAAGCAAGCATGTTATCTCTACTCCTGTACAAACGCTCTAAAAGAAAATTGCTTTGGGAATAATAAAACAGGTTGTTTTGTTTAGTAGAAATGAGAGATGGGAATATTTGAGTGAAATTGTATGCTACTTAAATTTTACAAAATGTTACACAAATTGATTGTGATTTATTGTGATTCCAGCCATTTTAATGAACGATAGAGAGCTAGCAAAAAGCAAAAAAAAAAAAGTGCAGAAAAGTCAAGATTTCATGACGGACCAAGGTCTTCGAGGCCTGGTCGAGACTGGTAGCCCTGTTCTAGAAACTCGTATGTGTATACAAAAAGAAGCCCTGAGGAATGATTGGGCAGGCAGGGAGGTGCCAGGAAAGCTGAGTAGTGGGGTAATTTTTTTTTTTTTAATTCATATTTCGTTCGACAAAGCTCATACAAAGTGGGCGAAGTTGGGGTGAGACGGGGGTGTGGCAATCCCCGTTCGTCAAATTCATGATGAGTGATGGCGTTCCTCATGCCACAAATCTTACTCCAGTCCCCGACTGGCGTGGTGCACACAGAGCGCATGCCACTTTTCAGATGTGCTGAATTCATTAAGAGATGCTTCTTAATGAATCAGGAGTGTCCGACTCATTTTTCACATGGGTCTTGATGAATCAGAGCCAGACACTGAAGAAGTGAAAAATGCAGAATACAAGTCATACAGTGTAATAGCTGGACATACTGTTAATTCCTTACGTACACACACAGCTGCCCATTATGTAAAGTTCTTTGAAATGACAGGTACACTTTAAGACATATGTCAAAGGTTCCATCTTCAGGACCCACATTTTTCTCAAGAAAACTATTCACCTCACTTTTATGGCTTGCTTGGCTGAAAATTGTAAAGCAAGTCATAAATGTCTGACATGGGACTACCTCTTATAAATAAATTAAATGTGTCATCTTTATAGAATAAAAATAATTGGCGTAGGAATTGTGTGGCTGGTGGGCAATTCAACATAATACCTCTGACATTAGATCAAGAGTGATGAGAAACAGTACACTCCGCCACTGTGATGATTTTCAGAAAGAGTTTGGAGAAGGAAAAAATCTCTAGGTGACCTGGTAACTAAAAATTAAACCCCATGACTGCAAATATGACTGACCATGGTAGATATCAGACTGCTATATCCAGTTCTGGAAGAAGGGAAAGTGGAGCACAAACAACTGAGCTGAGAAGCGAAAGATTGCACAAAGTGACTGCCAGGAAGCACAGTAAGCTTACATAGCACTGGACTGTATTTTGATTTCATGACCAATTGTCTGCACATACCCCAACAAGCCTTGCCACATGACTTAGGATAAGAAGCCAAACGATAAACTCCATTTACAGACGTGTTCTGGGGTGTTTGCCCCTCATCACTGCAAAGCTTGAGGTCTGATTTTCCTGGGTGAGATATCTTTGACAGGGATTTAATTTGCTGAGGGGCATCACGTGGCCAATAAGTCTCCTTACGCCGACTTGTCACTCTCCACAAGAAATCTTATTTGTGCTATTTTATCGTATAGATTTTATAAATTGAATTCTTAAAATAATTTCAAAGCCTTTATTATAATTATATTTATTAATAAAATGATTCCAATAGTGTCCTTGTTCTCATAGCAGATTAATGCTACATACTTAGTGTCCATTTTAATCCACAAATCCCATTGTTAACATTGACAAATTGGAACAGTGCACCTGATTTGGGTCACGTTGCATGACCTATCACCCCAGTTCCAATTATCAGCCCAGAGGGCACAGTGTCTGTGTATGAGAGTGGCACATGGATTGTTGATGGCTTATGAGAACAGTCATTAGTGGCAAGGAAATAACTCCTACCTTTGAATCTGTGATCTTTTCCTTGTTATAATGAGTACATGGCGATCTTGCTCCAGCAGAGCTCTTCCTGTCTTCGGGTGTCTTCTGGCCTCGCATTACTAATGATTGCTTGGTTTCCATGAAATATTTCCAACCGATAACAAATAGCGATCTGACTGTACGCGAGCGCTCCCAGAGTCACAAATCTACTTTTTAAAGTTTGCCCATAGTCTCCCCACCTTCTGGAAACACAGTAATTGCCTGAAGTTCCTGAACAAGGAAATATGTCTTGCTGCTGCATTTTTTCTTTCTTTGCGTAAAACAAAATTTCACATATAAACTTAGTTTTTAGACTTCCAGCTATAACGTATAAGATATCTCTACAGGCTGGTCTTGCTGTTACTTGAAAAATCGCAATATAGTGGACATTTTAGACTTTTTGAGAATTTAATTTATCACATGCCCATTATACAGACATTCCATTGCCATGCAGTGCTTCGTTACACCTGTGGTGGCGCTATGGCAGAATTGAACATCTGGTGTCTGATTCCCTACAGATTACAACCAATTGCTCAGAAATCCAGGATGTGGGAAAACTCTCATAACCCTTAGCTTTTTTTTTTTTTTTAGGAACGGGGGTGGTTAGAGGGTTTGTCAGAAGCATGCAGCTCCTACAAAAGGAATCTGTCATATTTTCAGTCCCTAAACTTCGACCTTAGTGTTATAGCAAAGTGACATCCCACTATGTAAAATATCTCCTGGAACAAAAAGGAAAAATAAAAATAAGTTATAAAGTGGCAAGCTGTATGTAAATGACTGTCCTCTAAGTATAGGTCCCTTGTGTAGATTTGACACCTCTCACTGCATAAATAAATTGTACTGCCTGATTCTTTTTCATATGGCTTATTCTTAGGCCACGTTCACACATTCAGTATGTGGTCAGTTTATTACCTCAGTATCTGTAAGCCAAAACCAGGAGAGGAACAATCAGAGGAAAAGTATAATAGAAACACGTCACCACTTCTGTATTTCTAACCCACTACTGGTTTTGGCTTACAAATACTGAGGTAAAATACTGACCAAATACTCAACATGTGCTCGTGGCCTAACAGACAAAACAGGAACACGTTACTTTCAAGGCCACATTCACACATTGAGCATTTGATGAATTTTTTACCTCAGTATTTGTAAGCCAAAGCCAGGAGAGGAACAATCAGAGGAAAAGTATAATAGAAACACATCACCACTTCTGAAATATCACCCACTCCTGGTTTTGACTTGCAAAATACTGAGGTAAAAAATTGACCAAATACTGAATGTGTGAACGTGGCCTAACAGTGATGCAAATTGAGATTCAAAATAGATTGATTTTATTAAAGTGTTTTTTTGCCACTCGGTCAGTACAGCTTTAAAAGTAGCAGAAAACCTGCAAGGGCTTGTTCAGATGTTTATATTTGGCCAGTATTTTGCATCAGTATTTGTATGCCAAAACCAGGAGTGGAAAGAAGGCAGAGTGCGGTATATCCGGGACACTGCCACTGACCGGACGATGGATGCCGTGAGCATGATACTGAACTTTATTCATGCAACGCGTTTCGGAGTGGATTGTACTCCTTCCTCAAACCCAGGAATGGAACTTACCCAATGGAAACCGATAATTAAAACATTGACACCTGCTCTGTGTTTTGAAGACACTTACTCCTGGTTTTAGCATACAACTACTGATGAAATACTGCTCAAAAATACTGAAGTATAAATAAAGTCTAATATTGTCTCATTCTTTTTAGCCTTAAAAATAATCGTCAAGTTGAGCTAAAACACAGTTGCAAAAGGTAATAAGAGAACGAAGGAAATTCATAGCATAATGCATGATGGGGATATAAGATCGACATCCGAATTGATTAATTTGTGACATAGGAAATGTTCTCATATATAAAGTGATAAATCATCAGTAATAATGTAACAATAGATCACCGCTCCCGAATATGAAGAAATAGTGCTGATTCTAGTAGAGTTTAATGAAGGCCTCGATTGGTAAAGGACAGATGACTTTATAATTGCTCATTAGTGATCATTTACATAATCAGTGCAGAGAATAATAATAGCCATGTTACTGATTTTGCCTCTAATTGTTTTATTAAAAATCACCGGCAGTCGCTGTTGAGAAGCCCTTGCTTGCCGATAACGCATGAAAGACAAAACGGTGTTCTTCATCATAAAAGCGCACAATCTTAAAAGTCTATAGTCAAAAGTAAGCAAAGTCAGTTTATATGGTAGACGATTTGCCTCCTGCATGCGGTAGGCTTCATGCGCGGTGTCTGTATAATAGCACACGGGTTTATATTACAGAGCCATAGGTGCGCCGTATATAGCCATATGGTGCATCCTTACCGCATCGTATTCTTCTAGTATTGCCTCAAGGAAAAAATACTATTTCAATACAGCCTTGATGTGTCTGTGTCTACAAACACAGGAAAAGAAAGCAGACTGACACCACTCCATCCCATGGAACTACAGGTCCCACATCACTCACTTGCTTATGGACCCACTAAAGTCTTATCGGTGGTATTCAGTGACACAGTAATAGTCTGTACCCACATAAAGTAGAAAAGTCAAGTTTATTCACCAGTGGGAACACAGAAAAGCCTTTTATTTACCAGCTTTTTTTTAAAGGGATTCTGTCACTAGATTTATGCTTTGTAATCTGAGATAACCATGTTGTTAGAGCGGAGACCCTGATTCCAGCAATATGTCACTTACTGGGCTGTGCTTTGCTGTTTCAATACAATCAGATTTGGAAATTATCACTACAGGACAAGCTTCCCCGTGCCTGCTAGTCCAAACACAACCCCCAGCACTGATTAGCATTTTTCTGTCAATATACATTATACACAGAAAGCAGCCAATCAGTGATGTGGTCGAGGTGACAACATTCTCAACTCTTGCTAAATCTGCAGCAGAGAAAACTATGATAATGTCATAACAGCTGCACCCAGTAAGTGATACATCACTGGAATCGGGGTGCTTGTCCCTACATCATGGTGCTGTCAGATTACATAGCAAACACCTGCTGACAGATTCCCTTTTGTGCCACTGATGGAATAAACCTGGAAGTTTACCATATTCCTGAGTGAGTGCCGTGGCTTTTCTACTCTGGACACCTTAACTAGTTGTGTTCTGTCTATCTCTTACAGGAGTATTATACCAAATCTATGACCTATCAACAGGATAGGTAAATGAATAATTGCTGGGGGTCAGACTGTTGGGACCCTGTTTGACATCCAGATTGGGGGCCCCCAAAGCCCATTATGTCAATGGAGAAGTAGTCGCCATACACGAATCAAGCTCCATTTACTATCTATGGGACTAACTGGCGCTCTGTGTCAGTCACATAGACCATAAATAGAGCGGTGGACATTCATGAACACTATGGCTCCATTCACACAGGGAACTTTGGGACCCCCATCCTGTGATTGTTATATTTCGGTGATAAGTGTAGTCAGTATGGTCTCGTCATCGACACAGGACAGAGATCGCCCCCTTGTAATGAACCCTGTACCTGTGAAGGATACTTGACTTTTTAACAATGAAGGTCCATATTCAAAGACTACAAGCAGATATCTTGTAAACGGCGATTAATTGATACAGAAAATACTTTAGAAAATTGAATTTTTTTCTATTATGTCATATATCACAATGGATAATATTACTTTAATTGCTGGTATTTCCATCTTACCACTTTGCCACTTGTGTTTTCATTTGTGCTACGTTGTGTTGGTTCTTCGGGCCATTTCTAATATAGATGTGTTATCCAGTAATCAGCACGTTATTACAGATAATCTCGGAGACAAAGTGCCATCTTTCTTCCCAATGTTTCCCTCTCTGGAATTTAATTGTCTCTTGTGTTAAGCTCACAATCTTCTCATGAGATATAATGATGTTTCTTTGAGATGGTTAAATGCAGTTGTAAAATTCTTCTCATATATAAATATAGAAGCTGCTTCTACTTTGATAAACTGTAATAACATTCGCTTACCCGATAAATGTCACTTTCTATTCTTCCTTTAACGGTAGAAGAAGAAGAACATCTATGCAGAGCCTGACATTCAACTCTTAGCAAAGGAGGGTTTGATGCCCAGGACAAACAAATATTCCATCCGGTCCGGGGCTTGTCGAGCTTATCATTAAAGGAAAGATTGTGTTTGCTTTATTGTCTTTGGCCGACTACATCTGTGTTCGAAACACAAACTCCTGTTATGCCCAGGGAAAATTTATAGACAATTTAAAGGGAATCTGTCACCCCATTTTAGGCCTATAAACTGTGGCCACTGCCATCAGGGGCTTATTCACAGCATCCTGTAATGCTGTAGATAAGCCCCCGATGTAACCTAAAAGATAAGAAAAACAAGTTAGATTATACTCACCCCGGGGCGGTCCCGGTGCAGTCCGGTCCAATGGGCATCGCGGTGCGGGTCCGGCGCCTCCCATCTTCATACGATGACGTACTGAATTGCCCTGTTGAGGGCAGAGCAAAGTACTGCAGTGCGCAGGCGCCGGGCCTCTCTGACCTTTCCCTGCACCTGTGCACTGCAGTACTTTGCTCTGCCATCAATAGGGTAGACAAAGAATGCCTGCGCAGGAGCCGCAACAGGAAGCAAAGAAGAGGACATCATTGTATAAAGATGGGAGGTTCCGGCCCCGGACAGCGATGCCCATTGGACCGGATCGCACCGGTCTTATCTTTCAGGTTACATCGGGGGCTTATCTACAGCATTACAGAATGCTGTAGATAAGCCCTTGATGGCGGTGGCCTTAGCTTATAGGCCTAAAATGGGGTGACAGATTCCCTTTGAAGCAAATGTCCAGCTCTTAAAACCTGTACTGTTTAGGTCTACCATTCTGTGCTGATACATTTCTTAATAAGAGTGGTCAGAACTCTGTTTTTCTGACTTAAAGCTCCAAATTCCCTGTATAGAAATAGAAATAAGTGATAACATTCTGCTTACAGTCAGCACTCATATAATTTTATGTGACAAGCATCTAAGCTTCCATAAGTCAAATTAAAGGTGTTGCCCAAATTGGTCACAATGAGGCACACAACCGTATTTTATTACATCTAAGAAAATCGGGCCGCATTTAATAAGAGTGTGATTTGATTTTCTCGGATGTGGAGAAGATGTCAAAAAGGGTTCTCCATCTTCTTAATTCTTTTAGTCTGTGAAAATCGTGCCAAACTCAGATGTCATCCAAGTGTGGTTCAATTTTTTTGACGGACCCATTGATTTGCATGTCCAAGTGCAATCCGATTTACATATCCTTGAAAATGCTTGGTCCGAGACAAAAAATTAGGCATGTCCACAGCCCCATAGAATAACATTGGTCCGAATACGATCCGATGTTTTGTCGACTCTCACTGGGAACGAAAATATGGTCGTCTGCACATGCCCTTAAGCCGGATTAGTGAATTTTCCCAAAATTAATTTCTGTCAAATTGAAGTTGGTTCAAATAAAAATTCCTCTGAATCAAAATTGACTTTCTGGACACCAAAGAATAATAATCAGAGAGCCGTGATGGGGGACCCATTCGACCAGAGTCTACTACTGCCCTTGTTAGTGCAGCCATTTTTACAGAATGCATGGACAAACCCCTTTAAAGGCTTTAGAGGGAATCCGATAAGGTTGATTCCACCTAATATGAAAGCCGAATAATGTAGGAGAAGAGACCCTGATTCCAAAAAATGTCACTTACTGCGCTGTTGCTGTAGTTTTGTTTAAAAAAAAAACTGTTTTATCAGCAGTAGATTATTACTAGAGGACTACTAAACCTGCAGACTTCATATTCATGAGCTCTGTGCATAGGTAGAGAGCTGCCAATCAGTGGTGTGGGCGAGTTACAGAGAGCTCCGCATTCAGAGATCTGGTAGATCTGCAGCAGACAAAACAGGGATTTTAACAAAACTATACCAAGCAGCCCTGTAAGTGATACATTGCTGAAATCAAAGTCTCTGCCCCTACGTCATGTTGCCCTCATATGAACTATCGAAAACCTGGAGGTTGATTCTTCTTAATATTTTCATAGTATCCTTTCCAAGTTCCCCCGAGTGGTGGCTGCAGGTGGCTAGGATTTTATCATGCAGCTCTGTGTACATAAAGATATAAAGCCCTGTATCATTAAAAATGACTACAACACTTAGTCATTCACTTTAAGATTATCTGTCCTCTTTAAAGATTGTCATGGGGCATAAAGACATAACAAAAAATTTACACAGTACTGAATCAGCCAGATGTTTACTCCCATATGAAGAAAGTATTCTAACCTAGCAATAAGTTCATCAAAAATAGAGAAATTGCCACTCACCATCCATAAAAAAAAGTGCTTTGACTTAAACTTCATTAAAAAAAATTCTCGGGAGTTAACAGGATGTGTATGGATGCTGGGTGTTTCGCATGTACAAATGCTTCTGCAGGGTACAATTTGTGACCTGCAGAAGCATTTGTACATGCAAAACGACCATTGTCTATAGGCATCCTGATATCTCCCGAGAATATTTTCATTGGAGTTTAAATAAAAGAATATTTTTTATGACTGGTGAGTACCACTTTCTCTACTTTCAATGAACTTCTTGCTATAACTTAGCACCATAGTGTCATCAGCAGCCATTTGGTGAGAGCGGAGCCTTTCTTTTGTCCAATTCTGGATATACAGTACAGACCAAAAGTTTGGACACACCTTCTCATTTAAACATTTTTCTTTATTTTCATGACTATGAAAATTGTAAATTCACACTGAAGGCATCAAAACTGTGAATTAACACATGTGGAATTATATACTTAACAAAAGAGTGGGAAACAACTGAAAATATGTCTTATATTCTAGGTTCTTCAAAGTAGCCACCTTTTGATTTGATGACTGCTTTGCACATTCTTGGCATTCTCTTGATGAGCTTCAAAAGGCAGTCACCGGAAATGGTTTTCACTTCACAGGTGTGCCCTGTCAGGTTCAATAAGTGGGATTTCTTGCCTTATAAATGGGGTTGGGACCATCAGTTGCGTTGAGCAGAAGTCTGGTGGATGCGCAGCTGATAGTCCTACTGAATAGACTGTTAGAATTTGTATTGTGGCAAGAAAAAAGCAGCTAAGTAAAGAAAAACGAGTGGCCATCATTACTTTAAGAAATGAAGGTCAGTCAGTCTGAAAAATTGGGAAAACTTTGAAAGTGTCCCCAAGTGCAGTTGCAAAAACCATCAAGCGCTACAAAGAACTCACATGAGGACCACCCCAGGAAAGGAAGACCAAGAGTCACCTCTGCTTCTGAGGATAAGTTTATCCGAGTCACCAGCTTCATAAATCGCAGGTTAACAGCAGCTCAGATTAGAGACCAGGTCAATGCCACACAGAGTTCTAGCAGCAGACACATCTCTACAACAACTGGTAAGAGGAGACTTTGTGCAGCAGGCCTTCATGGTAAAATAGCTGCTAGGAAATCATTGCTAAGGACAGGCAACAAGCAGAAGATACTTGTTTGGGCTAAAGAACACAAGGAATGGTCATTTGACCAGTGGAAATCTGTGCTTTGGTCTGATGAGTCCAAATTTGAGATCTTTGGTTCCAACCACCATGTCTTTGTGCGACGCAGAAAAGCTGAACGGATGGACTCTACATGCCTGTTTCCCATCGTGAAGCATGGAGGAGGAGATCTGATGGTGTGGGTGTGCTTTGCTGGTGACACTGTTGGGGATTTATTCAAAATTGAAGGCATACTGAACCAGCATTGCTACCACAGCGTCTTGCAGCGGCATGCTATTCCATCCGGTTTGCGTTTAGTTGGACCATCATTTATTTTTCAACAGGACAATGATCCCAAACACACCTCCAGGCTGTGTAAGGGCTATTTGACCAAGAGGGAGAGTGATGGGGTGCTACGCCAGATGACCTGGCCTCCACAGTCACCAGACCTGAACCCAATCGAGATGGTTTGGGGTGAGCTGGACCACAGAGTGAAGGCAAAAGGGCCAACAAGTGCTAAGCATCTCTGGGAACTCCTTCAAGATTGTTGGAAGACCATTCCTGGTGACTACCTCTTGAAGCTCATGAAGAGAATGCCAAGAGTGTGCAAAGCAGTCATCAAAGCAAAAGGTGGCTACTTTGAAGAACCTAGAACATATGACATATTTTCAGTTGTTTCACACTTTTTCGTTAAGTATATGATTCCACATGTGTTATTTCATAGTTTTGATGCCTTCAGTGTGAATTTACAATTTTCATAGTCATGAAAATACAGAAAAATCTTTAAATGAGAAGGTGTGTCCAAACTTTTGGTCTGTACTGTATTTATCTCTGATTTTGTAAAGATGGCAAACCTCACATCTACATCTAACAATCTACAATCCAGCCCCGCATCATCTTTTCAAATGTATACTGAGGTATCATTAGTAGGCTGAAAAATTTGGTTCAATAGGTGGCTAAATACGGTGCATGACAACTATGACAGTGTTTAAAGACCATCTTTTGTCAGCTCCTAATTGATAAACCTGCCTCTTTGTATTCACTGCTCCGTGCTACAATAATATGGTTAATTAGAATAGTCCTACACGTTATGAGGTTTATCCGTACATCGTGAGGTATATGTAGGTACAAACAATGCGGCAGATGTTAGTCCATTGTTCCCCTCTCCAATGAATGTCACTCCTGTACGCTTATAACGCCGCTGTATTGTTGGCAAAATGCCGCACCGGAACCACATTACTCGAGAATACTAGGAATCATCAGAATTGTAATAAGTTCTTAGTAGTAACAGAGCAATTATCCTTGAGCTTGTAATGTGACACAATCATTTCCATATTTATATTGCTTATCAAGTACACTCCGACAACAGTGGGTGGACTCGTTGAGAAATCATCGCCTTTTCTGCTAGTATAAAGAAATTAAATTACCCGGGTGTGTTATAATAAACAGAAATAAATCTAATAAACTATTGTCTATATTAATTAGAAAGCTTTTAGCAGTGAAAGTAAAGGACAATGGTAGAGATATTCAGAGAGAGGTCTTTGGAGAATGTCTTCTGTGATTTTGGGGATTCTTTCCATTCCTACCTCTTTAGTAAAATTCAAGCACGGTTTAGTAATAGAATAGATTTTTATGAGTCATGGTAATTTTATCAAAGGGGCACACAGAGGTATTGTTACTTTCTAGGGGGCATGTCTCCAGAGGGTATTAATATTTTCTATGGAGCAATTTCTCCATCCAGGGAACAAAAAGATGGCATTTTACTATGTAAGCTATGTAAGGGGCACCGTTGTGAGGATTATTACTAAGTGGGGTTCTAAGAGGAATACTGTTAGTGTTTTTGCGCCACACAAGAGGTGGTTCAGCATTGGGGTGACAGTAGAATGATCATTTTGTGCAAGTTGGCGATAGATGAGTTAGTGCTGGAAATGTGAGAAGTCAAATGTCAAGTTATGGAAACGAGTCATGGCTCGAAGTTATCATGGCGGTCTAAGGCAGATGGAGTATTTTGATGTGATCAGAGATTTAGTTTTCATCGCCTCAGCTGCATGATTTACAGCTTCTGGACAGCCTGAAACCATGTGGGAATTCCCTAACAAACAGGCATTCCTCACATGTATTCAGCCTGTCTAGCAGCCACAAATCATGCAGCTGAGGTGAAGAAAACTAATTCTCTGATCACATCAAAATAGTCGGAGATCACCCTAGTATGCTCGGAGAGACCCGAGCAACGAGTACACTCGCTCATCACTAGTGTCTAGCACTATATGGGCACCGTATGGAGTAGTTTTTCTCAATAACAACATTGTCATCTGCTGGGGTCCTGCTTTATCCACTAGGAATAGGATTCGACAACATAGTTGCAAACATGGCTACCAAGGTTAGGAGCCCACTTGGATGTGTTTTGTTCCCTCCACTTTGCTGAACCCCAAGAATGCCTCTGGTGAGCACACACCCTTAGTGTACATAAAAAATTACCATTATTAGATACAGATATAATTTTTTTTTTAAGTACTTCTTGCTACAGTTGAATTGAGTACCAATGAGAAGTCCTAACAACGTGTCTTCTGGGGATACAGTTTTGTGGAGGAACTTTATATACATCTTTACTGCCACTAATCCAGACAGTTAAATCACGGCAGGAAATGTTATGGGGATTTTACATCAGATTTATCTTAAAAAAGGTGACTGCTAGAAAACCTCTTTCCATGGTGCATTGAAAAAGTTGCTTACATGCGTAAAAGTTGATTTAGAGTATTCCTGTAGGACATCACACCCTAAGGCCTCATTCAGATGTCCATTTTGTTTCACATACGAGAAAATCAGACTGATTTATTCTGATCAGAGTTTGATCAGTTGTCGTCCGAGTGTCATCCAATGTTCTCTTACGTGAAAAAATTTCAAACTAAATTTCTCCACCTTCTCTATTCAGTCAGTCCGTGAAAATCGGAACGGACTGGGATATAATCTGAGTGCAGTCCGATTTTTTTTTTCAATGACTTGCATTGATGAGTTTTATCGGACTCTCGGATTAAAATTGGATGTGTCTCAGATATTTTACGAGGACTACTCAGTCTGAAGAAAATACCAGACATTTGAATGGCCCTGTAGGCTATCACAGGTACAACTGCTATGCATGAGAAATACAGATAGCACTCGTATGCTAAAAGTGAACATCTGAATGAGACCTAACTCTGACCTCATAACCCACACCCTAATTAGGAACATGATTAGCATGTTCAGAATGTCAAATCATAGTATAAAGCTTTAATTGTTTTCTTTTGGCAACAAGATCACTTAGTTTTGTTACAAAGTTTTGAGAAGTAGGCACAAATTGAAAATTTTACCAAAATTTTATTCAGCTGCCTATTTGTTTTAGATTATCTTTTTGTGATATTAATGTTGTGAACGGATTGCAGGCAGATTACATGGAGCAACCAGTAATCCATCTATCAGCTATTCTAGAACGGCCAACATGGCAAATGTTTAGATCACTGATTAATCAGCACTTATGTGAAGACATGCTGAGAATATGCCCTGCAGAAAGGATCTATCAATAAACCCATAATTTACGCACCGTGACTTAATCGTTTCCCTGTTTTGTCTGCTTAGAGCATTGCTCCATGGTAACCAGTGATATTCAGCACCCCTGGGTCGTACGAAGCATTGATTTGTATGGGATGTGGGAGGATGATGTTACACTTCTAAAAAAATATATGGAAGAAAAGTTTTCTGTGATTTGTAGTAAAGTGACCAAACATTTCTTGGTTTAAAGTGAGTATCAAACGCCCAGCGCCTGCCCTTACATTTCTGGACATTGCCTGGTTATTAGATTACACTGCATGGGATGAAAAGAGATTAACAATTTAGGAGAAAAGATTAATCCATCCTCTGAATGCAATATTTCACTTTGATATTCACCCGTTAAATGAATCAGCTGTCACCTGCCGTCCGCCTTTCCCCAGTATACGACTTTGCTGATGGACTGATATCACAAGCCAATTACAGGCCATTGGGAAGCGATTTTCAGATTTTCATTTTTTCTTTAAAGTACCGATACCTTTGACTTTCTGAAATATAATTGTAAGCTCTTCAGTACGGACAGAACACAATTTTCTCTGATTACAATTATTTCATGCTCACTGCTGTGTGACACAGCCGAAGATTTTTAATTAAGCTCCTCACATTTGACACACCATTAAGCAGGGCCTTTTCCGCCTCCATGGGTCGAGCTGGGAATGTTAAAAGAAATAAAATCAGACTACTGTGCTTGGATTTAGTTTTAGAGAATTAACTCACTGTCAACCTTTTTTTCCCAATATTCCCTATGTAAGTGGCATGGTATATCTAGTAGTATTAGGTGGAAACCAAATAGGCTGAAGATGTCTACCAATGATCAGCGCTCCCCAGGAATGGTAGCAAACTTTATTCAACAGATATAGAGGTGCATCTCACAAAATTAGAATGTCATCAAAAAGTTAATTTATTTCAGTTCTTCAATACAAAAAGTGAAACTTGTATATTATATAGAGTCATTACAAGCAGTTTGAGGTCTTGTGTGAAGTTTCCACAATCATTGATGGCTTCAGTAGCCATGTCATCTGCTGGTGTAGGTCCACTATGTTTTATCAAGAAAAGAGATGGAAAAGAGAATAATTAGCTGGGTAGAAAGGCAAATGAGCAATTGTAAGTACACAGTGCTATAGAATATGATAATTGCAATATATTAAGAGGATACAATTTTGATAGGAGTGCTTTAGTGATGAGCGAGTATACTCATTACTTGGGTTTCCCCAAGCATGCACTGGTGGGTCTCCGAGTATTTCGGCGTGCTCGGAGATTTAGTTTTTGTCACCGCAGGTGCATGATTTTCAGCTGCTAGACAGGCTGAATACATGTGGGAATTCCCTAACAAACAGGTAATCCCCACATGTATTCAGCAAATCATGCAGTTGTGGCAACGAAAATGAAATCTCTGAGCACTCCCAAAATACTCGGAGACCACCCGAGCTTGCTCGAGGAAACCCGAGTAACAAGTATACTCGCTCATCACTAGAGTGCTTCTTTAAAGTGATAAAGGAAGTTTCAGCTCTTTAGAACCAGGTCATTTTTAGGATCTATCTTGATTATTATACATGATAATGAGATGAGCGAGTTAATCCGCAGAACCATTGTCCAGTGGTGAGGTCAGAATTCCGTGGCCAGGAGCCCTGCAAACCTCATCCTACCTGTCGGCATACTCCTCTCTCCTTTTGATTAGCTGACCTGATGCAATGTCATCGCAGTGACGTGACCCACACATGACATCACTCCAGGCTGGTTAATTAAGAGATGAGCCGCGGATGCCGGCAGATACGAGCCAGTTCGTAGGGCTCCAGGCCAGACTAATGACCTGGACCTGGTTGCTACAAATGTATTGTCTCTTCTCAATAATATAGCAGAATTACATTTTTCTGATGCAGAGCTCCAAATCCCTAGTACAGACATACAGTTAAAAAAAAACCTCCCACCCTGAGACCGAAAAGTGACTACCGTATGTATTTCTCATGCATAGCCATTCTACCTTTTGCCCTCAGTTTGGCTTCATCTGCATCCTCTGCCCAGGTTGGCGTTCCTGCTCTCCTGCTTCAAAATGGCCACTCACTGAACAGTTGGATAGTCATTACCTGCAACAGTCACACCAGGGTAGTCAGAACATCATCACTGAAAGGATAATTAATAATCCAAGGACCACCGGAGAGGTGTCGCTGAAGAAGATGGAATGTTTAGCAGGTGATTTTGGTTTTAACGCACCCCCATCTATTTGCCAATTTTAATACAGCATTAGACAACCCCTTAAATTTTCCCTGTAACTGATATTGATAATCCTAGTACAAGCCCAGGGGCCGATGGGGTCTTTGATTATCCGTTACTTGTATTTTATCTAGTTTGCAATTACATCCTGTAATAATGGTCTGTGTCGAGGGGCTTTTTATGGTACAAATATGAGTAGGTGTAATCATGTTGCCTCTAAGGATATGATGGTTTTAAAATTGCCTTACTGCCTATGATGTCTTGTGGTTTAGTCCAGCTTTGTGAAGCACATTAAAATAATTGTGGCGGCTCTAACAATCCTACCTGTTTTGTCCACTGTGATTGAAATGTGAGGTAGACTGCAGTAAATATACATCTCGCACGCTCCATTCATCGTCATTGAAATTGTTTGGAGAAAAAAGCCAGATGAATAATGTGCATTGTGCTGAATTTCATCAGCCGGTATGCAGGAAGCGATTGTGACGGCACATCCAGCAGAGAGCGGCTGAAGCTACTAAAACAGAACCAGCTGCCAGTCAGTGCCTTCCATTCATATTCAGATAGATTCTGCCGTCCCAAGTGTCCTCCAGTAAAATCATGAAAAATCATTTTCTAAGTGACTATTCTCACATGTCTTTGATGTCCCAGTTAATAGCTAGTTATTAGCTTTTGATTCCTTGCACAATGTGTGCGTTCCACGGGGGGATAATTATCAAGCAACAGAGTTAAAACAAATGACAGAGGGGGTGTGCCATGCATGCTAAGTGCGCAATTTAATGTCGCCATTAAACCGGTGGAAAAATATTTCTTTCCCTAATGTTGATATAAAAATAGATTAACCTATGAGCCTCCAGTTTAACACCAGGTTTAAGCATGGGTCATTACTGGATTTGCTGCTCCACATTAGATCCTGTGAAACTCTAGGGGTCCATGTGTAAAAGGGGAGTCCAGACTTAAGCTACAAGTTGTCAGTCACTCGATGTGACTACAGACTTGTGAATCCTCAGATTGCTCCCTCTGCGAGGATTCTATGGTGCCAGCGCTAGGAGCGGAAGGCGTATGCTCACAAGCATGTGATTTTTCATACATGCGGTCACATGCCAACTAGATGGCCGTGGCCTTGTTTAGGGCAAGTGTATTGAGCGAGGCTGGATACTGTCTAGTCAGAATGTGGCCGGGGGTATGCAAATCACATACTTGGGTTCACATAACCGCTTCTTCTGGCATTGGCACCGGCATCCTCATAGCACGCAGTGCGACCAATCTGAGGATTCACAAGTCTGCAGTCACACAGAGTGACTGCAGACTTGTTACTTAAAACTGGACAACACCTTTAGTCCATACAGCTATTTGTATATTACTTATATCACCGTTAACCAAGATCCAAGCATAAGTTTACACTTGGCACCAAGAAAATGTGATCGGAAAAAAAGACTAGAAAATGAAGCTCAGTCTATAAGTTGAAATACTCCACCGAAGAATCAAAGGTTGAAGCAATTTCTCAACAGCCATTTTGAGTTAAAAGGTGTGGATTAATTGTAGAGCCGGCACATTTATCCTTCAAGTGGAGATATCCATATGTCAAATTCCCTTGTAATATCATTGCGTCCGTTATGTCCACAAACGCTAATGACTATTTATTGCTGACGTGCGCTGCACTAATGAGATGGGATCGCAGGACTCGAGGGTGAGATCTTACTATTGAATGTTTAGAGTTGATTTTAGTTTTATTTTTTCTTGTGCTGCTTTTGTAGTTATTTGTACAGCAGATTGTATAGTCTTTATGTAATATACTGTGCGGGTGGCAGCTACAAGCCAGGTTCTTACAATGCCATTCTTTTCTTCACTTTTTGTTTTATCTTTCATTTATCCACATTGCTTTATGTTACAGAATGCACCAAGGTCACAACAATCGCATGGTTTAATGTATTAACAATACCTATAAATGTCTTTTCATCCTTATTAATTAGCTTGTGACTGTTCAGACATTTCTACATCAGGAGGAAATCTTAAAGCAGCAGTCCAATTATTGTTTCCTTTTTATTCATTCTGTCACCACTTGTTAAAAGGCAGGGTTTTTCCTCCCAATAAGGCCGGCGTCACACTGGCAAGTTTTACGGACGTATGAGCGCAGAAAATACACCCGTAAAATACGCATAACACGCGGCCCAATGAATCTCTATGGCCCAGCTCCTATCAGCCGTATTTTACGGATCCGTATTATACGGTCTTCTACGGCCGTACAAAATCGCAGCATGTTGCGTTTGTCACCGTATTGCTCAAAAAAATCGCCAATGAAAGTCTATGGGGGCGAGAAAAATACGGATTACACACGGACCAGCAGTGTGACTTGCGAGAAATACGCAGCAGTGTTCTATAGAAAAGCCGGTAATTCAATTGCCGGCTTTTCATTTCTCCTTCACAAACCCGACATGATATGAGACATGGTTTACATACAGTAAACCATCTCATGTCCCTTTTTTTTTAATATTCCTCACTACTAATGTTAGTAATGTGTATGTGCAAAATCTGGGCGCTGTAGCTTGTAAAATAAAGGGTTAAATCGGCGTGGGCTCCCGCGCAATTTTCTCCGCCAGAGTGGTAAAGCTAGTGACTGAGGGCAGATATTAATAGCCTAGAGAGGGTCCATGGTTATTGGCCCCCCCCTGGCTAAAAACATCTGCCCCCAGCCACCCCAAAAAAGGCACATCTGGAAGATGCGCCTATTCTGACACTTGGCCTCTCTCTTTCCCATTCCTGTGTAGCGGTGGGATATGGGGTAATGAAGGGTTAATGTCACCTTGTTGTTGTAAGGTGACATTAAGCCAGATTAATAATGGAGAGGCGTCAATTATGACACCTATCCATTATTAATCCAATAGTACGAAATGGTTAATAAAACACACACACATTATTTACAAGTATTTTAATAAAATAAAGACACAGGTTGTTGTAATATTTTATTATACTGGTAATCCACCTGAAGACCATCGTTCTGTAACAAAGGAAAAATAAAAAAACAACAATATCTCATACCTTCCGTCGCTCAGGTCAAGTCCCACGAAGTAAATCCATCTGAAGGGGTTAAATCATTTTACAGCCAGGAGCTCTGCTAAAGCAGAAAACCCTTGGAATGAATGGAAAGCAGGGTGACCTGTAGTTACCTTGAGTCGCGGTGAGGCGCCCTCTGCTGGATGTCCTCATATGAACTCGAGCGTGGGAACTTTTACCAGGCTCCAGTTCATGAGGACATCCAGCAGTCTATAACATACATATATATTTATAGCCAAGCTGGCGACTATATATATATATATATATATATATATATATATATATATATATATATATATATATATATACACACAGAATATACGGTTGTACAACTCTAATACAGTAATCTCACTACAGTATACAATAATATAACAGTATCACACAGTAAAAACCCACCCTGAATTACCTGTCTAAATTACACAAATCACACATACAATATCAGCCATCCCACCTGTGTCTCCGCTATCCCTGAGGCCTAGTATACTCAGCCATGTGTTTCAGTCCATCCTTGTCCTAGGAATCCAGCAAGTCAAGAGAGAGGGAACCACCTGGTCTTGTCCCTTATATGTGACCAACTAAAAGAGGTGTGTCCAGCCCCAGGTCGATTGTCCACTAAGGCTACTTTCACACTTCGTCTTTTTAGATCCGTCACAATGCGTTGTTTTGGGGAAAAAACGCATCCTGCAAATGTGCCCGCAGGATGCGTTTTTCCCATAGACTTGTATTGCCGACGGATCATGACGTATGGCCATACGTCGCGTCCGTCGTGCACTGGATGCGTCATGTTTTGGTGGACCGTCGCCACGAAAAAATGTTCAAGGGAACGTTTTTTCGTATGTCGCATCCTGCACTTTGGAGTGCGCATGCCTGGGCGGAGATCTCTAGCTCCTCCCCGGGACTTTAGAATGGGCAGCGGATGCGTTGAAAAACTGCATCCGCTGCCCACGTTGTGCCGAATTTTAACAACGTCCGTCGGTACGTCTCGCCGACGCTTTGTGACGGCCCCGTACCGATGGAAGTGTGAAAGAAGCCTAAGATACATCCCCTCAGTCCTAAATGAAACTTGTTTTTCCAGCTCATGGCAGCTTTGTTTTACAGCAGGCTGGCAGGGGGGTGCTTTGCTCCATGTGGCATACATGTATATATAAATGTGTATATACATAAAATATGCACTAAACACATCTTTATATAGAGAGATACATTTTGGGGCATTTCCCTTCTTCTACATTACTATTCCAAAATAAATAATTCAGCCAATATTATCTATATAGCTGAAAATGTATAGATTTATCTCCTCCATAAAGTAATGTGAGAACATGCCTTGATGTTCTCCAACTCAGTCACCAGAACCTGTATGATAAAGCTGCACCGTTTGTATCACACAGTTTCTCCACAGGTGAGGAGTTTGACATAAACTCTTATCACAGTACTGATGATGATTAGACAGCTCCTTTCATGCAGTGAGAATGAAGAAGGCACATTACATACAAGATATAAACTATTAATTTATTTAGGAGACTATAGAGGGGCAGGTCAGCCAA
This sequence comes from Ranitomeya variabilis, assembly GCF_051348905.1. NCBI lineage: Eukaryota > Metazoa > Chordata > Amphibia > Anura > Dendrobatidae > Ranitomeya > Ranitomeya variabilis. The sequence continues at coordinate 571,259,349 of NC_135235.1, forward strand.
ACCGTCCAAACCAGCAGTTAAAGATGACTTGAGCTGTCCATGTGATGCATAATGAAAATGAAGGCAGAACAGAGAGGAATTAAATGGTGGATGAAATCTGAAAATCCAGATGTAGGCTGAGGAAAAACACAAAGGAGACTGAACAGGAAGGAAGTAAGTACACAATGTATGATCTGAATTGTGTTGAACAAAAGCCACCCACCCAAAAAGCGTAAACATCAAATTATGGGCACCGAGAGCAGTTTTAGCTTGTAGTGGAGGTGATGGTAACAAACCATGCTTGTCAACAGGTTTTCTGTGAATGGATGGGTACAATTTAATGGGTCACACTCGTTTTCAGCAGTTTAGGATTCTTACTCCCATGTAGTGTTGGCTATACAGAACTGATGCTTGTAATCCTGCACGTAAAGATTTTAATGCTCTGATGTCCCGAGTACAGCATTTTACATATTAAAGAGTGTTTGTTAGCATTGACAAGACTCTCAAATACTAGTATTACCCTATCCTGACGGTGCACAATGTAGTCTGCAAGAAGTGGCCACCATGTTTTTGTCATACTGTCCCATGTGATCACAGTTCCTCTTTACTAATCTATGGGTGCACATAAGCATTTAGTCAAGGATAAGGTGGTAGAAGGTAGAGTGACTTTCTTCACTTTGCTGAAATGTCTATTTTTTTAAGTGATTAAAAATGTCCTTTATTTTTTTGGCTGCTTTTAACGCATCTGAAAAAATCATTATTCATGTGGGAAATTCCACCCCGTGCACCAGGAATAAACTAGACATTGAGGTTAGGGTCACACGAACGTACAAAAAAATCGCCCCCATTCTCATCCATGAGTGGGACTTTTTTTTTCCACTAGTCATCCGTGTGTTGTCTGTTTTTTTGACTCGGCAGCTATTAATCTTTTATAGAACCACTTACAGTTTACAGTTTCCCATCTCTCAGAATTACATGTATCCATAAAATCAGATGCCATTCTGTTGGTGCGTAGGACATGTGATTTTATTCTCGCACCCATCCAATTTCGAAGTCATATCGCAGCATGTTGCAATTTGTTTTACTCACGCCGAATACAGATGAGAAAAATACGCAGATCTGCACTGCCTCATAACATTGGTCCAAGTTCAATCCCTTTTTTATAGAATTTGCACTTGTCCGATTTATATGGTGGTGTGAGCGAGTCCTGAGAAAATAGTTGGAGGACTATGTGCTTGAGGAAGGTGTTCGATTTTGAGGAGAGAGTGGTGTTGGTGCAGACATTTGTGAACATTTTTGCGCTTTTGTGGTATTTGTCTAATTAACGAGAGGTTTCGAAATAAAGTTTATTTTCTTTTTTTAAAGTTTTCGTTTTTGCCTTGATGAGATGAGAAGGCACGTTCTAAAGGAAAATGTTGCCGGTTGAACGCGCTGTTCTACTTGCGCTGTTAGGAAGCATCCCTATTTGTTTACTTGGGTTAAAAAAATGTAAAAGGAACTTAATTATTCCTCTTCAGGAATGAGGAAGACAGAGACTTGCTCTACAGAGATTCATACAAGAAGAAGGAGTCTTAGAGTGTATTGATCCCAATTTGCCGGTAAGATACGGTGGCTTTTATGCTCTTAACACAAAGCATTGCTGAAGCTCTTAGTATGAAGCAGTTACACATGGGTCTGCCTGGCACTTGAAAACTGTTGTGCACTGAAGAATAGATCCCTTTTCTCTATTTTTACTTCACTGGGTGGAATAAACACACCATATATACAGTGTGACAAAGTAATCGATACCAGGTGTGCCAACCCTGTAATGCCCGGCACTTGCTAGAACGCTGCAAAGACGTAAAATTGGATGTCTCTTTGAAATGACTTTTACAAAAGCGTAATGAAGAACAAGTGTTTGAAGTCACGGGCTCGCTCCTCAATTCGTCAATAGAGTTTTACTGCTGCGGAATAACAAATGTTACACCTTGTTACGCTTGTCCTTGATGGTGCCCCGCATTCTGTAGTTTTTTATCACTTCTCTAAATCTTGGTGTGTGTATTTTGCAAGTAACATCATTGGGTGGTCTGATCCAGCTCAGCGATCATGAATGAGGCCATGGAGGCTGGAGGCACTTGGCTTGTCAGATTTGACGCACCATGTACAAGTGCAGTGGTCTCCAACGTGTTTCCTTCCAGCTCTTGAAAGACTACAACTTCCAGCGTGACATCATTATTAAGGCATAAGGTTCTTTGTGCATCACATTATCAATTTATCAAGAACGAGTGTCATCCATGCGGTACAAGGAAAAAATATACTTTTTTATTCACAAATGTTCTGACATTTTTGATTTTGTATGAGCATTTCTCAAGTTGGAGCGGAGGGCTGCAGTTTTCTGGTATACTATTAGGTGGCATGGTCACTGCGGGTTGCACTCTTTGAAGACTCATATACATACACAGTACTGCATCTACTCGGAGACACATTATCAATTTTTTATGCGCTAGTGACGTCAGAGGCGTAAAAAAACTTTTGTTATCAAGTCACTATCCGCTAGTGACATCACTTAGGCAGGGCCACTATGTTAGATAATTATTTCCATGTCAACAAGTAACATCACAAAGGCATCAGGATCTTTCTTAGATAACCATATTTTCTTAACTATCTTAGAAATATCAGTTCTATTAAATGTTTGATATAATACATTTTTGTGGGCATGTGAATGAAAATTTCAAATTCTTTATGGAATCCACAGACATGGTGTCCTGTGGATTGAAGAGGAGAAGGACCATCCAGCTTGTTATCAGTGCACAGTTCAAAGCTTTTCTGGTGGCACGTGGTTGCATTAGGGCAGATTACACGTGGGCAGATTACACATCTTGAAAGGTCCTATCAGTGCTGACCATCATAAGAAGTTTTAGTACAAGTGTTCCAATCCAGGCAACGTCTATTTCAGGAAAGACATTGCACAATTCAGCAAGACAATATTAAACCCTTCCATGGCTCCTCAGAAGTATAGTTCAGGTGATGAACTGTCCACCTGCAGCCCCTAAGCCACCTAAGACCCTGAACTGAGAGAGAACTAGACATCAGGCAAGAATGGGGCAACATTCGTCTCTTAAAACTCCAGCAAATGTCTCCTAACTTCCAAGACATTTACAGACTGTTGTAAAAATGAAGGTATGTTACACAATGGTAGATACGGCCCTGTCAACAATTTCTTTGAGATGTGTTCTACGATCAATTTTCTAAATTAATTTTTACAAATGAAATTAAAAAATGTCCAACGCTCACCTATGAACTCTCTCTCTCTCTCTCTCTCTATATATATATATATATATATACTGTGTGTGTGTGTGTATATATACAGTATATATGTATATGTATATATATATTTATATTTAGATATATACAAAATTATATTTAGAGAGAGAGTATTGTGACATGGTGTGGAAAAAATGCAATGTAACAATGCTTTACAAAAAAATAAATAAATAAATAAATGTGTCCTGGTATGTGCACACAGGAAGTGTTAGCTGCAGGCATTTTGGCATAACTAAAGTATCTCTTGGCAGGAAAAGCGCTGTATTAAAAAATTGCGTTTTTTATTGCATTTTTCCCATTCATTAGAATTTGAGAAACATGCAAAAACACTGAAAGAATTGACATGTTGCAAATATGAAACTGCATTAAATCATCTGCATAAAAAAAGTGACTGTCAATGGTTAGAAGTCCATGGGATGGTACTGTCAATGATTGACAACTTCTTGGTATAACTGAATAGTGATAGCTGTCATTCAATAAGTAGGACCACCCACTGGATTCCTAACCATAGAGTGAGCAGGGGTCTAAGTGGATAAAATATACTGAAGGTACTGAATCTTTTTCTCCAAACATATATATCAATCTGCTTAGCTCGCCTCCCTCTGAATTCTACTGTGATCCCTACAGATGAGACATCTTGTTCTTTGTGACGTTCTCCCTTTAAAAGGGGGTTGCATATTTTAGAAAATATATGAATGTGAGAGAAGGTCACATGAAAGGAAGTCCATTGACATAAATTTGTTGATGCTGCCAGAGCAAGCGCAACACCTACATTATTTCAGTAGGTCAGATATTGTCACCACGACAGTGTGGAGCCAGAAGACCGCAGCGTCTGATTGCCCCTACTCTGGCGCTGAGAAGAAGCACTTCTCCTTCATTTTAAATGTGTTTATTCCTTCTGGCAGAAAAGGGGTTAATCGGCCATGTTGGAAATCCCTGTGCTCACAGCTGAGCTCAGTTAGCCCCTTCTTTCCCCTTTATAATCTGGGGTCTGATACTAATCCTTGTCAGAGCTAGCGTTATTGTTGCATGGCTAACGAGGGAGAGGGGTTCTTATGAGAAGGAGAGTTGGAGGAGTTATTAGTGACTGTTGCTTGGTGTGTGGGCGTGGTAATTCCTTATCCGTCTCTATTTTGGTTTATTCCTCTACCTCCATGCCCCGGTGTATTCTTCTGTTATATGTTAGTGAATATTTTGTATTCCTGGAGTTTTCTGTTAATCCTTGTTTGTGTTGCCTTGTTTGTCATGTTGGTGTACTATGGTGCAGAGTAGCGCCCCTCTTCCGTGTGGGTGGGGGAAGAGAGCAGATGGAGGGCTAACTCAGGAGATAAGGCAAAGGTTGGGGCCTCGGCATCTTCACCTTCAGAGGTATTCCGGAGAGTAGGGCGAGCTAGGGCACCCCCTAGTCTTAGGGACAGGGAAGGAGCCCCTGGACCCAGGTCACCTGACAGCTGTGTAGTGACAGATAACAGGTGGAAGAAAAAATAAGCAAGATTATTAGTTATCAGTGACATTCATTGAGCTGCTTTTGTAGAAAAGCTCAGACCATCTTTGTAATCGTTCTGAAAAACCCTTTTAACTATTTATTAACCCATTAATTATAAATCATTCTACTTAAATATGCCCTGCATCGGAACTTCCAATCATATATTGGAGATTTCTTTCTTTCTTTTGGGAAAAAAAAAGTTTCCTAATTAAGAAAACTTGCTAGACACAGCCTGGAAGCAGAAAAATGAAATCCCATAGCATGGAATATGCAATAGTCAGAAGTATTGACTGGTTCTGTAAAATGCTTACTGCAAACACTGCTGTCATTATGATCTATGGGAACCGCACACAGTCAAGCATTATATACTGTGCAGCGCTGGGTCCCCTATTATCTCTTAATTTACCAATTATTTTTCTGTTAGGATAGTATATCCATAATCTAACCTAAATATCACTGTAGGAGCAACCATTGCTGTATGCAGAAATAATACAGTACATACAGAAACATAAGAATGTGGTGGTGACATTAAGACATGATATATAGTAACAGAAACCTATTGGCAACACTTATGTAGTAAATGAAGATGCAGTTTCCACCACATGAACATATGTTTTCGAGGAACCAATTGCAGCACTCCATTCAGGTGGCAACGTCTGTAGTCTTTGGCCACTGTATTGGAACCTTGCGAATTACCTTCTACCTGCTGGCATCCATGGCCCCTTGTCTGTATAATAAGCACAATACCATATCATGTGTGCATCACTCCACAGCTATGATGTCAGATCAGGTCTAAAAATCAGAAGAACCTGGAATGCCAGCAGGTTGGAGGAAGTTTACATGGCTCCTGTTCAGGTGACCACGAACTAACGACGTGGCTGTTGGAATCGGATTCTCCAAATGTATTTGCTTATTTCTTTAAAGCCAGTAAGCCAACACCCCTCACATAAGTGATAGTTTCATAAACTTAAATGTGTAAAGGTGAGAAGTAACTCAATGAATGATGGTCTTGATGCTTCTGTCTGCCTACAATCTTTTTGAAAAACTGAAGTTAGAAAAGATCAGTGACCAGTCCCTCTTACCTACCTCAGTTGTCAGGGTCCTGACATTGGTTTTGGGCTTGCCCTTTATCGTGACTTCTTAGCAAAAAGAACAATGCTGACCAATAGATAAGAAGGTTCTTAGACGCTGCTTAGGAAGTGCATAGTGTCAAGTGAACCAGTAAGGTATGAATGTCTCCGTCTGCTTTGAAGACCAAAATCAGAGACATCATTGCATAAGACAAGTCCCAACAATGAAACTAACAAGGTTTCCCTTCTGCGTTAAGTGACGGATCCATCACCTAGCCACTATCAACTGTGCCCAAAAAAACCCATTAACTTTTAATAGGGTACATATATCAAGAAGTATCATGGTACCTGGTATGTTACAGTATCAGAAGAAACATTGCTGCATGATTTGAACAGAGTCTCCAATGCAGAAGTGAACTGATCGGAGGCACTTACCGACTGCCGAATGGTAGATATTTACTGATCATCAGTCGTTTACAAGCCTGTTTACAGGGGTACACAGTGCACACCAAGCAATCTGTAATAGATCGCTCAGTGCACACAGGCTGCCATTGTTCTAAGCAGCGCAAGTCCTATTTACAAAGGACGATGCGTTCATGAGAATGATGATTTTTAAGCAAACTTAAAAACTTTTTCACGAGCATTTAGACCTCATATCCATGTTATTCTAAGGGGCCGTGCACAAGTCCAATTTTTTTCCTCGGAACGAACCAGAATTGGATGGCACTTGTCAATTCAAGCTTATGGGTCTGTGAAAAAAAATCAGACCACACTCCGATGACATGATCTGATATAATGGAGAAGGTGGAGAAACTTTTTTTTTTCTCTCTCCAACTCCAAGAACATCGGATCCCACTCTGATCAGAGTCTAATTAGCCTCTCGGATGGCGAGAAAATGTTGGTCTGCACCTGCCCTAAGATCGGTGTCCATGTTAAAGTGGGAAAGTGGATGCATTTCAGTCAAAAACTTTGAGAGTCAATATCTGGTGATTATGAGATGTTCTTTTACATACCAACATTGCACTAGACTTGTGTGAGGAAGAAGAAGGGCGTTATCATGTCTGTACAAAAACATAGGCAATGGGAAACTGGTAAGACTGGTATAAGACTAGTTAAAGTTAAGGGCTAGTAGCTCCTTGTGAAAGTTTACAGCACCAGCTGTTAGAACGATTCTGTGGAATCAAAGCTCGTCTGGAACCAGACAGTGGGACAGGAATAAATGCGGCACATCAAGCGGAAAATTAAATGGGCAGAATTAATGGGACAATTGGTGTTTATCTCCAGGTAAAAACAAAAAAAGAAAAAAAGAAACACTTCAAATCCTCTCAAACATAGCATCCAAAATTAGGAATAAAGCAAGTTCATTGTTCCATCTAGTCTGTAGGAAAAAGATGAAATATTTCCATTGTTGCCTGTCTCTTAAGAATATATTTGTATTTTGCACCGCCTATCCTCGCCTCTTCTCTCTGTTCATTATACAGATTTGTAGGCCTATATCCTCTGACCGCAATTTTACTAAATTAATTTGGACAGAAACACAATGTTAATTAGGACACCACAACTATAATAAAGGGTATGTGCACACGTCAGGATTTCTTGCAGAAAATTCCTGAAGAAAACCGGACATTTTCTGCAAGAAATCCGCATGCGTTTTTTTAGCGCGTTTTTTGTGCGCTTTTTTCCCAATGCATTAAATAGCAGGAAAAACACGAAAAATCTGCAAAATTAATGAACATGCTGCGTTTTTTACCGTGATGCGTTTTTTTCGCAGAAAAAAAAACGCATCATGTGCACAAAAATTGCGGAATGCATTCTAATTGATGGGATGCATATGTATGCGTTTTTTATGCATTTTTATAATGAAAAAAACGCGACGTGTGCACACAGCCTAAATGAGAGATTTGTTCATATTGATCCCGGTCCCCACGAGGCTTAATAATCTCCTTTAATTTTCCTCCAATTTCCTGAAAAACAAGCTTACAAGCCCTAAAACAAGGGTGTGAGCTGCATTTTGGACTATGGCAAGCAACTGAAAAAATGGAAAGACACATTCAAACTCTGGCGAAGTCTTGGGTAACTCTCATGATAGGACTGCCGAGTAAACTGGGGCCAGGGGCACCTTTCCTGGCCCTAGCACTAGGGGTTGCCCTAACTCGCCCTGTTCCCTGTGATACCTCAGATGGCGAGATTGCCGGGGCCTCCGCCCTCGCCCTGTCTCCTATTTGCAGCCCTGCATCTGTCCGCTTCCCCCACCCGGGGAAGAGAGGTGCTACTGTGTACAGCAGCACACCAACCCGACAGAAAGGGAACAAAGACAAGGGTAAAAGAAAATTCCACTCACACAAATATACTCTCACAAGTAACAGAGGTATACACCAGGGTGTGAAGGACGGGGAAAGAAAATAAGGCAGGTAAGGATGAGGAATTTCCAAGCGTACAAACCAAACAACTCTCACAATAAACTCCTCCAGTTCTCCAGACACCAGCTACTCACTTTCCAGGTCTATCTAGCCTGTGCTAATTCAGACAAGGATCTGGCCAGAAGGTTTAGCTTTTATAGGAGAGAGGAGTGGCTAACCCAGCACAGCTGAAAGCAGGGATTTCCACATGGCCGATTAACCCCTGCCCTGCTGAAAGAAAACAAACACATTTAATGCACCGGAGAAGTGCTTCTTCTCAGCGGCGAAGCAGGAGCCATCAGACGCTGCCGTCTTCTGGTACTGCTCTGTCGTGGTAACTCTGTGACAGTAATTATTTTACAAGCCAACCATGGCAAAAGGTGTCCATGCCAGTAGCATATTGTCCATGTAGGCAGTCAGTGTGGCTACTGTGGGGCTTTTTTTGACTGGTTGAGTGGGGGTCCATTAAACTTATTGGCAGCTGTATAAACCCATTTGCAGTTAGTCCCCTTCTAATGGGATGGAAAAGTGTAAATGTACAGTATGATCACTGTGTCTGTTCCCTGAGACCACCACCAGTCCTGGTGTGAATGGAGCGGTAGTGTGCCTGCGTCACCATGGCTGAGTTATCCATCAGGCTTTGGCTTTTTAAATAACTTTTATTCTTACTCTAATATTATAAGCATGTAGCTGATATTTTCATTTTCCCCTAAACATGAGAGTGACTCGCAATCGCCCCCCCCGGACATATGAGAATTTTTAGAAGAGTAAGGTGCGATGAATGCTGCCGCTGACAGTCCCCAGTGTTAATTAGACACTTGTTACAATGATAACAAGATGACATCTCGGAGGATTTCATTACAGCCCCAGGGTGAAGATGCCCAGCATAGCACTTTTGTGCTGGTAAATGCTGAGGGTGCATTGTGAGCACTGGTGGTGTTTAAACATCTGCTGAGCGCTAACATTGTCTGTGATGTGTCCTACCTGCTTACCATGCCATTTAATATAACAAATTACCTGCCTATTCACCTAGGAAGCGCTGTCATGTTACACTGTATGCAGAATTATTAGGCAAGTTGTATTTTAGAGGATTATTTTTATTATTAATCAACAACTACGTGCTCAATCAACCCAAAAGACTCATAAGTATCAAAGCTTAATATTTTTGAAAGTTGGAGTGTTTTTTTTTAGATTTGGCCATCTTAGGAGGATATTTGTTTGTGCAGGTAACTATTACTGTGCAGAATTATTAGGCAACTTAATAAAAACCAAATATATTCCCATCTCACTTGTTTATTTTCACCAGGTAAACCAATATAACTGCACAAAATGTAGAAATAAACATTTCTGACATACAAAAACAAAACCCCAAAAAATTAGTGACCAATATAGTCTCCTTTCTTTATGATGACACTCAACAGCCTTCCATCCATAGATTCTGTCAGTTGCTTGATCTGTTTACGATCAACATTGCATGCAGCAGCCACCACAGCCTCCCAGACACTGTTCCGAGAGGTGGACTGTTTTCCCTCCCTGTAGATCTCACATTTTATGAGGGACCACAGGTTCTCTATGGGATTCAGATCATGTGAACAAGGGGGCCATGTCATTATTTTTTCTTCTTTGAGACCTTTACTGGCCAGCCACGCTGTGGAGTGGTTGGAGCAGGGGCGTAACTACCGCGGTCGCAGGGGTCGCAATTGCGACGGGGCCCCAGTGCTTAGGGGCCCCTAAGAACTCTGAGCTACAAAATGGGCCGCCGGCCCTTTAAATAAATCTTCTTTACAGGCCCTGGTGCGCGTGCACTCTCTCAGTGCATGCGCGATCACGGGTGGGACTGCACTTGTCCCGCAGCAGAGCCCCTCCACCGCAGAGAGCCGCACACCACAACTATGGCTGCAGCTGCTCTGTGCGCACAGGACCTGTGATGAGGTCACAGGAGGGGAGGAGTCGGAGTCACATGATCAAGGGCTTCCGTGTAGTGCAGGACAGTAGTGCAGTGCTGGTCGTCATCGTGCTGGAGGAGGGTAAGCTTTTGTGTGAGGTCAGGAGGGGTTTGTGTGGATGTAGCAGAGCCGTGTGTGTATGAGGTGTACAGAGTGGAACCGTGTGTGTATGAGGTGTACGGAGCGGAGCCGTGTGTGTATGAGGAGTACGGAGCGGAGCCATGTGTGTATGAGGTGTACGGAGCGGAGCTGGGTGTGTATGAGGTGTACGGAGCGGAGCCATGTGTATGAGGTGTACAGAGCGGAGCTGGGTGTGTATGAGGTGTACGGAGCGGAGCCGTGTGTGTATGAGGTGTACGGAGCGGAGTTGGGTGTGTATGAGGTGTACGGAGCGGAGCTGGGTGTGTACGAGGTGTACGGAGCGGAGCTGGGTGTGTACGCGGTGTACGGAGCGGAGCTGGGTGTGTACGAGGTGTACGGAGCGGAGCTGGGTGTGTACGAGGTGTACGGAGCAGAGCTGGGTGTGTACGAGGTGTACGGAGCGGAGCCGGAGGTGTACGGAGCGGAGCCGGGTGTGTACGCGGTGTATGGAGCGGAGCCGGAGGTGTACGGAGCGGAGCCGGGTGTGTACGCGGTGTATGGAGCGGAGCCGTGTGTGTATGAGGTGTATGGAGCGGAGCCGTGTGTGTACGAGGTGTATGGAGCGGAGCCGTGTGTGTACGAGGTGTACGGAGCGGAGCCGGGTGTGTACGAGGTGTACGGAGCGGAGCCGGGTGTGTACGAGGTGTACGGAGCGGAGCCGGGTGTGTACGAGGTGTACGGAGCGGAGCCGGGTGTGTACGAGGTGTACGGAGCGGAGCCGGGTGTGTACGCGGTGTATGGAGCGGAGCCGTGTGTGTATGAGGTGTATGGTGCGGAGCCGTGTGTGTACGAGGTGTACAAGGCGGAGCCGGGTGTGTACGAGGTGTACGGAGCGGAGCCAAGTGTGTACGAGGTGTACGGAGCGGAGCCGGGTGTGTACGAGGTGTACGGAGCGGAGCCGGGTGTGTACGAGGTGTACGGAGCGGAGCCGGGTGTGTACGAGGTGTACGGAGCGGAGCCGGGTGTGTACGAGGTGTACGGAGCGGAGCCGGGTGTGTACGAGGTGTACGGAGCGGAGCCGGGTGTGTATGAGGTGTATGGTGCGGAGCCGTGTGTGTATGAGGTGTATGGTGCGGAGCCGTGTGTGTACGAGGTGTACAAGGCGGAGCCGGGTGTGTACGAGGTGTACGGAGCGGAGCCGGGTGTGTACGAGGTGTACGGAGCGGAGCCGGGTGTGTACGAGGTGTACGGAGCGGAGCCGCATGTGCAATGTGTACAGAGCTCAGCCGCGTGTGTAGGAGTAACTGTGTGTGGCCATTATACTGTAGGCAATATCATGTGTGGCCATTGTACAGTATAGAGCACTATGTGTGGCCATTGTACAGTGTGGACAGGGGCGTAACTACCGCGGTTGCAGCGGTCGCCATTGCGACCGGGCCCGGCAGGTCAGGGGGCCGGCAGGTCAGAGCAGGGCCGGACTGGCCATCGGGCACTTCTGGCAAATGCCAGAAGAGCCGGTGCCAGTCATGGGCCGCTCGATCCACCTCCCCCCGCCGCCGCCGACTCACCCCCCCTGCCGTCGCATTCAACTATACCGGCGTCATAGGTACAGTTGAATGCAATGACGGAGGAGAGAGCGTCTACAGACGCTCCCTCTCCCATCATTCCCCGCTCTGCCTCTGACACTGCGGGTGCGCGATGACGTCATATCATCGCGCACCTGTTGTGTCCCGGGCAGACTGCAGCCCAGCCTGAGACCGGAGCAGGAAGCAACGCTGGCAAGAGGAAAGGTAAGGAGAGTGTTTTTTTTGTTTTTTTTACTGGACTGTGGTGGCATTCTCTGGGGGGGGGGGGGCGAGAGATGCGGGCTGTGCTGTATATGCCACTGTGCGGGCTGTGCTGGATAGACCACTGTGCGGGCTGTGCTGGATAGACCACTGTGCGGGCTGTGCTGGATAGACCACTGTGCGGGCTGTGCTGGATAGACCACTGTGCGGGCTGTGCTGGATAGACCACTGTGCGGGCTGTGGTGGATAGACCACTGTGCGGGCTGTGGTGGATAGACCACTGTGCGGGCTGTGGTGGATAGACCACTGTGCGGGCTGTGGTGGATAGACCACTGTGCGGGCTGTGGTGGATAGACCACTGTGCGGGCTGTGGTGGATAGACCACTGTGCGGGCTGTGGTGGATAGACCACTGTGCGGGCTGTGGTGGATAGACCACTGTGCGGGCTGTGGTGGATAGACCACTGTGCGGGCTGTGGTGGATAGACCACTGTGCGGGCTGTGGTGGATAGACCACTGTGCGGGCTGTGGTGGATAGACCACTGTGCGGGCTGTGCTGGATAGACCACTGTGCGGGCTGTGCTGGATAGACCACTGTGCGGGCTGTGCTGGATAGACCACTGTGCGGGCTGTGCTGGATAGACCACTGTGCGGGCTGTGCTGGCACCCAACACCATGTTGCAGTGCAGGAGATTCCTCCTGCACGGCAACAGTCCGAGGCGTATCTAGGGGAAGGGTGCAGCCGGGGCACGTGAGAGACAGGAAGCAGCTCCAGTCATCACGATGAGACAGCTTCTCAGTCTGTATTTTTCCCCCCTCATACATCTCATGTACGTCTGAATGAGATCGTATTTAAGAGAAAGCCAAAATAACCCCGGGATAGAAGGCGAGAGCAGGGGGGAGGTGCGGGACAGAGCCGCTTTAGTCAGGAGAAGCTGAGGAGCTGCAGCCGGTTTACATCAGCCACCCCTGTACCAGAGAGGAGATTGTGAGTTGTGTATATGAGCTGGTATCTCTGGTGTGTGTGTGTGTGTGTGTGTGTGTGTGTGTGTGTGTGTGTGTGTGTGATATCTGTAGTATGTCTGTGTGTGATATCTGTAGTGTGTGTGTAATATGATGTGTGTGTGTGATATCTGTAGTGTGTGTGTAATATGATGTGTGTGTGTGTGTGATATCTGTAGTATGTGTGTGTGATATCTGTAGTGTGTGTGTGTGATAACTGATGTGTGTGTGATATCTGTAGTATGATGTGTGTGTGTGTGATATCTGTAGTGTGTGTGATATCTGTAGTATGTGTGTGTGTGTGTGTGAGGCAGCGGCGTAACTACCACGGTCGCAGCTGTAAGCGGCTCTGGCAGGTCAGGGGGCCGTGTGTCCCCTTGAGCCTGTCTCCCTTATGCTTGTGTCCCCATGTGCCAGTCTCCCTTGCCCATTAGTCCCTGTGTGTCCCCATGTGCCTGTCTCCTTTGTCCCCTTGTGCTTGTGTCAGTCTCCTTTGCCCACTAATCCCTGTGTCAGTCTCCCTTTCCCACTTGTCCCTGTGTCCCCTTGTGCTTGTATCCCTTGTCCCCTTGTGTCAGTCTCTTGCCCACTAGTCCCTGTGTGTCCCCTTGTACCTGTCTCCCTTGTCCCCTTGTGCTTGTCCCCGTGTGTCCCCTTGTGTCAGTCTCCATTGCCCACTAGTCCCCTTGTATCAGTCTCCTTTGCCCACTATTCCCCGTGTGTCAGTCTCCCTTGCCCACTAGTCCCTGTGTCCCCGTGTGCCAGTCTCCCTTGTCCACTAGTCCCCGTGTGCCCTTTGTGTCAGTCTCCCTTGCCCACTTGTCCCCGTGTGCCCCTTGTCAGTCTCCATTGTCCCCTTGTGTCCGTCTCCCCTGCCCACTAGTCCCCTTGTGACCTTCTCCCCTGCCTCCTAGCCCCCATGTGTCCCCTTGTGCCTGTCTTCCTTGCCCCCTTGTGCCCTCTCCCCTGCCCCCTCATCACCATTTGCTCGTGTCTTTCTCACTGCCCCTGTATGGAGGGGCTGTATTATACTATGAGGGGGGCTGCATTGTATTCTATGGGGGTTACATTGAATTTTATGGCGGGGGGGGGCCCATTTGGAAGTTCGCACCGGGGCCCATAACTTTGTAGTTACGCCACTGGGTTGGAGGCATGTGATGGAGCATTGTCCTGCATGAAAATCATGTTCTTCCTGTACCACTGCTTGAAGAAGTTGTCTTCCAGAAACTGGCAGTAGGTTTGCGAGTTGAGCTTCACTCCATCCTCAACCCGAAAAGGTCCCACAAGTTCATCTTTGATGATACCAGCCCATATCAGTACCCCACCACCACCTTGCTGGCATCTGAGTCGGAGTGGAGCTCTCTGCCCTTTACTGATCCAGCCTCTGGCCCATCCATCAGGCCCATCAAGAGTCACTCTCATTTCATCAGTCCATAAAACCTTTAAAAAGTCAGTCTTAAGATATTTCTTGACGTTTTATGTTATGTTTCTTGTTCAAAGGTGGTCATTTTTCAGCCTTCCTTACCTTGGCCATGTCCCTGAGTATCGCACACCTTGTGCTTTTTGTTACTCAAGTAACGTTGCAGCTCTGAAATATGGCAAAACTGGTGGCAAATGGCATCTTGGCAGCTTCACGCTTGATTTTCCTCAATTCATGGGCAGATATTTTGCGCCTTTTTTGCCCAACACGCTTCTTGCGACCCTGTTGGCTATTTGCCATGAAACACTTGATTGTTCGGTGATCACGCTTCAAAAGTTTGGCAATTTCAAGACTGCTGCATCCCTCTGCAAGACATCTCACAATTTTGGACTTTTCAGAGCCCGTCAAATCTCTCTTCTGACCCATTTTGCCAAAGGAAAGGAAGTTGCTTAATAATTAAGCACACCTTATATAGGGGTTTGATGTCATTAGACAACACCCCTCCTCATTACAGAGATGCACATCACCTGATTTACTTAATTGGTAGTTGGCTCTCAAGCCTGAACAGCTTGGAGTAGGACAACATGTAAAAAAAGTATCATGTGATCAAAATACAACTTGCCTAATAATTCTGCACACAGTGTAGAGCTAGGTTCAGAAGAAGGTTTTTCAATTCTTCCTATTGATATTGCCTGGCTATGGCTACGGAAAGGTTTACCACTACCAGCCTTGGCAGAGAAACGTTATTTATCCGTTCCATGTAAAACTGCGCATGTTTTTCACAAACTGCAACAAGAATAAAGCAAATCTGTAGCATCCTTATATTTTATCACATAATTACTAACTCATTTGGAGCAGAAGAGGAACAGATGTGTCCATATTTTCGCTCCCCTGATGAAGCTGGCTTGACCAACGAAACGCTTGGACTTTCTTCATTGACATTCCTCTAGAGTGCTGTCACAACTCATTTTTGGAGTCGTGGCACCTCTGGTTCTACTTTAATTTAAATGTGGTTTTTACTTTTGGGCCAGCAAGGGTTAATGTCAGTTTCCTTGCTGAAAGTTACTGTGTTTCTGGTCAGCTGATATGAGTGGTGACCACTACATCCTTTAAATTATCACATGACGCATCAGCTGACTTGGTAATCGGGTTTGTCTCTGAAGACTAGAGATGAGCGAATTTGCTCGGGTTCCCTCTTATTCGGCAAGCTATAGTGCTTTCCTAATAAGCTGCAGAGAAAAACCCAGCTTCCAGGATCTCGCCAGCTGATCGGCGCCGTAGCTGCATGTGTCGTGGCTGTGTCACAGTCATGACACATGCATGGAAAGCCCCACAAACAGGCCAAAATTACCAGGGTATGTGAACTTTTGATCAGGGTCATTTGGATGTTTTAGGTTGTCATTATGATTTAAAAAGAGAAAACACAGTAGTTTGACAATAAAAGGCGCCACCCAACCACTAACCATGAGTGGAGAAAAAGTTTTGGTACTATCATTCATATTCTCTGAAAAAAGGTCAAGAAAGCAAAAATTCTGCCGGGGTATGTAAACTTTTGAGCACATCTGTATGTGTGTGTGTGTGTGTGTGTATGTGTATATATATAACGCATCGGGTATTGTAGAATATGTATGTCCACGTAGTATATTGCCCAGCCACGTAGTATATTGCCCAGCCACGTAGTATATTGGGCAGCCACATACTATATTACCCAGCTACGTAGTATATTGCCCAGTCACGTAGTATATTGCCCAGCTACATAGTATATTGCCCAGTGACGTAGTATATTGCTCAGTGACGTAGTATATTGCCCAGTGACGTAGTATACAGCACAGACACGTATATTGCCCAGCCACGTAGTATACAGCACACACACGTAGTATACTGCCCATAAAATACTAACAGCACTGATAGAGTAAATAAGATGAATGCTACTGTCTCCTGAGGTCGCAGCATGTCTGCCGTGCACACCGTGCAGCCTGGAGATGCCGCCAGGGGCGGAGCGTTCCCGGACACGTGCTCCACACCGGGGGTCCCAGGATAACACGGCCGCGCTTCCCCATGCTGGATGAGAGGAGCGCCCCCTGCCGGCGGCTGCTGGCAGTGGAGGCTCCAGTTCAGCACATGTAGTGCTCTTACCGTTACCGGAGCGTGTATTCCTCCGCAGAAGATGGCGGGACTGTGGCCGATGCTACAGCCGCGTCCAGCGTGACGGCGCCCTGGGCCGAGAGGTACATAGAGCACCTGGTCTGCCCCAGGGACACCGTGCAGGGCATCGCCCTCAAGTACAGGGTGATGGTAAGCAGGGGACGGTCCTGGGAGGCTGAAGGCGGTGTGCCAGACTGGTGGGAGTGTGGAGCCCACCACCTGAGCTGTTTGCGGGCAGGAGACTGGCACTGCCGGGGTCTGCGGGGCGAGACCGGAGGGGAGTATGCGGGCGGCGGGCAGTGACTGCAGAGGAGTAGGGAGGGACTAATCAGACTGTGTCTGTCGCTGATTGGTCGCGGCAGCCATGACAGGCAGCTGGCGCGACCAATCAGCGACTTGGATTCCTTGACAGACAGAGGCCTTGACCAATGAATATCAGGGACAGACAGACGGAAGTGACCCTTAGACAATTACAGATATATATATATATATATATATATATATACATACATATATACATATATATATATATATATATATATATATATATATATACACATATATATATGGTATATACACTCACCGGCCACTTTATTAGGTACACCTGTCCAACTTCTTGTTAACACTTAATTTCTAATCAGCCAATCACATGGCGGCAACTCAGTGCATTTAGGCATGTAGACATGGTCAAGACAATCTCCTGCAGTTCAAACCGAGCATCAGTATGGGGAAGAAAGGTGATTTGAGTGCCTTTGAACGTGGCATGGTTGTTGGTGCCAGAAGGGCTGGTCTGAGTATTTCAGAAACTGCTGATCTACTGGGATTTTCACGCACAACCATCTCTAGGGTTTACAGAGAATGGTCCGAAAAAGAAAAAAAATCCAGTGAGCGGCAGTTCTGTGGGCGGAAATGCCTTGTTGATGCCAGAGGTCAGAGGAGAATGGGCAGACTGGTTCGAGCTGATAGAAAGGCAACAGTGACTCAAATCGCCACCCGTTACAACCAAGGTAGGCCTAAGAGCATCTCTGAACGCACAGTGCGTCGAACTTTGAGGCAGATGGGCTACAGCAGCAGAACACCACACCGGGTACCACTCCTTTCAGCTAAGAACAGGAAACTGAGGCTACAATTTGTACAAGCTCATCGAAATTGGACAGTAGAAGATTGGAAAAACGTTGCTTGGTCTGATGAGTCTCGATTTCTGCTGCGACATTCGGATGGTAGGGTCAGAATTTGGCGTAAACAACATGAAAGCATGGATCCATCCTGCCTTGTATGGAGCATCTTTGGGATGTGCAGCCGACAAATCTGCGGCAACTGTGTGATGCCATCATGTCAATATGGACCAAAATCTCTGAGGAATGCTTCCAGCACCTTGTTGAATCTATGCCACGAAGAATTGAGGCAGTTCTGAAGGCAAAAGGGGGTCCAACCCGTTACTAGCATGGTGTACCTAATAAAGTGGCCGGTGAGTGTATATATATATATATATATATATATATATATATATATATATATATATATATATATATATATATATATATATATATATATATACTGTGTATTGTAGAGCTATTTAGGTTTACATTTAACCATTCTACTATATTGCTTTATTTATGGATTATATATTGTGATGTATGTGTCTGAATTTATTTATGCATTGTTTTTGTATGCTGTTTCATATTTATATATAGGTGTTCACATTTTATTAGTTTTCATGTTTGCACTTTAATATGAGCATATATTTGCACCTTGCTCAATATCCTTTGCATTTCTCATATACTTCGCGTTTACTCCTGAATATATTGTTACCCATGTCTGTGTATAGGATTTATTTATTATTTTTGTATAGTTTGTATGCATGCTTGTGCTAGAATGTAAGTGTTGTGGATCTTTTCTTTTGAATTGTAATTGTTTTTAGGTATTGATTTTTTTTTTTTTTTAGTTTTCAGTAAAATATATTTCATTTTATACACCGTTGTATTGCTTTTTCTCCTTCTTTTGGTCATTATTAATGTTGTACTGATTTGGCACCCTTATAGCATATCTTTGAAACAGTTTTTAGACATATAATAATATGAATATTGGATTTTTCTCATGTATGGAATTACCGTGTGTTTTTCTGTATGTCCTTTTGTGGGGTTTTTATGTTTGTTTTATGTATGATCATCACTGCATGCTTGAATAAATTCAGCATTATATGAAACTTTGTTTTATGTAAGCATTTTGTGATTTTTATGTATGGTCCGCGCTGACTAATGGTATTTACATGTTGCGGAACTACTACATAAGCAATATTTAGAATATTATTTTTGAAGTGTATATTTGTGATAGTTACGGTATTTAGGTTCCATTCACATCGAGTTTGTTTTCTTATGTTCAGCTGAGAAAATCTTCCAACGTATGTATCAAACAATAAGGTTTTCGTTACCAAAAAGCCGCAATATAAAACATTTTTAGCAGCGACCCACTCTATGGGTAGGGTCAAACAAGCATATAAAAAATCTTTCAGGGTTTCATCTAGAAAAGTGGGACGATTATTTTATCACTTGTTGTCATCCATACGCAGTCTTTTTTTTTTTTTCACAGCAGCGGCTATTAATAAATTGCAAGACTATTTACGGTTTCCTGTGTTACAGAATTGCAATTTATCAGTAAAAACTGAGTTGTTTTTTTATGCACCCATAGACTTGAAAGGGTGAGTCTCATCCGATTTCCAGAAAAAACGAATGCATGCTGCAATTTTTTTTCACTCACAGGTTCGGTCAGTAAAACAAACAAAAAAATCGCTCATCTATAGAGATGGGCGAACAAGAACATTGTTTTAACCCCTTTCTGACCTCGGACAGGATAGTGCATCCGAGGTCAGACCCCCCGCTTTGATGTGGTCTCTGGCAGTGAGCCTGCATCAAAGCCGGGACATGTCAGCTGTTTTGAACAGCTGACATGTGCCCACAATAGTGGCAAGTGGAATCGCGATCCCCCCACCGCTATTAACTAGTCAAATGCCGCTGTCAAACGCTGACAGTGGCATTTAACTAGCGTTTCCGGCCATCGTGCCGGAAATGAGGGCATCGCTGACCCCTTTTACGTGATCGGGGGTCAGCGATGCATCGGCATGACAACCTGAGGTCTATTGAAGACCTCTATGGTTGTTGATGCTGGCTTGCTGTGAGCGCCACCCTGTGGTCGGCGCTCATAGCAAGCCTGTAATTCAGCTACATAGGGGCGATCTGAGCATCGCTGCTATGTAGCAGAGCCGATCAGGCATTTCCAGCTTCTAGCCTCCATTGGAGGCTATTGAAGCATGGCAAAAGTAAAAAAAAATGTTTTAAAAAATATGAAAAAAAACAAAAAAATATAAAAGTTTAAATCACCCCCCTTTCGCCCCATTCAAAGTAAAACAATAAAAAAGCAAACCTACACATAATTGGTAAATGGATTAACCTGATTGCTAAACGGCGTAGCGAGAAAAAAAATCCAAACGCCAGAATTAAGTTTTTTTTGTCGCCTCGCCATTGCATTAAAATGCAATAATGGGCGATCAAAAGAACGTATCTGCCCCAAAATGGTATCATTAAAAACGTCAGCTCGGCACGCATAAAAAAGCCCTCACCCGACCCCAGATCATGAAAAATGGAGACGCTACCGGTATTGGAAAATTGCGCATTTTTTTTTTTTTTAGTAAAGTTTGGAATTTTTTTTTATCACTTAGATAAAAAATAACCTAGACATGTTTGGTATCTATGAACACGTAATGACCTGGAGAATCATAGTGGCAGGTCAATTTTAGCATTTAGTGAACCTAGCAAAAAAGCCAAACAAAAAACAAGTGTGGGATTGCACTTTTTTTGCAGTTTCACAGCACTTGGAATTTTTTTTCCTATTTTCTAGTACGCAACATGCTAAAACCAATGATGTTGTTCAACTTGTCCCACAAAAAATAAGCCCTCACATGGCCATATTGACGGAAAAATAAAAAAATTATGGCTCTGGGAAGGAGGGGAGCGAAAAACGAAAATTCAAAACCGAAAAAAGCTGGGGTCATGAAGGGGTTAACTGTTAGGCCGAACCTGAACATCCAGGGGTCCGCTCATCTCTGCTCTTCTCCACTGCCCCATTGAATAACATTGTTCCGCGTGCTGTCTGTTTTTTTCTGAGCAGCACCCAAGTATATAGATCATTTTTCTTAATACCATTGGAGCCGCAGACCAAGGAACTTCATACATTTTCTATCCTTAGCACTTGTATCTCACTTGTGAATAACACTTGTTTTCACTTGTTGTATTTACTGACACTTAATTCCTCAGCGCTTTGTGTTAATTGCATTGATGCGTGAAATATTTTTGCATCTTTTTATTTAGACCCCTCACAAAACAGGATGAACAAGATATCACCGCAAGCTCTATTTCTGGCTCAGTATAACAGTTTAGCACCAGTCTCTCCAGTCGCATGCAATACAGAGACCTTACACCACGGCTTCTCCTTACAGGGACTTCTTAAATTTGCCTAAAATTTGCATAATTCAGAGTGTTGATTGTAAGGAAACAGGCTTGGCCCCGTATTTGATATGATATTATATAATAAATTAATATTTTGGCTTGTGCTACAAATTCTATGTAAGTCATCATATGAAAAAATATACACTAGAATCAACAATTACAAACATAAATTTTTATTGAATACTGAACATTTATTTTACATACCGGTATAAAGACTAAGCATATTAAAAAGTGGGAAAATACTAAAAACCTCTACACACGAAGCTTACAGAGTCATTGTTGAATTGTGAGTGAAAATAGAGCAATTAAACAGATAGCTATGGTGGGGATCTGCATATGAATAAGGGAGTAGGTACCTATAGTTAGATGTTAACCAAGGGCCCTACATGGCCAAACAATACTTGCCACTCTGATAAACCCACACCTAATGCGAAGCAAAAGATCACATTCCACTTCAACAGCAGCATACAAATGTATTACACATACAGCAATACCTGTAGTGTAGGATACAGCACACACCATAAGACCCGACGCACGTTTCGGCAGTTTGCCTTCTTCCGGGGTTCTTCCTTAATACATCGACATCATGCATTCTACAGAGGCATCCACCCAAATAACTTCAAGCACACACACTAAGCCAGGACCCCCCATTTTCATGTAGCGTGCCAGGGCTTGGAAGATGAGTACCTCACCCTTGGCTGCCACCCTGCGTCACATGACACGTGTACACTTGTATGCTAGGTGAGCACACTTGCATGGTAGGTGAGCACACTTGCATGGTAGGTGAGCACACTTGCATGCTAGGTGAGCACACTTGCATTCTAGGTGAGCACGCTTGCATGCTATGTGAGCATGCTTACATGCTAGGTGAACATGCTTACATGCTAGGTGAGCATGCTAACATGCTAGGTGAGCACACTTACATGCTAGGTGAGCACGCTTACATGCTAGGTGAACACACTTACAGTTAGGTCCATATATATCTGGACAGAGACAACATTTTTCTAATTTTGGTTATAGACATTACCACAATGAATTTTAAACAAAACAATTCAGATGCAGTTGAAGTTCAGACTTTCAGCTTTCATGTGAAGGTATCCACATTATAATTGAATGAAGGGTTTAGGAGTTTCAGCTCCTTAACATGCTCCTTGCATGCTCTGTGAGCACGCTTACATGCTAGGTGAGAACACTTGCATGCTAGGTGAACACATTTACATGCTAGGTGAGCACGCTTGCATGCTAGGTGAGCGCGCTTACAAGCTAGGTGAGCACGCTTACATGCTAGGTGAGCACACTTGCATGCTAGGTGAGCACACTTGCATGCTAGGTGAGCACATTTACATGCTAGGTGAGCACGCTTGCATGCTAGGTGAGCACCCTTACATGCTAGGTGAGCACGCTTACATGCTAGGTGAGCACACTTGCATGCTAGGAGACCACACTTGCATGCTAGGAGACCACACTTGCATGCTAGGTGAGCACACTTGCATGCTAGGTGAGCACACTTGCATGCTAGGTGAGCACACTTGCATGCTAGGTGAGCACACTTACATGCTAGGTGAGCATGCTTGCATGCTAGGTGAGCGCGCTTACATGCTAGGTGAGCACACTTGCATGCTAGGAGAGCACACTTGCATGCTAGGAGAGCACACTTGCATGCTAGGAGAGCACACTTGCATGCTAGGTGAGCACACTTGTATACCCCTTTAATGAGTCTGGAAGAGTAAACTTACATCGTCCGTAGGATTTTTATCAGAATGAGAATGATTTTTAGGACATTTTATTATTTATTTATATTGTTTATTATTTCTAGAGAATATCCAGGCTGTTATGTTGATGCCATGTGTTATGTCAGTAATGTATGGCACAGGAACGGCTGCTTGAAGTGGGCGAGGGCAAGGCCGCCCATGTATATCCATGATCTGGCTCAGCAAAACTTCCACACCCAGATTCCATTTTAACAAACATATCTTTACTGTTATACATTTTTCATTAACACAGCGGAACACAATAATAAACAACACAAAATATGCCTATCCACAGAAATAACGTGTAATACAAACTGTCCCTCACTTTCCCCATCCACACGTTACCAGTCTCTTTGCTCCAGAAGGTTATCTTCCCACGTCGCAGGCCTGTCACTGCAGGGGGACGCTCCAGCCGAAGAGAAAACAACAGGGATTAAACAAAATTCCGTCTCTCAGGTCCAAACTGTAGTCCTTGGGGTACGGCAGGTAGGGGTGGAATGTTCGGCCTCTCAACAGAGGACCCGCTTACAGTTCGTGGGTTCAGGATCTGTGGAGATGTCACCGCTGAGTGCTCTGCAGTGTGGGAGCTGGGAACAATCTGGAAGTCAGCTTTCAAGGGAGGGGAATCATCCAGGCAATCTCCTATGTCGCATATATGGGAGGACGCCAGATCACACACTGATCTCTCTCTGCACAGACAGACTTCCCGGGCTTTTTCTTCCTCTCCTTCCTGATCACATGACACAGCAGGGGGGAGTTTTGCAAATACAGTTTGTTTCCCTGTAATCACATTCGACATAGGTACAACTTCTGGCCACACGGGGGCAGTGTCTGTCACAGATTCTATGTCAATGATCACAGAACAGTCAGAGCCGGCCAGCTCATTACACGCCCCCCCACTTGAAGGTTGGCAGTCCCTGTCAACGACTGACTCCAGGGCGGCGATGGCTGTGGAGGTTGTAGGACCCGGCTGTGAAGAGGGCCACACATATTGGTCTCTGTAGGACTGTCCCGGGGGCACTCCTGCGTTGGTCCTAGCTGTCCACCTAACGGGTGCTAATCTCTCTCCCCGATCAGTCACCCCACTCTCTGCCCCAGTCGGTAAGTCAGTCGAGGAGGCAAGGGGTTCAGATGCGTCAGTCAGGCGAGCCGGGGTAGGTATGTCTTCTACCTCTACATCCCCGGTGTCGGTGTCTCCCACAGTATTAGTGATATCCATCTCTCTAGGTATCACAGGAGAGGAGTCAGGCTGAGAACGGCAGGGGCGCAACATGTTACGGTGCAGGGTGCGGAGGCTGCCGCTGTCTTCGCCTTGTACTTGATAGACGGGGCCATCAGGGTACGGGTGTCCAATTATTCGATAGACTTCGGTCTCCCACTTGGGCCGGAGTTTTCCTTGTGGTTTCTTTATACGAACTAGGACTAGTTGACCCACACTCAGTAGGTCTTCTTGTACTGGAAGTGGATCAGCGTGGACCTGGTCCTGGATCTGCTGTTCCACCAGCCGGTAGACAGTTTCCATCCTTTGACGGTGTGCTTGTAGCCAGGAAGGATAGGTACCACAGGTGTCTTCATCAGGGTTAGACAGGTGTAGCTCATGGATGCCTTTGCCTGGGCGGCCAAAAAGGAGGGTGTAAGGCGTGTATCCGGTGACAGAATGGACTTGATTGTTATAGGCCCACAGCAGTTCTGGGAGGAATCGAGGCCAGTCGGGCTTTTTGTCTTCTGCTAAGGTTCGGATCAGTTGTAAGAGAGTCCGGTTGAAACGTTCACACGCGCCATTCCCTTGTGGATGATACGGGGTGGTCCTGGACTTCTTGATTCCATACATCTGCTGAAGTTCTTCAATGACTCGCCCTTCGAAACACGCCCCCTGATCCGAGTGCAGCCGCTCCGGACACCCGTAGACCCGAACGAAGTGTTGACAGATGGCCTGTGCAGCTGATTCTGCAGTCTGATCTTTGGTAGCAACAGCGACGGCGAATTTCGTGAAGTGGTCCACCATCACCAGACAGTACTGTGTCATGATCTCTGCAGGCAGAGATCATAGCAAGCCTATAGAGGGACAAGCTCTCGGAAGATGGAACTATACTGACCATGAACTAAGCCTGCCGCGCAACTAGAAATAGCCAGGTAGCATTTCCTATTTATAGCTAGATGCCCAGCTCTGGCCTAAGACCTAAATAGCTAGCAGAGGGAAATATAAGACCTGGCTCACCTCTAGAGAAATATTCCAAAGAAGACAGTAGCCCCCCACATATAATGACGGTGAGTTCAGATGAAACAACAAACGCAGCAGGAAAATAGTCTTAGCAAATTTGAGGTCCGCTTACTAGATAGCAGAAGACAGATAGTATACTTTCATGGTCAGCAGAAAAATACTAACAAAACACCATCCAGAGATTACCTTAAACTCTGGCATTAACTCATAACGCCAGAGTAGCAATCCCTGATCGACGAGAGCTTTCCAGACACAGTAACAAAACTTCAGCTGCGAACTGGAACAAATAGGCAAAACAAAACATGGACAAAAGTCCAACTTATCAGTAGTTGTCTAGAAGCAGGAACAAGCACTGAGAGGCATCAGATAACATTGTTGACCGGCAAGAAACCACCAGAGAAATGAGCTTAAATAGCGACACCCACTACTGATGGAATCAGGTGAAACAGGAAAGAGGATGACAAGTCCAATTCCACAAGCGGCCACCGGGGGAGCCCAGAATCCAAATTCACAACAGTACCCCCCCCTCAAGGAGGGGGCACCGAACCCTCACCAGATCCACCAGGGCGACCAGGATGAGCCCTATGGAAGGCACGAACAAGATCAGAAGCATGAACATCAGATGCATTGACCCAAGAATTATCCTCCTGGCCGTAACCCTTCCAGTTGACCAGATACTGGAGTTTCCGTCTGGAAACACGAGAGTCCAAAATTTTCTCCACAACGTACTCCAACTCACCCTCAACCAACACCGGAGCAGGAGGCTCAAGAGAAGGTACAACAGGTACCTCATACCTGCGCAATAACGACCGATGAAAAACGTTATGAATGGAAAAGGACGCAGGGAGGTCCAAACGGAAAGAAACAGGATTAAGAATCTCCAATATTCTATAAGGGCCGATGAACCGAGGTTTAAACTTAGGAGAAGAGACCCTCATAGGGACAAAACGAGAAGACAACCACACTAAATCTCCAACACAAAGCCGAGAACCAACACGACGATGACGGTTGGCAAAACGCTGAGTCTTCTCCTGTGACAACTTCAAATTGTCCATAACCTGCCCCCAGATGTGATGCAATCTCTCCACCACCGCATCCACTCCAGGACAATCCGAGGATTCCACCTGACCGGAGGAAAATCGAGGGTGAAACCCCGAATTACAGAAAAACGGGGACACCAAGGTGGAAGAACTGGCCCGATTATTGAGGGCGAACTCTGCCAATGGCAAAAAAGCAACCCAATCATCCTGGTCAGCAGAGACAAAACACCTCAGATATGTCTCAAGGGTCTGATTAGTCCGCTCGGTCTGGCCATTAGTCTGAGGGTGAAAAGCAGATGAAAAAGACAAATCTATGCCCATCCTAGCACAGAATGCCCGCCAAAATCTAGACACAAATTGGGTACCTCTGTCAGAAACAATATTCTCAGGAATACCGTGCAATCGGACAACATTCTGAAAAAACAGAGGAACCAACTCAGAAGAAGAAGGCAACTTGGGCAGAGGAACCAAATGGACCATTTTAGAGAAACGGTCACAGACCACCCAGATGACAGACATCTTCTGGGAAACAGGCAGATCTGAAATAAAATCCATCGAGATGTGTGTCCAAGGCCTCTTAGGAATAGGCAAGGGCAACAGCAGTCCGCTAGCCCGAGAACTACAAGACTTGGCCCGAGCACAAACGTCACATGACTGCACAAAGACTCGCACATCTCGTGACAGAGAAGGCCACCAGAAGGATCTTGCCACCAAATCCCTGGTACCAAAAATTCCGGGATGACCTGCCAATGCAGAAGAATGTACCTCAGAGATGACTCTGCTGGTCCAATCATCCGGAACAAACAGTCTATCAGGCGGACAACGATCCGGTCTATCCGCCTGAAACTCTTGCAAGGACCGCCGCAGATCAGGAGAAACGGCCGACAAAATTACTCCCTCCCTAAGGATACCTGTGGGTTCAGAATTACCAGGAGAGTCCGGGTCAAAACTCCTAGAAAGGGCATCTGCCTTAACATTCTTAGAACCCGGTAGGTATGACACCACAAAATTAAAGCGAGAAAAAAATAAAGACCAGCGCGCCTGTCTAGGATTCAGGCGTCTGGCAGTCTCAAGATAAATCAAATTTTTGTGGTCAGTCAATACCACCACCTGATGCCTAGCCCCCTCGAGCCAATGGCGCCACTCCTCAAACGCCCACTTCATGGCCAAAAGCTCCCGATTCCCAACATCATAATTCCGCTCTGCGGGCGAAAATTTGCGAGAAAAGAAGGCACAAGGCCTAATGACGGAGCAGTCGGAACCTTTCTGCGACAACACTGCCCCAGCTCCGATCTCCGAAGCGTCAACCTCAACCTGAAAAGGCAGATTCACATCAGGCTGACGCAACACAGGGGCAGAGGCAAAACGGCGCTTAAGCTCCTGAAAGGCCTCTACAGCATGAGGGGACCAATTAGCAACATCAGCGCCTTGTCTGGTCAAATCAGTCAGTGGTTTAACGACATCCGAAAAACCAGCAATAAATCGGCGGTAAAAGTTGGCAAAGCCCAAAAATCTCTGAAGACCCTTAAGAGAGGAGGGCTGAGTCCAGTCACAAATAGCTTGCACCTTGACGGGATCCATCTCAATGGAAGAGGGAGAAAAAATATACCCCAAAAAGGAAATTTTCTGGACCCCAAAAACGCACTTAGACCCCTTCACACATAAAGAATTAGACCGCAGAACCTGAAAAACTCTCCTGACCTGCTGGACGTGAGAGTCCCAGTCATCAGAAAAAATCAGAATATCATCCAGATATATTATCATAAATTTATCCAGAAAATCGCGGAAAATATCATGCATAAAAGACTGGAAAACTGAAGGGGCATTAGAAAGACCAAAAGGCATGACCAAATACTCAAAGTGGCCCTCGGGCGTATTAAATGCGGTCTTCCACTCATCCCCCTGCCTGATCCGCACCAAATTATACGCCCCACGAAGATCAATTTTAGAGAACCACTTAGCACCCTCTATACGAGCAAACAAATCAGTAAGCAATGGCAATGGGTATTGATACTTAACAGTGATCTTATTCAGAAGCCGATAATCAATACATGGTCTCAAAGAGCCGTCTTTTTTTGAGACAAAGAAAAACCCAGCTCCCAAGGGAGAAGAAGATGGACGAATATGTCCCTTTTCCAAAGACTCCTTTATATATTCCCGCATAGCAGCATGTTCCGGCACAGACAAATTAAACAAACGACCCTTTGGATATTTACAACCCGGTATCAAATCTATGGCACAATCGCACTCACGGTGCGGAGGTAACGACCCAAGCTTGGGTTCGTCAAAGACGTCTTGATAATCAGAGAGGAACTCAGGGACTTCAGAGGGAATGGACGACGAAATAGAAACCAAAGGTACGTCCCCATGAATACCCTTACATCCCCAGCTCAACACAGACATAGCTCTCCAGTCCAAGACTGGATTGTGAGACTGCAACCATGGCAATCCCAGTACCAAATCGTCATGTAAATTATACAGCACCAGGAAACGAATAATCTCCTGGTGATCCGGATTGATACGCATGGTTACTTGTGTCCAGTATTGTGGTTTATTATTAGCCAATGGGGTGGAGTCAATCCCCTTCAGAGGAATAAGAGTCTCCAAAGGCTCTAAATCAAAACCACAACGATTGGCAAAGGACCAATCCATAAGACTCAGAGCGGCGCCAGAGTCAACATAGGCGTCCGTGGCAATGGATGACAAAGAGCAAATCAGGGTTACAGACAAAATAAACTTAGACTGAATGGTGCCAATGGAAACAGACTTATCAAGCTTCTTTGTACGCCTAGAGCATGCCGATATAACATGAGTAGAATCCCCACAATAGAAACACAATCCATTCTTCCGTCTAAAATTCTGTCGCTCACTCCTGGACAGAATTCTATCACACTGCATACTTTCTGGCGTCTTTTCCATAGACACCGCCAGATGGTGCATCGGTTTGCGCTCCCGCAGACGCCTATCAATCTGAATAGCCATTGTCATGGACTCATTCAGACCTGCAGGCAAAGGGAACCCCACCATAACATCCTTAACGGCATCAGAGAGACCTTCTCTGAAAGTTGCCGCCAAGGCGCACTCATTCCACTGAGTAAGCACAGACCATTTTCGGAATTTTTGGCAGAAAACTTCAGCTTCGTCTTGCCCCTGAGATAGTGCCATCAAAGTTTTTTCTGCCTGAAGTTCCAAATGAGGTTCCTCATAAAGCAAGCCCAAGGCCAGAAAAAACGCATCCACATCGCGTAACGCAGGATCCCCTGCTGGCAATGAGAAGGCCCAATCTTGAGGGTCACCCCTGAGCAAGGAAATCACAATCCTAACCTGCTGAGCAGGGTCTCCAGCTGAACGAGACTTCAGGGACAAATAAAGCTTACAATTATTTCGGAAATTCTGGAAGCTAGCTCTATTCCCTGTGAAGAACTCCGGCAAAGGAATTCTCGGCTCAGATACCGGAGCATGTACTACAAAATCTTGTAAATTTTGTACTTTCGTGATGAGATTATTCAAACCCGCAGTTACACTCTGGAGATCCATTATTGTCAGGTGCACACAGAGCATACAGAGATTAGGAGGAGAGAGAGAAAAAAGACT
Source organism: Ranitomeya variabilis (assembly GCF_051348905.1). Classification (NCBI taxonomy): domain Eukaryota; kingdom Metazoa; phylum Chordata; class Amphibia; order Anura; family Dendrobatidae; genus Ranitomeya; species Ranitomeya variabilis. The sequence continues at coordinate 571,289,073 of NC_135235.1, forward strand.
GCAGCAAGGCAGACTGGAGGAAAAAAAAAAAAAAAAAAAAATTCCAGCAGACTTCTTATAACTCTCCTTTCTCAACCTGGGTCTTTAACACTTTAACTGGGCCGGTCAAACTGTCATGATCTCTGCAGGCAGAGATCATAGCAAGCCTATAGAGGGACAAGCTCTCGGAAGATGGAACTATACTGACCATGAACTAAGCCTGCCGCGCAACTAGAAATAGCCAGGTAGCATTTCCTATTTATAGCTAGATGCCCAGCTCTGGCCTAAGACCTAAATAGCTAGCAGAGGGAAATATAAGACCTGGCTCACCTCTAGAGAAATATTCCAAAGAAGACAGTAGCCCCCCACATATAATGACGGTGAGTTCAGATGAAACAACAAACGCAGCAGGAAAATAGTCTTAGCAAATTTGAGGTCCGCTTACTAGATAGCAGAAGACAGATAGTATACTTTCATGGTCAGCAGAAAAATACTAACAAAACACCATCCAGAGATTACCTTAAACTCTGGCATTAACTCATAACGCCAGAGTAGCAATCCCTGATCGACGAGAGCTTTCCAGACACAGTAACAAAACTTCAGCTGCGAACTGGAACAAATAGGCAAAACAAAACATGGACAAAAGTCCAACTTATCAGTAGTTGTCTAGAAGCAGGAACAAGCACTGAGAGGCATCAGATAACATTGTTGACCGGCAAGAAACCACCAGAGAAATGAGCTTAAATAGCGACACCCACTACTGATGGAATCAGGTGAAACAGGAAAGAGGATGACAAGTCCAATTCCACAAGCGGCCACCGGGGGAGCCCAGAATCCAAATTCACAACAGTACTGGTAGCCACTATTCGCCGTTCCGATCAACAGATAGTCCACCATCAACAACTCGAGGGGCCTGGATGTGCTAATAGTCTGGACGGGTGCACGCTGCTCAGTAGACTTGTGGAGTTCACATGTAAGACAGCTTAGGCAGATGTTTTCAACCAGCTTACGGAGTCCTGGGCAAAAAATGAATTGCTGGGTCCACCGGAGGGTCTTGTCTATGCCGAAGTGGCCGTTCCTTCTGTGGGCTTCAGCCACCATCTCATGGGCTAGCTGCACCGGGACGACAATCTGCAAACATTCTTCCAGCATATGGGATAAAAGGGCCCTGCGATACAAGACTCCATCCTTCACGATCAGCCGATCCCATTGGGCAAGTAGAGCAGAGGCCCTGGTTGATAGTCGGGCTCTTACTTCGGAGGGTGGTTTCTCTTGTGTCTTCACGTACTGTTTCAGTAAGACGTGTTCAGGGTCTCAATCTTGAAGCTTGGCCCATTCTTGTTGGGACAGGGGGGACCCCACTACGGCTTCAATCCCGCCTACAGCATACTGGCGGCTATCTTCTATTTGTTTAGCTAGCCGGGCAAAGTCGGGCAGTTCATCTTCCTCCAACTCTGCATCCCGGTTCCCCACTGGCGGGGATGAGGTCACTCTGGAAAGGCTGTCAGCATTCTGATTCTCCTTCCCCGCTCTGTATTTAATTTTGTATTGGAATCTAGAGAGCCTTGCCATCCAGCGCTGTTCCATTGCCCCTAGTTTGGCATTTTCTAGGTGGGCAAGAGGATTGTTGTCTGTCACGACCAGCACCTCCGCCCCTGTCAGGTAGCCAGCAAATTTCTCTGTCATAGCCCAGGTCAGGGCCAGGAGTTCCAGGCGGAAAGAGCTGTAGTTGACGGGGTTCTTTTCGGTGTCACGGAGGGATCTACTGGCATAGGCTATTACGCGTTCCTTGTTATCTTGGACTTGGGAGAGGACCGCCCCGAGACCTTGAAGGCTGGTGTCGGTGTATAACTGGAACGGCAAGGTGTAGTCTGCAAATGCCAGAATAGGGGGTGATGTCAGAGCAGCTTGAAGCGCCCGGAAGGATTTTTCTTGGTCGGGCCCCCAGCTGATGCGTCGTCCTCTGGGACTGTTCGCAGTCCCTCGGAGGGTCTCATGCAGTGGTTCCGCAAGCCGGGCAAAGTCCTTGACAAATCGGCGGTAATAGCCCGCTAGCCCCAGGAAAGCCTGGACTTCTTTGATGGTAGTTGGCTGTGGCCACTCTTGGACAGCTGCTATCTTCTCTGGAGAGGGTTGGACACCTTCGGCCGAGATCCGGTGTCCCAGGTAATCGATCTCCTGCTGGAATAGACGGCACTTGCTGGGCTTCAACTTCAAGCCGTGTTTCTTCAAGCGCTGGAACACTTTGCCAAGCTTGTGAAGATGATCCTCGAAGGTGGAGGAGTATACCACGATGTCATCAAGGTATATCAGCGTGAATTCAAAGTTGAAATCTCCCAGACAGCGTTCCATCAGTCTCTGAAAGGTCCCTGGTGCATTACTCAAGCCGAATGGCATCCGGTCAAACTCGTACAGGCCCATGGGAAGGATGAAGGCGGTCTTTTCTCTGTCCTTCTCACTCATGGGGACCTGCCAATATCCACTGGCCAAGTCTAGAACGAAAAATATTTGGCCTTTTTCAGGGCGGTCAGTGACTCTTCGATCCGGGGGAGTGGATAGGAGTCCCGGATCGTGCAAGCGTTCAGCCGCCGGTAGTCTACGCAAAATCTCAGGGATCCATCTTTCTTTTTTACTATCACCACGGGTGCAGCCCATGGGCTCTGGCTTTCCCGCACCACTCTGGCGTGTAGCATAGATTCTAAGAGGCTTTTCACCTCCTGGTATTGTTGAGGTGGTATTTGTCGGTACCTCTCGCGAATAGGAGCAGCATCGCCCGTGGGAATCTCGTGTTGGATACTGGTGGTGTACCCGAAGTCGGTGTCATGCTTTGCAAAGGAGTCTTGGTGTTCTCGCAGTAGTTTCTCCATTTGAGACACTTCCTGTTTGGTGTACTGGGACGGGTCCAGTTGTACTTTTTCCAGTAGTTTTCGCCCAATGTCTTCATCATCTGCTTGAGCATTTATGGCTGAGACAGTTACCGTCCAGCCATCTTCTGTAGACGGGGTGAATTGTAAGGGTCCCATGGGGTTCACTTCTGTGGGTAGAGCATATACTCTGGCAAGTTGCGTGCCAGCCTCGAGAGCTACACCTACGTCTGCGGTGTTGTTTAGCCTGACAGGGACTCTTCCGTTCCTCACGACGGCTAGGGTGCGGGCGACTAGTGGGTTTAGCTTACCCCCACTTGGAGCCCTCGGCTCGATTAACACTTCAACTCCTTCAAGTTGTCGGTTGGTGTTAAGAGGCAGGGAAATGACTGTCTCTTTTTCAGCGGGCAAAGTAATCCGAGTACAGCGGGGCACTTTAATGGCTGCTAGGGGTAGTTGTTCCTTTGCCATCTGTTGAAGTCCAACAGTCCGGATTACGCGCTGGAACACCAGACGAGTCGGTTTATGTTTGGTAACTTTCTGCCAGTACTTGGGCCCTTTTCTTGTCAACAGCATAAGATCCAGGTCTTTCAAGATATTCATTCCGATTATTACTGGGGTCTCGGAGCCGAAGCCTTCCTTGACAATGACGATTCCTCGTTTCCCTAGGTCTTGTCCACAGGCCTTCGTATCCATCCAGGCGACTCCGGTTACTGGAATGGGTAGGTTATTAGCCGCAATTATCTTAATGGAGGTATCTGGATCACAAGCAGTTCTTGGTTTGAGGCACTTTTCATAAAACTGTTCAGAGATCGTGGTCACTTGCGACCCAGTGTCCATCAATCCTTGCACCGCAACTCCCTCCAGAATAACTTCAAGTATAGGACTACTCGAGGCAAGAGTACTCCGTTGCTGGTTCTGTTTTTCTACACTCCGTTCTCTGTCCCCCCCTGCTGCTCGAACCTCAGCTGCAGGGGTGTCTAGTTTAACGGCGGCCATTGTGGTGAGACCTGGCGTGGTGGCTCTGCTTGTGGATGTAGCCGATATTCTGTTCGTCGTGGTAACTGATGGTTTGTTCGTTGAGGACAACGATTCGCCCTGTGGTGAGGGTCACCACATGACCAACACGGTCCCGCGGGACGGCTAGGTTGTATCCGCTGGTCTCTCTGTCGTTCTAGTGTTAACTGTGACACCTGTTGCTGTAAATCTGCTACCATCTGTTTCAGCTCCTCGGTGTCACTGTTGGGCTGTTTACTGTTTAATATGGATCTGCACGCAGCGCTTTGAGTCCCCACATCCATGACGGGTCCCCTAGAACGTTCTATGGCTTCCTGCTTGACTTCAGCGAAGGTGAGAGTCGGCATCATCCGAATCAAGTCCTGTAGCGTACGGTTAAGATACTGGTCTCTCAGCCCTATAACGAATTGGTCTCTCAGTACCAGGTCACGAGGAGCCATAGTAGCCAGTTGTTCCCCTTTTGCACAGACTTGTTCAAGGAGTACCTGAAGGGCATTTGCATATTGGGGAATGTCCTCCCATTCAAGCTGTGTCCGTCTGAAGAACAGGTACCGCAGTGTTCCCTGGTACGTAGTAGGTCCATAGGTCTTTTCCAGCACCCGCACCAAATCCTCCAACACACGCTGCCCCCTGACCGTCTCCAGTCTGACTGTCGTCCATGCCTCCCCCTCTAGCGTCAGTACCGCCATTTCTGCCAAGGTCTTAGGGTCAATATACATTTCTCCCAGTATCCGAACTTGTTCCGCCCACTCTGGTACGGGGTAGTTTCGCCCGCCAAATTTCCTGACCTGGTTTACAATGGACACCGGCGGTGGTTTCTGACTGTATACTGGGCCTGGGTGGGAATCTTGCTGAGCACAGATCCTGCCGACTACGCCAGATGAAGTGGGCGAGGGCAAGGCCGCCCTTGTATATCCATGATCTGGCTCAGCAAAACTTCCACACCCAGATTCCATTTTAACAAACATATCTTTACTGTTATACGTTTTTCCTTAACACAGCGGAACACAATAATAAACAACACAAAATATGCCTATCCACAGAAATAACGTGTAATACAAACTGTCCCTCACTTTCCCTATCCACACGTTACCAGTCTCTTTGCTCCAGAAGGTTATCTTCCCACGTCGCAGGCCTGTCACTGCAGGGGGACGCTCCAGCCGAAGAGAAAACAACAGGGATTAAACAAAATTCCGTCTCTCAGGTCCAAACTGTAGTCCTTGGGGTACGGCAGGTAGGGGTGGAATGTTCGGCCTCTCAACAGAGGACCCGCTTACAGTTCGTGGGTTCAGGATCTGTGGAGATGTCACCGCTGAGTGCTCTGCAGTGTGGGAGCTGGGAACAATCTGGAAGTCAGCTTTCAAGGGAGGGGAATCATCCAGGCAATCTCCTATGTCGCATATATGGGAGGATGCCAGATCACACACTGATCTCTCTCTGCACAGACAGACTTCCCGGGCTTTTTCTTCCTCTCCTTCCTGATCACATGACACAGCAGGGGGGAGTTTTGCAAATACAGTTTGTTTCCCTGTAATCACATTCGACATAGGTACAACTTCTGGCCACACGGGGGCAGTGTCTGTCACAGATTCTATGTCAATGATCACAGAACAGTCAGAGCCGGCCAGCTCATTACATGCTTACTGATGTTTATGGGGAAAACATGATGTGTGTGATGTTCTGGGTCTCATTCATTCAGCTTCACAAGTGATACGACCTGGTCCGTCCACCTTTTACATCATGTGAAATTGATCATAAAGCCATTGTAGCGAGCACCACTGAGATTAGGATAGCAGGCTCGTGCGGCTATTATAATGAAACCATATAATCTCAGCCCCAGTCAGTGGGAATAGTATTTTACACCATTCTTCACTGTATATCGTTAATTGACCCAAAGAGAGACATTTGTGGAAAAACATTGCCTGTCAACAGTATATCAAAGTGTTTTGGCACTCTTTGATGCCGGTGAGTGGTTTAGTGCATGCAGTTCCTGAAGAAAAGAGTGACTGTATTTATGTATGCTGCATCAGGTCTCATGTCCCACACATCTGCCAGTCACTAGTCACTTCCGTCTTATGTTTCTGATTGCTTTATTTTTTCAAGACCTATTTTCATTCAAGTGTCATGTAGCTACCTATTAAATTAGGTGCTGTTACAAGTTCTGCTTCCGTTTAGGATTTGCATTCTGGAATCCTAGTGCTAGCCATTTTTTAAAGTTTTCCCATAGAGTAGGAAAAATTGCAGAAAAAGGATTTTACCGCCATTCTTTTATGGAATTTCAGATTAAGTACACCAGCCTCATCAGGTCTGGGAGATCCATTTCCTAATGTATACAGCATGCATTGTGAAACTTGGTGATGGGTTCCCTTTTAACCCTTCGCATGAGATCATTTTAGCCTTTTGAATGAGCTTGCTTTTCCTGGGTTAACTCGTAGGTGTGGCACAAAGCTCCGTAGATTCAGATCAATTACATTGGAAGGCTTGATCGCTGTCACGACTGCCATTCCAATTCCCATCAGAACTCTGCAAGTATTTCAGTCTACGTGACAAAGTGAAAGCCATCATTAATAGATTGTAGCTTTAGATTTTTCATCATGTCACTCAAATGAAATCCAAATCTAGTACAAAGCGAAAGGTTGTTTTTTTTTTCTGTCTTGCGCAAAAGTAAGCAGCCTATTTGTAGGACTCTTCTGTACATTGACCTAGATTTATCACACTACCCTCAGAACCCTATGACCAAGATACCTTCAAAGTTCCAAGTGGTTTCAAGTAACTCAACTACAGATCTCGTTTCTTTCAATGTAACGGAGCTCCAACTCTCAGCATGCTACTACAGTGACCCGCCAAGGGGTCAAAAACCGCTTTAATGTCCTGTAGAGTCTATTTTTGCTACACCGATTCGAGAATGATGGTCTTCCATATGGACAAGCTGTTCCAGAGCGTAATGCACATGTATAACCTTCATTAGAAGATTGTCGGTGTTTTTTCCCTCTTTTTACCCCCTTTGAGACCTTGCCCTTTTTCATTTTTGCGTTTCTGTGTTTCCCTCCCCTTCTTCTCAGAGCCATAACTTTTATATTTTTCCATCAATATGGCCATGTGATGGCTTGTTTTTTGCGGGACGAGTTGTACTTTTGAACGACACCATTGGTTTGACCATATTATGTACTCAAAAATGGGAAAGAAATTACAAAATCTGTGTTCACCAAATGCTAAAACTGACCTGCCATTATGATTCTCCAGGTCATTATGAGTTCATATGCACCAAACATGTCTAGGTTCTTTTTTATTTAAGTGGTGAAAAAAAATCCAAAGTTTGTTAAAAAAAAAAGCACCATTTTCCGATACCCGTAGCGTCTCCATTTTTCGTGATCTTGGGTTGGGTGAGGGCTTATTTTTTGCGTGGCAAGTTAGCGTTTTTATTGATACCATTTTGGTGCAAATACGATCTTTTGATCTCCCATTATTGCATTTTTATGCAATGTTGCGGCAACCAAAAAAAAGTAATTCTGGTGTTTTGACTTTTTTTCTCACTACGCCGTTTAGCGATCAGGTTAATCATTTTTTTTATACCAAAATACAGTGGGGCAAAAAAGTATTTAGTCAGTCAGCAATAGTGCAAGTTCCACCACTTAAAAAGATGAGAGGCGTCTGTAATTTACATCATAGGTAGACCTCAACTATGGGAGACAAACTGAGAAAAAAAAAAACCAGAAAATCACATTGTCTGTTTTTTTTATCATTTTATTTGCATTTTATGGTGGAAAATAAGTATTTGGTCAGAAACAAAATTTCATCTCAATACTTTGTAATATATCCTTTGTTGGCAATGACAGAGGTCAAACGTTTTCTGTAAGTCTTCACAAGGTTGCCACACACTGTTGTTGGTATGTTGGCCCATTCCTCCATGCAGATCTCCTCTAGAGCAGTGATGTTTTTGGCTTTTCGCTTGGCAACACGGACTTTCAACTCCCTCCAAAGGTTTTCTATAGGGTTGAGATCTGGAGACTGGCTAGGCCACTCCAGGACCTTGAAATGCTTCTTACGAAGCCACTTCTTCGTTGCCCTGGCGGTGTGCTTTGGATCATTGTCATGTTGAAAGACCCAGCCACGTTTCATCTTCAATGCCCTTGCTGATGGAAGGAGGTTTGCACTCAAAATCTCACGATACATGGCCCCATTCATTCTTTCATGTACCCGGATCAGTCGTCCTGGCCCCTTTGCAGAGAAACAGCCCCAAAGCATGATGTTTCCACCACCATGCTTTACAGTAGGTATGGTGTTTGATGGATGCAACTTAGTATTCTTTTTCCTCCAAACACGACAAGTTGTGTTTCTACCAAACAGTTCCAGTTTGGTTTCATCAGACCATAGGACATTCTCCCAAAACTCCTCTGGATCATCCAAATGCTCTCTAGCAAACTTCAGACGGGCCCGGTCATGTACTGGCTTAAACAGTGGGACACGTCTGGCACTGCAGGATCTGAGTCCATGGTGGCGTAGTGTGTTACTTATGGTAGGCCTTGTTACATTGGTCCCAGCTCTCCGCAGTTCATTCACTAGGTCCCCCCACGTGGTTCTGGGATTTTTGCTCACTGTTCTTGTGATCATTCTGACCCCACGGGGAGGGATTTTGCGCGGAGCCCCAGATCGAGGGAGATTATCAGTGGTCTTGTATGTCTTCCATTTTCTAATTATTGCTCCCACTGTTGATTTCTTCACTCCAAGCTGGTTGGCTATTGCAGATTCAGTCTTCCCAGCCTGGTGCAGGGCTACAATTTTGTTTCTGGTGTCCTTTGACAGCTCTTTGGTCTTCACCATAGTGGAGTTTGGAGTCAGACTGTTTGAGGGTGTGCACAGGTGTCTTTTTATACTGATAACAAGTTTAAACAGGTGCCATTACTACAGGTAATGAGTGGAGGAAAGAGGAGACTCTTAAAGAAGAAGTTACAGGTCTGTGAGAGCCAGAAATCTTGATTGTTTGTTTCTGACCAAATACTTATTTTCCACCATAAAATGCAAATAAAATGATAAAAAAACAGACAATGTGATTTTCTGGATTTTTTTTTCTCAGTTTGTCTCCCATAGTTGAGGTCTACCTATGATGTAAATTACAGACGCCTCTCATCTTTTTAAGTGGTGGAACTTGCACTATTGCTGACTGACTAAATAATTTTTTGCCCCACTGTATATGTTTTTTTTATACATGCCGAATATGTGTATGTTTGATTTTTTTTTTAATTGTTTTATTTTGAATGGGGCGAAACGGGGGTGATTTAAACTTTTATATTTCTTTTATTTGTTTTAATTTTAAAAACATTTTCTTTTTTACTTTTGGCATGCTTCAATAATTTCCATGGGAGACTAGAAGCTGCAGTTGTCCAATCGGCTCTGCTACATACAGGCGATGATCAGATCGCCTGTACGTAGCAGAATAACTCACTTGCTATGAGCACCGACAACAGCAAGCCGGCAGTAACAACCATAGAGGTCTCCAGAAGGCCTCTGGTTGTCATACCAATCCTTCACGATATGAGACCAGAGCTGCACAGTGTCTATATTCCACATAAGTTTGGGTGATGTCCTTTTCTTTGAATAAATGGTCATCACTTTGGCTGCTCTTTCTTCATCCCCATACACTATCCAGAAGTAATGGATTTCTCCACTTATTCCGATGTATACAAGACCAATGTTCAAAGCAATTATTAAAGTTTTATCCACCGTGTACTAATGCCTGATGGAGAGGGTAGGCTTCCTCTGAAATCACATATGGACTGATTCATCAAATAGTTTGGGGCAGAAATTTGGAGTAAAACTGTTTTAATAAGTAGCAACATTTTTGTACTTGCGCAAATACGTTACGACTTTTGTCATTTTTACACCAGTATTGATAAACTCCTCCAAATTCTCCAAAAGTATGGGGACCATAGTTAAAAAGGGGCTGAAAAGCTAAATTTACACCACAAAACTGGCATAAATTACCATTGAAATATACTTTAACCTCTGGAGTACATCTCTTGTGGTGGCGTACGGCAGCACACCCTTCATTAAGTCTGGAGTAGAAAACACCAATCTGAATGAATCTGGACCATTTTGTTTCACACATAAGTTCAGCTGGATGTGTAGTATCTGTTAGTCCATTCATTATTTCATCAAAAATCATCAGTGCCCATTTGTACTTTGGTCTTCTGTACTTCTTTAGAATTGTAATATCAAACATGTGCTACCAAACATGAACTATCAAGCACTGACCTAGCAAAAAAGGTGCTGGAAATATAGTAGCACCTTTTAAAGGGAATCTGTCAGCAGGTTTTTTCTATGTAATCTAACATAAGCATGATGTAGGGGCAGAGACCCCGATTCCAGCTTGGCAACACTTTGTTTAGAAGTTGTGATTTCCTCTGCTGCAAACCTAGCAGAGCTCTGAATGTCTTGTATAAACCTCACACTACTGATTGGCAGCTTTTTTTGTGTTCTGTGTATATTGACAGAGAGCTGCTAATCCGTGCTGGGGTATTGTTGGACTAGGATGCATGAGGACAGTTGAACTGTAGTGATAATCTCCTGCTCATTAAATACTAAATTTATTGAAACAACAAAACACAACCCAGTAAGTTATAAATCGCAGGAATCGGAGTCTCAGCCCTTACATCAGGCTGCACATAGCAAAAACCTGCTGACAGATTCCTTTTAAGCAGGTAATGCCCCATTGTAACCTCATCCTTTACTACGGTTATACAGCAACATCTACTGTTCTGCAGGAGCTTCTTAGTCAACGTTGTGGCATACGATCCAACTGAGCACCAAGGACAGAGCCTTGCTCCTGCCTGCAAAGAGATGTGGCAGCGGCTGCTTTGTTTTGTTATACTCACCTTTTTAATTAATTGTATTCCATTTTTGTTTCTATGACAACACTTATTGAGAATATTCTGTTCCTGTCTGCTTGTATCAGGCCATCTTCTGTTTCTGTGAGAGTCTATGGTAGTTACAAGTGTAGAGTCAGTGTAAGATTTGACCCAGTTACGTTACCGCTGAATAAGCCCGGAAAGGGATGCTAAAGAAGAGAAATGCATGGTATTGTTTAAGAACATAAATATGGGACATAAATTCGTACTGGTGTACTAATATGGGATTTAGTATTGCCTTTTAGCCTAAATCCATGCAGTAGCAGAAGCCTACCGTTATCTTTGTGCAAGGTCACATTTATGTAGATGAAACCTCAGAACAGTTGGGCGGTGGTGGTCTGGGTAAGGCTATGTGCACACGCTGCGGAATCGTGTGCGGATTTTCCCACACTGATTTTGGTAAATCCGCAGGTAAACTGCACTGCAGATTTACTGCGTTTTTTCCTCAGTTTTTGTGCGGATTCCACCTGTGGTTTTACACCTGCGGATTCCTATTGTGGAGGAGGTGTAAACCGCTGCGGAATCCGCACAAAGAATTGACATGCTGCGGAATATAAACCATGTGCACTGCGGATTTTGTTTTCCATAGGTTTACATGGTACTATAAACTCATGAAAAACTGCTGCAGATCCGCAGCGTCAAATCCGCTGCAGATCTGCAGCAAAATCCGCAGCGTGTGCCTCAGGGTATATTCGTACAACCAGTTGTTTTATTCAGGTGGTTTTTTTTAGCAAGACCGCTCAAGCGTACGCCTGACAATAACGCTTGAAAGACGCGTTCTATTCATTTCTAATGAAAGTTCAGGCTAGAGCATCTATTAAAAGAAGGGACATGACCATTTTTCAGGTGTTTTCATTTTCCATTATAAAGCAGCTCCATACTTTACAATAGAAATCAATAGGAAGGTTTAAAAAAAACTCATAGACGATGCCTAGGGATCTTTTTGAGTATTTTTCAAGCCTTTTTAGCCTGTACATAAGGCTAGCATTTTATTAAATGCTTTTTGCTTTGTCAAAAATGGCAGAAAATCAATAAAACAATGCGAAGAAAAAGTCCCAAAAAAGTCAACAGTAAATTCCAAAGGCTATATTAATGAAGCTGTTGTGAAATTGGATTCTGGGCTCCCCCGGTGGCCACTTGTGGAATTGTACTTGTGTGCATCATCCCCTCTGTTCACCTGCTCCTATCAGGATGTGGGAGTCGCTATATAACCTTGCTCCTCTGTCAGTTTCATGCCGGTCAACAATGTAATCAGAAGCCTTTCTGTGCATGTTCCTGCTACTAGACAACTCCCAGCTAAGTTGGACTTTTGTCCTTGTGTGTTTTTGCATTTTGTTCCTGTTCACAGCTGCTGTTTCGTTACTGTGTCTGGAAAGCTCTTGTGAGCGGAAATTGCCACTCTGGTGTTATGAGTTAATGCTAGAGTCTTAAAGTAATTTCTGGATGGTGTTTTGATAGGGTTTTCTGCTGACCATGAAAGTGCCCTTTCTGTCTTCTTGCTATCTAGTAAGCGGACCTCGATTTTTGCTAAACCTATTTTCATACTACGTTTGTCATTTCATCTAAAATCACCGCCAATATATGTGGGGGCCTCTGTCTGCCTTTTGGGAAAATTTCTCTAGAGGTGAGCCAGGACTGTCTTTTCCTCTGCTAGGATTAGGTAGTTCTCCAGCTGGCGCTGGGCATCTAGGGATAAAAAAACGTAGGCATGCTACCCGGCCACTTCTAGTTGTGCGGCAGGTTTAGTTCATGGTCAGTATAGTTTCCATCTTCCAAGAGCTAGTTCTCATATATGCTGGGCTATGTTCTCTCGCCATTGAGAATCATGACAGTTTGACCGGCCAAAACAAAAAAGGGTTAAATTACTGGCTGAGAAAGGAGAGAAAAAAGAAGTCTGCTACAATTTTTTATTTTTTTTTCCTCTAGTTCTGAGTGTGCTCTTAATTGAATCACTTGCTAGTCTGCCTATACTGCAGCCTTCCTCTCTTTCTCTCCTTCTTATCCTTGAATGGCTCTGTGTTCACCTGTTTCAAATGGATCTTCAGAGTGTAGCTACAGGTTTGAATAATCTCGCCACAAAGGTACAAAATTTGCAAGATTTTGTTGTTCATGCACCTATGTCTGAGCCTAGAATTCCTTTGCCTGAATTCTTCTCGGGGAATAGATCTCACTTTCAAAATTTTAAAAATAATTGCAAATTGTTTTTGTCCCTGAAGTCTCGCTCTGCCGGAGACCCTGCACAGCAGGTCAGGATTGTAATTTCCTTGCTCCGGGGCGACCCTCAAGACTGGGCTTTTGCATTGGCACCAGGGGATCCTGCGTTGCTCAATGTGGATGCGTTTTTTCTGGCCTTGGGGTTGCTTTATGAGGAACCTCATTTAGAGCTTCAGGCGGAAAAGGCCTTGATGTCCTTGTCTCAGGGGCAAGATGAAGCTGAAATATACTGCCAAAAATTCCGCAAATGGTCTGTGCTTACTCAGTGGAATGAGTGCGCCCTGGCGGCGATTTTCAGAGAAGGTCTCTCTGATGCCATTAAGGATGTTATGGTGGGGTTCCCTGTGCCTGCGAGTCTGAATGAGTCCATGACGATGGCTATTCAGATCGATAGGCGTCTGCGGGAGCGCAAACCTGTGCACCATTTGGCGGTGTCTACTGAGAAAACGCCAGAAAATATGCAATGTGATAGAATTCTGTCCAGAAGCGAGCGGCAGAATTTTAGACGAAAAAATGGGTTGTGCTTCTATTGTGGTGATTCTACTCATGTTATATCAGCATGCTTTAAGCGTACTAAGAAGCCTGACAAGTCTGTTTCAATTAGCACTTTACAGTCTAAGTTTATTCTATCTGTGACCCTGATTTGTTCTTTGTCATCTATTACCGCGGACGCCTATGTCGACTCTGGCGCTGCTTTGAGTCTTATGGATTGGTCCTTTGCCAAACGCTGTGGGTATGATTTGGAGCCATTGGAGGCTCCGATACCTCTGAAAGGGATTGACTCCACCCCATTGGCTAGTAATAAACCACAATACTGGACACAAGTGACTATGCGTGTTAATCCGGATCACCAGGAGGTTATTCGCTTTCTGGTGCTGTATAATGTACATGATGTTTTGGTGCTGGGATTGCCATGGCTGCAATCTCATAACCCAGTCCTCGACTGGAGAGCTATGTCTGTGTTAAGCTGGGGATGTAAAGGAACTCATGGGGACGTACCTTTGGTTTCCATTTCATCATCTATTCCCTCTGAGATTCCTGAATTCTTGTCTGACTTTCGTGACGTTTTTGAAGAACCCAAGGTTGGTTCACTACCTCCGCACCGGGAGTGCGATTGTGCCATAGACTTGATCCCGGGTAGTAAATACCCTAAGGGTCGTTTATTTAATCTGTCTGTGCCTGAACACGCGGCTATGCGAGAATATATAAAGGAGTCCTTGGAAAAGGGACATATTCGTCCTTCGTCATCTCCCTTAGGAGCCGGTTTTTTCTTTGTGTCTAAGAAAGACGGCTCTTTGAGGCCGTGTATTGATTATCGACTTTTGAATAAAATCACGGTTAAATATCAATATCCGTTACCACTGCTTACTGATTTGTTTGCTCGTATAAAGGGGGCCAAGTGGTTCTCTAAGATTGATCTCCGTGGGGCGTATAATTTGGTGCGAATCAAGCAGGGGGATGAGTGGAAAACCGCATTTAATACACCCGAGGGCCATTTTGAGTATTTGGTGATGCCTTTTGGTCTTTCAAATGCCCCTTCAGTCTTCCAGTCCTTTATGCATGACATTTTCCGCGATTATTTGGACAAATTTATGATTGTGTATCTGGATGATATTCTGATTTTTTCGGATGACTGGGACTCTCATGTCCAGCAGGTCAGGAGGGTTTTTCAGGTTTTGCGGTCTAATTCCTTGTGTGTGAAGGGTTCTAAGTGTGTTTTTGGGGTTCAAAAGATTTCCTTCTTGGGATACATTTTTTCCCCCTCTTCCATCGAGATGGATCCTGTCAAGGTTCAGGCTATTGGTGATTGGACGCAACCCTCTTCTCTTAAGAATCTTCAGAAATTTTTGGGCTTTGCTAACTTTTATCGTCGATTTATTGCTGGTTTTTCTGATGTTGTAAAACCATTGACTGATTTGACTAAGAAGGGTGCTGATGTTGCTGATTGGTCCCCTGATGCTGTGGAGGCCTTTCGGGAGCTCAAGCGCCGCTTTTCTTCCGCCCCAGTGTTGCGTCAGCCTGATGTTGCTCTTCCTTTTCAGGTTGAGGTCGACGCTTCTGAAATCGGAGCTGGGGCGGTGTTGTCGCAGAGAAGTTCCGACTGCTCCGTGATGAGACCTTGTGCTTTTTTTTCCCGTAAATTTTCGCCCGCCGAGCGGAATTATGATATTGGGAATCGGGAGCTTTTGGCCATGAAGTGGGCTTTTGAGGAGTGGCGTCACTGGCTTGAGGGGGCCAGACATCAGGTGGTGGTATTGACTGACCACAAAAATTTAATTTACCTTGAGTCTGCCAGGCGCCTGAATCCTAGACAGGCGCGCTGGTCGTTGTTTTTCTCTCGGTTTAATTTTGTGGTGTCTTACCTACCGGGTTCTAAGAATGTTAAGGCGGATGCCCTTTCTAGGAGTTTTGAGCCTGACTCCCCTGGTAATTCTGAGCCCACAGGTATCCTTAAAGATGGAGTGATATTGTCTGCCGTTTCTCCAGACCTGCGGCGGGCCTTGCAGGAGTTTCAGGCGGATAGACCTGATCGTTGCCCACCTGGTAGACTGTTTGTTCCTGATGATTGGACCAGTAGAGTCATCTCTGAGGTTCATTCTTCTGCGTTGGCAGGTCATCCTGGAATCTTTGGTACCAGGGATTTGGTGGCAAGGTCCTTCTGGTGGCCTTCCCTGTCACGAGATGTGCGAGGCTTTGTGCAGTCTTGTGACGTTTGTGCTCGGGCCAAGCCTTGTTGTTCTCGGGCTAGTGGATTGTTGTTACCCTTGCCTATCCCGAAGAGGCCTTGGACGCACATCTCGATGGATTTTATTTCGGATCTGCCTGTTTCTCATAAGATGTCTGTCATCTGGGTGGTGTGTGACCGTTTCTCTAAGATGGTCCATCTGGTTCCCTTGCCTAAGTTGCCTTCTTCTTCCGAGTTGGTTCCTCTGTTTTTTCAAAATGTTGTTCGTTTGCATGGTATTCCGGAGAATATCGTTTCTGACAGAGGGACCCAATTCGTGTCTAGATTTTGGCGGGCATTCTGTGCTAGGATGGGCATAGATTTGTCTTTTTCATCTGCTTTCCATCCTCAGACTAATGGCCAGACCGAGCGGACTAATCAGACCTTGGAGACATATTTGAGGTGTTTTGTGTCTGCGGATCAGGATGATTGGGTTGCTTTTTTGCCTTTGGCGGAGTTCGCCCTCAATAATCGGGCCAGCTCTGCCACCTTGGTGTCCCCGTTTTTCTGTAATTCGGGGTTTCATCCTCGATTTTCCTCCGGTCAGGTGGAATCTTCGGATTGTCCTGGAGTGGATGCTGTGGTGGAGAGGTTGCATCAGATTTGGGGGCAGGTGGTGGACAATTTGAAGTTGTCCCAGGAGAAGACTCAGCTTTTTGCCAACCGCCGTCGTCGTGTTGGTCCTCGGCTTTGTGTTGGGGACTTGGTGTGGTTGTCTTCTCGTTTTGTCCCTATGAGGGTTTCTTCTCCTAAGTTTAAGCCTCGGTTCATCGGCCCGTACAAGATATTGGAGATTCTTAACCCTGTGTCCTTCCGTTTGGACCTCCCTGCATCCTTTTCGATTCATAATGTTTTTCATCGGTCATTGTTGCGCAGGTATGAGGTACCGGCTGTGCCTTCCGTTGAGCCTCCTGCTCCGGTGTTGGTTGAGGGTGAGTTGGAGTACGTTGTGGAAAAGATCTTGGACTCTCGTGTTTCCAGACGGAAACTCCAGTATCTGGTCAAATGGAAGGGATACGGTCAGGAGGATAATTCTTGGGTCACTGCCTCTGATGTTCATGCCTCCGATCTTGTCCGTGCCTTTCATAGGGCTCATCCTGATCGCCCTGGTGGTTCTGGTGAGGGTTCGGTGCCCCCTCCTTGAGGGGGGGGTACTGTTGTGAAATTGGATTCTGGGCTCCCCCGGTGGCCACTTGTGGAATTGTACTTGTGTGCATCATCCCCTCTGTTCACCTGCTCCTATCAGGATGTGGGAGTCGCTATATAACCTTGCTCCTCTGTCAGTTTCATGCCGGTCAACAATGTAATCAGAAGCCTTTCTGTGCATGTTCCTGCTACTAGACAACTCCCAGCTAAGTTGGACTTTTGTCCTTGTGTGTTTTTGCATTTTGTTCCTGTTCACAGCTGCTGTTTCGTTACTGTGTCTGGAAAGCTCTTGTGAGCGGAAATTGCCACTCTGGTGTTATGAGTTAATGCTAGAGTCTTAAAGTAATTTCTGGATGGTGTTTTGATAGGGTTTTCTGCTGACCATGAAAGTGCCCTTTCTGTCTTCTTGCTATCTAGTAAGCGGACCTCGATTTTTGCTAAACCTATTTTCATACTACGTTTGTCATTTCATCTAAAATCACCGCCAATATATGTGGGGGCCTCTGTCTGCCTTTTGGGAAAATTTCTCTAGAGGTGAGCCAGGACTGTCTTTTCCTCTGCTAGGATTAGGTAGTTCTCCGGCTGGCGCTGGGCATCTAGGGATAAAAAAACGTAGGCATGCTACCCGGCCACTTCTAGTTGTGCGGCAGGTTTAGTTCATGGTCAGTATAGTTTCCATCTTCCAAGAGCTAGTTCTCATATATGCTGGGCTATGTTCTCTCGCCATTGAGAATCATGACATGAAGCCCTCCTCCCATCAAAGTTTTTATCATGCTATTATATTGTAATCATCATATTATATAGCACTGTGTACTTACAATTGCTCATTTTGCCTTTCTACCCAGCTAGTTCTTCTCTTTTCTCTGCTCTCTGTAGAAACAGGAAGTCTCTTGTCCCTGCATTTTATTATTTCCCTGTTCAATTGCTGACCCAGCTGCTTCACTCCTCCCCCTGCCAAACACTTTTGCAGTGACTCATGGCTCATGCAGGGAAAATTGACCTCTTGTTTCTACATAGAGCTTACAAGGATTCTGATAGTCAGATTTTAATCATGTGATGTTAGAGACTTAATGGAAAACTGAAGAATTAACTGGGTAGAAAGGCAAAATGAGCAATTGTAAGTACACAGTGCAATATAATATGATGACTGCAATACATTAAGAGGGTAAACATTTTGATGAGAGTGCATCTTTAACAAAACACTTTTGGAATGTAACCCAAACACTCAAGAATAAAAAAAGAAAAAGTGAATCAATTTCTACTTGAAAAATTTGTATTTTTTGCCCACCTGAAAAAAAACGTTATTTGATCATACTATGGGTGCGCTCCTCAGCCACATAACCAGGGATCGCAAAGACCATTCAGCAGGAATCTGCAATGCCCTAGGAAGAATAAAACGTCAGTTCTGCTCAAATACTACTTATACTGTCTATTTCTCTTACACCTAATCGACGACCACCCTTAGTTAACAAAAATATTAAAAACTACAAGAGTAGTGTAAAGGGTTGCCCAGTTTAGATGTGTGACTAATATAAAAAAATACAAAACTTACTAATGTATTTGTGCTATCAAAGGTGCCCTAATTTTTAGATATTGAAGCAGTTCATTTTCCGGACAGCCCACTTACAGCTTATGTTTTATCATTTCATTTGCCAAGCCAGCTCCTTTCTCTGTCACAGCCAATGTATAGACTAGCTTGACTACTGAAATTAGAGACAGCCCCTCTGGAGCCCATGGGGCCAAAAAGTCCCTTTGGCCAATTTGAAAAGACAAATACTGTTAAATAATTGTGGATCTCATTGGTTGTGCATTAGGGCCCATGAGCTCCATGTTACACCACTGCCCCTTCACATACATCACTTATGCTGTACACAGAACCTGACAGCTGATTCCTGCTTCCCAAACCATGAGCAATATGAATCTGTGTCCTGCTCCGTCATTTCAGCCAGGTTTGATTTATTTGGAATTTTAAATAAAAACATACTCTTAAAATTTGAGCGGGGACCATGCGACTCAGATGACTAGTCCAAGAGGCAGTTCCCCAGTGGCTTTTCCCTGCCCCACTTACCTAGACTGACACATATCTGCTTTTATGTGTGTATAGGGAGAGACCTGTCAGTCAAGGTGAACAGAGGGAAGCCAACAGAGACCTGTCTCTTGAACTAGTCATCCAAGTCGTATCTTCCCAGGACAGCTTTTAAAAGTCTGTTGTTTCAGAAACTCAAGCTTTCAGTAAAAAATATAGATGGCTGAAATAAAGGAGCTGGACTTTGTTTCAGCCCTGCCCATGGTTCATGCAGTAAGATTCAGTTGTCCTATTCCCTTTAAGTGGAGTCGCCAGGTTTGGGAACAACACTGATATCTGAAGAACCCGAATCTTTAAATAATACCAATACATTAGCATTTAAAAATAACATTTTTCAACTAGACAAGAAGACTTGTCAAAGAGACAAAGGTGGCCAGTTTTTGCTCTTATTTTATTTAGTTATTTTTTTGTGTTAAATCCGCTATGTTTTATTAAGTGCAAATTGTTATGGTTTGTACTAAGGGAGCATGGCTCACAGGGTAATAATGCAAAGAAGCCTAATGACATGCCCCAGAGGATCCTGTGAACCATGCCCCCTTGTTGGAGACCATCAAAATTCGCACTACAAAAAGGCCCTTATCTCTGTACCCATATGGTAAATTAAAAAAATAAATAAAGGAGTACTCAGGGGAGCAGCGGGAATAAAATAAGAGCTACAGCTGCTAACGTGTTTGTTATTAGACAAAGTTCAGTTCTACTGTGCTCTGTCAGTTACGTGTCTCACACTGGTAACCCCCTCCTGGAAGCAGATTTGTAGGAAGATCTATGTCCAGCCCATAGATCTTAACAGCTCATTTACATATTAAGAAAAACGTGGAATAAGACATCAGATCACAGATATTAAGGTATCATTTTATTCAGCTTCCTATGACCTACATGCTCATATAGATGGCTTAGGAGGGTAGATCCTATTGACAGGTTCCCTTTAAGTAATCTAAGATAAAAAGGATGCTAAGATGGCTTGGCCTAACATGCTTATTTAAGAAAACCAATATCCCTAGCAACTAGTCTGTCTCAGATGACTGCCTTTTTATCTCACAACTGGATGGCAGCTCGGCAGTAGTCACCCTATGTCCTTCCCTATCTCAGCTTGTATTATTAATCAGATTTTCACAGTATTAAATTGAGGTGGAGAACCTCTTTAAATTCTGAACAGCTTCAAATATATTACCATGCGGTCCTTTATTCCATATACACGCCGTTCCTTTGTTATCTAAAGACAGCTCGCGGGACTCATTTAATTCTCCTTTCATGCTAGAAAAGAGGCTACTTTTAAAAGTTGAATGACCTTATTTGGCAACTTTTTTTTTAAAAACACGTGAACTTAATGTCACAGAAATTTGTTATCTGTGGTCTCCTCTCCCTGTCATTCTGTTCTTCATTTTCCAAGCGTGTGCGTCGAGGTCTTCTACCTCTTTATCTTAATGAAATGTTACCGCTTTACACATCGATAAACAGAAGGAAACGAGATACAAGTTTGAACTTTTCTTCTGGGGATTGTCTGATGATCTGTGAAGAGCAACGATTGTTGGCACTGAACTTGCTGAGACTAACACAATATCAAAACAGCCCAGCGCAAGAGAACTGCTTGTTCTTTGTGTGCTTTCTGGTTTTCAGAGGGAGATCCTTTGTGTGTTTTAAGCTCCCTCCAGCTTCAAACAGCTTTCCAGTGACAAACGGGGACTTGGGTATCGAGCTTCAAAGCTGCCCGTTGTACGGCTAGCTTTCAGCAGTGATAAAATATTCCATAATTAAAGGCTGCCAGCTGAAATGTTGGCATAACAGATGTAGTGAGCAGCACCAGGATTAGTCTGTCGATGTTCTTCATGGCTTGATCTAAACAAGGAAATCTCAATCCACCGAGCCACGTTCTTCAAACTATGCAAAGGTGGATGTTGATTCTCAGAGTTCATGGCGCATAGATGTTTTTCCGCGCCCTCTGCTGCTGAGTGTAATAGGAGCCGAGGTGTTACAGAACAGCGGGGTAAATTATAGGAAAAAAACACTTAATACCTAGTAGCTCTGTCTGTGTCTCCGCCTGAACTGACAAACCTATTGTTAGAGGCACCGCGAAACCGAGGGGAATACTAACTCAAGGAAATACGACAATGTGACAACTTTCTCAAAAAGAAGGGGGACGGAAAGTTAAGTCTTCATAACCATTCGCCAAATAATTATTCTCCAAGCAATAGTGAATATATGGGTTCTTTAAGATTAGTAAAAGTCTTGATTTTTTCAAACATCAGCTGTATAAGGCATTACATCTCAATTAAATAATACAGTACAGTGGACACGAGTGGTGGTGTTTCCAGAAAAAAAATGAAAAATCAATACATCTTCTCAAATATTATATCTTTTTAACAGGAATGTGTCACCTGAAAATAACCTATCTTGAAAATCAGGTTTTTGTGTTTTATGTGTTTTTCTAAATATTTGACTTCTTTTGTTCATAACACGATTATTACTAAACAAATTTAGAAATCTTGCAATTTTCACAATGACAACTGGGACTATTTTTGACTATTATTCCTGTTCTTTAACCCCTTAACGACCGCCGATACGCCTTTTAACGGCGGCCGCTAAGGGTACTTAAACCACAGCGCCGTTAATTAACGGCGCTGTGGAAAAAGTGAATAGCGCCCCCCAGAGTCGGATTTTCTCTGGGGTCTCGGTTGCCGAGGGTAGCCGAGACCCCAGAGAACATGATTCGGGGGGTTTTTACCGACCCCCGAGTTGCGATCGCCGGTAATTAACCGTTTACCGGCGGTCGCAACAAAAAAAAAAAAAACGCGATTTGCCGTTTAATTTCTCTGTCCTCCGATGTGATCGCACATCGGAGGACAGAGAAATGTGGTCCCCGATGGCCCCCAATAGCCCCCCAATACTTACCTACCTCCCCCGGTGCTCCTCGTGTCTCCCCATGGGCGCCGCCATCTTTTTTCCGGGAAAAAATGGCGGGCGCACGCGCAGTGCGCCCGCCGCCCGGCACCCGGATGTTCTTTGGGGTCTCGGCTGCCGGGGGTAGCCGAGACCCCAAAGAACATGATCGGGGTCGATTTGCACCGACCCCTGCTTTGCGATCGCCGGTAATTAACAGTTTACCGGCGACCGCAAAAAAAAAAAAAAAAAAAAAAAGCGATCAGTTATTTCTCTGTCTTCTGATGTGATCGCACATCAGAGGACAGAGAAATAGGGGGATTCGGGGACCCTAACATACTCACCCGGGGTCCCTGGGTCCTCTTCTGTCTTCTCCTGCCAGCCGGCTTTTTCATCATGGCGGGCGCATGCGCAGTGCGCCCGCCATCTGCTGCCATCTGCCGGCCGGCAGGAGAAGACAAGTTGGGGCTAAAATTAGGGTTAGGGTTAGAGTTAGGGTTAGGGTTAGGGTTGGGGCTAAATTTAGGGTTAGGGCTAGGGTTAGGGTTAGGCTACTTTCACACTAGCGTTTTTTGGCTTCCGTCGCAATGCGTCGTTGGAGAAAAAACGCATCCTGCAAAAGTGCTTGCAGGATGCGTTTTTTCTCCATTGGCTTGCATTAGCGACGGATTGCCACATGTCGCATCCGTCGTGCGACGGATGCGTCGTGCTTCGGCGGACCGTCGACACAAAAAAAACTACATGTAACTTTTTTGTGCGACGTGTCCCACATATTTCAGTGCCACGTGCCACGTATTTAAGTGACACGTGCCACGTATCAAAGTGCCACGTGCCACATATTTCAGTGCCACGTATCAAAGTGCCACGTGCCACGTATCAAAGTGCCACGTGCCACGTATCAAAGTGCCACGTGCCACGTATCAAAGTGCCACGTGCCACATATTTCAGTGCCACGTATCAAAGTGCCACGTGCCACGTATCAAAGTGCCACGTGCCACATCTTTCAGTGCCACGTATTTAAGTGACACGTGCCACGTATCAAAGTGCCACGTGCCACATATTTCAGTGCCACGTATCAAAGTGCCACGTGCCACGTATCAAAGTGCCACGGGCCACGTATCAAAGTGCCACGTGCCACGTATCAAAGTGCCACGTGCCACGTATTTCAGTGCCACGTATTTAAGTGACACGTATCACGTATAAGTGCCACGTGTCACGTATTTAATTGCCACATATTTAAGTGCCACGTATCAAGATTTTCCATGGAGAACAGACACATCCAGAGATATGTCTGCTCTCCACGGCTGCAGCAACACACTGACAGGAGCCATAGTTCCTGTCGGTGTGTCACTGCGCATGCGCGAGCGAGTTTACCGGCGGTCATTGACCCCGGCACTCTCGCTTAACGGCAGTGCTGCGTGGGAAAGTTCAACGCAGCTGTACTGCTGTTAACCGAGACGCCGGAGTCATTGAACTCCGGAACAGTACGCGATACACTGCTAGGAGCTTCGCTCCTGGCAGTGTATCGCCGGAGAGCAGCCGATCGGCGTGGGAAACTCGTTTTATGGATTCTGCGGACAGGGAGTATGAATTTGGCTTATTATTTTTGGATTTTTTCCTGGAGGATCGAGGGCTTCGCCTTCAAGTGTGCTGTTGGTGAGTATATACTCTGTGTTATATGTTGTATGTACTGTGTGTCATGTATGTGTATTGTGTGTAGGTGTTTTGTGTAACTTTACAATTGTGCTAAGTCGCCGGACACAGGGACAACTCTCCCATCCTAATACCGGATGGGAGTAGTAGTCCCATACGGCGACTTAGCACAATGGTGGCACTAGCGTCGCATGGGGACACACACACGCACACACACGCACACACACGCACACACACACACACAGAAGGACTCCATGCTGCTTCACTGGGGGGCGGGGGCTTCCCTCTTCCTGTCCGACGTCACGTCCGGTCCTGGGTGTCAACCCCTCCGTACAAAGACGCCGACACCCAGGACAAAGGCGCTGTGTGTGGAAGGTAATATGGGGCCCTAGGGGGATACGCAGACACGCCGCTGCGTAAAGAATTGACATGTCAATTCTTTTTACGCCGGCGTGTTTGCAGACAAAAGCGCCGCGTTTTTTTGCGGTGTGTCTGAACGGCAAAGTGAATTTCTCATTCACTTTGCCGGCAGACGAAAATGACATTGCGCATTTTTGAAAAGCGCCCGCAAAATAGCGCTCAAAAATGCGCTATGTCTGAAAGTAGCCTAAGGCTTCTTTCACACTTGCGTCGGTACGGGGCGGTCGCAATGCGTCGGCCCGATGTACCGACGCACGTTGTGAAAATTGTGCACAACGTGGGCAGCGGATGCAGTTTTTCAACGCATCCGCTGCCCAGTCTATGTCCTGGGGAGGAGGGGGCAGAGTTACGGCCACGCATCCGCGGAAATGGCGGACGCGACGTACAAAAAAAAGGTTACATTGAACTTTTTTTGTGACGACGGGGGCTAAAGTTATGGTTAGGTGTCATGATCTCTGCAGGCAGAGATCATAGCAAGCCTATAGAGGAACAAGCTCTCGGAAGATGGAACTATACTGACCATGAACTAAGCCTGCCGCGCAACTAGAAATAGCCAGGTAGCATTTCCTATTTATCGCTAGATGCCCAGCTCTGGCCTAAGACCTAAATAGCTAGCAGAGGGAAATATAAGACCTGGCTCACCTCTAGAGAAATATTCCAAAGAAGACAGTAGCCCCCCACATATAATGACGGTGAGTTCAGATGAAACAACAAACGCAGCAGGAAAATAGTCTTAGCAAATTTGAGGTCCGCTTACTAGATAGCAGAAGACAGATAGTATACTTTCATGGTCAGCAGAAAAATACTAACAAAACACCATCCAGAGATTACCTTAAACTCTGGCATTAACTCATAACGCCAGAGTAGCAATCCCTGATCGACGAGAGCTTTCCAGACACAGTAACAAAACTTCAGCTGCGAACTGGAACAAATAGGCAAACAAAACATGGACAAAAGTCCAACTTATCAGTAGTTGTCTAGAAGCAGGAACAAGCACTGAGAGGCATCAGATAACATTGTTGACCGGCAAGAAACCACCAGAGAAATGAGCTTAAATAGCGACACCCACTACTGATGGAATCAGGTGAAACAGGAAAGAGGATGACAAGTCCAATTCCACAAGCGGCCACCGGGGGAGCCCAGAATCCAAATTCACAACAGTACCCCCCCCTCAAGGAGGGGGCACCGAACCCTCACCAGATCCACCAGGGCGACCAGGATGAGCCCTATGGAAGGCACGAACAAGATCAGAAGCATGAACATCAGATGCATTGACCCAAGAATTATCCTCCTGGCCGTAACCCTTCCAGTTGACCAGATACTGGAGTTTCCGTCTGGAAACACGAGAGTCCAAAATTTTCTCCACAACGTACTCCAACTCACCCTCAACCAACACCGGAGCAGGAGGCTCAACAGAAGGTACAACAGGTACCTCATACCTGCGCAATAACGACCGATGAAAAACGTTATGAATGGAAAAGGACGCAGGGAGGTCCAAACGGAAAGAAACAGGATTAAGAATCTCCAATATTCTATAAGGGCCGATGAACCGAGGTTTAAACTTAGGAGAAGAGACCCTCATAGGGACAAAACGAGAAGACAACCACACTAAATCTCCAACACAAAGCCGAGAACCAACACGACGATGACGGTTGGCAAAACGCTGAGTCTTCTCCTGGGACAACTTCAAATTGTCCATAACCTGCCCCCAGATGTGATGCAATCTCTCCACCACCGCATCCACTCCAGGACAATCCGAGGATTCCACCTGACCGGAGGAAAATCGAGGGTGAAACCCCGAATTACAGAAAAACGGGGACACCAAGGTGGAAGAACTGGCCCGATTATTGAGGGCGAACTCTGCCAATGGCAAAAAAGCAACCCAATCATCCTGGTCAGCAGAGACAAAACACCTCAGATATGTCTCAAGGGTCTGATTAGTCCGCTCGGTCTGGCCATTAGTCTGAGGGTGAAAAGCAGATGAAAAAGACAAATCCATGCCCATCCTAGCACAGAATGCCCGCCAAAATCTAGACACAAATTGGGTACCTCTGTCAGAAACAATATTCTCAGGAATACCGTGCAATCGAACAACATTCTGAAAAAACAGAGGAACCAACTCAGAAGAAGAAGGCAACTTGGGCAGAGGAACCAAATGGACCATTTTAGAGAAACGGTCACAGACCACCCAGATGACAGACATCTTCTGGGAAACAGGCAGATCTGAAATAAAATCCATCGAGATGTGTGTCCAAGGCCTCTTAGGAATAGGCAAGGGCAACAGCAGTCCGCTAGCCCGAGAACTACAAGACTTGGCCCGAGCACAAACGTCACATGACTGCACAAAGACTCGCACATCTCGTGACAGAGAAGGCCACCAGAAGGATCTTGCCACCAAATCCCTGGTACCAAAAATTCCGGGATGACCTGCCAATGCAGAAGAATGTACCTCAGAGATGACTCTGCTGGTCCAATCATCCGGAACAAACAGTCTATCAGGCGGACAACGATCCGGTCTATCCGCCTGAAACTCTTGCAAGGACCGCCGCAGATCAGGAGAAACGGCCGACAAAATTACTCCCTCCCTAAGGATACCTGTGGGTTCAGAATTACCAGGAGAGTCCGGGTCAAAACTCCTAGAAAGGGCATCTGCCTTAACATTCTTAGAACCCGGTAGGTATGACACCACAAAATTAAAGCGAGAAAAAAATAAAGACCAGCGCGCCTGTCTAGGGTTCAGGCGTCTGGCAGTCTCAAGATAAATCAAATTTTTGTGGTCAGTCAATACCACCACCTGATGCCTAGCCCCCTCGAGCCAATGGCGCCACTCCTCAAACGCCCACTTCATGGCCAAAAGCTCCCGATTCCCAACATCATAATTCCGCTCTGCGGGCGAAAATTTGCGAGAAAAGAAGGCACAAGGCCTAATGACGGAGCAGTCGGAACCTTTCTGCGACAACACTGCCCCAGCTCCGATCTCCGAAGCGTCAACCTCAACCTGAAAAGGCAGATTCACATCAGGCTGACGCAACACAGGGGCAGAGGCAAAACGGCGCTTAAGCTCCTGAAAGGCCTCTACAGCATGAGGGGACCAATTAGCAACATCAGCGCCTTGTCTGGTCAAATCAGTCAGTGGTTTAACGACATCCGAAAAACCAGCAATAAATCGGCGGTAAAAGTTGGCAAAGCCCAAAAATCTCTGAAGACCCTTAAGAGAGGAGGGCTGAGTCCAGTCACAAATAGCTTGCACCTTGACGGGATCCATCTCAATGGAAGAGGGAGAAAAAATATACCCCAAAAAGGAAATTTTCTGGACCCCAAAAACGCACTTAGACCCCTTCACACATAAAGAATTAGACCGCAGAACCTGAAAAACTCTCCTGACCTGCTGGACATGAGAGTCCCAGTCATCAGAAAAAATCAGAATATCATCCAGATATATTATCATAAATTTATCCAGAAAATCGCGGAAAATATCATGCATAAAAGACTGGAAAACTGAAGGGGCATTAGAAAGACCAAAAGGCATGACCAAATACTCAAAGTGGCCCTCGGGCGTATTAAATGCGGTCTTCCACTCATCCCCCTGCCTGATCCGCACCAAATTATACGCCCCACGAAGATCAATTTTAGAGAACCACTTAGCACCCTCTATACGAGCAAACAAATCAGTAAGCAATGGCAATGGGTATTGATACTTAACAGTGATCTTATTCAGAAGCCGATAATCAATACATGGTCTCAAAGAGCCGTCTTTTTTTGAGACAAAGAAAAACCCAGCTCCCAAGGGAGAAGAAGATGGACGAATAAGTCCCTTTTCCAAAGACTCCTTTATATATTCCCGCATAGCAGCATGTTCCGGCACAGACAAATTAAACAAACGACCCTTTGGATATTTACAACCCGGTATCAAATCTATGGCACAATCGCACTCACGGTGCGGAGGTAACGACCCAAGCTTGGGTTCGTCAAAGACGTCTTGATAATCAGAGAGGAACTCAGGGACTTCAGAGGGAATGGACGACGAAATAGAAACCAAAGGTACGTCCCCATGAATACCCTTACATCCCCAGCTCAACACAGACATAGCTCTCCAGTCCAAGACTGGGTTGTGAGACTGCAACCATGGCAATCCCAGTACCAAATCGTCATGTAAATTATACAGCACCAGGAAACGAATAATCTCCTGGTGATCCGGATTGATACGCATGGTTACTTGTGTCCAGTATTGTGGTTTATTATTAGCCAATGGGGTGGAGTCAATCCCCTTCAGAGGAATAAGAGTCTCCAAAGGCTCTAAATCAAAACCACAACGATTGGCAAAGGACCAATCCATAAGACTCAGAGCGGCGCCAGAGTCAACATAGGCGTCCGTGGCAATGGATGACAAAGAGCAAATCAGGGTTACAGACAAAATAAACTTAGACTGAATAGTGCCAATGGAAACAGACTTATCAAGCTTCTTTGTACGCCTAGAGCATGCCGATATAACATGAGTAGAATCCCCACAATAGAAACACAATCCATTCTTCCGTCTAAAATTCTGTCGCTCGCTCCTGGACAGAATTCTATCACACTGCATACTTTCTGGCGTCTTTTCCATAGACACCGCCAGATGGTGCATCGGTTTGCGCTCCCGCAGACGCCTATCAATCTGAATAGCCATTGTCATGGACTCATTCAGACCTGCAGGCAAAGGGAACCCCACCATAACATCCTTAACGGCATCAGAGAGACCTTCTCTGAAAGTTGCCGCCAAGGCGCACTCATTCCACTGAGTAAGCACAGACCATTTACGGAATTTTTGGCAGAAAACTTCAGCTTCGTCTTGCCCCTGAGATAGTGCCATCAAAGTTTTTTCTGCCTGAAGTTCCAAATGAGGTTCCTCATAAAGCAAGCCCAAGGCCAGAAAAAACGCATCCACATCGCGTAACGCAGGATCCCCTGCTGGCAATGAGAAGGCCCAATCTTGAGGGTCACCCCTGAGCAAGGAAATCACAATCCTAACCTGCTGAGCAGGGTCTCCAGCTGAACGAGACTTCAGGGACAAATAAAGCTTACAATTATTTCGGAAATTCTGGAAGCTATCTCTATTCCCTGTGAAGAACTCCGGCAAAGGAATTCTCGGCTCAGATACCGGAGCATGTACCACAAAATCTTGTAAATTTTGTACTTTCGTGATGAGATTATTCAAACCCGCAGTTACACTCTGGAGATCCATTATTGTCAGGTGCACACAGCGCATACAGAGATTAGGAGGAGAGAGAGAAAAAAGACTGCAGCAAGGCAGACTGGAGGAAAACAAAAAAAAAAAAAATTCCAGCAGACTTCTTATAACTCTCCTTTCTCAACCTGGGTCTTTAACACTTTATTGGCCGGTCAAACTGTCATGATCTCTGCAGGCAGAGATCATAGCAAGCCTATAGAGGAACAAGCTCTCGGAAGATGGAACTATACTGACCATGAACTAAGCCTGCCGCGCAACTAGAAATAGCCAGGTAGCATTTCCTATTTATCGCTAGATGCCCAGCTCTGGCCTAAGACCTAAATAGCTAGCAGAGGGAAATATAAGACCTGGCTCACCTCTAGAGAAATATTCCAAAGAAGACAGTAGCCCCCCACATATAATGACGGTGAGTTCAGATGAAACAACAAACGCAGCAGGAAAATAGTCTTAGCAAATTTGAGGTCCGCTTACTAGATAGCAGAAGACAGATAGTATACTTTCATGGTCAGCAGAAAAATACTAACAAAACACCATCCAGAGATTACCTTAAACTCTGGCATTAACTCATAACGCCAGAGTAGCAATCCCTGATCGACGAGAGCTTTCCAGACACAGTAACAAAACTTCAGCTGCGAACTGGAACAAATAGGCAAACAAAACATGGACAAAAGTCCAACTTATCAGTAGTTGTCTAGAAGCAGGAACAAGCACTGAGAGGCATCAGATAACATTGTTGACCGGCAAGAAACCACCAGAGAAATGAGCTTAAATAGCGACACCCACTACTGATGGAATCAGGTGAAACAGGAAAGAGGATGACAAGTCCAATTCCACAAGCGGCCACCGGGGGAGCCCAGAATCCAAATTCACAACAGTTAGGGTTGGGGCTAAAGTTAGGGTTGGGGCTAAAGTTAGGGTTAGAGTTGGGATTAGGGTTAGGGTTTGGATTAGGGTTGGGATTAGTGTTACGTTTGGGATTAGGGTTGGGATTAGGGTTAGGATTAGGGTTAGGGGTGTGTTGGATTTAGGGTTTTGATTAGGGTTATGGTTAGGGTTGAGATTAGGGCTGTTTTGGGGTTAGGGTTGTGATTATCGTTAGGGTTGTGATTAGGATTATGGATCGGGTTGAGATTAGGGTTAGGGCTGTGTTGGGGTTAGGGTTGGAGTTAGAATTGGGGGGTTTCCACTGTTTAGGTACATCAGGGGGTCTCCAAACACGACAGCCAATTTTGCGCTAAAAAAGTCAAATGGTACTCCCTCCCTTCTGAGCTCTGCCGTGCGCCCAAACAGTGGTTTACCCCCACATATGGGGCATCAGCGTACTCGGGATAAATTGGACAACAACTTTTGGGGTCCAATTTCTCCTGTTACCCTTGTGAAAATAAAAACTTGGGGGCTAAAAATCTTTTTTGTTGGAAAAAAATATATTTTTTTATTTTCACTACTCTGCATTATAAATTTCTGTGAAGCACTTGAGCTTTCAAAGTTCTCACCACATATCTAGATAAGTTCCTTAGGGGGTCTAGTTTCCAAAATTTGGTCACTTGTGGGGGTTTCTACTGTTTAGGTACATTAGGGGTCTGCAAACGCAACATAACGCCCGCAGACAATTCTATCAAAGTCTGCATTGCAAAATGGCGCTCCTTCCCTTCCGAGCTCTGCCGTGCGCCCAAACAGTGGTTTACCCCCACATATGGGGTACCAGCATACTCAGGACAAATTGGACAACAACTTTTGGGGTCCAATTTCTCTTGTTACCCTTGTGAAAATAAAAATTTGGGGGCTAAAAAAATCTTTTTTGTGGGAAAAAAAATATTTTTTATTTTCACTACTCTGCATTATAAACTTCTGTGAAGCACTTGGGCATTCAAAGTTCTCACCACATATCTAGATAAGTTCCTTGGGGGGTCTATTTTCCAAAATGGGGTCACTTGTTGGGGGTTTCTACTGTTTAGGTACATTAGGGGTCTGCAAAGGCAACATAACGCCCGCAGACAATTCTATCAAAGTCTGCATTCCAAAATGGCACTCCTTCCCTTCCGAGCTCTGCCATGCGCCCAAACAGTGGTTTACCCCCACATATGGGGTACCAGCATACTCAGGACAAATTGGACAACAACTTTTGGGGTCCAATTTCTCTTGTTACCCTTGTGAAAATAAAAACTTGGGGGCTAAAAAATCTTTATTGTTAAAAAATATATATTTTTTATTTTCACGACTCTGCATTATAAACTTCTGTGATGCACTTGGGCATTCAAAGTTCTCACTACACATCTAGATAAGTTCCATGGGGGGTCTAGTTTCCAAAATGGGGTCACTTTTGGGGGGTTTCTGCTGTTTAGGCACATCAGGGGCTCTCCAAACGCGACATGGCGTCCGATCTCAATTCCAGTCAATTTTGCATTGAAAAGTCAAATGGCGCTCCTTTGCTTCCGAGCTCAGCCATGCGCCCAAACAGTGGTTTACCCCCACATATGGGGTGTCGGCGTACTCAAGACAAATTGTACAACAGCTTCTGGGGTCCATTTTCTCCTGTTACCCTTGGTAAAATAAAAATTTGGAGGCAAAAAGATCATTTTTGTAGAAAAAATGCGATTTTTTTATTTTCACGGCTCTACGTTATAAACTTCTGTGAAGCACCTGGGGGTTTAAAGTGCTCACCACACATCTAGATAAGTTCCTTAAGGGGTCTAGTTTCCAAAATGGTGTCATATGTGGGGGGTCTCTACTGTTTAGGCACATCAGCGGCTCTCCAAACGTGACATGGCGTCCGATCTCAATTCCAGCCAATTCTACATTGAAAAAGTAAAACGACACTCCTTCTCTTCCAAGCTCTGCGGTGCG
Source organism: Ranitomeya variabilis (assembly GCF_051348905.1). Classification (NCBI taxonomy): domain Eukaryota; kingdom Metazoa; phylum Chordata; class Amphibia; order Anura; family Dendrobatidae; genus Ranitomeya; species Ranitomeya variabilis. Next base: position 571,321,030 of record NC_135235.1, read on the forward strand.
CCCAAACAGTGGTTTACCCCCATATATGGGGTATCGACGTACTCAGGAGAAATTGCACAACAACTTTTGTGGTCTAATTTCTCCTGTTACCCTTGTGAAAATAAAAATTTGGGGGCAAAAAGATCATTTTTGTAGAAAAAATGAGATTTTTTATTTTCACGGCTCTACGTTATAAACTTCTGTGAAGCACTTGGGGGTTCAAAGTGCTCACCACACATCTAGATAAGTTCCTTGGGGGGTCTAGTTTCCAAAATGGTATCACTTGTGGGGGGTTTCCACTGTTTAGGCACATCAGGGACTCTCCAAACGCGACATGGCATCCGATCTCAATTCCAGCCAATTCTGCATTGAAAAAGTCAAACGGTGCTCCTTCACTTCCAAGCTCTGCGGTGCGCCCAAACAGTGGTTTACCTCCACATATGGGGTATCGACGTACTCAGGAGAAATTGCACAACAACTTTTGTGGTCTAATTTCTCCTGTTACCCTTGTGAAAATAAGAATTTGTGGGCGAAAAAATCATTTTTGTGAAAACAAATGCGATTTTTTATTTTCACGGCTCTACGTTATAAACTTCTGTGAAGCACTTGGGGGTTCAAAGTGCTCACCACACATCTAGATAAGTTCCTTGGGGGGTCTAGTTTCCAAAATGGTGTCACTTGTGGGGGGTTTCCACTGTTTAGGCACATTAGGGGCTCTCCAAACGCGACATGGCGTCCGATCTCAATTCCAGCCAATTCTGCATTGAAACAGTCAAACGGTGCTCCTTCACTTCCAAGCTCTGCGGTGCGCCCAAACAGTGGTTTACCTCCACATATGGGGTATCGGCGTACTCAGGAAAAATTGCACAACAAAATTTGTGGTTAAATTTCTGTTTTTACACTTGTGAAAATTAAAAAAAATGGTTCTGAAGTAAAATGTTTGCAAAAAAAAGTAAAATGTTAATTTTTTTCTTCCACATTGTTTTAGTTCCTGTGAAGTACGTAAAGGGTTAATAAACTTCTTGAATGTGGTTTTGAGCAGCTTGAGGGGTGCAGTTTTTAGAATGGTGTCACACTTGGTTATTTTCTATCATATAGACCCCTCAAAATCACTTCAAAGGTGATGTGGTCCCTAAAAAAAACATGGTGTTGTAAAAATGAGAAACTGCTGGTCAACTTTTAACCCTTATAACTCCCTAACAAAAAAAAAAATTGTTTCCAAAATTGTGCTGATGTAAAGTAGACATGTGAGAAATGTTATTTATTAACTATTTTTTGTGACATATCTCTCTGATTTAAGGGCATAAAAATACAAAGTTTGAAAATTGCAAAATTTTAAAAATTTTCGCCATATTTCCATTTTTTTCATAAATAATCGCAAGTAATATCGAAGAAATGTTACCACTAACTTGAAGTACAACATGTCACGAAAAAACAATCTCAGAATCAGCGGGATCCGATAAAGCGTTCCAGAGTTATAACCTCATAAAGTGACACTGGTCAGAATTGTAAAAATTGGCTCGGTCATTAAGTACCAAATTGGCTCTGTCACTAAGGGGTTAAAGCACTACTACAACGTTTTTTTTTTAAATTATTTTACCGCAGGAGTTGTGCCACTAATCTAAGTTCCCTGCATTTAGTCTCATACTTACCAGCCACCATGTTTTTCTGTAATCAGCACCACTTCGGTCATCTCCAGCAGTTTTTGGTCTGCAGGACAACTCCAGTGTTTGCTGGGCGATCCGGAAGTCACAAGTCAATGTAAGTCTATGAGAGACAGAATGAGGCCAGATCTAGGCTCTTATAAACTTATTCAGAGAGCTTGTGACCATTACCTCTGACTTCTGGTTAGTCAGAGTTTGCGGTCACAATATAGCGGCACGGGACTAGAGTGGTGCCGGGAAGAGCTGAAGATGATAGCTGGTAAGTGTAACAATAAGGTCAGGGTACTTACATTAGTAGCAACACTCCAGCACTGAAATAAAAAAAAACACTGGAGTGTTGCTTTAAAAAGAGTTTCCAGGAGTTTCCTTGTCATCAGAGGCAGGGTTACACCAAATAATAACTCCTCTATATTCAGTTGATAACACAAAATCCACCAATTACATTAGATCATATCTCAGTTGATCCTACTTCCTCTCCCTTTAGATGTTTCACTGCATAAGACAGGGTCAGAGTCTGTTTATTGAGGCTAATGTACATGTGGATTTCCTGAAACTAGTGTAAGTCCAAAAAAGCCCCAGGTGCTAGTTAAAAAAACTGTAACAGTTCTCATTTTTATTTTTCAGAAAGATTGTGACTTGGGAAAAAATACAAACAATAAAAAAAAAATACATTTGACACAAACACCTGATTTAAACAGAAGGTAATTTTCTTCATTTTCTAATGACACATTCCCTTTAAAGAGTTACTACCATTTGTATTAGGTGGGAAAATATGCATTTTCTCTCTGTCATTTCTCTTCTGCACTGATTGATCACTCTCAAAAACTGCTCAAATCTGTCTACAGTTCTGTCTCCATGAGAGATCAAATTATACCTTTGGCCAATATTAGTCTATAGAAAGGGGTTTGGGATCGAGCTAGACAGAGAAAGAAAAGCTAAAAAGGAAGCTGCTGGGGCTTCTTGTGACTAGAGCCTGCAGAGAGAAAACTGCTAAATAATGCCATGAATAATTGCTAGAAAAAGGAATACAGTCGATGGGGCTGTGCAGCTCTGTAACTGATCAGTTCCGAGCACTGGCGACACCGGAAACAGCTGATCGGTGGGGGTGCTGGGTGTCACTCCCCCACCAATCAGACATTGATGACCTTTCCTAGGGACAGGTCATGAATGTTAAAGTCCCGGACAACCCTATTTATGAGAATCATACATTTTTTAAGAACAAGTACATGATACCGTAATAATGTTGAATCTTTTTTAGGAGAAGGATAGATTTGGAAGAATTTTTACAGAATTTGCCGTACGTGTACCATCAAAACTGCTGCTGTCTCCAAATACACAGCACTGCATGATAGGATAATTCAATCTCTGCATCTGGAGACTCATTTTAGGGGGCATTGTTGGTTTAGCAGGTGGCGGCAGAGTCTTTTCACCAGGACATAACATCTTAATTTTATATGCCTTTGCAAGTGCCAAAGATTAAGAGTCAGCCATTGCTTTCAACAGGATGGCTTTTGAACCATCTGGATGCACTTTTTACTGGAACGTGTTTTATATGTATGCAAATAGCGAGATTAAAATATACAAATCTAACACAAGCCTTGAAGAGAGAAATGGTATGAGAGGTCATATCCTAGAAGAAACAGCAGGAAAATGGAGGAGTCATGAGGACAATGATTTTATTTTTTTTAAGTAATTTCTGGTATTGTAAAAAAGTTGGTTTTTTTTCTATTGTCTGATGAGGTGTATCCAGGCCACGTAACCCTATTGGTCTTGGTCCAAATTATGAGACCAGTGTAAAAAATAAAATAAAAATTAAAAGCAGATATTATTTGGGACGGCCTTTGAGATATTTTGCCTTAGGACCAAGGAGTTCAATGTGTTTCTACCTGCATTAAAAACGAACCTCAAGGCAATTATAAACATGACACAGATTTACAGAAATATTAAATTTTTGGATCAAATATTAAATCTCTATTGTCCTCTGCAGTTCTGATGAATTTGGATCACCATAGGGTTCTATGTGCGTGGCCACCAAAATGGTACCACAGCCAAGAAGTCCATTTTTTTGAGGTCTGGTTGGAACAGAGGCAAACAAAAGGAAATTCAGTGAGAGAAATAACAGAGGGTGAGAGTGATTGTAGTACTTGGCTGGGGGTGGGAGTATATGTATGGACACAGCACCTATAAGATCCTTAGAATCCTGTGACTGGAGGAAAAAATCTTCCAGATCGCAGTTCACTTCAGTGGAGATATCACGGTCACTGGGCTGTGGGAATGAAGAACAAGGTTTTTATTCAACCAACAAATTTGCTGTCAAACTGGCACCTTTTTCAAGGTAAAAAAAAAATGTTTGGTTTTTCACCTTGAAAAAGGCAAAAGTCGAAAGCCGAAACGCGTTGATTGAATAAAAACCTTAATTTTATACCAGCCAGGATTCTTCATTCCCACAAACACAGCCAAGGTACTGTGATATCTTCTCTGAAGTGAAGAAATACATTTTGGCTTTCTGACCACCCGTCGCATTTGCAAGCATGACCAATCCAAAATGTAATTGGCCAAAACTTGTTGGGCCAAGTGTTACACTTAATCAATTTTAAACCAGTAGGTTCCTGAGCAAGCCTTCTAGCAGATCCCACTCCTGGCATTGAACAAATTATTATCATTCGTGTCCCTCTTAACCCCTATAAACCTGATGGCATTTTATGTTTCTTTCAAAAGCCATAATCAGATGCAAGATGTGGTTGGGGCTTCTTCATTTTCTTTTCATGCAAATCATTCCATACTTGGCAGGAGCTACAAAGCAAAAATTGCAGATAAATGAAGAACAAAAGAATCATAACAAACACCCAGCCGGAAATTGCTTCTGTCTGGAGAAATGTGAATAATCCCACAAGATTGTTTTTGATGTGAGACCCAGGATAATAAATGGGTTGTTTTTTGCAGAGCGAGATTCATAGGTGAATGTATCACGTCATAGTATTATGATGTTTATTATGTTGTAGCAACGTTTAGCTCGTAGCCATTTGTATGTCAGAAATATATTGTTTTTGTGTTCCTTGGGAAACCACTAATAATAACTGTAATCTTGTAATAATACAAGACCTCATGGTAAGCAACCTGCAGATCGTATTAAGAAAACATTATTAACAAAGGCATAAACCTGTGAAACCTTCATAAGAAAAATTGTTCTCTTTAGTGTATGTTCCTGAGGACATTGCCCTCGGGTTTTGGTACAGCTGATCTTTTCCACCAGGCTGCCTGCCAACTACTGGAATCCTACATGTGTCCTGTTTGTGTTTTCGGTTTGGTCCCCAGTCTACGTCCCTCATTCTGTTATTTTGGCCCCACTTTTGGCTGAAGCTGCCAGAGCTTTCTTTCTGTGTTGTTGGACTTTGTCCAGACTTTGTCCCGAGATTGGATTCTGTTTATGGTTTTACATTTTTCCTGTTCTTAGCTTTTCATATTTTAGATACTGACCTGGTGCTTGTACCCTGTTTGATCTGTGGGTAAAATCTTGGCTTTCTTTGAAGTTTTGACCCTGATCAGGTGCCTCAATAATATTTTATAAATTCTTGGCTTTGTTCCTGCTATTAATTTTGGTTTTCTATCCTTAAAATCTCATATTGCTGGTCTTAACATGGACTGATGACTGTTTCCCACTAGTCCTTACTGGGCAACGTGCTCATGTGACTGTTCATAGGACTATTTCCTGTAATCACATGGGCCTAAGATAACCATTCTCAAGAGGCTGTTTTCATCTCAGAACCGTGCCACACCTGTCCACAGATTGCGTTAAGTATTGCAGTTCAATTCAATTCAACAGACCTGAGCTGCAATACCAGAAACAATGTATGAAAAGGTATGGCGCTGATTTTGGAGGAAATTCATCATTGTTGGGGTTCTGCTCTCTGCTAGACGCTTGGATACATGTGGTATAGGGCTGTATATCAAAACAGTATGTAGTTTATTGTCAATCATAAACTTTACAGCTCCAAAATGAACAGTCTTCCTTCAGTATCAATGGATAACATAAAGAGACATTACCTTTAGGCAGAATAAAACAACATAACTGTAGCAGCTTCAGCTCCGTATTCCCAGCAGCAGCTCACACTTTTATTAAATGTGGTCACCAAACACTTTCCTGTTTGGCTACAGCACTCCACTCTTTGCAGAGCTGACTAAGCAGCAACTCTGCCTTTCTCCACATGCAACACAATTTCACTTGCTGACCTAACCAAGCTGCTGTTAAAAGGGCTGTAAACCTTGGACTGGATCATTGGATCAACTTTTCTCAGCCAGGATCTTGTGGTAACTTCAAAAACGTAGACCCAAAATCCAGTCACATTAAACCCTCTGAACTAGTGTTACAGGTACAGCTTACATTACCGGCACATATCTACCATCAAGGAGCTTCTCTCCTGCTTTCTTACACCATGTTTCTTTTATCTTGATCAACCCCATTAAACACCTTCCTACTAGAACAAGGGTTGCAATGTTATTCTGGATAAAACCCGGTAAGTTTCCTCATAGTAAGACAGTTTTCTCTTTAGGACCCAGGGTTGTGATATTCTGATGTACAAAAGTCAGATTTTCCAGAAGTGATGGATTCTCTCTAAAAGCTTTTAGAACCCAGTGTCTTTCCTAATGTATATTTACCTAACACACACTAATAATTAACTTTAATAACCATGTGATGGCGAGTTGTACCATGTCAGTGCAGCGGCTAATCTCATTGTTCCATTTTTGTGACCTTCTATATTAGCTGCCCATTCCTCATATCCCTGATGTGCTGGCATTGCGGAGTTCAGCTAAAAAAAGGAACAATTCAAATAGCCGTCTCGCTTTCCCTATAATAAATGTTTCAAGGAGGTCAGATGTGAGTAACAAGGAGCGATAATTACAAACAGTCACAGGACAATGTGTCTCGAGTCCCCTGTAAACAAAACCGAGGATACTAGACCTCTGGTGCCTTCCTGGATATTCTTTTTAATTTTCTTTTTCAAGAGGCTTTAGGGGTCATTTTATAAAAAATAGCTGTGTCAAGGTTTCGTAAAGTGAGATTTATACCATATTCTAAAGCAGGGTCTCCAATCTATGATCTCCGTCTGTTGTAAACTTGTACAACTACTATTCCCAGCATGCTCTAACAGCCACAAGCTGTTGGGGCATGCTGGGAGTTGTAGTTTTACAACAGCTGGAGTGATGCAGGCTAAAGTAAAGATCACTAATCTAAAGAGAGTTCAAATCTTAAAATGTTCTGCAGCTTGAAAAATGCGTTTGACTGATCTTGAGTTTAACAGTATCCTACATTTCATTTATGGCAATGAACAGTTGGTGCTAAAAAGTATACTCTTTTAGAACATCTTTTTATAGACCTAATTTACATTAACCAAAAAAATAGGTGATTTTGTTAATATGCTACTTATCCTCTACTGATCCTGAGTTACATAATATATTATACTCCAGAGCTGCACTCACTATTCTGCTGGTGGAGTCACTGTGTACATACATAACATTACTTATCCTGTACTGATCCTGAGTTACATCCTACTCCAGAGCTGCACTCCCCATTCTGCTGGTGGAGTCACTGTGTACATACATTACATTACTTATCCTGCACTGATCCTGAGTTACATCCTGTATTATATACCAGAGCTGCACTCACTATTCTGCTGGCGCAGTCACTGTGTACATACATTTCATTACTGATCCTGAGTTACATCCTGTTTTATACTCCAGAGCTGCAATCACTATTCTGCTGGTGCAGTCACTGTGTACATACATTACATTACTTATCCTGTACTGATCCTGAGTTACATCCTGTATTATATACCAGAGCTGCACTCACTATTCTGCTGGTGCATTCACTGTGTACATACATTACATTACTTATCCTCTACTGATCCTGAATTACATCCTGTATTATATACCAGAGCTGCACTCACTATTCTGCTGGTGGAGTCAGTGTGTACATACATTACATTACTTATCCTCTACTGATCCTGAGTTACATAATGTATTATACTCCAGAGCTGCACTCACTATTCTGCTGGTGGAGTCACTGTGTACATACATTACATTACTTATCCTGTACTGATCCTGAGTTACATCCTGTATTATACCCCAGAGCTGCACTCACTATTCTGCTGGTGCAGTTACTGTGTACATACATTACATTACTTATCCTGTACTGATCCTGAGTTACATCCTGCATTATACTCCAGAGCTGCACTCACTATTCTGCTGGTGCAGTCACTGTGTACATACATTACATTACTTATCCTGTACTCATCCTGAGTTACATCCTGTATTATACTCCAGAGCTGCACTCACTATTCTGGTGGTGCAGTCACTGTGTACATACATTACATTACTTATCCTGTACTGATCCCGAGTTACATCCTGCATTATACTCCAGAGCTGCACTCACTATTCTGCTGGTGCAGTCACTGTGTACATACATTACATTACTTATCCTGTACTGATCCTGAGTTACATCCTGTATTATACCCCAGAGCTGCACTCACTATTCTGCTGGTGCAGTCACTGTGTACATACATTACATTACTTATCCTGTACTGATCCTGAGTTACATCCTGTATTATACTCCAGAGCTGCACTCACTATTCTGCTGGTGCAGTCACTGTGTACATACATTACATTACTTATCCTGTACTCATCCTGAGTTACATTCTGTATTATACTCCAGAGCTGCACTCACTATTCTGGTGGTGCAGTCACTGTGTACATACATTACATTACTTATCCTGTACTGATCCTGAGTTACATCCTGTATTATACTCCAGAGCTGCACTCACTATTCTGCTGGTGCAGTCACTGTGTACATACATTACATTACTTATCCTGTACTGATCCTGAGTTACATCCTGTATTATACTCCAGAGCTGCACTCACTATTCTGCTGGTGCAGTCACTGTGTACATACATTGCATTACTTATCCTGTACTGATCCTGAGTTACATCCTGCATTATACTCCAGAGCTGCACTCACTATTCTGCTGGTGCAGTCACTGTGTACATACATTACATTACTTATCCTGTACTGATCCTGAGTTACATCCTGTATTATACCCCAGAGCTGCACTCACTATTCTGCTGGTGCAGTTACTGTGTACATACATTACATTACTTATCCTGTACTGATCCTGAGTTACATCCTGTATTATACTCCAGAGCTGCACTCACTATTCTGCTGGTGCAGTCACTGTGTACATACATTGCATTACTTATCCTGTACTGATCCTGAGTTACATCCTGTATTATACTCCAGAGCTGCACTCACTATTCTGCTGGTGAATCATTATGGGTGCTATGTTTGGTGACTGCCTTCTTTTAAAATATCCAAACTGTTAAACTATTTTCTTCCCTACTATAATGTACATAGGTTTTTTATTCTTGGCCTGGCTATCCTTATGTGTTAGGGCAGGCTGGAAATGTAATCTGATTTGACCACTAATATGTTAACACTCTGGACTGTGAATGGTAAGACACAGCTAAATGGCGAGGGCCATCATGGAACATCATTACGTTGTCAATTGAGCGCTTCTTCTGCTGGATGACGAGTCTGAATTGTGTTTTGACCAACAGATTTACTGGCGCCGCCTCACACCTGCCACTTTGTGTATATATTTTTTATTTTAAGCTTCTGTGACAAAAAGAAAGATAACAACAGGCATCTTAAAATAACGGTATAATTTGGAGGGCATCAATTATCTCTAGCAGCCAAGAAAACATCTGATGATGGAATAAATGTATTTTTGAGTTGTTTATTGACAAGTAGCACAGGGAAAGTTTAATTGTTACACTCACATTATGTACTGCTATTATTGTGAAATTTCGAGAGTTTTTGAGTTATTGGGAATCTAAATTAAAGGATTACAGAGGCAGATTGATAAGAACATGGTGGAAGAGGTGGCTGGGTGGGTAGTACATTGGTGCACAAATAGCCCCAAGTGAAATATTTGGTGTGCACCAAATTAATTGAGACATGAATTGAGAGAAGGAGCATGGGGAGAGTCATCAAACTGCAATCACGGCCGGATTTACCCACAGAGCCGCCTTAGTCCAGGCAAACGCAACAATGTAGAGTAGAAGCGGTGTTCTCCAGTGATGATGGTAATTAAGGTCAGTACAAAACTTCACATTTATTAGAACATATCTAAAAGTCCAACATGGTTTTTATACCCCACCCTCACTACAGGAACTATTTCAACCATGATTAAGGCTAGCCGAAACGCATTGGTTTTCCTAAAGTGAATCACTGTGGTATGCCGACATGTTGGACTTGTTCTAATAAATGTGAAGTTTTATACTTGCCTTCAATTACATCACCATCGATCCATTCGAACACCACTTCTCTAAATTATTTGAGAAGTGTCTAGAGCAGGGAGCTCAGCTAAGAGTTGTAAAAAAATAATAAAGCTTCAATTTGGATACAAAATATTGGTGTAAATTGAAGACCATCATGAGGTGGCACCTGGAAAAGTGTCCAACATTTCTCGTGGGTGAGCACTATATTTATCACGCCGATACATTTAGCGAGATTGCGCTGTCTTGAAAATTATACATGTTCCCTCAATATTGATAAATTCCCAAGCAAATGTCTAAATTGTAACTATAGGTATGTGTGAGATACATGAGTCAGGAGGTGAGGACCATTTGGGACCAGAAATAAAAGGATTATATGGCGCACATTAGGGCCGAATATGGTGATATGACCTACAGGAAATATGTTTCAGTATGTCTGCCATGCAATGTACGTATCATTTATATTTTTTTATTCTGATCTTTTACTCATTTTTCTTATAGGTAAGTGACTCTTCAATGTCAGAAAATTCCTGAAGTTTTCTTTTCCTGCAGGGGACGTTCTATTCCAGGTACACAAGATAAGTAATGAGCATGCGTTATATTCATTCTAGAGTTATAGGCATCAGTGATGACTGAGCGAATTCTAAGAAATTTGTTTCAGGCAGATCCCCTTCGTTCGGCAAATTTGATTCAGTGCGTATAAAATTGGTTAGAATCGAAAGTGCCCAGATTGATGCAAGAAGACATTTGTAATGCTCTGAGGTCTCTCCAAACTAAAGCACAGTAATCAGAGGGGAGGTAAAGGGTTAAAAAAAATTAAATACATTAGACTCAGCTGTTCTCATTGTGCCTCCGCAGGACAAGTGAGTTATTTTAACCTATTGCAGGCCTCAAAAGAAGATAGCAAAATGGCGTTATACTGGTCGATAGTACGTTGCTGAATTCTCACAAATCGGATCCCAAAAATTTTGTATTCGCCAGAATCTAGAACTTTTATTCTTTTCATATCAGTTCACTCATTTATAGTAGAAAAAATGACATTCTAATACTAAAATGTGGATTATGTCGGTGCAATAAGACAGGCACGGCTATAGTAGATCAGAGAAATAAGAAAAAAATGGAGCAATTAATTTACCGTGATTCAAGATGAAGGAAATAGACTTATCTCTGTTCCTCCATCCCTCTCCTTATAATTCAATAGGCATGGACGTAAGGAAGCATAATTGGCTAGAATGGAACTGATCATATTTATTAAAGGAGTTGACAGGTCTCAAAAGAAAAGTCTGCATTCACATTATGTGACTACAGATAGCTGAATCTGAACAGTGTGCGACGTGCACACTGTCATGATCTTCCTCTATTGCACATGTGAATGGGTGGTCACGTGATATAAGTGATTGGCATCCTAGCGATCATGTGCCAACTAATCTCCTGTGCTTCTTTCAATTCTCTTCTGTTTAGAGAAGTTGGATGAGACTAGTCAGCAAATAAACGCATTTATGCAAATTGCTTATATGCCCACCCGCATGGTGAATACAGGGGAATCATGACAGTGTGCATATCACACACTGTCACGATTCAACAGTCTAGAGTTACAGACTCCAGACTTTTCTTCTGAGTATGGAAAACACCTTTAACTTGACTAAACCTGCCCTGGATCACATCTAGTAGTTTTATAACATCTAGCATAAAGTATAAACATGTAATTTGCAACTTGGCTCCTATCGTCCATTTTTTACATCACCAACCTACACAGTGCCCTAGGAAACTTCAGGAGATTAATCCACAAAAAAGAAGAGATATCTTCTAATCAGCACAGGAACACACCGAGGAGTCAGTGGTCAGATGACTGTTATTCATTTTCCACCAGAGCTTTCAAGCCAACTCCATGCTGTCATGGTTGCCTCAAGTGCCAAAGAGCTTATGGTACTTCTGCCTAAAGCTGCGAGAAGCTGGCAAGAGATATAAATGACAGTGAATTTCTAAAAATCTTTTCAACAACATGGTAAATTCCCTTCCCCCCTGAACTCAGGGAGTTGTAAGTGCTTAGTAAAATTAATGTGCTTACCATGCCCCCAAGAAATTCAATAAGGAAGTATGTAAAATTAATAATGTATGATTCCCCTCCTCTCTGGAAGTTATAGTGTGTATTACATATTGCTTTTTCTTTAAAATATTTCTACATAAATTATTTTTTGCTTAAATTTTAGGCAAATACATTTCTCCTTTACGATTTTTTGATGAATCCCAATAAAGCCGTATTTTCCAACCCTACAAACACGATCTCCAATTCTTCAATTAATAGTGAACTGGATACCTGCCCACTTTGTACAGTAGTACTAAAATCTTCTCACAGTGTAAAAATCCTTTAGTAAAGTCATTGCCGTGTCTACAATTAAGGAAGAATGATGGAGGAATGAGAGCTGCCGCCACTGAAGATGATTTTTCATGAATTTTCTTCAATTCCTCCAGATACTTCTCCAGATACGTTCCTCAAGGGGTTGTCCGGGTTTGGGATAAAAATCTGCAGTCACTCTGCGTGACTGCAGACTTTTGAATACTCCCAGCGAGCACACTGCTCAATGTCAGGATACTACAGTGGTGAAAGGAAGCCATCACATGACTACATGTATATGATTTGCATACAGGCAGTCACCTGCTAACTAGACTTGGCTAGTAAACTTGTATGGAGCGAGGCCGAGCAGGTCTAGTCAGACTGTGGCTAGAAGTATGCAAATCTCATACTTCATGTGACCGTCTACTCTTGCCATCGACACCAGAGAATCCTGACAGCGTGTGGAGCATGCGCTGGGAGGATGCAGAAGTCTGAATCACACGGAGTGACTGCAGACTTTGAACCTAAACATGGACAACCCCTGTAAGGGCAGATTGGCCCTTCTGCACATTGGTGGGGCAAGAATTTATTCTGAGGTAAGGGTAGTAAATTAGTAATGCCTTTTAAGATATCAACTTGACATGTTAGCAGTGATGCTAGTTGTCCACCTTCCTTCTTCATTGGTCATTTTTACTAAGAGATTTAGACAGTTAATCTCTGGTTATTATGGCTGTCTGAGCAGATTTAATATTTTTGGTCCATGTAGATGCAGTTCATGTTATTATTACGTCTTAAGAAAGCAAAATCCAGTTTGCGTTTGTAGTACGCTTGTGCTAGTTTTGGGTCATGAAGCCACAACTTGGCTACCACTATGTGCTGACGGCTCTAACTCCATTCAGAGACTATGGGCTGCTGGAAAAACGTGCGTGCAGAAGCTACGGAGATTTGATTTCCTTCCATGGTGTTAACTGGGTCATAGTGAAAGCAATTATTTTAATCAATACTTTTATAGAATTGCTGAAAATAAAATTTCTTAATCTTTTGCTGAACAGAGCTGGATGGTGGCACTTCACTGAGCAATAGAAAACACATTGGGCCTGATTTACTAAGGCTGTCTAACTTGAAAATTGTCTTAAGATGCGATAAATTTGCAAAATGTCTCGTGCTGGGTGATTACTCTGGAGCAGCTTTCGCCTGTCTTGTCTAAGTTTATACCATTTGTTTGTTGACTTAATTTGATCCACAAAGTTACAACAAATTTTGGCACGTGGGATGGTGATTTATGCCAAGCTATTTACCTGGCCATTTTCCAATTGGCCACTCACCCACTGAGCATATGCAAAAACCATGTTTAAAAAGCATAAATTTTCACAAATTAAACAAACTAAATGTGTTTCCTGATTTTTCCTATTTAGCATGCACTTGAATTGCCTGTAGATATAGGTGGGATCCCCCTGATGATGCTATTGTCCCCTGAGAAATGCACAGTTCCTGTGAGTGCACACACAGGCCGTGGTAGGAACAGAAAGCATAGGAATCTGTACACTGCTCTGTGCGCTCAGACAGTAGCTTTGTGCTCCTGTCTGCAAAGTTCTGTACTTCTCAAGAGACTATTATGTAATTGGTAGGGGTCTCAGGATCCAGAGCCCACCAATCTACAGGCAATTGAAGTACAAAATATGAAAAATCAGGAAGAAAATGTAGGTGCTCTTTAAGCCAAATTTCTAGTCAACTTAGTTTAGTTAATCAAATTCCATCCTTTTCAAATTCAAATTTCAAGGATATGTCAGCCTTTACAATCGATTCGTTTTATTTCTCCAATGTATCTAAGATAAGACTAGGCCATTTTGCTAAATGTCTTGATTTCTTAACCTCCCCCTGTTTGGGTATACAGCTCCAGTTCAAACCCAACTATGCTTGTAAACTTGCAGTCATACCCTTTTCTGTCAGTCCCTTACTTTTTGCTCTTGTCATTCATAACCATGGAAACATGTAGATTTGCGTAGGTGCTGCATAGGCAAACCTTTACATATTCTTAATTAAATCTGTTTGTGTTAAATATTAATTATTAATTGAATTATTCTTATTCTCAATTCTGTACTGAGTACATTGCCTCTTGCTGACATTACAAAAAGCTATTTCTGTATATGTAGCTCATAGTATAAGTCAACACCATATAGAGAGAATAAGTGGTTTATGGGACAAACATATAACCGAGACTCACAGAAGGGTGGGGGCTGTCATGTGGGGCTGTCACCTTGGGCCTCTTCTCTTCTTCATTCTCCATGGACTTCAGATGACACACAGAAGAAATGAACAGCTGGTATGTGCGTTAACAAGGATGACTAATACCATACGCCATGTCAGGGACAGGCACCATTTACCATTCAGAACTTTGGGAAAGATGTGGAACAAACGCTGATATGGACAAATGGACAATCTATTTGTAACTATTTTAATTATTTAATGTTTTGCTGCAATATGGTTTTTCCTGTGGACAATCCAATAAACCACTACGTTTTTTTATGAAAATATCATGACATTTTTCTTTAAGAGTAACGCATCTGGTAAAGTTGTTTAACAGAGGCTTCAGATCTACCATAGCTCTTTAGGATCATTTGCATATCAATTCAAACACAGATTTCTCAGTACCGGAAGAACAGACTGGCCATGTAAAAGCATTGCTCGACTTGTCTTTGAAAGATACCCATAGGTATATACTGTAAATAGTTTGGGTGGTGAATTCCTACTGATAAATTCACTGTCCATGTAGTAATTGAGCCTGCACAGTCCGTACAGATGGGTTCTCCACTACACCATGTAATTTAACATCACTTGATTTGTTGCATGTAAACCTTTTCATGTAATATATCCTCTAAAGTGTGACATCCAGACTGACCCCGATGGCATATTATGTGAATCCAGACTGTAGTCGCTTTGAACAAGCTCTGCTGGATATGGACTCTTCATATATTACTTAGCTCATAATCACAGGACGCATTAAAGAGGTTGTCCAGGACTTTTTTTTTTTACTAGGGGCTTAAAAACTAAAAGGCAACCACATACCTGATCTGCCCGGCACCGGCTCAGAACAGTCACCAACCACTCCTGCTGGTGATTCAGCTGCTCCATGTCAATAGAGCAGCTCTTCCTCTTCTGGGCTGCTCTGTCGATAGGGCATGACTGCAGACATCATTCTGATTGTAAGCTGGCTCCCTGCAGTAAGGCAGCGGGCAGCAGGCTGTCAATCAGCAGTCATCCGAGCGGAAGAGAAACTGTGTCGACATGGCATCAACCATCGGCTTGTGACTGCTCTGTGCCAGCAGAAAACAAAGCTGGGCACAACAGACAGGTAGTTAGCAACCCCCTGCCTGTCAGTTCTTAGGTCCATAGTAAAAAATAAAAATAGTCCTGGATAACCCTTTTATGCTGAATGGAATATGACATTGCTCATAATAGAGGGCAATTATATGCAACTGGAAGAGCGGGACAGGCGAGAAAAGGTTTGAGTGGTGCCTGTGCTGGATCAGCATACATTATCAGAATGCACATTCATTTGATGTAGCAGGATAGTGGCAATGTGTTGGTTAAGAGATTCACACATTCACTGTAACCCTGGAGCCATACACAGGGCTAGGGAGGGAGCTTTTAATCCCCCCCTTTCTGCTTTGGCTTAGCTAGAACAGTCAGCCGGATTGACTGGCGTTCTTTTAGCTGCTGGCACTCCGTGTGTGACATAAGTCGTGCCCTGAGTGCAGCAAGACAATTCCGTCAATGCTGCCAATCGCAGATTCGAGGCCCTGCTACAAGTGACTGTCACCCCAGATTACTCTAAAGTGTGAGCTTGATTTAGAGCTGTCACACTGTATAAGCTTTCACATAGACTAAATGCAAAGAGAGGGCCCCAGCACCAAGTGCACTTTAGTGGCAAGACCTCGTCTATGTGAATAGATTTTAACAAGCCCCATGTTGCTTTTCCTCCCCACTTTTTTTCCCCAGCTGAAAAGAGTTTCTTTTCTTAAGAATATCATGTTTAAGAAGAAAAATACTGATATTAAAGAATAACACGGATATATCCGGGTATGGAAATATTACGTCGCCGTAAATGGTTAATTGGATTAGTAATAAATATAAGCAATGTAATACTAATGAGGGGCTTCTGCAGATGTATACATCACGGGCTGACAGCTGACTTTATGGATGAGCCGCATGCATTGATCGATAGGCATGCGCTCCTGTCTACATAATCAGCTCTACTGGGAAAGAATACATAGGGCATCGGAAGAGCAGGAGCGGACACACCATTGGTGCCACCTGATTATGATGAGCTATTGGACTGTGAAGAGTCCATGTACTGTTGTGGCACAGAGGTCTGATACTGTCTGTGTCTTTCCCCCGGCCGAAGAGATGTCTGTATGGATGACTATATTTAAGAAGAAGACTCTGCTGTTGCTAAGACATCCCAAGTTATAAGTGAGTTTGTCACCCCCAAAATGCATTATAAATGGGCTGTACAGTGTAGTAAGGGACTTAGCCCATGTAACAACCATACTGGCACTGTACCTGTAACTTTTAATCCATAAGCAAATGAGCTAATGGGCTATGGAGAAGCCCGAGGGGGCATAACTCCATGACTAGTCACTGATCAAAAATGTTGCTTACTCTGGGACTGGTTTCTGCATACGAGAAAAATCACTGACGTCTGATTGAGCCCCTACTGTGCAAAAAAAAGTCTCTTTTTTACTCTAGTGGTTCATTTGTTAGCTCTTATTACTTTATTACTAAAACTGCACAAGGAACGCACTCACAAACGCACTCACAAACGCATACTTTCATTTCCAGGGGAAAATAATAAAGTTTCCAATTCAGTCACCTTACAAGGTCCCCTACTATTCCATATGCATTGGGTGACATCGGCCAATCAATGCCCCCCGCTACGATATTATAGTAGTGTCAAGTCTAATGTGACACATTGCCCGATACTCTTTAATCTACGGATTCCACTGATAGCATTTCTTCTATATCCACCACTAGAGGGCACTTAGGAGTCAACTGCATACTGTTTGCGTTCACTGAACAGTATACAGTACAGTAAGCTCCATCTAGTGGTGGCTGCTGGCAGACAAAGTCATTTGTTGTATGTCTCTGGAAGGCACCTGTCAATGAGTGTTTAATGCAACCTGGGAGATCTGGGGTAGAAGATCACTGCGTATTGTGAATCGCAGATCTTCCATTTAGCCTGTGTGTTTGGACCCAATAGTACGTGAATTTGGTTTGCTTTAGTGCTGAAGAGGTTAAAGACCCTTTCTATGCTGGTCGAAATATGCAGCTCCATTACAGCTGCTTCAGATCTGGTTGTAAATTCTTCCTATAAAACCTGGGCAGACCCTCTCTGTCTTGCCAGTGAAAGCTCTGCTCCTTGCTCTTATGAGACGCTGTGCTGGATAGGAGTTGGTTTTTGCTGTTGGAGATTTGTTTTCTTGTGCTGTGTGCTTAAGCTAAGTGTTTTGGAGAGAAGTTGTTGTAGAGGTGTTCTGTTGTACTTGAGTGTTTATCTCCTGGTCCCTGTTCCCATTTAGTTTATTCCTCTCTGTCCATATCCTCCTTCCTATTTTTGGCTGGTATTTTTGTATGATAGAGGGTTTCTGTTATCCCTGATTTGCCTTGTTCACATTACATTTCTGTCCCAGGCTTCATGGGTGGGGAAGGGGGCAGACTAGGGATTAACAGTAGTATATTGAGGTTGGAGACTCAGGCCTCTCTACCATCAAGAGTACCCTTGAGACAGGGATAGTTAGGGTCCCAGTTTTAGAGACAGTTTGAGGCCCCCTTCCCTACCTAAGACCGTTACAGCGTGACAGCACCTGAATTATATATTATATATATATCCATAGGGTCCTAAAGACTGTCCTTTTGGCCACTATTGGGCTTAGATATGGGTTTTTGTTTTTTTGCTGTGTAGAATAATTTCTACACAGTATTCCACTATATGTTTATTTAGTGACATATGTATGAGGCATTCATCAGGGGTGTATGATGAACAGTCTCCTGGTTATACTGTATAGAGCTGACAATACAAATGTCTATGGAGTGGATTTGATGCTGCATATTGGGGAAATAGAGCTCCAACTTCTGTAAATTTAAAACAAATTCAGCAGCAGCAGTGCAAAATATTAAGAAATGTCAAAGTCTGGGCATTCACTTATTGGGTTAATAGAATGTCAATAAAGCTGTGACCCCGGATAAACCTATGCAAATATTTGGGGGCATTTGCTGGTAGCCAAATTGATGGGTGGGTGCACATGCATTCATTAATAGGTGATAGCTGTGAGGTTGAGGTACAGTTTGTGGCTGGGGTCTTGGAAGTTTCCAGCAAATTACGATTTACTGCAGAATGAAATGTTCAGACTGTGCAGCAATGGACAACACCTATAAAAAGCATAGGACTATTGTTTCTACACAACCCTTGATTTATGACCAAGTAAAACAAGATGTTCCCCCCTGTACAGACTCGCTGCATCAGCAATAGTGTACATTAAACGGAGACCCGAGCAAAGGACGCCTGCGCTTGGATTCTATAGTGCTCACACAATTCTCCTCGAAATACAAATTGTAATTGCGCTCCTTGAGTTGTATGCATTAGTATAATGACCTCAATTGATGCTACAGACATAATTACATTGATACATTCCTGATGGCTATAAGCACTGACACTTCCCTTGATCTCTGAATAGTTTTACTTTGCAAACACATGCTCCACTTTTCCCGCTCACTCGCGCTATTCTGATCACTTCTCCCAGAAGGCTTGATTTAGAACAAGTGTCTGATTTAATGGGGAGAGTTGCAGATGAAACAACAAGGCAGAAGCTCTGGCGTATCTCTCTCGAAGGTGCTCCTCTTCTGATTGCACATTGTGTTACATTTTAATATTTTTTGCTCAAGATCCCTAACCCAGGGCTATTTCCATTGCTTAAATTATTTCCACATTTTCATGTCTGCTCTCCATTCCGGCTCCTCATGAACGATGGTGACACATGGCATATTGGGGGTGATTGTGTCTGATGTATCGCGCTGATAACGTGTCATTTGTAATCTATAGTTGATGGAGCGTGCAGGCAGAGGCATAAAGAAAGCTACCTTTTTTGTATCCGGCGCTTCACTGCGATACTTTAACCTAATGTGAGGAGATCAGGATGTTTATTCCCTCCACTTTCAAAAGATCGGAATAGAATTTATACAAATTGGCATCAAGAAAACTCTGTTTTCTACAGTGGGAGTCACTTTGGGACTAGAGTCCTAGAACTTCATCTATTTAGCCAAGTAACCATTGGCAAAATGGCAAGACTAAAAAAAGTACTGTAATACAAGGGGATACTGATAGTATTATATTAGTCGGTGCTAATATTGGGATGTGGTGTAGAAATAATAATGATAATTTCAATAAATTTGCAAATAGGCTTCAGTTAAAATCTACCATTTTATGGATGCAGCTTCTATGCAGGCCTGTGTGTCTCCATGGTAACAGACTGCAAACAAAGTCTTTGTAGTCTGGTCTTGCAGACACTTTCCTTTCTATCTACCCCTACCTTACATACAGTGTAGGTGAGGACAGAAAGAAAGGAGAAACATATGACTAGAGAATCAGACTATAACATCTGTTTGTAGTCTTGCAATCCCAGTAGGCTTTATTGGGCATTGTGCCATCCCTTCTTCAAGCCACAAATCCCATAGAAGTGAAAAAACACATTGCCAGGTCCTGCTGTGCTATTTCTCATGTGGTGCTTTGCAAATTAAACTTGCAATCCCAACAGAGAATAACCTGTACAAATATGGCCTACATGGAAGAGTCGTCAGAAGTAAACCTCTCCTGCGTCATCACCATAAATTTGAATGTCAGAAGTGTGAAAAAGAACATCTAAACAAGCCTGATGCATTTAGGAAACAAGTCCTGTGGACAGATAAGGTTAAAATAAAACTATTTGCCTACAATGATCAAAGGTATGTGTGGAGAAACAAGGGCACAGAATTTCAGGAAAAGAAAAAAAACATCTTGCCAACCATTAAGCATGGGGGTGGATCAATCATGCTTTGGGGTTGTGTTACAGTCAATGGCATGGGGAGCATTTCACGAGTAGAGGAAAGATTAGATTCAATGATATTGTGAGGATATGGCCACTTACTAAAAGCTGTAGAACGAATGGACATTCGGGGGAGTCCACAGCTCAAAGAAATAGAGACTTTTTCCAGCATGGAGCACCGGTTGTGTCGATATTGTTGCATATTATTAGATATCTTCTTGCTGTGCTTTATTAGTGATTTGATTGCTCGACAGCTCATTGTCAGAAATCAATGTTTACATTCAAAGACAGTAAGCAGAGGAAGACAAGCAGGCTAGATCTTATGTAAACCTAAGGCCAGACAGCAGTTTGCTACAGGTAAATGTAAAGCAATCATCCTATCAATCCCCTCTGTATCTCAAGGTCTCAGTCTCTTGTTCTGCCAGCCTAGACCCAGGGGAGCTGTCACGACAGGGGTCTCATATGCAGTCCCAGGTGATGAAATATATGCTTCATTCTGTAAGGCTAGAGGAAAATGTTTAAGGGGAGGGAGAAAAAGACACATGGGTTGAATCAGGCAGTTAGGACTTCGAAGGGAGAGGATCCAAGCTGGGATGGATGATCTATGGACTTTTGGAGATCAGTTGCCGGCTGCAGGGCTATTCATGAACTACGGTCATGATATCCATCATCTGGATAAACATAGGTTGTGACTGCACACGATACTGGCTGGAAATACCAAAAGCTGTGGGCCAACCAAAAGTTGGGAGACAGTGGGTATCAACTGGTAAGGGGCCAGTGGAACTACCGATCTCAGATTGGGAACTTGTGGACTGAGGACATTGTATGTTGGCCATCTACCTGGATTTCTGTACAACCATGGATGTATGGAATAAAAATAGTTTCATTGTTAACCTGCCTAGGTGATTTTTATTACCCACAACCTCAGATCCTCACGCATAATTCAAAAAATTCTTGATGCAAACATAACACCATCAGTAAAAAAGCTGAAGTTGAAAAGAGAATATCTTCTACAAATGTATAATGATCCTAAACACACAACAAAATCTACAATAGACTACATCACAAGGCGCAAGCTGAAGGTTTCCCAATGGCCCTTACCGTTCCCTGATCTGAACGTCATTAAAATTCTGTGGCTAGACCTCAAAATAGCAGTGCATGCAAGATGATCCAGGAATCTCACAGAATTAGAAGAATTTTCCAAGGAAGAATGAATGAAAATCCCTCAAACAAGAATTGAAAGCCTCTTGGCTGGCTACAAAAAGCATTTACAAACTGTGATATTTGCAAAACGAGGTGCTACTAGGTATTAACCATGCAGGATGCGCAAACTTTTGCATTGGCTCATTTCAATTTCAACTTGCTTAACTGTTCACAATAACAGTAATTTTGACCAGGGATGGCCAATATTTTACATGCCGCTGTATGTGCTATAGGTGATTATCAACTTGCAGGCTGAGACCTGTTGGGTTGCAAATTTTTTTGTAGTCCTTAATGATGACACATAAGTCTGCATGTGAGCTATATATGCAAACCAGTAGGAGATTTGTAAATGTTTTGAGAGAGTAGCTAATGATTACTCCTGGAGATGGACAGATCGAGTCGCAGGACTCTGGTCTATCTGCTAGGTCTGTAGTCTCTGACCGCCAGATATGAGGCTTGGAAATCTCCTACCTTCCGAGATCCTTGGCATGGCTTTTGATCAGCCAGACTGTTGCGATATCATCTGTGCATCACTCCGAAATTATGACATTGCACCAGCTCGGCTAATTAAAAGACACACCAGGAATTCTGACAGGTAAGATATTTGCGGGCCTCCCATGCAGAGATAAGACTACTGACCTAGCCGATAGACTGCAATTTGATCCGCCGATTTCTAATTACTATGTTATCTTAATTAAAGGTTGACCTTGTCCGTAACGCATACATGATAATACAGCTAATTCACATTCATTAGAATTAGGATGAGCTGCAATACCAGACACAGTCATGAACATAAGTGGCACACTTTCTTGGAGACGGCAAAAAAAAACCTTTTTGTACTCTTACACAAGCCCTACAACTATTATAAAGTAATTTTGATCTCCTTCATTTAATGGGAATCTGTCAGTAGGAACAACCCTCCTAAGTCGTCTATATGGACATGCAGGTCATGGGAAGTTAAATAAAATGATACCTTGATATCTGTAATCCGATCTCTTATTTTTGGAAAACCCATGTTTTTCTTATATGTAAATGTGCTAAGATCTATGGGCCGGACCCTGATCTGCATGAGATTATTTTATATAAAAGGGGGAATTACCATAGTGAAACTTGTAATGACTGACATTTCACTCTTATAATCACATACAGTTCTGCAGTGATATCAGATCTTCCACAGTACAGCAGAAGTTAACTTTGCCTCATTACAAACACATTTGCAGTTGCAGTCCTCTCACAGTGCTTTAGCTTCCATTTCACAAGCAGCCAGTGTAAAGGAAGGACAGGAAAACAAAGCTGACAGCACTGTAAGAAGGCAAATGCAAATGTGTTTATTGTATTTGTAATGGGACAAGATTCAACTCTGTTTCACCGTGTTTGGCATAATCAGGCATAGCTCTGCAGCAGAGCTGACAGCACTAAGACAGGACTGCAGCTGCAAATGTTTGTTTTGAGACAATGTTCAGCTCTGCTGTAAAGTGTTAGTTCTGATGTCACATTGCAATGTCATCTGTGCATCACTCTGAAATTATGACATTGCACTATCTCGGCTAATTAAAAGAGACACCAGGAATTCTGACAGGTAACATATTTGCGAGCCTCCCATGCAGTGGTCAGACTAGAGCTGTGTATGATTATGGGAGCAAATTGTCAGTCATTACTTGTCTCACACCGGTAACACCCCCTCTCTTTTACAATAATCTCTAGAGAGAGATTCTAATGGAGATCTGTGTCCATCCCATAGATCTAAACAGCTCATTTGCATGTAAGAAGAAAATGTGGATTTCTTTGGAATAAGACATTGGATCGCAGATATGAAGGTATCATTTTATCCATCTTCCTATGACCTACATGTCCATATAGACAACTTAGAAGGGCTGATCCTACTGACACATTCCCTTTTATTTCATTTGCACCAATGCCTGGCCCTGCATGCCTCACAATACGGGTAGGAGTTTAGGGTTAAGCTAGCCTATAATAGATGTTGGCATTATACCCATTCCTTGAATGTGATAAATATAGATATGTTTTTCTTTACTAAATTGATAGTCGCAGCATGTATAGCATATGGCTCCAGCCTTAGAGCCTCAGGTTGTCTAATGATGGAAGAGGATCCTGAAGGAGATTGCAGTTGTCAGACGCTTGAGATGATGTCTTTTACTTTCTCTATTCTCCACGCTCAACCATCATACATCGAGCTTAACCCCGTCTTTTGACACTTCCTTCTGCTGGCTGCCAGACTTCTTGCAGGTCTTCTGAACAGGTCCACAAAATTTGACAAGTGCCCACTGTCTGAGAGGTTGTCTCGCCTTCTTACTCCTTAATCTCTTTGTTACCTGAGACATTGCAAAGAACAGTAAGATATCTGTTTGGGAAAAATAAGGGGTTTTGTGCTTCCTGGGTAAGTAAGACCCCTATTAAAACAGACCTTTCGTTCGGTGGGAACTTGCAGTCTAACTGTCAAAATGAACCAGCAGCATGTGGCATTATGAGAATTGCGCTCTGCTGGTCAGAGGCCTTTTGATATGTCTGTCAGATCTACCTGTTTGTAGTGCACACACATCAGTTACTGTGAAATGCTTTATAGCTAAATAATATATCACACTAACAAGGTCAAGAAATGTTTAAAGACCTATTCCTGAAGATCCGTGGATAGTGGCCACAGACTCAGCCTTCCTCACGAGCTTTATTGATTCAAACTCCACTTTTTATCTATTTTTCCTACTATTCTGTGTACAGCTGCATTCCCTTACTAGACAAGACATCTAACATTTCGGCTTCATTCACAGAGGTTTTTTCCAACGCTTAGTTTGTGTTTTTTGTGCTATTTTATACATACACATTTTTTTCTCTTATATTCCATGGTAAATGCATGAAAAAAAAAACACATACAGTATGTTATTTTGGGAAAAAAGCCCATGTACACAAAAGGGAGCAAAATCAGAACAAAAAACCCAATTGAACACCATTAAAATGTTACCATAGACTCATAGCCAACATGGGGTCAGTTTTTTTTGCCAAACCGGTAAGACCAGTGTGACATAACCACCATTTATCTGATACCATCACACTAACATTTTGAATATTTTTATCTGATACCAAGATTAATGTCTACTGCTTCCCATACATAGCCATAGAGTTAAAGGGGTTGTCTCATAGGCAACGTTTATCACCTATTCATAGATCACCTCTGAGAGTCTGATCACTGTGACCCCAACAGACAACAGGGGACTTAAATTATTGAGCATGTTCAAACAATGCTCCAGTCATGGTCTTTTGGCGTGTTCGTTGCACATGCTCACTGCTTCTTCATTCATATAGGAGATTTTATGGCTCCCCTTACTTTGAACTACTGGAGGTCTCAGCAGCTGGACTTCAGCAACTAAGTATTTATTATTTATCTCATGGATAGTCGATAAATGTTGTCTATGGGACATTTAAGAAAAAAAAATACAAGCCTGAAGCCACCAGTAGGGGGAGCTGAGGAGTTTCTGCATACTATTTTCTTACTGTGTTCAACGACATAAGCTGCTAAGCTCCCTCTAGTGGTGGCTGCAGGCGGACAAAATTCTATCATTTAGGAGATTTGGAGGTCTGCATATCATTAAAGAGGTTATCTTGTTATCTATTTTATTTTTTTCTCATGAAACTGACTAGTAGTTGCTAACTATCTGCCTGTTGCTCCCAGTGCAGTCATAGACCGCTCCTGTCGGCGATTCAGCTGCTTCATTTGACTTCATCAACAGAGCATCTCTTTCTCTTCTGCGCTTCTCTGCTGATGGGATATCACTGCCAACGTCATGCTGATTGACAGCCAGTTTCCCGCAGTTAGGCAGTGGAGAGCCAGCTGGCTATTAGCATGACATCAATAGAGCAGAACAGAAGAGACTCAGCTGCTCTGTTGACCTGACATCATCAGAAGTTGCACAATCGCTAGTAAGAGCAGTCTGTGACCGCTTTGAACTGGGAGAGATTGTTATGGGACAGCACAGACAGGTAGTTTGGATCTACCTGCTGTTAATCCTTAGGCCCATAAGAAAAAAACTAAAATAATCCAGGATTACCCCCTTAGGCCATGTTCACACGCTGTGGATTTAGCTGCGGATTTTTCCGCAGCGGATTTGCAAAAACCGCAGTGCAAAACCGCGGTGGTTTTCACTGCGGTTTTTTGTGCGGTTTCTACTGCGGATTCCACTGCGGTTTTCCAACTGCACTTTCCTATTGGTGCAGGTGGAAAACCGCTGCGGAATCCGCAGAAAGAATTGACATGCTACTTCTTTTTTTCCGCAGAAAATCCGCGCGGATTTTCCAGCGGAAAAACGCAAAGTGGGCACAGCGTTTTTTGTTTTCCATAGGGTAACATTGTACTGTACCCTGCATGGAAAACTGCTGCGGATCCGCAGTGGCAAATCTGCTGCGGATCCGCAGCAAAAACCGCAGCGTGTGAACATAGCCTTATAATTTTCACCAGATGAGAATTTGTAATTTATCTTATACATGAACATTCACATTACATGAGATAAATTGTAGCTCTTATACATGTAATCGAGTCACTCACTACTACGTAATTACTGGCAGGTTTTTGTCACCGCATGGTGATTATTATTATTATTTGGTTGTATTTGCTTTTTCCCGAAATACTTTTTATTACTACCTATATTTAACTTTTTTTTAAGAATAAATCCAATTAAATAAACTAGATGCCGACACAAAGACCAAATTTATTCTAGGCCCATTGTTAAACAGCAGTAGTAAGGTAAATTTATTCCTGCAGAATATTACTGATATGCAATCTGCCAAATCCCACTGAAATAATATTGCTAAAGTTTTTGGCCTTGTAAGTGTTGGATATGCTATGAATACATTATATATTATTTTACCCATACTGACAAACAGTGCCCCTCTACCCCTGGTCAGTCCCATCAGATGTGCTCCAGCACCGCTGGCGTCTGTAGGCTTGTGACTTTTAATCCCTGTCCTGTGCATATGACCATTCATTAATTTGTTGGCAGGAGCACTTACTGGGCCAGGGTGCATTGCGCTCTTTGAGCTTGCTGTATTACAAGTTGTGGCTCGGGGGGCTACCCACTGGCTCAGTTAGCTACCAAATTGCTGGCTGAATGATGCATGAGTTGTGTTTTCAGCATCCATAATACAGGAACGGATTAGGTTTAGCAAAATATTTGCAAGCTGCCGTGCCTAAATCATCACAGTAATAGGAGAAAGGCATATACAAGGCATGCGGGCGGCATCACACCCAACCTCCATAATGAGACATTAATAAAAATCTTGTTATTTATATACAGTCCCCTTTCTGCTGCCGTCCTGAAATCCTTCCAGCCGAGGGCATTAATTGTTCTGCGTTGGGCACTTTGGGGGGTTCCCGCAGTGGTACGTGAGCACCACACAAGAGCACATGACCTTGGGGCAGCGGACTGGAGGGTGCTATTCACCTATCATCATATGATAATAGCGTGGAATAGATTTTCACCGCTGATAAGATGCCTGCAGCCAAGTGGAAATGGCTCTTTCTTCAGTGCCGATACTCGTCTACCGGGATGGCCAAACTTAACAAGAAAATCAAATAACTTTCCTTCACATATAACATCCATTTCCCAAATTATTCATGAGAACATTAGAGAGCAGAAAATGAGACAAGGTCTGGTAGAGGTCAGAAATATCACAAATTCCTTATTGCCTTATTTAACAGGCCGCATAGACCGAGCCACCAGAGCATCGGGGGATCGTTTAGAGGGCACAACTAAGGTGCACAGAAGTAAAAACTATAGATGAGCAAATATGTTCGGAAAGCGATCGCTGAATCCAAATTTGCCATATTTGTGCCGAATTTATGTTTGGCAATCATTTTCGAACATATTTGCTTATCTGTACTCCTATGGACTCCAATGGCTTTTGGCTATGTTCGGCGAATATTGCAAATACAGTGATCATAATCCAAACTGAATATTAAAATATTTGCTCATCTCTAGTAAAAACCCATGCAGATCTGACATTGGAGACAGTCACTTCCCACCAGGTCTATTATTTATGGGTTGGGTCACAAGTAACCCATTACACCGTACTGATAACAAGTCCTGCATGTGCAATAAGGAGCCTACTATATGTTCGTTGCAATCCACGTGAGGCACCTAACAGTCATGCTGCTCCGACATTTGCCGTGGCTTCAAGTTTCTGTGTTGATCGTGTGACACGTCAAGTGACACTAATCTTTGGTTCGACATACCATGTTATAGTGACCAAAGGGCAGGTGCACATGACTACATGTTCTCCATCCAAGGAAAATGGTCCGATTATGCTAATCACACTCTGATCAGAGTTTGATCAGACATTGTCTACATCTTCTCCATTCAAGTCATCCATGTCCTATACCCATAGACATAAATGGGTGAGACCAAGGAGAAAATTGGACATTGTGCACTCATTGAATAACACTGGTCCGAGAAGCAATCCGATGTTATGACGGATCTTACTCGGACAGAAACTACAGTCATCTGAACAAGCCCTTATAGGGACAAACATTACTATTCTATTAAAAGGAATTTTTTTACCAATTTTAGGCTGCCCTTATTACAGATTTTATCATCCAGCAGAATCATTTAGCACTCACACATTGTGGGAGAATTAATTGTTTTACTAGGGCTATACAATAATCATTATCATCTACATGGAATAAGGAACTGACACAAACCAGAGGTTGTAAGGTACAGTATCAAGAATTAACATGTCAACATCTGCTGTCTGCTCAGCACACACCGTCAAGCATAAGCCTGCAGCTGTTGTATATTCTAAAAGCCCTATTGAGGACAGTATAAAGGAGGGACCCAGACCCTGATAAAAGCATTGATGTGATTTCTCGATCTTGTGAGTGCTGTACAAGCATTTGTAATTTTTTAGAACTTTACAGACAACAGTAACTGGTAATAAAAAAGTATATGTTATTGACTATGGTATTTTCTTGTGATGGATCACATATAATGGAGCCATCTGTTTAATGTACAGGTTAGTCTATGTTAAAAAGGGAACCTGCCAGACAATTCATACTGTCCAAACTGCACAGCCTGGCGGCACGATTTCAGCCAGGTATATTATTCTTTGGAACTCTCCGGCGTTAGAGGAAATCCAGCCGGGGATCATAGCCTGTGATGAGACTAGTCCGGTGCTGGCCTGCTCTTCTCAGTGATGCTGCAGGTCATTGCCAGGTCTGTTCCATGTGTACATACAGGCATGATTAAGACCGATCTAGGTCGAAACGCGTAGCCGTGATCTATATACACCTGTTTGGTCCACCAAATGTAAGGACTACGTTTTAACCATTTTGGATAAATAAAGACTTCAATTTTATCGGAGCTGGAGTATCTATTTTCTATTGGATTTGCTGCTGCTAGGACGTCTGGGTCAGGACGAACCTCCGTGCTCCGTACCTGCAGGACTGGTTGGTGAGCTGGCTATTGCTTTTTAAGCCATTTTTTTTTCTTATGTGCTGGTACATAGGAAAAGACCTGACAATCACCTCTAGCAGCGCTGGGAAAAGTTGTACATCGTGTTTCAGAAACTAAAATACCTGGCTGCAGTCACACAGGTCGGGATTTATGCTGCCTGTGATTTGGGCAGCATGAGTCTCTTGAAGGGTTCCCATAAAATGTAATGCACAATATGTCGCATATGTAGAATAATAGACATTAGACCATTGGTCCAATATTTTTTTTGCAGTAATGCAGTTATATATTTTTGCCTTGTTTTGTGCAGATGCTTTAAAATCTTTACTACTATAAACGTTTCTCTCATGTCTTCATATTACAGAGTAGATATTTTTTCTTCGCTATAGCCTAACTATTTGGCAGTGAATATCTCCAAAATGCCTCCATTTCTTCCACAATCAGCCCCTGTGCTAAGGACACCTGAACTTCAAGCATCAGTGTTTATATACCCCTAATCCTCTTAGCAATCACTTAGCGCACAGATCTACAATTCCCCAAATACATTAATTCTAATTATGCATTTAGAAACCCATTAACTTTCTGTACATTATGGTCCTTCTGTGTAATCACTGGTCATATTATGTCAAACCGTCTCTATCATTCCTGAATCAAGTCTCTGTATAGCGAAGGACTGATAGATACTGAGCGAACATACAAAGTGATATACGGACATAATGTATGTATACAAAAATAAATCTTTTAATATATTTGTATATTCTGATATAGAACTCTGCAAATAGAGCATTAAATGATAAAAGTCTAGCTTCAGCCGACCACCACTAGAGGGAGCTTATGAGCCTGCCAGCTGGTACATGCTGCTGTATCCACAGGAGGCATGCATCGGGGGGCTCTGTATAAACTCTGGTATGTTTGATTCTGAAACGCTGGGGTATTTCAGAGAAATTATACCGTAAAAACTGCTGGGGACTGAAATGCAGATGTTCCCCAGTGGATTCTCCCTGTCCTCCCTATACACACACTGAGGGAGAGACCTGGCATCAGGTGTGGGGAAGCTGCCAGAAACGCATCTATCTGACTAGTCTCCTTTGCAGCTCGGTCCCCAGCATGTTTTAAATTATGATTTTCAATAAAAGTCAGCAAATATACCTGGCTGAAATCATACATCCAGAGTCTGATACATGCTGTCTGTAGATCGAGCTGCATGTATCAGCAGTGAGGGTCCCTTTAAAGGGGTTGTCCACTAATTGGAGACTCCCTTCTTCAATGCGGTAATCCTCAATCCAAACTGAAAATAACATATTGCCTCCCCTTCCATTCGCCATTCCTACAATGTCCATGCCAGGACTCCCAGCACTCCCTTGGTATTGCCATGTCATGTGAGCACCGTAGCCAATCAGCGGCTGCTAATGAGCTGCCATTCTCATACTTCCTTCAGATGAACGTCTGTCGCAAGTGTGAGAACTTCGGACCATTTGCAGCCATTGATTGACTTCAGGGCTCATGTGGCATCACCACTTCATGTGAGCGCTGGGAGAGCGGGTGCTAACTTCGCTAGTGCGGGTGGTGAGTGTAAGGTTTTATATTTCACATTGAGGAATACTTTATTTAAAAAGGGGTTGTATTAGTAGTAGACAATTTCCCTTTAAAGGCGTCACCACAGAATGACTGTTCAAAATAAGTCTGCCTCTCGGTTCAGCAAGGCGGGGCCAGTCATTTCTATACACCTTCCCACCTGCTTGTTTTTACTCTATCTCCACCCTCTCTTATGTGATTGACAGCTCTCTCTTCATAGAGTCAGGAAAGGGTGGAGATAGATGGAAACCAAGCAGGTGGGAAGGTGTATATAAAGGATTGGCCCTGCTGTGAAGCACCGAGCGCCTGTACTTGGTTTGAACAGTCATCTGTGCTGACAGTCTTTTTAAACACAATAGTAAACCAGTATGCAGTAAGCTCCCCCAAGTGGTAGCTGCAAGCTGACAGAATTTTATCATTTACCATAATTTTATGTAGATGCAGAAGATATGCAGCTTTGCCAGCAAAAAAGGTGCTCCTACCCGATTATAAGTGGGGTTCATCAACACTCCAAGAGATCCTGAATATACGGTGATTGACAGTTGGGGAGACCACCCCACTTTACTCTGCTCTTGGGAAATAGTATCTGTCAGAGAGGTCAACAGAAATGCTGTGACAGTGACGTCTCCCCGTAACCATTTCTATGCATAGTTTGGTTTCCTTTAAGGACTACATAACGAAAAGGAGTCCTAAGGTCACATTTCCAAAGTTTGTCTGTGAAGGTGTTCATACAATTTCTGTCAGTATACTCTATTTCTCCTGACCTCCTCCCCTGTGCACATGCTCACTCAGTTTGACTAAGCATGCACGTTCCAAATGTTAGAAGAGCTCATATGCCCTGTAGGAACAATCGGATTGGGTGTCATTCAATATATCAATCCTTCTTTTCCCCAACATCATCGGTTGGGGTAGAGTCTGGAGACTCCAAACTCGTAAGATAAGCTGAGATCTCAATGCCTTATCCCTAAAGCTAGGATCACATGGATGTAGATTGTCTCCAAGAGAATCAGGCCGATTATGCAAATTACACTGTGATCAAGCTCTGTCAGAGTTTCATCAGAGTGTGATCATAGTGTGATCTGATTCTCTCGGATGAGGAGAAGAAGGAGAACAAAATGTCTCCATCTTCTCCATTATGTTAATGCATGGAAATCGGACGAATGTCATCCAAGTGCAGTCTGATTCCACACACTCATTGACTGGCATGGCTGAGTGTGATCCAAATTTCAGATGCAAATCATGCAGGCGGTGATTTTTTTTCCTTCAACCGACTCGGTGTGAGGAAAAGATTCCGACATGTGCACAGCCCCATAGACTGACATTGGCCTGAGTGTGATCCGATGCTTTATCGGATCGCACTTGGATATAAATTAGGGTGGTGTGAGCGAAACCTTAGGCAGATTTTCTGCCCATTGAGATAGGACATGGGTCTAACCTGAGCTGGTTCCTGTTTTGGACATATAGGTTTGATGAAACACATATTCATGAACACCAGTCCCAATAATTTATGGTTTATTTCATTGTTTTTAACGGTTCAGTAACTCTTGCCCCATATCTAGGGGTCTGCTAGACTGGAATACATACATTCTGTGTGATCTCACGAGTAAATTGATAGATTCGTAATTGAAGAACCAGTAGAACAGATGAGTAAAACATCTCATTCTTCACAAGACCTCTCTGCCAGATTTAATTATACTGCTACATATGCAAAGCCAGCATGGCGTCCATTCCCACGGGGTCACCCCGCACCATTCTGTAGCCTGTGGAAGGTCCTTGGGGGCAGAAGAAGGCCAGATCAATTAAATTGACCAACCTGTCATGATTTTTCAGAGCCCAATTCGTGTAATAGCCTTGATTGTGTCTGTGGCGCTCTACTGTGAAAGGTTAAGTAAAACCGAGTCCATTAAAAGACATTATCACAGAGCAGCTCGCATGGTGACCCAGATCTGCCACCGCCTGTCTTTCAAGAGACAGAAAGTAGGACGTAAGATGGAGATAAATGGACTAAATAGGAGAGACAAGCGTGTTTTGTAATCTTCTGATTGCTTAATATATACCACAGAAGATTCATTAAAGACGCTAAAGTCCCCTTTCAAGAGGAGCCGTGTAAGAAGCGAGAGAGGGGAGAGGCGGCTGCCTGTTTCCAGCTTATTAAGGACACTGGATGCTCTTTACTATGTGAAAGATGAAAGGGGTTATTAGCAACAAAGCACAAGAGGTGCCCAGGGAGATTGATCCTAATTGTGGATCCCTCTTTAGAGGTTGGGAGGTTGAAAAGCGAAGTGGGCTGCAAGACTTCTGCTTCTTACACTCTGCTCACTCCTAAGGAATATCAAGGCTGCATTAGACTAAAAGCTCCTGTCGGATAAACACCTTCCCAATTGGAGTTCAAAGGACTAATCAGCAAAGTGGCATGAGCAGGAGGGATGCCAGGCTTAACCCTTAAAAATGACCCTGATGCTGTTTTGGCACCAAGGGATGTGGGGGGTTGTGTACGTCCTGGCATCCAAAATATAGAAATTGTAACGTTATTCTTCCTGGAAATGTATGATTAAATTAACTGGGTGTCTGTACATAATGTGCTACTTTCCAGTCTGTGCTAGCACGGTCAGTCTATATGACTTTTCTTTTCTGGATAAAGCTAAGGACTTATCAGCAGGTACTTGCCCACTACCTGCCTGTGCTGCCTGCAACGATCTCTCTCATCTCAGAGTAGTGACGGATCGCTCCTGCCGGCGATTCTCCTGCTTACTGTTATGTCATTTCAACAAATCAGTTCTTTCTCTTCTGTTGCTCTGTCAACGGAGATTCACTGCTGACCTCATGCTGATTGACAGCCGTCTCCCCACTGCGTTAGGCCGGGGTCACACATGCGTGTTTTACGTACGTAAGAGCGCAAAAACTACGTACGTAAAACTCGCATTACATACGGCACAATGCTTCTCAATGGGGCTGCTCCTATTAGCCGTATATTACGGTTCAGTATTATACGGCTTTCTACGGCCGTACAAAATCGCAGCATGCTGCGTTTGTCAGCGTATTGCGCAAATAATACGCCAATGAAAGTCTATGGTGGCGAGAAAAATACGGATTCCACACGGACCTGCAGTGTGACTTGCGAGAAATACGCAGCGCTGTTAGTGAAAAGTCGGTAATTCAATTGCCGGCTTTTCATTTCTCCTGCACAAACCCGACAGGATATGAGACAGGGTTTACATACAGTAAACCATCTCATATCCCCTTTTTTTTGCATATTCCACACTACTAATGTTAGTAGTGTGTATGTGCAAAATTTCAGCGCTGTAGCTGCTGAAATAAAGGGTTAAATGGCGGAAAAAATTGGCGTGGGCTCCCGCGCAATTTTCTCCGCCAGAATGGTAAAGCCAGTGACTGAGGGCAGATATTAATAGCCAGGAGAGGGTCCATGGTTATTGGACCCCCCGTGGCTAAAAACATCTGCCCCCAGCCACCCCAGAAAAGGCACATCTGGAAGATGCGCCTATTCTGGCACTTGGCCACTCTCTTCCCACTCCCTGTAGCGGTGGGATATGGGGTAATGAAGGGTTAATGCCACCTTGCTTATTGGAAGGTGACATTAAGCCAGATTAATAATGGAGAGGCGTCAATTATGACACCTATCCATTATTAATCCAATTGTTGGAAAGGGTTAAAAAACACACACACACATGATTTAAAAGTAGTTTAATGAAATAAACACAGCGGTTGTTGTAATAATTTATTGTTCTCTCAATCCATCAGGAACACCCTCGCTTGGAAAAATAATAAACGCACAAGATACATACCTTCTGGTGAACCGTCTCGTCCCACGAAGTAATCCATCTGAAGGGGTTAACTAATATTACAGGCACGAGCTGCGATAAACCACTCGCTCGTGCCTGTAATCCCCGGGTGCTGAAAGGAAAGCTAGATCTGTACTTACATTCAGTCGCGGTGAGGTGCCCTCTGGTGGATGTTCTCATGAACTGCAGCCTGGGAACTTTTTCCCACGCTCCAGGTCATATGAGGACATCCACCAGGGGGCGCATCACCGCGACTGAAGGAAATGTAGGTCAATGACCTACATTTCATTCATTCGCCGGGGATTACAGGCACGGAGCACAGCTGCATTATAGCAGGGCTCCTGCCTGTAATATTAGTTAACCCCTTCAGATGGATTACTTCGTGGGACGAGACGGTTCACCAGAAGGTATGTATCTTGTGCGTTTATTATTTTTCCAAGCGAGGGTGTTCCTGATGGATTGAGAGAACAATAAATTATTACAACAACCGCTGTGTTTATTTCATTAAACTACTTTTAAATCATGTGTGTGTGTGTTTTTTAACCCTTTCCAACAATTGGATTAATAATGGATAGGTGTCATAATTGACGCCTCTCCATTATTAATCTGGCTTAATGTCACCTTCCAATAGCAAGGTGGCATTAACCCTTCATTACCCCATATCCCACCGCTACAGGGAGTGGGAAGAGAGTGGCCAAGTGCCAGAATAGGCGCATCTTCCAGATGTGCCTTTTCTGGGGTGGCTGGGGGCAGATGTTTTTAGCCACGGGGGGTCCAATAACCATGGACCCTCTCCTGGCTATTAATATCTGCCCTCAGTCACTGGCTTTACCATTCTGGCGGAGAAAATTGCGCGGGAGCCCACGCCAATTTTTTCCGCCATTTAACCCTTTATTTTAGCAGCTACAGCGCTGAAATTTTGCACATACACACTACTAACATTAGTAGTGTGGAATATGCAAAAAAAAAGGGGATATGAGATGGTTTACTGTATGTAAACCATGTCTCATATCCTGTCGGGTTTGTGCAGGAGAAATGAAAAGCCGGCAATTGAATTACCGGCTGTTCACAGATATCGCGCTGAATGAAATCTAAATACAGAATATATATATATGTGTCTCAATGACATGTGTATATATATATATATATATATATATATATATATACTGTATATATGTTTTCCCGAACATTTGAGCACATAAATCCATTAGATGTCGGTTTTGCAAGCCTGCGCGAAAATCTCGCAGTACGGATGCCATACGGATTACATACGGAGGATGCCATGCGCAAAATACGCTGACACACCCTGACTACGGATCAATATTTTGGGAACATTTCTCCGTATGACGGCCGTAGTACGGACGTATAATACGTGGCGTATTGTCTTACGCCAAGTGTGACTCCAGCCTTAGACTGAGACGACTATCAATTAGTGTCAGCAGAGTGTAAGAGAAGGAGCTGCTTTGTCAACGTGTTGTCAAAGGAAGCAGGAGAATCTCTGGCAGGAGTGATCCGTGACTGCACTGAGCCTGGAGGAGAAAGTGTTGCAAAGCAGCACACATAGGTTGTTAGTAACTACTTGCCAACAGGCTTGGACTGGCCCAGAAGAGAACAGTAGGATCCTCCATCTTTTTATATGAGCAGTGATTGGCACAATATACTTCATTCATCATATACAGACAAAGGCAGCTTCTTATTCACTTAACAATCAACCCAATTTATTGCTATAGAATTGTGAATGGGGATAAAGTCATATTTGCATGTAGCTGAAAAGTGGGGCCCTGGAGTTGGTTACTGGTGGGCCCTTGGCTCCCCAGTCCGACACTGCCTGCCAATAAGTGCTTAGACCCATGAGGAAAAAAAGTCCTGCCTGAAAAACCCAGTATGAAAACATCCAATCCCATCTCAAATTCTGAAGATGTCTCTTAGGAAATTCTGAAGGTTTAATGCAAATTTTAATTGCTGTATTGTAAAGGGTGAAATCCGCTGTGAAAATCCACAGCATAAAATCACATAGTGTGGATGTTAGATCTGTAGGGCAAGTTCATTTCCACAGTGGATGAGATTTTGTAAGACGCAAAGGATTTTCCACCTGGGTTTGTACATACTTTGAAAATTTGCAGCAAATTTTTCTACATCAAAACCCGGAATATTGGCAGGAAAAAAACGATGCATAAAATGAGGGCGTTTTTGACACTTTTTTACCTTCTTTTTTCGTATACATTTTATTGGATGAAAAACACTGCAAAAATTGACACGCTGCAGATAAGAAAAAAACAAACAAAAAAAAACGCTATAATGTGGTTCAAATCCACAAGGAAAAAATATATGGTCCATGAGATTTCATAAATATCATTAACTTTGCTAGTACTGTGCAGTATTTTTTACTCTTGAAAAACACGGATCAAAAAATGTGGAGTGTGAACAAGCCCTTACACTTCCTAAAACAGGCATGTACTGTATTTACTAGAACAGACCGATTTGTCAGGAGAACAAACAGATCTGTTTTAGTGTGCAGTAGGCAGTTACGTGAACGCTCCCACTGAACGCTGCCTGATCCTTGTCCCTTCTCTGCTCTTATTTTTCTAGACATCAGTAAACGAATTAACTTCTAACACTCTTCCTCCCCGTCACTTGTGCTCCGCTGCAGCACTCGCCTCACGCATGCATAATCGTGGTTGAATACAGGTGAGGACCCCCCACCTCCTGGAATATCTCTGCAAACATATCTGAAAGAATTGATTTGATTGCAAGCCAAGGTGCAGCCCCAGCGTGCCGCAGGTCACCGAGCTTCCGTTTTCTGTCACCACGGAAAGAAAAAAAAAATCATTACAAGCAATTACTAGTAAATGGGACATAATTGGATTTGACTTTTTGCTGGAAAGCAACTCATGTAATGACCTATTTTTTAAACCGCTATGTCTTCAAAATACCTTTTTCTCTAGTACTTAAAATAGGCGACTCACAGTCAGCTCCTGGATAGTCCTGAATAGTCCAGCCATCAATTGAAGAGTTAACGATAGCCGTACTGACCATAATGTGAGCTCTGATCATCCTTGTCCACCATATTACATATACTTCTATAGCGTTATCTATTTTAAAGGGGACCTGTCACCACCAGTTTTTTCATGTCTGAAGACTAGCACCTTAATCGGCGCCTATGCTGCATTCTATAAAGGGGTATATAACCCCCTGACTCCCCTTGTATAGCACCCCAAAAACCTCATAGCCGGCAATGTCTCTGCACAAGCACGAGATTTAGCCTGGATAGGTGGATGATGCAGGAGGCATCATCCACATCAATCGTAGCAGGAGGATGGTGATCTCAGCCAGGACGCCTATCGGATCAGACCAGACCGGCAGAATTTACATTGAGCGTGGGAAAATTTCAAAAAGTTTTTTGGGAGGTATACGGGAGGAATCAGGGGGTTAAATATCCCTATATAGAATGCAGCAGAGGCGCGGATTAAGGTGCTTAGTTCAGATATGAAGAAAGCAATGACACAGGTTCCCTTTAATGCTAGGGATACAAGAAAGCTACTGTTGGAAAAACTATTTAAAGCTTCATTCATACATCTCTGTATGGACCGTGATGCATGGACTGACCCTGGATATCCTGATTCGGAGGTCCAAGGCCAGGCCGTACATCATGGTCCATACAGGCTTAAAGGGAACCTGTCATGTCTTTTTGATCATCTGCATTACAATGTGCATCACCAACACATTTTTTTCATCACAAACAACGCTGTGATCATGTGCAAAAAGCACATTAAATAAGCAGGTACGATCTAACTGTACAGTCATATTGGTGTGCTTCATTTTGTTAAGTCACGGTTGTCGCTTCACACACAAATTGATGTTCCCGGGGTCGCGCCAACCTCACTCAGATCCGCTGTGAACTATCACGCTTGTGGAGCCGTGCTTGCGCAGTGTCGATGGGGGAGCTCGCATGCGCCGTGATGAGCGGCTCCCCGCACTTGCACCGTGACCAGCTCCCTTGTGTTGTACCCAGCTTCCCTGACTGTCAGAGCATGCGCACACAGTCAGTGAAGCTGGGTATTACACACAGCCTCAGTGCGCATGCGTAGGGAGCTGCTCATCACAGCGCATGTGCGGCTCTCCGCTCGACACTGTGCAAGTGTGGGATTTCAAAGCAGATTTGAGTGAGGTCTGCGTGACCCTGGGAACATCACTCAAATTGTGTGGGCGGCGACAACCGTGACTGTACAAAATGAAGTACACCCGTATGATTAAATGAGAAGGTACGATCTAACAATATAAAGTGCTTTTTGTACATTATCATATCGCCGTTTTTAATTTAAAAAAAAAAAAAGTTAGAGATACACATTGCATCACTATCACTAACAAGGCACTGGGGACAGTTTAGATGCTAAAAATGACATGACCGGTTCCCTTTAAGCCTCATTCAAACATTTGATTTTTTTGCATATGAGAAATTTTTTATCATTGTGCTGGAACAAATGTACATCTATTTTTGGTTTATGTGTCCATTTTTACCATCAGGATGGCATCTATTTTTCTCATATATAAACATTTTGTTTTCTTAAATTTCCAAACTTCTACCCATTAAACAGTAAAAGATAAACAAAATGTGGATGACGCCCAGAAGACATTGATGTGTTATCCATTTTTTTTCACAGCCTCATTTACTTGAATAAGCCAGGGTGATCTGTAAATTAGATCAAACACAGACGTGTTTTTTTTTTGTTGTCATGCTGTTCAGAAAAAAGAAAACAGCCATGTGATCATGTCCATAAATTATAGTGAGTGCCTGTTCTACACGTGAAAGACAAAGATAAAATGCATAAGAGAAACAAGAAAAAAATGAGTGGGGCCTAAGGCAAAATTCCCCTCTGCTTCATCTTCATCTCTGTCCTTGCACATGTGTTCATAATTCTTGTATACCATGCGCAAATTTGCATGCAGAAAAGCAGCTGCTTTTTACAATAGCTGCTCTTTGAATGAGAGCTTAGAGGACCTGACGCTAGGTTAAAAATGGGCAGTTTTATTATCTGATTTTATTCTCACTACTCCCCTGAGTATTTCTCTTTTTTCTTTTTTTAAATTTGTCATACGGTTCCCGAGATATGGGCCTTTGTATTTAGTGCTAATTGTTATGGTCTTTACCGAGGGGGTGTGACTCCCAGGTTCCTCGGGGGCGTGTATTTAGGCTGCTCTGCATAATTACCCTGTGAGCCACGCCCCCTTGTGAACACCAGAAAATGAGTACTACATAAAAAGGCCCGTATCTCTGGAACAGTATGGCGGATTTAAAAAAAATAAATAAAAATGCAGAATACTCAGGGGAGCAGTGGAACTAAAATAAGAGGAAAACATTTCATCTCTTTTTTGACATGGTGACAAGTTTTCTATAAAATGACCTGTGCTGCAGATTTGAAATCCACAGTATGTCAATTTATGCTGCAGCATCACCATGGATTTCACCCTTTGTAATAGGTATAATGTGTGGAAATGCTGCTACAGATTTCCACAATGGGACGTCTGCAGGAGAAAGGTTCCCTGAAGAGATCCCCTAAAGGTGCATGGGAGGTACAAAATCTGAGGAGTCGTCGTATAAGGTAACACAAATAAAATGGTGGTTGGTCTGTCGTACCAAGTCATTCTGCGGGTAAATGTAGTCGATTCCGGACAATAGCACTACTCAGCATGAGAATTTTTTATAATCGCATTTTAGCTATTTTCTCAGATTTTACATTGGAGGACTTGCCTGAAAGTTTGGAAGCGCTAGAAATAATAACGTGACAAAAAAAATCATTTTTGTCTTAACTAAAAGTCACTAAATGTCAAAATCTGTTGTAGAATTCTCACACTCTCAGCGCCAGAGCCTTTCCCTTTCTTTGATTTATTGTATAAATTGAGCAGGAAATCATTGTTCGCACATTAAAAAAAAAAGACTGAACATATGTTCATAGAATAAAAGATATTGGCACATTGATGTCCTAGAAATCGAGAGCTATGGATGACCCTCTGCTGCCGGGAAGGGTCAGGGCTGATGTTCTAGATGCATGGATTTTGCAGAAAGGCAGATTAATTGACAGGAGAAGGAAGATCTTCAGCCTCCCACATAGAGACAATCGTCTAATCACTCACATCCTACGTGTCACCGGATCATGCCACTGCCCCGGCATTATCAGTCATTTATTAGTAATCATGTGAATGATAAAGCCGCCATCCCGGCCTCGCGCCCACGCAGTGAGGCCGTACCCGTCACTACGTTCACCGCTCATTACACCTTTACTTCATTCAGTTTTTAATCTGACATTAAAGTGTTCCCTCCTACATGAGATGGCTCTACTTGGCACAGATCTGCAATGCACAGGGCTGTCTCCCTCTTATTAGCTTTTATTCAACTTGTAGAAAGGCCATTTATCTGCATTAACTGAGACATTTCTCCTTTCAATCAAGGGCGCACTCATCATTTGTATCTGGGGATTGCTTTAGGCTGACATTTTCAGACCACGTTGTAGGTGTCCTGACCCAAACGCGACAACCCCAGGAGACCTTCAGCCTGTCCAGAAGCCACAGTCCATACAACCTTGAACGTGTGACACGGGCCGTACGCTGTTCACCACCAGCAATGTTCAGCCGCCAATTCTAAATTAGTATCTCAAGTTATTGTGGACTATGAACAAAAAATATTATATAAGGCATGGTTCATACTGGCCTTTTTAAAAAAAATTCATCTGGTATATTTGGCATGATAAAACATTGGAGAGGAACTGAATGCCAGCTCTAATCCTATAGATTTTTATAGGATTGTTCCCAATCATGTTAAGCTTCAGTTGTCATGCCAGACTGATCCTGCAGGATCAAAAACATCTCCAGTTAGGGATGTTGAATCACTGCAAAAACGCTAAATTTTGCATTAGTTTTGTCAGGGTCAGGCATAAAACTAACCGCCAGATGCAACTTTTGAGGTCTGTACACACAGAATTTTTTGAGGAGGTTTAAGAACTGAAAATGAGAAACTCTTCAGATCCTCCTCAAAAAATCAAATTACCTCAAAATCTCAGAGAATCTGCTCAGTTTCTGTTCCAAAAATTTTACAGAAAGACTCCATGTGTACAAACCGCAGCATGTCAGTTCTTTGTGCGGATTCCGCAGCGGTTTACACCTGCTCCATAATAGGAATCCGCAGGTGGAATCCGTGGAAAAACTGTGGTAAATCCGCGGTAATTCCGCAGTAAATCCACAGTGCCGATTTACCAAAATCAGTGCGGAAAAATCTGCACAACATTCCGCAACGTGTGCACATACCCTAAGGCTATGTTCACGCGTTGCTTATTTCTGCTCTCTTAGCAGTAAAGAGCCTGCTTACAAAATGCAGGTTTTGCTGCTTTTCTGCTTTTCTACAGTACAGTACATTAAGTTAGTTTTATTCCCGAAAATCCATGGTTGCAGTTTTTTTGCAACTTTTTACATACTTTCTTATTGCTTTTTATGTTTCGAAAAAATGCTGCAAAGATGTTGTGGAAAAAACACCGAAAGAATTGACATGCTGCAGATTTCAAAACGCTGCAGTTTTCGAATTCAGCCAGGAAAAAAACTCAAGTATGTGAATGAGATTTCAGAAAAAAAGCTTTTAATTTCCATAAAAAAAAACTGCTGCAAAAACGCTGTTTGTGAACTTAGCCTAATTCAGCTAATTCAGGTTTTCAGCTGCCAGAAAAATTGTGTAAAAATCTGATGATATAGCTGATATAGGTCATATTAGTTCAGCATCATTTTTGTTATTTTCCTCTATTGGGGTCATTATTTCCTTATCCACCAGTTGGCCATATATTGAAAAGTTTCCAGTCTACAAGATGTAACATAAGTGCCATGGTTCTCCTTGCTCGTCTGCTGGTATTACCACTTGTGGATTGAGCACTTACTGATTTGTACTCGTACATCGTATCCTGGCCTTCTCTCTGTGTATTGAATTATCTCCGTTCTTTTCCCATAGTTTCAATTTTAGAAGTTTGGATAATGAAGCCGCGCTGTCAAAAACGGTTTCCTGACATTTTACGGAGATACATCCACCACTCAGCGGAACATGATTTTTTTTTTTTTGCTTTGAATTGCTTTCTTAAATGTCTGTGAAATAATTTCCTAAGAAAGTGCGAACATAAAATGAGAAGCTGGAATATTTATGAGACGGTTTAGTTCTCCCATGCTGTCCTCAAACATGGTTCTATCGACTCTGGTCTTCATATGTAGACTTTTTTTTTCACTGCTAAAAAAATATTACTATTTCACGGCTTTCATCCGACTTTCCCTCTTGTGTTTAGACAGAAGCAGCTGTTTGTTAACTAAATACCGTCTGTATTCCAAAAGGCAGCAGGAGCCTCTCCGGCTGCCTGTGAAATTCAAATGAATGCTCACCTTAGAAACTGCAACATTAGCCATTGACGAGTTTTTAGCCCAATTACTCATCTCGGGAAGCAGAACCAATCTTGCGCCCAGAGAGTACATACGTTTTTGCTTTGGTTGCTGGGTATGAATTTTTTATGGAAAAAACGCTGCGCCTTTCAAAGAGCTGTCAGTCTCTGTATCGCTTACTGTACGGGTTATTCTTGACAGCCGGCCCTGAAGCCCTCATTAGCAGAAAATACGTATTTTTTTCTTGTATTTTTCGGGGAAACATATCGGAGGAAGGCAAATAACGCTTTATGTCCCAGACATATATTTTATAGTCATAACTGATGTCAGATCAGCTTAGAAGGGAGGTGAAATTGAAATAGTCGGAGACCCAAGCGAAATAGATCATCTTATTCTGAGAACAATAGTAAGAATTAAGGAATGAGTGGGGAAAGTTAACGTTAATGAGTTTAGGGGTTTCAAAGCGTAAGAAACCGATTCTGAATTAGACCTAATAATATTATATGGAGAGAGAAAAAAATAGCCTGTTAGTGATTTCGGAGTAAAAAAAGATGTGGTCCCAGAGAGCTCGCTCCTTCATGAAGATCCGACAAGTCTGTGCATCTATAGACGGGCCATTTATTCCAATAGAAAATGTGTAATACCTTATTTTTCCTGTGGGAGTGCTGTAGGGAAATCAAACCAGCTGTGAGATTAACTATGATTGTCAAGTGACCCCAGACAAAAAAGTATTGCTGCTAATTATCATTGGTGTTCATGATAGTTTAGCCTATCATTTGTCAAAAATTAGACTAATATCTTAATGACCAGCATACAAAGCAATTTTTATCATTAGCATCAAGTGTGAATTATGTAATTATCAGCTTAAGGGGACAAATTGAGTTAAAGGGTTATTCTCAAGTTGTCTCTTGAGCAGTACACAGCTTTCAAACCTCCTTACTGCCTTGTTGCTGGCAGGGCAGGTTCTCCTCCGTGAGTGACAGCTTATGTGAGCAGCAGAGCTGTAATATTAGTAGACCTAAAAAATTCAGTACAAATTCTGCTGTAACACATTCAGCTCACAGTGGTTTGTTCTGGCATCTACACTGCTATCACTATATTTACATATAACAAGCACACAGCTCATTGAGAGCTTTGATTAGGAGACCTACTCTAAAAGCAGCTGATATTGGAGACTGATGATTTTGCAAGATTTGTAACAGCAGCCTGTCAGGAGCCGAAGGAGAAAGGTGAGCAGCTAACATCTGTATAGAAATCAATGGGCTGGAGACTGGTTGCTGAGTATTTAGGCGTCAACCGCTCTCTTGGAATTTAACTACTGCTCACCCTCGCATAGGGTCTGGGCAGGCCCTTGTGGCAGGGCTCCATGGAAACCAGCTGTACAATTAGGTATGATAAAAGCTGTCAATGCAGGATAATAACAGAAGATAGACAATGCACATATATTGTGAACTTGTTTATTTTCATACAGTCTACCTAACTAAAACAATGTAATAACTTGAGAATACCCCTTTGAGTATGCCATGCCTAACAATGCAATGTGAATCGACCATCAGGTAGCCTTTCATAATAACCAATTTTCACACAAATGAGCTAACAAGGAAGCCAGGGGGATTTAAATGTTTAGTTTATTTTTAAAATATGTATAGCATAGAGTGTTAATACAACCTGGAATTTAAAGGGAAATTTAGTTGACTCATGTTGACTAAAACACAGGCAGCATGGACCAGTGCCTGGTTGCTCAATTGCCGCCAGGTGTATTTTACCCTGCCACGTTCTAGCGTTGCAGAAAAAGAATAGTTTAAAGATCTGACCTAAAAAAGACTGGTCCTGGGCCGCCCCCTGTTGGTTTCTCCCAGCACTGCTCCAGTTGATTGACAGGTCGCTACCATGTGTGTACTAAGTGAGAGATCAGTTAATCAGCTGCAGCAATGCTGGTGTAAGCCGGTCAGGGGCAGTGCCTGACTAGTCTCTGGCTACGTTTCTCAGGCCAGATCTTCAAACTAGATTTGAAAAATATACTGCAGTTATTCAGCCAGGTTCTGATTCACATCACTCACGATTTGGGCCAAATTAATTGAGTGACAGGTTCAATTTAACT
This sequence comes from Ranitomeya variabilis, assembly GCF_051348905.1. NCBI lineage: Eukaryota > Metazoa > Chordata > Amphibia > Anura > Dendrobatidae > Ranitomeya > Ranitomeya variabilis. The sequence goes on from NC_135235.1 coordinate 571,365,950, forward strand.
TATAGTTCCCAGTTTACTGAGAATTGTTACAGAATTTACCCTTTAAGAAATATTCATATTTTCTTTAAATGCTGCTGCCATCACAGTATCTGCGTTGTACACAATGTAGGCATTATTATCCAGTGTTCCTTTAGCATTCCCCTCATATTTCTTATATTTTACAAGAATTTTATTTTGGTATGACATCTCATCCCAACAGAATAGCCTTTTCTTTCTGCTAGCTTCCGTAGACCATATGTTAACCTTCCATCGGCCTGAGCTCAGCTGGAGTCGTTGACCCTTAAACTTATTTGTTATTTGTGCTGAAGAATAAAATAACGTAAGCGGCGAAGACCATTTCTTCTTCTTTTCCCAGTCACAAGAGAAGCCCTTGTGTATTCAGTACTGAACGCATTGCTGGAACCTCAGATGTCCTTTCTAATTTGGGTTTGTGTCAGGCATCCGAGGTGCTGATTGACTTTTACTGTGCTAATCTCCAGCCAAGCAGGAAGTCATCTTGGCTTGTTATCCTGTCCCAGAGGTTCAAGTCTTGCTCCTGCGCTGTCCTACATTGTTATAATTTCCCGGCATCCTCATTGTGCAGAGTCTGTGACACTATGCAGAACACTGCGGCACATGCGTTAGGCAGAACATAACCACACGGGAGAGAGAAGAGTTTGAGTCAACGCCAAGAAGATCTTTTTCCCCTCTCTAAAGGTCTGTGTCTTCTAACGATGTCGCTCATTAAGCTACCTACATACACTTCATGACTTCATCGAGGCTGTGTCAGCCAGCAGTGCGTTTCTTTTACTTCAGGGGATTGTACTGCATTTCTTTATGCATACTGTCATCACAGATGTGTTTTGTTTTAAGGTAAATGTTCGTCTTCAGAAGTTACACATGGAGAAAAGACTTGAGTCAGTGAAACTTTGCAACCCCCTTAACATAGTTTAAAGGGACTCTGTCAGCACAGAATGACTGTTCAAATCAAGTACAGGCGCTCGGTGAACAATGGGTGTGACCGAAAAAAATTACTTGCAAACAGTTGTCCAAAATTGATGAACCAGGTGCCCCATTTTTAAGAATCAAATGTCATGTAATACCACAAGACAAAAAAAAAAAAGTACCTTTTAAAAAACAAATCAAAACATAATGAATCGGGCCCTCAATGTGTTTGCATACATAATGAACATTTTCTCTATATCACGCTGAAAGCTTTCAACTAACATTTATTTTAATCCTAAATGTCTATGTAATGTCAAAATATAATCTCTATTCTAATGCTTTAATTAAAAAGTCTCTATTGTTCCCGCACTACGCTGACACTTGTGGGAGCGGGGTTGGTCTCTGCTCGACAGTATTTCTTACAGTGCACACTGACAGTGCGCTCTCTTGTAGTGGAGGGAGCACACTGCTACTGTGCAGTAAAAAGAATATTGCACAGTGACAAGATCGTACTGGGCATCTGTTTGAGTTGACAACCAGCACATACTCAGTAGAGCAGGGATTAGCCCATACCTTGAAATAGGCGTCACTGTTGACACTTCTGTAGTGACAGCAGCCTCTACCTTCTGATGACCTCTCTTTTGAGTATCCCAGCATGCTTTGGAATTCTCAAGCGATGCGTCATCAAAGAGGAAGGTGTAGAAAAAACATAAAGCAGACATAATCCAATATATAACCTCTCTTACGTGATTTAGCAGCCAGCAAAGAGAAAGCTTAGGTCTAAGGCCATGGTCACACACAGAGTAGTTGGTCAGTATTTTTCCTCAGTGTCTGTAAGCCATAACCAGAAGTGGGTGATAAATACAGAAGCAGTGACATGTCTCTATTATACTGTTCCTCTGATTGTTCCTCTCCTGATTTAGGCTTACAAATACAGAGGTAAAATACTGACCAAATACTGATGGTGTGAATATGGCCTCAAAGACAGACGGGGTAATGAAGTTCTCGCTGGTGTTGTAGTACACATACAGCTCCAGCAGTGTTCTCCAGCAATTCCTGCAGTTCTGCAGCCATCAAACAAGTTTTCTGACAGTCGGAGCAAGTTGTGAGTTAAGGGCAGGTAACCAGCAGGTAAAAATAGAGTTCAATGCTCCGGGACATAAGAGCAGCGTGACCTGTGAAAATGGAAGCAAAGAGGCCATGGTCAAGATCTACAGGAGCTTTAGGCCAGATCACTGTATGACCCAACAGTTCCTAATAATTCTCCTTTATAGCTTCTATAATCATGCCAAGCAGGGTGCATGTCTTTTAAAGAAGCATACATCATCTTACAATTGGCAATTATCATTGTAAAATCTTTTTGTTGTTGAGTACATTGCATATCCATGCTGAAAATGTCATGGTAAAAGTTGCCATGATTTAAAAAGAATGTGAAAGCGGCATGATGTACTGCTAGCAGTTTTATCTGCTGTGGATTTACCAGTTCTCTGAATGCTGAGCTCTGTGTAACCCTGCCTTCACCACTGATTGGCAGCTTTCTGTGTACACTGTGTATAGGCAGAAAGCAGCCAATCAGTGGTGGGGGCGGAGTTATACAGATCTCATTAATATGGGGAACTATATGGCAGCAGGTGTACTAGTCCTCTAGGGATAATCTCTTGCTGATAAAACAGTGATTTTTATCAAGGATATATTCAGATAGACATAATACACCAGTGCATTGGGAATATATGAGAAGCCATAAAAGGCACTTGTTTTTTGCTGTCAGGACTTTCAAGTGTGCTTGGCATTTGCCAGAAATTACGTACAAATTAATGGAGAAAACTACACATGCGTGGGGAACCCTCAACTGAAAGTGGTGTGTGAGAGATACATGTGGGTCTCAGTATTGGGATTCTCATCTATCTGACATTTATGGCTTGTCCTTCAGATATGCTAGAAATGTATGGGATGCGACCATCCCTTTAAACTTTCAGCATCTGTTACATGAATAAGAAGCATGAGCATGCATTTGGTGCTTCTTTTAAGTTCTGGATCCCATCTGTCCAATTAGGAAATGTGCTCTCTTGCTCACATTTTAGTTTATATTTGAATAGTTTAACATTATGTTCTGTATAATTTCTTTATGTGTCATTGTCATTTTCTAATATGAAGATCAAAATCCCCTGCATGGGCATAGGTACAAAATTAAATTCTGGTTACCCTGAGCCATCACTAGAAGAAGTTTACTGCATAATTGTTACTTTAACTAAATAGTAAAACTGTATACAGAAAGCTCCCCCTAGTGGCCACAGCAGGCAGACAGGAATGTATCATTTAGCTTCATATCTGCATGGGATTTAGATCTCTGAAAAATGAATCGGAACAGATTGTAAACCTAAAAATAACATACAGTATAATGTTAAAAAAATGGATATTCACTTCATGTTATAAAGGGACTGAGTGATTTAGTCTTTTTCAGGAACCAAATTGTTATTCAATGTTCGTTTAATTTAAAGGGAACGTGTCATGAAAAAATGACTTATTGTTGTTGTCACGGGGTCCTTCTCCGGTACCACACAATCAACAGAGCCAGCGAAGGGTGAACAATCCCAAGACCTTTATTTAGGCAAAAATATGAAAGGTCCATATACGATCCACCACACAAAGGATAAAATAGTCCAGAACACGAATGCAGTTCAGTAACAGAATAAAAGTCCAACAATCCAGCAGACAGAGGATAGCATAGTCCATATACTCTTCTTTCTCTCTGAGATGCTGTGAACACATCATCATTCCACACAGGATCTGATCTGTGTCTCCCCTCCCTGATATTTTAAAAGTCTCCCTCCTCATTCACAGGTCAGGAGGAGAAAGGTCTCAGGGGCTCATTGTTTCAACAAGCTTGGTCAACATGTCATTAGCATATTAGCAAACAATACAGTGCTGTGGGGGCTGATATCAGATGGTAGCAACAGCCATTCATCAATTCGCAAATAACTCCTTCTACAAGAGAACACCATGAAAATAAGTAAAATAGAAATATACACAAAAATGATACCCACATAGCATATCACACAATCACAGTTTATTTTGTGTGTGTTTGTGTTAAGTGTGCATTTTAAAAACATTTTGGCAATTTTTTTTCGATATAAAGATCTTTATACAAAATAATAAAATAGAAATATTGACTAATAATGAAATATTGAAATAATCTTTATTGAAAACAAAATGGATAAAACAAAATAATTAAAACCATATACGACAAGAGAAGAAAGATAAATAAATGAAGGTGGAAGAATGCAGTGCAAAATAATGGATGGAAAATCCTAGAGACCTAGTAAATAATCAAAAAGTGCTTGGTTCTTGATATCTGTGAATATAATAGTCACAAAAGTGCAGACTATGAATATATAAATATAACAAATAAAGTGCCAGTTCACATTAATAAATGCAGTTCTTAAATCGTAGATTAAATAATACAGAGTTAAACTCATAGTGAATAATGGAATACCAAGAATAAATAACCTAAAATTATATGAAATTAATTTAAAAAGGTTTACATCAATGTAAGAATAATAAAAGGACTGCAAAGTGCTGCACTGCTCATTGTCCATCTCACCCTCCAATGCAGGTTTCGCTATGCTTCCTCAGGGAGTGGTGGCCAGCTGTGACATTGCTTATTGGAAATGGTGAATTCTGTGTTATCAGCTGTGTTTAGAGGAGTTACCGATCATTGTAATCCTGCCTGTAATAAGGAGTCTGCTGAAAACTCTTATTGAAAGGAAAGAAAGTACAAGTCGAAAAAGATAAGGGTGATCAGTATGAAAACCGCTGATTTTTGTTTTTTTTTAAATAAATATTATGATATGAAAAAAAATATTTTCCATGTATTAAGAAAAAATATATGGAACTCAAAAATCTGATTTAAGCAACAGGTCATTTTTTTGATGACACAGAGAAAACATGTCTGATGACACATAAAAACCTTTCTATTTCACAGTGAGCTGGTTTGAGCCATTGCTGCACTTTAGATGTACTAATCTTTAATCTGGTTGAGTCATTCACAGATTATTGGTGACTGATAGCTTCCCTGTTATATTCATGACCTACACCTGTAAGCGGATGTTAGATAAGGAAGAAGAAATAGGGTTGTGCTCACATATTGTGAATATCATTGCTTCTGTAACCAAGAAAACAGGGTCCTCCTCGTGCTACCTGTCCTTGAAACTCTGACAAGTTGGCAGGATCAGAAATGGAGACCCCTGGTTTGACTTGATGTGACATGCATAGCAGAGGCTCAACGTCATCGCCTTAATTGTTTGTGATCTGCCTAATCAAATTAATTCCCATGTTAATTGATCATTTCACAGCACACTCATTAACCGATTAAATGTTATCATCTTTAATAAAGTGTCCGGGACACCCCAATTTCTGAGCCTAATTCATCAATTGATTATTAATGAAACCTTTTAAACATACTAATCCGCTCCACAATTATTAAATTGTACCGCAGAAAAAAGTGTTTTTGTATTTTTTTGATAAAACAGTTATAACTTTATTTAAAGACCAACAATACATACATATAAAACAATGCCTCGAACCATATAATTATAAATAGCAGATAGGCGTAGAAATGATTCTTGGGACAATAGACAGCATAAGGTAATACAAATAATTAATTGTGCACTGGATCAACCAGTAGTGCATGCTGGGGACAATCTTAAATATTTAAAGTTATGATAATAAATGCTGCATTCAGCTAATAGACTACATATGGTACAGCTTGCCTACTGAGAAGCGACAGTACACAAAAACATCATAGTATATACTAATAATAAAGACTGAACTTATAACTGCGTTCAGCTGTAAACCATAATATGGCTCAGCTTACCTACTAGGGGGAAATAATACAGAAAACGTTGCTGCAAACAATGCTGGTCAGGACTCAAAATGTTACCATATACAAACCCAAATAGATTCGAATAAGTGTTAATGGCGTCCCAACCATATCGGATAAACAGTAGCCCCAGACAATGAAGGCAGCTATGACCAGTCCTCACAGTTTTATCAACAAACTAGTAACAAAATAATACATGTACTGGTTTGATAAGGAATCGCAGTCAAGCGCTCAAAACAATGTTCTAAATGTCAGCCGGCAGTTCAGCGCAATGCTCACTGTGTACCTGTGCAGTGCACCTAACCAACAATAGCCCCTCAGACCTCCTGATCATATGTGACCATGCATCGATCTCTTAAATTCCACAAGATCTTGAGACAAAAAACTGTGATATACGTATTACCTGACCGAGTAATGCTCCCTGCTCCCAACCGCACGTGGCACGCCAGACTCCGCAAACCCCGACGCGCGTTTCGCTATGGCTTCTTCCTGGGGGCACAGGTACACAGTGAGCATTGCGCTGAACTGCCGGCTGACATTTAGAACATTGTTTTGAGCGCTTGACTGCGATTCCTTATCAAACCAGTACATGTATTATTTTGTTACTAGTTTGTTGATAAAACTGTGAGGACTGGTCATAGCTGCCTTCATTGTCTGGGGCTACTGTTTATCCGATATGGTTGGGACGCCATTAACACTTATTCGAATCTATTTGGGTTTGTATATGGTAACATTTTGAGTCCTGACCAGCATTGTTTGCAGCAACGTTTTCTGTATTATTTCCCCCTAGTAGGTAAGCTGAGCCATATTATGGTTTACAGCTGAACGCAGTTATAAGTTCAGTCTTTATTATTAGTATATACTATGATGTTTTTGTGTACTGTCGCTTCTCAGTAGGCAAGCTGTACCATATGTAGTCTATTAGCTGAATGCAGCATTTATTATCATAACTTTAAATATTTAAGATTGTCCCCAGCATGCACTACTGGTTGATCCAGTGCACAATTAATTATTTGTATTACCTTATGCTGTCTATTGTCCCAAGAATCATTTCTACGCCTATCTGCTATTTATAATTATATGGTTCGAGGCATTGTTTTATATGTATGTATTGTTGGTCTTTAAATAAAGTTATAACTGTTTTATCAAAAAAATACAAAAACACTTTTTTCTGCGGTACAATTTAATAATTGTGGAGCGGATTAGTATGTTTAAATTGTTGATCAAAGTGTTGCCCATCCCTAGTAGGTGGTAATGGGTGCGGGTTATATGTTGACATATTAATGAAACCTGACAGATTGAATCCTTCTAACAACCATCACAACCATCTCTTTTCCCTGAGGGGATAGGACGAAGTAGACACTAGACTATTTAAAGCTGGGACAGATTATATGGACAAATGATACACAGCAGGAGCCTATTTTAACTTAAAGGGATTGTCCAGATAAAACAAGTTCTTACCTATACTTAGCATGGGTGGTAACTGTCACGATTCCACCAATCATGGTGTCCCAGGGACGCTATGAATGACAACTCTGTCGCCCTATGGGATCAAGGGCTGGCTGAGCTGTCAGGATTGTGAGTTACTGCTCTACCACCCAATCTGAGACAGAGGTGTGAGTATTATGAATGACCGCTCAGCTGTCCTATCTGGCTAGATCTCTGGGATCTCCTCCAGGTGTCATATATTCTGGGTGATTACAGGACTATTTAGCACTCTGACAATTGTCAGACCTTTGCCAGTTGTAGCTTTTCTCAAGTGGTGTGTGTGTTTGCTCTGTGCTCTGAATTATATTCTGATCTTCGTTGCCGACCATGGATTTACCTTTGACCTTCCGTTTGATGTGCCCTTTTGTCTTGATCCACTACCTTCCTGATACTCTTACCTCGGCCTGATACCAGCCTACGCTTTTGTCTTTTCCATTTGTCTATTATGAGCCCCTTTGGTACTGACCCCAAACCTCATGACTATCCTGTCTCATCGCGAGTCCATGAGTAGTGACTAGTGTCACAATAACTTTCTGATTGGTGTTGGTCCTACACCGGCAGATTGGGATTATTTTTCCCTACCTGGAGACTTTTGTATCCTTTACATTATGAAGAAGCAGGTCAGACCCCTGCCTGTCACTACATTCTGTCTCTTTGGGGCTGTCGGAAAAAGCCAAGTGCAGCTCCATATGTGATGAATGGCATACAGGTAGAGTATGCACTAGTGCATACTCGCTCCATTTTAAAAGGGATAAAAGTTCCCTATCCCTTTTTGAGTGACAAATGTGGTTCCTAACGGTTGGCCCCACGGATCATCAAGTTATCAATTACACTGTGGACAAATAATAACTTACCTTAACTCAACAACTCCAATTAGTACCTCACAATTAATTATTGTGTAGCAGTATTATTTAGGCAGTACATGATGGTATTATTATTAGAGTACCTTAAGTAACTTATGTTTTGTTATTATTTGGTTCTTTAACTTTCAGTCTTGGTTTTACTTTGTTATTCACTTTTTCCAGAAGTTAGAAAAGGCCGGAGCAAGCCGTACCCCTCCCCCCACGGCGTAGGCGAAGGCCTGCATGACAATGGGTGGGAGAGGGGTAGGTAATATGGTAATGAGGGAGGGGGGAAGGTTCTGGCCTGAGGGCTATATGGGAATTTGGGGGTGGGATTAGACACTTCCCGCTCTTAGAGGATCGTGAGCAGACATACCTGAGATGTCTGGCGTCGACGCGATCCTTGAGGGCCTCAGGGCGGCGGCAGCGTTACACCCCCCTGGATGGTTGCAGGCGCAGGTGGCCCACATCATGTCGGCCGGTGCAGGGCCGTCCGGCGCTGCAGCGCCGCTGGAGCGGCGGTCTCGGAGGACGCGGCCCCCCGAGCGCCTTTCCCCAGACTCCAGTCCTCGAGCCCCCGAAGGCGCAGGAGCCCCTCGCGGGACCCTCCAGGCCGGGCGCCGGTAAGATCAGCGGCTGTGCGGTCCCGGCCTGGGAGGAATCCATCTGCCGGTCGGGGCTCAGCGGCGGTTGGTAGGCCTACACCTCGCAGTGCAGCGGGGGCGGGGCTTCGGCGTGCCGGGCAGCATTCGGGGCCTGTTGGAATGGGAGGCCGCAGCGGTGAGGCTCCTGCCGCGCGGCCTGCCTCGGCCACATCCGGGAGTGCGGCGGTTTCGGCGAGTGACGTCGGGGCGGGCAGCCCGAGGCAGGACGGATCCGGGCTGGCCCTATCTTCAGCGGCGGGGACCTCTCCTGCATCAGGTCGGCAGGATAGCGTCATGGCGGTGGCGGCTGGCGCTGGAGCGGATGCGAGCTGGTGCGCTGCCAGCTCATCCACGCAGGCACCATGCTCCTCTGGAAGTCAGAGTCTGGCCCCTTTATCTGCCGTGCCTGTACCTGGACAGGGCACGCAAGGAGACCTCCTGGGGCTTCATCATCGGTTGGATTCGGGCGGATCTTTCGTGGACGCGGCGAGCCGGGGACGTCTGGATGCCAGCACTTCGGCTGGGGGGACCACAGATCCCTTGCAGCCCGGTGAGTATATGTCTGTGTCGGGTCTGTGTACTCCTTATTTGGCATCGCCCGCTTTCATGGGTAGTCAGGGGGTTGGTAGTGTTGAGAGGGTGGCGGGCGATGCGGGTTCAGCGGGGGTTCGTGAGCTTTTGGGTAGCGTGCAGGGTTTGTTATCCAGGTTAGAGCAGAGTATGTCCGCTCAGAGACATTTAGGGGCTTGGTCGAGCCCGCAGGTGGGGGCTTTTGGGGCAGTGGTGGCACCAGTAGTGGCACCTGCACCGATATCGGTTTCAGTGCAGACGGAGAAGGAAAAAGAGTGTAGGGTGCATTTAGATGACAGGGCTCACGGGGAAGTTTATGTGTGTTTTGAGGGCCCCTTAGGGGCGCATCTTAAAAAGGAAGTTAAGGAAAAGATTGCGAAGGACGAATATGTGGAAATATTTTCGTTGCTTCCGTTAGAGAAATTTAATTTGGATAAGAAAAAGAAAGATGAGGGTAAGAAGGAGGATGAGGAAAAGCGGCGGTGGCGCTTAATTCCTCAGACGTTTGCTAACTGGCTGCAGGCCTTTGCCATTCTGGCTAGTGTGATTGGAGAAAAGGCGCCTGAGAATTGCTCGGGTCTGTTTTGTTACTTGGATTCTATTAATGAGGCTTATAGGGTTTATGGTGGTCAGGCGTGGCTCAGGTATGACGAGCAGTTCAGACAGAGGAAAGCGGTTCGGCCGGCAATTCGCTGGGATCAAAAAGATATCGGGCTATGGTTGCGAGTGATGGCGCAGTACAAGTTCGGCCATCCCTTTCATGGAGGGGCCAAAGGTTCCGGCCAGGGTTTTCAGTCAGGTGCCTCAGGGTCCTCGGGTTCCGCTAGCCAAGCAGGGGTTCAAAAGTTGGGTGTTTGGCAGTTTAACGAAGGCCAGTGTAGATTCGGGGTCAACTGCAAGTTTAAACACTTGTGTTCCCACTGTAGCGGCTCCACACACGGGGCGGCAAAATGTTTTAAGAAGGGTAGAGGGAAGTCAGGAAGCGGTAATACCCATGGGGGTGACACCGGGGATGTGGGAAAAGATGGTCCCTTATCTAAGTAGATATCCAGATAGGGAAAAAGCGGAATTATTGTTGTCAGGTTTTCAAGAAGGTTTTGTAATTCCGGCCCCTTCGTTTGATGTTCCTTGTGTTAGGAAGAATTTGCGGTCGGCTTTGTTACATGCTGATGTGGTTTCCGAAAAGTTGCGGAAGGAGGTTGCTTTGGGTCGGATGGCAAGCCCGTTTGAGTCACCGCCTTTTGTGGATTTGGTGGTTTCTCCTTTGGGGGTCGTGCCTAAAAAGGAGGAAGGGAAATTTCGTTTGATTCAGCATCTGTCTTATCCTAGAGGTATGTTGGTTAATGACGGGATTGACCCTGGGCTTTGCTCAGTGGTTTACGCGTCTTTTGACATGGCGGTAGAATGGGTTCAAAAATCCGGAAAAGGGGCGCTGCTAGCTAAGACAGATATAGAATCCGCTTTTCGTTTATTGCCGGTTCATCCAGATAGCGTTCGGCTGCTGGGTTGTTTTTGGGAGGATCGCTTTTTCGTTGATAGGTGTTTGCCCATGGGGTGTTCGCTTTCTTGCGCGTTGTTTGAGGCGTTTAGTTCCTTTTTGGAGTGGGTGGTTCGTGATGTTTTGGGTTGCGACTCTGTCATTCATTATCTGGATGACTTTTTGTGTGTCGGCCCGGCTGGGTCTGACCGTTGTAAGACGATTTTGAGAGCAATAGAACTGGTGGCGCATGGTTTCGGAGTTCCGTTGGCTCCGGGTAAAATGGAGGGCCCGAGTACGTGTTTGTCTTTCCTTGGCATTGTAATCGATACCATTCGGTGGGAGTTCAGGTTGCCCGTTGACAAAGTTGTGAGTTTGCACGAGGAGGTGCTGCGGGCTTGTCATTTGCGGAAGTTGTCATTAAGGGAGTTGCAATCGCTCCTTGGAAAGCTAAATTTCGCTTGTCGAGTTATGCTTATGGGCAGAGTTTTTTCTAGGCGATTGGCCATGGCTACGGCGGGAGTTCGTGATCCTCATTATTTTGTGCGGTTGTCGGCTGACCATAAAGATGATTTGTCGGTGTGGAGTAGTTTCTTGCAGAGCTACAATGGCCGGTCGTTGTTACAAGAGGGAGTGGTTGACAACGAGTCGTTGGAGTTGTTCACGGACGCGGCCGGGGGGTCAGGCTTCGGCGCGTATTTTCAGGGGCAATGGTGCGCAGCAAAGTGGCCGGCATCGTGGATTTCTTCTGGCTTGGTTCGGAATATCGCACTTCTGGAAATTTTTCCTATTTTGGTGGCGGTGCAATTGTGGCAACAGGTTTTTCAGAACAGGCGTGTTCGTTTTTATTGTGACAACATGGGGGTGGTTTGTGCGATAAACAATTTGTCGGCTTCGTCGCCCCCGGTTGTGCGTGTGTTGAGACAGCTGGTTTTATCGTGTTTGGGATTGAACGCGCATATAACTGCGACACATGTTCCTGGTACTCATAATTCCATTGCCGACTCTCTCTCTCGTTCACAGTTCGAACGTTTTCGGTTGCTGGCTCCGGATACAGAGGTCGTTGGGTTGGAATGCCCTGCAGAACTTTGGCTTGTGGTGTTCGAGACGCAGAGGCGTTGATCAAGTCATCGTTGGCTCCCAGAACGTGGGAGGCTTACCAGGCTACTTGGCTGGAGTGGGTGGAGTTGTTGCGGGCTGTCGGTTGTGGGCCAAGCGAACAGGAACAAGCTGGGGTGTTGTTGTCTTGGTTGAGTCGAGGAGCTGCAGCGAGTTGGTCTCCTGCTAAGGTGTCACGTGTTATGTCAGGTCTGGCATTTGGTTTTAAATTACGTGGTCAATCGGATTTAACTAAGATCTTTCTGGTGAAGCAAGCGGTGAAGGGTTTTCGGCGGCGGCCGCGGCGCATGGATGCCAGACGTCCCGTGTCTTTCAGCTTGTTGGAAAGTCTGGGCGGGGTTTTGCCTTCAGTCTGTGTGTCGGGTTTCGAATTGAGTTTATTTCGGCTGGCTTTTTCTTTAGCCTTTTTTGGGGCATTGCGGGTTGGCGAGTTGGTTTCTCCTAGTAAGAACGTTATGGGAGGACTGCTGGCTCGCGATGTGTTTTTATCGGCAGGGAGGGTCGAGTTGTGGCTGCGGCGGTCTAAGTCTGATCAGGAAGGTAGGGGCAGCAGGATTGTGTTAGGTTCGGAGCCGGGGTCCGTTATGTGCCCGGTTACCTGTTTAGCAAATTTTTGGGAATTGCGGCCTAGTCGTGATCGGTCGTTGTTATGCCATATGGACGGTTCCTTGTTGTCCCTGTATCAGTTTACGGCGATTTTTAGAAAGGCAATTGGGTTGCTGGGTCTGGAGGTGGGTGGTTTCGCTCCTCACTGTTTCAGGATTGGGGCAGCGACGGAAGCAGCGTTGGGGGGACTGGGGGTTCCGGCAATTCAGCGCATTGGTAGGTGGCGCTCTGATAGGTATCGGAGCTACGTGCACCCGTAGATTGATGTGCGTTTTGGAAGGCGGGGGCGGTATGGCCATTTGTTTTTTGGTCGTGTTGTTTTGAGTTTCTGCTTTGTGTTTTTCAGGTTCCTCGCCGTTGTTGGTGTGGATTTTCGGCCATTCATACGTCCATTGGGTTTTGATCGCGAGGTGGCGGTAATCCGTTGGTTGGGTTTTAGGGGGTTGGTATGGCATAGAGTTTTGAAAGAGATTAACGATAGTGTTCGGCTGGACAGGGCTCCAGATATTTTAGTATTGCACGTCGGGGGCAATGATTTGGGTGCCCGACCTTTTAGGGATTTAATAAAAGACATTAAGCAGGACTGTCTGCGTTTGTGGGTACTGTATACCCCGGTTTGACCATTCTTTGGTCAGAAATCATGCCGCGCAAACGGTGGAGGAACATGAGGTCTTTGGACAAGTTGAATAAAGCCTGGATAAAGGTTAATCGGGCGGTCTCCGGTTTTGTGGCCAGGAATGGAGGAGTGGCGGTGCGGCATTTCGAGATGGAAAAAGGGGAAGGGGCCTTTTGGTTGGCTGATGGGGTCCATTTGAACGCGGTGGGTATGGACTTTTGGGCCCTCGCTATTCAGGAGGGCATTGAACGGGCCATATTTTTTCGGAGTGGTGGGGTCTCGGGCCTTTGAGGTGTTCAAAGGGCCTCTCGTTGTGGCGGCTGGGGGGAGTCCTGGGAGTTGGTAAAAATTGGTTTTGGGGATCCATTTTGGCTTATGGCTCCTCTGTTTTGGTGTTGGTATCTTTTGAATCTGGTGAATGGTGGTTGGGGAGTTTCGGCAGGGGTGGCCGGATCTCCTGGGATTTTTTACCGTGAACAGTGAACCCTTGTTTGGATTTTTGGTGCTCCCGAGCCAGGGTTTTGAACGGCTGGGAGTAAAAGTTGGTGTTATGTACGTTCACGGTATGGGTTGTCAATCACCAGATTCTTGGGGCTCCGAGGACTCCTTCTAGCCTTTAAAAATGTTATTATTGCTTTGTATCAATGTATTTATTGTTTTATGTTTAATAAAAAGGCTACTGTGGCCTATATCATTCCAAAGAATTAAGGTGGTCGTGTTTTTATTGGGTATAGGAATGATAGCTGGGGGGTCACAGTTGGGAAGAAGATGTGTGGGGGTGTTTTACCGTAAAGACTACCCCGTCGACAATACCAGGGTCAAGAAAAGGCCGGAGCAAGCCGTACCCCTCCCCCCACGGCGTAGGCGAAGGCCTGCATGACAATGGGGGGGAGAGGGGTAGGTAATATGGTAATGAGGGAGGGGGGAAGGTTCTGGCCTGAGGGCTATATGGGAATTTGGGGGTGGGATTAGACACTTCCCGCTCTTAGAGGATCGTGAGCAGTCCCGCCCTCCCGCCCTATTGCTGTTTTCAAAAGGGGGTTCTGTAGTTTTTGATCGTTTAATGGCAAGGTCGTTTTTTACTTTGGGTCATTGTGGCCGTGGCGGCTGGGGGGAGTCCTGGGAGTTGGTAAAAATTGGTTTTGGGGATCCATTTTGGCTTATGGCTCCTCTGTTTTGGTATCTTTTGAATCTGGTGAATGGTGGTTGGGGAGTTTCGGCAGGGGTGGCCGGATCTCCTGGGATTTTTTACCATGAACAGTGAACCCTTGTTTGGGTTTTTGGTGCTCCCGAGCCAGGGTTTTGAACGGCTGGGAGTAAAAGTTGGTGTTATGTACGTTCACGGTATGGGTTGTCAATCACCAGATTCTTGGGGCTCCGAGGACTCCTTCTAGCCTTTAAAAATGTTATTATTGCTTTGTATCAATGTATTTATTGTTTTATGTTTAATAAAAAGGCTTCTGTGGCCTATATCATTCCAAAGAATTAAGGTGGTCTTGTTTTTATTGGGTATAGGAATGATAGCTGGGGGGTCACGGTTGGGAAGAAGATGTGTGGGGGTGTTTTACCGTAAAGACTATCCTGTCGACAATACCAGGGTCAAGACCCCTTGTGGAACTTGATCCATTACTAAATCAAAGCCATATTGTAAATTTGAAACATATTCGCATAACCAAAGGACTGTAAGAGAGAGAGGAGTTTAGAATTTTACCTTATAGGGGAGGACACTGTAATCCACAAACTGGTTATCTAATGTTGATTTGGTAACATTGGGTTGCAGGAGAACCACTGTGTAGGTTCACTATTTCTGGGAAGAGAAGATAAAGCCAAACTTTGTTGGAGCCGACCCTTTGGTCCACATAACAGCGTGGGCAGTGTGAATATAAAAGTATAATTCTCTGTTTAGTGAAACTGTAATAAAAATGTGAATTTTATAAAATATAAAGAAAATACTTTGCATTAATATTTCATTGCTAATTTCAAGTCAAGCACTCTAGTAATTTGAAGAGCAACTTATTTATTACTGTAAATGTCCCATTTAGCAAAAGGAGCCAAATGACCATTCATGTACCAACGAAAACTTTTTAGCAGTCATTCTATCTGGAAAGTCAGAATTACTTCCAGGAGGTAGCATGACATTGTCACAGCGTAGATATACTGTAAAAAGTAAGATCAGTTTTCAGTCCACTATCTTTGATTTATAGGGACTGAACTGTGAGAAAAAAAGGTATAAAATCTAGGGGCGAGTCAAATACCGCTGAACATCCAGCGAGAGGGAGCAAAAATACAACCAAAGTCACATAAATCTCGGCATAAAAGACTGCATTTTAAATCATTCTGCAATTTTACAAGCAATATCCGTCGTGTACTCTGACCTTTTTAAATATTCATTTAAACAATACTCGATGGAGACACATTTCTGTGCTAAATCTCACATTCTCACTCTCTGCTAAGGATTCATAAGAAATATAACTGGGAACTCAGCAGTAATGTTAAGTATATTAAGAGATCTTAGTGACCTCGCACCAGTGATAAGTCAGGGATAGAAGGCCACCATTCAATTCACAACTTACATAAGAATTATTGCGCTCACAGTTTGGCTTAGAGTGACATTTTCAGTAATCGCCAACCCCTGAAAATTCTAATGACCCTAGGTGCCTTCTACTGAGATCTCTGGGCTTCTAGTGGGCCTTATACTGCCAGCAATGGGTAAAGGTGTAGCATATAGTGTTCCTCCTCTTTTACAAGAAAACGATTACCAAGTTTCTGCAGTACAATCATTTTTCTAAATCACTCTATTAGCAGATTTTGCTGAAAATCGTCAGCATGGACCACCTAAAGTCTGTGTTGTGAGCTGCTTTAAGCTAAGCAGCGTCCTGTTATTATTTAGATTTAGTGATTTAAGATTAAGTAATTTAGAAAAATGATTATATGGTTATACTGCAGAGTCCTGCACTATAAAAGTTTTCTTGTGAATGTGGAGGTACGCTTTAAAACTACTTGTTCCACAAAATCTTTAACATGGACCCCCATATAACTTATAATACAGATATAGTCTTATGTGACAGATGGACCTTTGAGCCCACTCAGGTACCAAGGCCAAGCTGAGACTGCTACTTCTGCATTATTTTGATTCAATAACTAGGCTGCGAGTATGAGGCGCTTGAGACACCGTTTCTATGGTTCTCCCTATGAACCGATACTCACACGATGAGATTTCATCAGATTGCTTGACTCATCTGCAGAGGCACATATGAGGATTATAGAAGAAGGTTTATTTTAAAGCTGAATTCTTGTAGTTATGCACAAATACAGTAGGTAAAAAAGACTATTCTTCATCGGAGATACAAAGACATGAGCTTCTGACATGGCTGACATACACTGACTGTGGAAGAAGAATAGAGAGGTTACTGATATCAGAACTAGGGAGGCAGACAGGGAGAAAGGGAGGACAAACTTTTAAATATGGGCAAACCTTATTGCACATCAGTGTAACAACTACAATAGAGTACTATATGATTCCCAAGTTGGGGGACATGACATGCACCCTTATAGCAATGTCCTTGTGAAACCCCACGTTTGTAACTTGCTGTTTACAACCTTGGCATTAAAAAAAGACATCTGAAAATAAGCAGAGCTACTCTAGTTTTAATATAGGGGTATTAACATATTGCTAGGTTATGCAATAATTTTAAGATTAGTGGGGATCCAACCCTTGGGACCCCCATAAATCCTGAAAATGTAGAGGCTGCGGTGCTGATTTAGTGCTGCAGTCACTTCATGGTCTCTATGGCAATGTCCTGACCACCAAGTTGTACAGTACAACTCCATTCAAATGAATGGGTCTGGCTTCAGCTCCCCCCACACAGCCAGGTGGCTGGGCACACTGGTGTGCAGGGAAAAACCGTGAAGGGTCTGCATTGCTGAATCAGATTGTGCATTCAGTACTTTATTTCTTACAACACTTTCTCTACAAGTAATACAGTATTTCATCATTTCAAATGTGCTTTATATTGTTTTAGAGGATGCTTATTGTCGTAAATCATATTTGCATGGTTGCATTCCAGTCTGCATTTTCTACGTACACAAATTGCTAAGAGAGATTTTTCAAATTTTTCACCTGCAGGTTCCTGGCTGGTTCATACATTGGCTCATACATTGCAGTTCTCACTCATCACTGTTGCTGTACATTAGCATTTTAAAAGCCTGACTGTGTGGCACTGCGCTCCTGACACTGTCCTGCGGGATGCTCCAGAGTCTGCGCTGATTAATTGGGTTTTAAATGCAGACAATGGAGGGATTTTGCTTGCAATAATTACCCAGCAGCAGTGCTTATCTTCACAGCAAGGTACCTGAATACAGCAGAACGCAATAGTAGCCAGCGTCTGACCGCTACAAGGTTACATAGAGGAAGGCTGTTGTAATAGGGTCAGTAAGAGATCACAGTGTGTGCCGTTATGTGAGAACATCCCTAATACACAAAGCCTCCTTTATCCCATGAGGAACATGCTGCATAGCTCTACATTGGCGTCTTTTCAGATATTCCTTGAGGACAAGACTAATCACAGCTTGGTGCCCCAGATCTTCCTCCAGTATCTTGTGAAGAGAGATTTCTTAGGCTGATCCATTATGTTACACCATGTCTACTAAAATAAGTTTTTGGGAAAAATAATTATTTATATTAGTTGGTACTGACATGAGGAACTATATACACTTGGAAGCAAAACTTTAAGATTCCGGGCCTCAATGCAAAATCTGCAACAGTGCCCATCCCCACCCCCACTTTATACAATTTATAATATTCCTTTATTCTGGCAGAGGGTTCAGATTGATACATTTTACCCCCTATACATCTATAGTAGCAATAGTGTAGGCAATGATTTTGTATATATCTCTTTTCTAAATAAAACTATAAAATTATTCACTGGTCTTGGCCCCAAACACGTAATTCCAAACAAGAAAAGGCATTGCTTACTTTAGTGACGCCATGCGGATATGGTGGTAACCATAATATGCTGATACAAGGATATGTCTGGGGCAAAGATGCCATTTCCAAGTGACCTATAATCTGTGTGTTGAAACCTTCCCCCCCCCCAAAAAAAAAAGTGAAAGTGCCCATGTGTTTAGCGAATACATTTGTTAAAAATTTACTATACTTGATTATACGGTCCCATATTTCACAGCAATTTATCGATGTCTACATTATCATAACGGTGGTTCTAAATAAATATGTTCACAATTAATTTCTCTATTGAGAGCTCATGTACAAGGGCAAAATTTAATCAAAAGGATATTTTCATATGTTGTAATGAAGTCTGTGATCTTGGACCAATGATTTGCAGAACAGAATAGGTGTATAGGACATTCCCAGCCCTTTGGCTGCTCAGAGATTTCTGCTAACAGCTTTCAAAAGCCAGATTTCCTATAAAAGAAATGATTGGGAAATGCCAGAATGGTTACCATGTTTTATAAATTGCTTACTTTCTAGAAAACTGTGCTGGTAGAAGATTAACACAGTTCACCTATGTATCTTGGACATATCCCAAGAATATTTTGTACAATTTCTTAATCACATAGTGGGCTTATCTGGGGAAAACAAGTTATCACATTTGATACCCAACTTTTATCTCTGCGTGCCCAGCAACGGCTCCATTTTTTCTTTATTGGGTTGTCGGAAAAAACCTAGCGCAGTGCTGGGCAGCCCCATAGGGAATGAATGGAGCTCCGGTTAAGCAAGTTCACTGCCGCTCGATTTCTAGCAGGGATAAAAGTTCCTTTTCTGCCAATCGGTGCAGGTCCAAGAGTTGGACCCCATCGATTAATAAGATATCTTGTTTTTACTGGAGACCCCCTTTAACGTAAATGGTGTAGAGTCTCCAGGACAAGAGCTGTCCCTTTTGTCCAGTATATGACAGGAAAAAAATCCCTTCTGCTCAGGCTGCTCTTTGTCACTATGGCATTGACATCTATGCAAAAAACTTTTACTTTTTGTATTACGAATATATTTCCAAGGTTTACTGCAAACCTTATTTTGCTTTTTAAAAAAGAAAACCTTTTTCTCCAGTAGGGGGTGATTGCTGAGACAGTGTCAGGATGGCTGGAAAATTTGCTCGGTTGGCTTTTGAATGTCATTCTCCATTGTCAGGAGACTTAGGGGATTGACAGTTGCATCAGGTGCCTGACACCGCTTTTGTGAATTTGGCATGTCTCAGGAGCTGCACACAAAAGCTCTGACACGTCCCTTGAATGAAGGTTCCATTTTTTTGCGGGAAGGCGTGACTGACACAGTAATCTCGCCTTCCCAGTCTTGATTACCTGCCCATATCTGCCTTCCCTGACTGTTACATTCTAGTGTCTCTTCCTCCCATCGCATTTCACACTCTTGTTCTCTGAAATTAGAAACTGTCCTCTCCAGTGTTATCAGCTCCGTCCAGAGCCCCGCTGGTGATACTATGCTTGCCCTCCAGAATGGCAGCGAAGGGGTTAACAGCGAGCACAGTCCAGGCAAGCTCACCCCTCTTTGATTGGAGCCTTTTACAGCTAATTGAACATTTTCGCTGTGCTATGACCGAGAAAAGAAAAGTTATTACGTGTATGGGATGTGATCTGGGAAGCTGATTTACTCCCCGTTGGCTGCCAAGCCTTGAATATGATAAGTTACCCTGTCTGAAATATCGAGCTGAAGGAGAGCTGCGGAGCGGGGCATATGACTGGAGATATATCTGTACGTGAGGCAGAGAGAGGGCTTTATAGAACGGTCTCTTGCTTTTGAAGGCTCCACACATTCCCTGCGTGAAGTCATTAAACAAGACAAAAAAGAAGAAGGATGAGAATTCCTAGAGGAATGACGCCTCGTGATAAAATCCCCAGGAATCAGCTCAGTGCCACACAGATCAATAAACACTGCAGCATTAGGGGTCCATTACCGAAGGTTGCTTCAATGGAATAGGCATTTGCTATGGGGCCCTCTACTCTCTAACACTTACACTTTTGCGCCCGGTTATGGAGGAACAAAGTAGAATCTGTGCAGCATTTTGCAGTAAGACACCCTTTTCTGTCACTCGTCTTGTTATAAATGAAATTCACCACCCACCCAGCTATGGGGTCTCAGCTGGATGTCTCACCTTGGTGCCGCGCAGAAACTCTCAGTAGCATCTTCTAACTATATTAGTGTGAAATAAAACAACAGGGTGCCAATGTACAATTCCCGCTGCTTTCCGGTGGAACCAGGATAGTTAATGGAAAAGTGGGGTTACCTGAAAACTCAGCATCTGATGTTTCAAGCTTTAACATCACGATTAGAAATCACAGGAGCACCATACAGTAGGATATATAGAATGATCAGAATTCACAGCTTCAAGTCACATTCCTCCTTATACTACACATCAAAGACCGGCAGCCATTCCTATAGCTACCATACCAGATAGATCACCTGCAGGTTATTCCAGATAGAAATAGTCAATGATGTCAGATCTATGAACCTGAGATTCCTAGCTTCTAGAAGTTAGCTGCCCAGAGATAAGGTACATGAAGGGTGTATAAAGGGTGTAGTTGCTTCTTTGGTGCCCCAAAAAGGCAATGGAAAATTACACAAGGCTCCTCCACTGGCTGCAATGGCAAAATTGTTGTCCCTTTGCCCTTTATTTCACTAAAGATGCAGCGATGACACTGGAAGTCAGTAGGAGAAAAGCTATGGGGAAATCAACAATGAAGTCACTGGACAAGGTCTTCAAATCGAGGATCATTTCACAGGTAACGAAGACACAGCTCGTACATAGTTTTGTCTTTCCTGTGGTAACAATCGAATGCAAAACCTGGATGATAAAGAAACAAGACAGAAGAAGAATCGACGCCTTTGAAATGTGATGCTGGAGAAGGATGTTATCAGTACCATGGATGGCAAGAAGAACAAATAAATCAATTTTGGAAAAATCAAACCATATGTTTCACTCGAAGCTAGGATCAGAAAGTTATGATTTGTCTACTTTGGACACATCATACGAAAAGACCAATAACTGGAGAAGGACATCATGGTAGGAAGAATAGAAGGAACAAGATGAAGAGGATGAACCAGCAATCCAATGACTTGATACTATTAAGATAACTACAGAGAAGACCCTAGTAGACCTATATAGGCATGCACAAGATCAATCTTCCTACAGATCGTTCATCCATCAAGTCTCCGTGGAGTGAAATCAAATCAAAGGCAGTTAAATAATAATAATTCCCTTTATGGCATTGTACGTGAGTGCAGAGATCGCTGATGTCCTACATTGGCAAGTTATGGACTACATAATAGAGTATTAGGAGAATGTAAATCTGTGTGTGCATATTTGTATGGTCTCCTTTGACGGTTATAGCAATGTACACTGGTGCAGGGCTCTTTTATAGGCAATGGAAAATTAGCACGTATAGAAGAAATGAAGAGTAAAGCTAGTCCATGCTTTTATCAGTTGTGGGAAAGGACTTTGTGTAATTCAGGGACGTTTTTCAATAAATAAATAATAGATAATAATTAACATTTTTCCAAAAGTGCAGCCTTATTTCCTAGAGTCTCGTAGACAATGAATGGATCCGTGGCTGAAGAAGTGTGCCTCCACTCCATTCAAGGTGGGGCTCTTCATAGTCTGGTTTTGGCATTCCAGAGTCCATTTCTTGAGATTGCTGGAGGCCCCCAACAATCAGTAAGCTATTGCCTATCCCTTGAATAAGTGATAGCTTATAATTTTGGAAATAACTATTTAATGGGATCCTGAGCACCAATACGTACTGCCCGATCCATGAGCAGCATGTATCAGGTACTGGTTGCTCAGTTTTAGCCAGTTATGTCTAAGTCTGAATCACTGCAGCATTTCAGAGAAAAAATATAGTTTAATAACCACTGGCTTGTATCTGCCCGCTGCCTTGGGGTGACTCCAGGAGAGTGGGCAGGGAGAAGCCGCCAGGGACCCGGTTACTACTTACTGAACATCACCGTAGCACATGGAGCTCAGTCTTTCTGGTATATTTGAGGGTCTTCAGATGTAGTAATTGTTACCACAGATACACTCAGAAGTACTGCCAGCCTGTCATGTACATGGCGACTGAGAAGTTATAAAGTCTTGTAATTTATTGCAGCTTTCTTTGTAACATGTGGTGATGTTGGTTTTAACTGATGACTTCAGAAGTATGTTCTTGGGTTTTAGTGTCTATATGTGCTCCAACTCCAACCACCACATATGTAAATGGTTTTTGTCTTATTTTTAGTGCATTATAAATGTGCCATTTTCCTACTTTGTTAGTGCTTGAAGGAACCCTTTAGACAAACATTGTGTTATACTCCGGGCAGGGTCAAAACACAGCACAACAAACCAATATTCTCTGCTGCTCTTCAAATCTTTGCATCATATTCCACCCAGTGCCGCATCTGCCATGAGGTGAGATTAGTGTCACCTCAGGCCACCTTGTCTCGCGGGAAAATGCTGCTGTTGCTCACCACTCTGACTGTGACACAACCTGGCTGCTGTAACCTGCATCTCAGGTTATCTACCACGTGCTCACCACTCCTCCTGGGATTGGAGCAGTTTTTATCTGATTAATGCCTCATTCAGTCATCCGATTTTCATGTACGAGTGCTATATGTGGTTTTCACGGACAGCACTCATACCTGTGATAGTCTATGGGGCCATTCACATGTCCGTGTTTTTTCGTCCTCAGAAAACCATGGAGATATGTCTGATATTGATCCTAGGGTCAGAAAAAAATCAGTCATGCAACTCTTTTGATCCAAGAAAAAATCATACCGCACCCGGATGCCATCTGAGAGGGAACCAATTTTCATAGCCTGTCACATAGGAGAAAATGGAGAAACTTTTTTTTCTTCACGTATGAGAAAAATGGATGACACTCAATCGGCTACATGAGACCATAGCGCCCATAGATATGTTCAACTTAAAGGGGTTTCCGGTCTTCTGATGAAAGTCTGCAGTCACTCTATGTGACTGCAAACTTCTACACCCTTAGGCCTCCTTCACACATCAGTATTTTTTTCTTCAATATTTGTATGCCAAAGCCAGGAGTGTCTCTAAAACACAGAACAGGTGTCAATTTTTCAATTACAGTTTTTCTCTGTAAAGTTCCACTCCTGGCTTTGACATGCAAACACTGATGGCAAATATTGACCAAATACTGGCGTCAGCATCACATGCCGTCAGGATTCTCTGGTGTTGCTGGTGAGAACGGGATGATTTGCAAACTTCTGGCTACATTTTGACTAGACTTTTCTTGCATTGAGCAAGGCTGAGCACGTCTAGTCGGTATGTGACCACATGAAGGCAAATCACTCTCACAAGCAACACCAGAGAATCCTGACAGCATGTGCCTATCATGACAAACCATCTGGTTTCTTGCTTTTCAGTACTATGGACAGCTCAGTGCAATCCATCAGTGTAGCAGACCAGGTAAAGGACTAGTGCTTGTTATATACTTAACATCATTGCTGCCTATTGATAAAAATACAATGCACACGAGGAGCTGCTTGATAGATGATGAGCAATGTAGAAAATATCATAATTGATGAACTTGACCCAGACTTTTGATTCTGCAGACAGACATAACGTTATCTATCTCCACTTGATATTCATGTGACATTGAGCATCAACAGGGCACCAATATACACCATTCATGTTCCTTCATCCCACAGACAAAAGAGGTTTAAAGGAAAGGAAAATAAAGGCAGAAATAGACAAAAGGGGAAAAAGGAGAATATTTTCATATACCTGAGATTCTTATTAACTATAATTATTATTAACCGCAGTTCACTTTAGTGGAGCTGAGCTGCCACAATACACACAACTTGTAGACCGAGTGGTGCTGTTCTTGAAATGAAGGCAGGCGTGTTTTTCTAAGACGACTTCTTTAATTTTTCTTCTTTAAAGTTTTTGTAGGATTTTTTTTTTTAATTTCAGAAATGAATAGAAACCTTGGCTGTTTTTATTTAAATGTATCTTGGCAATTTTTTAAAGGGAATCTGTCAGCGTTTATTTATTTTTGTAATCCGAGAGCAGCACAATCTTGGGGCATGGACCCTGATTCCAGCAATGCATCACTAACTAGGCTGTGTTTTGCTGTTTCAATATAATTTCATCAGGAGATTATCACTACAGGGCTAGGTATCTTGTGTCTCCTAATCCAACCACGCCCCCAGCACTGAATGGCAGGGTTTTGTCACTATATAGTGTACACAGTAAGCTGAAAATCAGTGGTGTGGGTGGGATTATAGACAGCTCAGCATTCTGAGCTCTGCTAGATCTGTAGCAGAGAATGCTGTGATTCTATCACAACTTCTGCTGCCACTAAACTAAGCGATACATCGCTGGAATCAGGGTCTCTGACAGGTTCCTTTTTTATTTCGGTAATGTGTATATCAGGGTCTTTCCGCAATACATGCAGATTGTAGTCCATTGGGTGCTCCTATAACATATTGTGTCATTTAATATACTTATATATATTTGCAGGTTTACAAGCCAACTAATGATGCCTCTACCTTTAGAATCACTGTGTAGTAGAGAAATCAGTCCCTTAAGGCAGTGGCCCAGGCCATTTCTACCCAACACATGAGTGAGAGGGCACTAGACCATTGATCAATAACTCAGCACATCACAGACAATGCTTCAAATGGCTGATTGGGTCGTCCTAGAAGTCACTACAACCATAAAATATATCGCACTTGTTCTAAATATTTACATTGTATATTAAGCCTCTGATTTAGCACAAGTTTTGCCCCCCAAAAAGTGTCATAATAAGAACTTTAAAAAATGGCACAATTTTGGCAACAAAGTTTTGAAACTTTTTGTGCTTGCACGCCAGTTTCTCCCAGCTCTGCCAAAATGGGTAAAGCTGCGAGACATAGGCTCAGCGGGAACATGACACAACAGCATTCATGATGAGCTATGGAGTTCCTTTATGCCATAAATCTCATTCTAGTCTCTAACTGGAGTAAGCTTTGTGGCATGGCACACAGAGACTTATGCCACTCATCAGATGTCCCAGAATTATGAAGAGGTGTGCACCTCTCCATGAATAAGTAGCATCTGACTCCAGCATGCACCTTCATCAAGACCGGCAGAAAAATGGCTGGCCTTGATTAATTGGGCCTAAGTCTTTTCAAGATTGTGGACCTGATTCATCAAGACGGAATATTTTCTTGCCAGTCCTGATGAAGGAGCGTGCTGGAATCAGACACTCCTCTTCATGAATCTGGAGTGACTGATGAGTGGCATGCCCCTCCTTGTGCCATGCCACAAATCTTACTCCAATCAGGGACCGGAGTGAGATTTCTGGCATAGAGATCAGCAGAACTCGGCATGAGCTGTGAAATGTGATCATCATGAATTGTGGCGTCATGCCTTTATCGCGCCAGTTTTGGCAGAGCCAGGAGAATCTGGTGTAAAAGTGCTGCCAGAAGCTGCACAAAATTGGCACAACTCTGAGTTGTACCAAAATTTTGAAACTTTTTACAGCTTTAACACTTTTTTCGCCTCAAAACTTTGAATCCGGGCTTGTGTGTCAGCAAGACATCAAATTATATTGCGTTTGTTCTAGATTTAGCTTTGATAGAATAAGTATATTGGTTCTATTCCAGGTACGTCACTATCACAATGTGTCATATCCCTTCTAGAGATCACTTCCCTAACATAGTGTATTAGGACATTTCCAGATTACGCTTTAAGCACATTGCATTAGGAAATGTCAACATATTTCTTCGGTGTCAGAGTATATTGTGTCTGCTGGCAGGTTCAAAGCCGAAATGTTGTAGATACTGAATCATTTACATATTACATTAAATATATTGTAGATTTTCCCCACATTCTGCAGGGTTTTGGTATATTTTAGATGTATGCTTTGTACGCGTGCACTGTAATAGATATTTCTTCCCCCAAAAATGTTATTTCAGATTTCATATAAAAAATGAGTCTGTATTAACCTCTTAGTGACCACCAATATGACTTAAAACTGACCTGAGATATAAGTGAATAGCGTCCCCAGATGGGTGAATATGCAGCAGCTGTCAGCTGTACACAATAGCTAACACCCTGCTCCTTCTGCCATAGGTCTTTTTCAGGCAAATCTATGGCAGACTCTGTCTCTTTCTTCTAATGGACTTTTTCCAAGTGTGCTCCTCAGAACATCTTTGATGGAGTCTCCTTTTTGTGCTTATGTGCCCTTTTTAATTGTTACATATTGGAGTGCCACGGGTCAACTTTGTTTTTTACCCTGTTTCATCAGTCATAATCAGCGTTGGCTCCGATCATGGCTGTTTAACCCCTTAGATGCTGCTGTCAATAGTGACTATGGCATCTAGATGGTTAACAGAGTATGAGGGGCTTCCTCTTTAACCCCATCGGCACCCTGGGTGCCATGGCAATTTATGGACAAATAGCGGCCTTAGAGTCTGCCAACTATAGTGACCTGTTCAGAAGTTAGAAACATTTAGGTGGTAAAAATAACATTTTTCGTACCAGTCATGTCACTTTGCATTAATTCCTGAAAAGCACCCTAAGGGTTAATAAACTACCTGACAGCAATTATTTTTTTAATATGTCAGGGGATGCAATTTTTAAAATGGTATCACTTTTGTGGGTTTCCCAATATATAGGACCCCCAAAGTCAATTCAAAACTGAATAGGTTTCTACAAAATTAAGTTTTGTAAATTTCCTTGCAAAAATGAAAAATTAGAGCATTTTACAGATGATGCTGATGTAAAGCAGAGATGAGTAAAATGTTATATGTTATGTTATATCAATCTAAATTTACCAGTATTGTAAAATATAATGTGTTACGTATAAACAATCTAAAATAACTGGGATATGTGGAAACATTCCTGTTATTGAAACACAAAAAGTGATACATATTGAAAACTTTGACCTGATCACTAAGGGGTTCAATACAAATATTTCCATATCTTTCTTATTAACTTTACCTTTCCTGAAATGAGTGAAGTAAGATGACCAGCTTTGAAAAAAATATGAATTTGCTGTACTCTGTCGGGAGTTATTGATGCTATTTGTGTCTATGCCTGGCCACCCGGTTGCTGGAATGTGAGTTTACAGCCTTGTTGAGGACTTTGCTGTCACAATTTGAAATTTTGAGAATTTTGAGTCACTAACGAGGATGTAAATAGGATGCATTGTGTGGAACACAAAGGGCATAGAGAGAATGAAGGATGCAAACCTCATGATCTTCTTCTCTTTGTGTTCTCCATGCTTGGTGTGACACACATAGGCACAAAATCCAAAGATTGAGTCAACTTCTCCCCTTTTTATCTGGTTTCAGGTGTGATTTTCATATTGCCCACACTTGTTACTTGCCACAGGTGAGTTTGAAAGAGCATGCTTGAATTAAAGTTGTTTATCCACAATTTTGGAAAGTTGCAAACAGTTTTGTTCTGCCCATTTTGAGGTTTGTGTGAAATTATGTCCAATTTGCCTTTTTTCTGTTTTTTTTTACTGTTGTTCCAAAACACACAAATGAAATAAACGCGAGTATAATAAAACGTGTAATTGCAATAATTTTCTGGGAGAAAAACTTCATTTTCTGGAATAATTACAAGGGTGCCAGCACTTTTGGCTATGACTGTAGGTATCGTGTGTGTGTGTTTGTTTGCATGTTATATAAATTGGAAGGTCGTTGTTGGGTGAACAAGAAAAAGAGACATTGTGGCTTCAGAGCAAAGCCTTGTTATTTTACATTTCAATAGATCCTCAAAAAATAAGTTCACATAATTAGAGTCAAAACTTTTCCATAAACAAGTAAGCGAGAGATTTTTCAACCTTGAAAATAGAAAAACTGTATAAATTCCCAAGAGCGGATGTTTACCTAACAAGTCAAATTCCTGTTCTTCAGAAAGATTCAATGCAATGGTAAAACAGAAATATCCAATTGATATTTCACACAGTTCTCCTGTTTTCCATGTATTTAAAATGCAGTGTGGTATAAAAGATGTAGAATGAGCTGCAGCAATAATGGGTGCCACAGTCTGCAGCCTGGGTTAAATATGCTGGCACTCTTTTAGTTGCCAGGAAGGCTGGTAAAGTACTTGAGGGCTACATGTAGCCTCTGGCTACAGATTGGACGTCAGGGAATAGTACTGTATTCATTCAGTTCACATGCGGTGGATCCCTCGCATTACTTAGCATTCTGTGAACTTACAGTGAGAAAAGCTATTTTGACAGCTTCTGCTCACTTTCAAAGAATACTTAGAACTTAGTCGCTGGGTGTATGTTGTTTTCCAAAACGTCTGCCAGCCAATTAAAGGAGGTGTTTCCTTACCTTTATCCTTGGCTCAACATTGCCAAGATATGAGCAGCTTTTAAAAAAAGCACACTTGATTTTGTGGTCAATTTTGTAAGAAGTTGGAGTCTTTCTGTCAATTGGTAAAAGGTGTTGAGAAGATGAAGATTTATAAATAAGAGTTAAAGGGTTATCTACTACTCAACTCCTTCTCAGTCCCTATGTTTCCCCCTGTAAAACAATAACACCTATACTCCTCTTCTGTGCCGACACAAGTCCTGAGGTGTCACCAATACCTCTCACGGGGCTGGCTTGACATTGTCACATGATCCCTGCGTCCAATCAGCAGCCGTTTCACTGACTCCTCCTTCAGAAGTAATTGCCTTCGAGAGGGAGTGAGAGAGCAGTGTAGCGCTAACTTCCTCCAGGTGTCAATTATGTCTGAAGGAGGGGGGTATGTAGAGCGGCCGCAGGTCGGTTGTAGGGATTGCGTGACATAACAATGTCATGCTAGCCCTGGGAGAGCTAGTGCCAACACCACAGGAACGTCGCCAGCATCAGAGGTGATTATAGGTGTTAATTTACTGGGTGAGGGGGACATAGAGATTGCAAAGGATGAGTAGGGGACAACCCCTTCAACTCTGGTTTGACTATAAATCATCTTCTCACCTCCTTTACTGGCTGACAGAACTTTTGGCAATCGAAATTATTATCTCACGCAAGCTTCGGGAGAGTCAGTGCCGACACCATGGGAACTGTTGTGAATTTGGATTCTGGGCTCCCCCGGTGGCTACTGGTGGAATTGAACTTGTGACATCATCTTCCCTGTTCACCTGTTCTGATTAGATCTGGGTGTCGCTATATAACCTGGCTTCTCTGTTAGATGCTTGCCGGTCAACAATGTTATCAGAAGCCTCTCTGTGCTTGTTCCTGCTCCCAGACATCTACTAGATAAGTTGGACATTCGTCCATGTTTTGTTTTTGTATTTTGGTTCCAGTTCACAGCTGCAGTTTCGTTACTGTGTCTGGAAAGCTCTTGTTGATCAGGAATTGCCACTCTGGTATTATGAGTTAATGCCAGAGTCCTAAAGTAATTTCTGGATGTGTTTTGTTAGGGTTTTCTACTGACCATGAAAGTATGCTTTCTGTCTTCTGCTATCTAGAAAGCGGACCTCAAATTTGCTAAAACTATTTTCCTGCTGCGTTTGTTGTTTCATCTCATATCACCGCCAATATATGTGGGGGGCTTCTGTCTCCTTTTGGGCATTTCTCTAGAGGTGAGTCAGGTCTTATATTTCCCTCTGCTAGCATTATTTAGTTCTCCGGCCGGCGCTGGGCATATAGGGATAAAAAGTAGGACATGCTACCTGGCTACTTCTAGATGATGCGGTAGGTTTAGTTCATGGTCAGTACAGTTACATCTTCCAAGAGCTTGTTCCTATAGAGGCTTATGCTAGTTCTCTGGCCATGGAGATCATGACAGTTTGACCGGCCTACTAAAGGGTTAAAATCCTTGGCTGAGAAAGGAGAGAAATAAGAAGTCTGCTGAGAGTTTTTTTTTTTTTTTTTTTCCTCTGTGCTCTTAATTGGATCACTTGCCAGTCTGTCTATGCTGCAGTCTTTCTTTTTTTTCTCTCTCCTTATAATCTTTGAATGGCTTTGTGTTCACCTGTTAATAATGGATCTTCAGAGTGTAACTGCAGGTTTGAATAATCTCACCACGAAAGTACAAAATTTGCAAGATTTTATTATTCATGCTCCGGTATCTGAGCCGAGAATTCCTTTGCCGGAATTCTTCTCAGGGAATAGATCTAGCTTTCAGAATTTTAGAAATAATTGTAAGCTATTTTTGTCCCTGAAATCTCGTTCTGCTGGAGACTCTGCACAGCAGGTTGGGATTGTGATTTCCTTGCTCCGCGGCGACCCTCAAGACTGGGCTTTTGCATTGGCACCAGGGGATCCTGCGTTGCGCAATGTGGATGCGTTTTTTTTGGCCTTGGGCTTGCTGTATGAGGAACCTCATTTGGAACTTCAGGCAGAAAAAACTTTGATGTCCCTATCGCAGGGGCAAGATGAAGCTGAAATTTACTGCCAAAGATTCCGTAAATGGTCTGTGCTTACTCAGTGGAATGAGTGTTCCTTGGCGGCTACTTTCAGAGAGGGTCTCTCTGATGCCATTAAGGATGTTATGGTGGGGTTCCCTGTGCCTGCGGGTCTGAATGAGTCCATGACAATGGCCATTCAGATCGATAGGCGTCTGCGGGAGCGCAAACCTGTGCACCATCTGGCGGTGTCCACTGAGAAGACGCCAGAAAGCATGCAGTGTGATAGAATTCTGTCCAGAAGCGAGCGGCAGAATTTTAGACGGAAAAATGGGTTGTGTTTCTATTGTGGGGATTCTACTCATGTTATATCAGCGTGCTCTAAGCGTACTAAAAAGCTTGATAAATCCGTTTCCATTGGCACTTTACAGTCTAAATTTATTTTGTCTGTGACCCTGATTTGCTCTTTGTCATCTATTACTACTGACGCCTATATCGACTCTGGCGCCGCTTTGAGTCTTATGGATTGGTCCTTTGCCAATCGTTGTGGGTATGATTTAGAGCCTTTGGAAACTCTTATTCCTCTGAAGGGGATTGACTCCACCCCATTGGCTAATAATAAACCACAATACTGGACACAAGTGACTATGTGTATTAATCCGGATCACCAGGAGACTATTCGTTTTCTAGTGCTGTATAATCTACATGAGGATTTGGTGCTGGGATTGCCATGGCTGCAGTCTCACAACCCAGTCCTTGACTGGAGAGCTATGTCTGTGTTGAGCTGGGGATGTAAGGGGACTCATGGGGACGTACCTTTGGTGTCCATTTCATCATCTATTCCCTCTGAAATCCCTGAGTTCCTGTCTGATTATCGTGACGTCTTTGAAGAACCCAAGCTGGGTTCACTACCTCCGCACCGTGAGTGCGATTGTGCTATAGATTTAATTCCGGGTAGTAAATACCCAAAGGGTCGTTTATTTAATCTGTCTGTGCCTGAACATACTGCTATGCGAGAATATATAAAGGAGTCCTTGGAAAAGGGACATATTCGTCCATCGTCATCTCCCTTAGGAGCCGGTTTTTTCTTTGTGTCAAAAAAAGACGGCTCTTTGAGACCATGTATTGATTATCGGCTTTTGAATAAAATCACGGTTAAATATCAATACCCATTGCCGTTGCTGACTGATTTGTTTGCTCGCATAAAGGGGGCCAAGTGGTTCTCTAAGATTGATCTCCGTGGGGCGTATAATTTGGTGCGGATCAGGCAGGGGGATGAGTGGAAAACCGCATTTAATACGCCCGAGGGCCACTTTGAGTATTTGGTGATGCCTTTTGGTCTTTCTAATGCCCCTTCAGTCTTCCAGTCCTTTATGCATGATATTTTCCGCGATTTTTTGGATAAATTTATGATAATGTATCTGGATGATATTCTGATTTTTTCGGATGACTGGGACTCTCATGTCCGGCAAGTTAAGAGGGTTTTTCAGGTTTTGCGGTCTAATTCTCTGTGTGTCAAGGGTTCTAAGTGCGTTTTTGGGGTTCAGAGAATTTCCTTTTTGGGATATATTTTTTCTCCCTCTTCCATTGAGATGGATCCTGTCAAGGTTCAAGCTATTTGTGATTGGACGCAGCCCTCTTCTCTTAAAAGTCTTCAGAAATTTTTGGGCTTTGCCAACTTTTATCGTCGATTTATTTCTGGTTTTTCGGATGTCGTTAAGCCATTGACCGATTTGACTAGACAGGGTGCTGATGTTGCTAATTGGTCCCCTGATGCTGTGGAGGCCTTTCAGGAGCTTAAGCGCCGTTTTTCTTCTGCCCCTGTGTTGCGTCAGCCTGATGTGACTCTTCCTTTTCAGGTTGAGGTCGACGCTTCTGAGATCGGAGCTGGGGCAGTGTTGTCGCAGAAAAGTTCTGACTGCGCCGTGATGAGGCCTTGTGCCTTCTTTTCCCGTAAATTTTCGCCCGCTGAGCGGAATTATGATGTTGGGAATCGGGAGCTTTTGGCCATGAAGTGGGCGTTTGAGGAGTGGCGCCATTGGCTCGAGGGGGCCAGACATCAGGTGGTGGTATTGACTGACCACAAAAATCTGATTTATCTTGAGACCGCCAGGCGCCTGAATCCTAGACAGGCGCGCTGGTCATTATTTTTTTCTCGGTTTAATTTTGTGGTATCGTACCTACCAGGTTCTAAGAATGTTAAGGCGGATGCCCTTTCTAGGAGTTTTGAGCCTGATTCACCTGGCAACTCTGACCCCACAGGTATTCTTAAGGAGGGAGTTATCTTGTCAGCCGTTTCTCCAGACCTGCGGCGGGCCTTGCAGGAGTTTCAGGCGGATAGACCGGATCGTTGTCCGCCTGATAGGCTGTTTGTTCCTGATGATTGGACCAGTAAAGTCATCTCTGAGGTGCATTCTTCTGCGTTGGCAGGTCATCCTGGAATTTTTGGTACCAGGGATTTGGTGGCAAGATCCTTCTGGTGGCCTTCCCTGTCACGAGATGTGCGAGGCTTTGTGCAGTCTTGTGACGTTTGTGCTCGGGCCAAGCCTTGTTGTTCTCGGGCTAGTGGATTATTGTTGCCCTTGCCTATTCCTAAGAGGCCTTGGACACACATCTCGATGGATTTTATTTCAGATTTGCCTGTTTCTCAGAAGATGTCTGTCATCTGGGTGGTGTGTGACCGTTTTTCTAAGATGGTTCATTTGGTTCCCCTGCCCAAATTGCCTTCTTCTTCCGAGTTGGTGCCCCTGTTTTTTCAAAATGTTGTTCGTTTGCATGGTATTCCTGAGAATATCGTTTCTGACAGAGGAACCCAATTTGTGTCTAGATTTTGGCGGGCATTTTGTGCTAGGATGGGCATAGATTTGTCTTTTTCGTCTGCTTTTCACCCTCAGACTAATGGCCAGACCGAGCGGACTAATCAGACCCTGGAGACATATCTGAGGTGTTTTGTGTCTGCTGACCAGGATGATTGGGTTGCTTTTTTGCCATTGGCGGAGTTCGCCCTCAATAATCGGGCCAGCTCTGCCACCTTGGTTTCCCCGTTTTTCTGTAATTCGGGGTTCCATCCTCGATTTTCCTCCGGTCAGATGGAATCCTCGGATTGTCCTGGAGTGGATGCGGTGGTGGAGAGATTGCATCATATCTGGGGGCAGGTGATGGACAATTTAAAGTTGTCCCAGGAGAAGACTCAGCTTTTTGCCAACCGTCACCGTCGTGTTGGTCCTCGGCTTTGTGTTGGAGATTTGGTGTGGTTGTCTTCTCGTTTTGTCCCTATGAGGGTCTCATCTCCTAAGTTTAAGCCTCGGTTCATCGGTCCGTATAAAATATTGGAGATTCTTAACCCTGTTTCCTTCCGTTTGGACCTCCCTGCATCCTTTTCTATTCATAACGTTTTTCATCGGTCGTTATTGCGCAGGTATGAGGCACCGGTTGTGCCTTCCGTTGAGCCTCCTGCTCCGGTGTTGGTTGAGGGTGAGTTGGAGTACGTTGTGGAAAAAATCCTAGACTCCCGTGTTTCCAGACGGAGACTCCAGTATCTGGTCAAGTGGAAGGGATACGGCCAGGAGGATAATTCTTGGGTCACTGCATCTGATGTTCATGCCTCTGATCTGGTTCGTGCCTTTCATAGGGCCCATCCTGATCGCCCTGGTGGTTCTGGTGAGGGTTCGGTGCCCCCTCCTTGAGGGGGGGGTACTGTTGTGAATTTGGATTCTGGGCTCCCCCGGTGGCTACTGGTGGAATTGAACTTGTGACATCATCTTCCCTGTTCACCTGTTCTGATTAGATCTGGGTGTCGCTATATAACCTGGCTTCTCTGTTAGATGCTTGCCGGTCAACAATGTTATCAGAAGCCTCTCTGTGCTTGTTCCTGCTCCCAGACATCTACTAGATAAGTTGGACATTCGTCCATGTTTTGTTTTTGTATTTTGGTTCCAGTTCACAGCTGCAGTTTCGTTACTGTGTCTGGAAAGCTCTTGTTGATCAGGAATTGCCACTCTGGTATTATGAGTTAATGCCAGAGTCCTAAAGTAATTTCTGGATGTGTTTTGTTAGGGTTTTCTACTGACCATGAAAGTATGCTTTCTGTCTTCTGCTATCTAGAAAGCGGACCTCAAATTTGCTAAAACTATTTTCCTGCTGCGTTTGTTGTTTCATCTCATATCACCGCCAATATATGTGGGGGGCTTCTGTCTCCTTTTGGGCATTTCTCTAGAGGTGAGTCAGGTCTTATATTTCCCTCTGCTAGCATTATTTAGTTCTCCGGCCGGCGCTGGGCATATAGGGTTAAAAAGTAGGACATGCTACCTGGCTACTTCTAGATGATGCGGTAGGTTTAGTTCATGGTCAGTACAGTTACATCTTCCAAGAGCTTGTTCCTATAGAGGCTTATGCTAGTTCTCTGGCCATGGAGATCATGACAGGGAACAGTGCCTGCATCCGTGGTGAATAGAGGTGTTATTATTTTACTGTGGGAAACAGGGATTTCAGTCCTACAGGTGCGGCCGATGTGGCTTCTATCACTGCTCAGTACACAGTGAGCAACAGCTGACACATAATCATAATCTACCAGCAGGTTTTTGCTATTTAATATAAGAGCAGCATAATGTAAGGGCAGAAAGCCCGATTCCAGGGATGAGTCATTTTCTCAGCAGCTCGAAGTAGATTCAATATACCATAATCAGTGTTTTATCAACAGGACATTATCACTACAAAGCTAGGTGTTGCATGCAGGGCTGTCCATCCAATCTGTCTAACCCAGCCACCGCCACTGATTGACAGCTTTCTGTCTAAGCGGAGCCTACACAGAAAAGTGCCAATCAGGGGTGTTGGCGGGGATATACAAAGATCAGCATTCATTCATTCATAGCATTGCTACATCTACAGCAGCGAAAACAGGTTTTATCAAGACTGCACCAAGCAGCCCAGTAAGTGACACATCCTTGGAATCAGGCTCTCTGCTGCTCTCAGATTCCATAGTAAAAACTTGCTGACAGATTAAGTTTAAGTTCACAATGGGCATTTTTGCAGCTTTTTTTATGTGTTTTTTCATAGTAAAGTAGTTTTTTTGTCATCAGGATTTTGTGCGTTGCATGGTTTTTTGCACAATGGAGCATGCCACTTCTTTCAGCGTTTTTTAGCATTTTTCACCCATTGAAATGAATGGGTTGTGAAAAAACGCTGAAAAAATGCAACAAAAACGCAGGTATCAGGACTTTTTTTCCAACACTAAACTTTAACAGCTCGCACAAGAGGCAAATCTAACATGCCAAAACCGCAACAAAAACACACAAAAAATACAGCAAGAAAAACCAAGGAAACCGCTGAGTGTGAACATACACTAAGAATCTCCATACAAAACTAAGGAATTTGTAGCAATACAGGTGATGTGTGAAAACATTAATAAAAACAGAATTTGCTTTGCAGCTTTAGTCCCTTTTTTTTAATCCTATTTTTATTTATTTATTTTTTTACTGCGTAAGAGAAATTATATTAAAAAAACACAGGAAGATCATGTAATGCAGACAATGTTCTCAAAAAAATTGAGTAAAAGCAGAAGAATAACTTTCATTTACCTTCGACATATTCTAGTATTACTCCAGTGCACATATACATTAACATCCATCCTTCTATAAATGAACCTCTCTAGATTAGTATGGATAATGAGGATGCTTTGTAAAAGAATACAGGCTGTGACCGAACCAGAGAACACCATTTTATTTTGTTACACAACTTGTTTCCTTCGTTCTGCAATTTTTTGTTATATTTTTTTTTTTTAATTTTGCTGAGCCGTCATTTTCTGGGAATTACATGCAGATCGGGGCATAACTTACGCATTCAGCTGCAGTTTTGATTGTACCTACATACTTTAATTGTTACTTGGAGACTGTTATGTATATGAAAAGGCTTCTAGACATTGAAGAAAAGTTGCAGAGCCGTGCTCTTCTTTCTAGTATGTAGCAAAAACGTTTATTGCTCCGAGCTATTAGTTTTGTTGATTCTTTAAATTTAGTCGGAATATAGTGAGAATGTCACGCGCGGAATAAGGACAAGCAAGCGAAGCTTTCTGTTGTGGAATTAAGAAAAAAAAGGGGAATATTACTATGAAATGTTTAGTTCCATTCTTTGGTTAGACTGACATTTTGACAATTATTTCCAGCAATGGTCTGCAATTGTGACAAATCGAGAATATTGTAAATCCTTCCATTTAAAAACAGCAACTTTGACGAATACGGTAACTGTTAAGTCACCGAGGTTTCTGCATTGTAAGAGGCGTCTCCACTAATACTTCATGTGTTCTACTGATTTGTAGCAGAAGAGATTCAACCAGTCAACAGGTTCTAAAGAGTGTCCTTGGTGTCCATGGAAACCATAGTTTTCTTTTTTAAAATCGCATTGAAAAACTAAAAAAATGACACTTTAGATCCATTGTTGTAATGTGTAGTAAATGCAACACAATATAACGCACATATTCTGTCGTTTTAAATTGTTCCAGAATGACAATACTACACTTACAATAGTGGCCATCATATTACTGGCAGTAAACATTCCTTAAAGGGAACCTGTTATGTCGCCAAATGCTTTTAACCTGCAAATGTAAGGTTAATCTGAAGGCTAATAGCTGTCCATGCGCCTAACTGAAAGTGGAGCTACCAGGAAAAAATGACCTTTATTCCTCCCTGAAGCTGCCAGCTTTCAGTCATGGAGGTGATCATGGAGTGGCTAAAGTCATCGCATTGTGAGCACTCCCTGGCACTTTGATTGACATCTCGCTTGTCACCGATGCACCGCAGACCAAGCTGTCAATCAAAGTGTCGGGGCGTGCTTACAGCTATAGCTCATTGTGTATTGAGCAATGACTGTAACGACCCTGTGAACAGCTCCATGACTGAAAGCTGGCAGCAGCATTCTAACACTATTAACCTGCAGATCAGGGGTGGACATAGCATTGGTGCACCCTGTGAAGCTGCACAGTGGCCCAAGGAGTTAGGGAGCTGGACGGCACATGTGCACTATCACTGTATACAGCGTGGGTGCCAGCTCTGTTACATTGTCAGCACCCATCAGTAACTCCTGTGACGGTTTGACCTCCGAAATGCCACTGCCAAGCATGACAATGGCATTCCAAAAAGCCTTCAACATGGCAGACACCACTCTGGAGTGCAAGGCTATCACACGGGGACAATCGGCCTTATGAAGGCCCCTGTGTCTTCTATATTACCCCCATTAATCCCTGACTGAGGCTGTTTAATAGAAAACCAATAATGTCACTGCTGTATTCCAGTGTATTGAATACTTCATTGAAAGGTCACAATTTGTCTCCTAAGATTAATAAAAAAGTATCTAAACATTAGCAAAATATTTTAAGTTATGTAGAAAGAAAAATACAAGTTTACATTTCCCCTCTTTTCTCAAAAGTAAAGAAATCTAAAAAAAAAATAAGCAAGTAGCATGTTTATTATCACTCTGTGTAATTGTCCAAACTAATAAAATATAAAGCATTAACCATTACCAAAACTGAAAAAAAATATCGAAAGGGTAAAATTAGTTTTACATATCCCCCAAAATATAGAATAAAAAGAGATAAGAATATCATATAGAAAACAAAATAGTACCACCAAAATCTACAGCTCGTCCTACACAAAACAAAAAATAGCCCTCATACAATACTGTCAGGTGAAAAAATCTAAAAGATGAGTTTTGGTAAATGACAACCGAAGCCAGATTTTTTGCAAATTTCATATTCAAAAAAATAAGCAAAAAAACTATATGCCGTAAGTTTGCTATCACCATAAATGGTCTGATCCATGAAACACAATTACTATACCAAGACATAGGTGAACTTAGTAACAAAAAAAAGAGCAGAAAAATGTAAGTTTTTCTTCAATTCCAACCCATTTGGATTTTTTTTTCTTGTTTTGCATACATTGGTATCTTTCAAAAGTACGACTTGTTTAAAAAACAAACCCTCTTACAGGGGAGCAAAAAACCCTAAAGCACAAAAACTAATAGATTAATGTTGAATAATGAACAATTGTCCAATTAAATAGCTCATTAATAAAAGTATATAAACAATTAGAAACAGATGATACCTTAACAAGCAAGCAAATCATTATATCTGCTTCTGAAAACAGGTTACCTGCTTGTGAATATAGAAAAGAGCGTGTGAAAAGGAAACTGTCAGCAGGTTTTTGCTGTATAATCTGACAGCATGATGTAGGGACAGAGATCCTGATAGAATCACTGTTTTCTCTGGTGCATATCTAGCACAGCTTGTAATGATTAGCTCTGTATATCCCCACCCACACAAGTGGCAGTGTCCTGTGTATATTGTTTATTGATAGAAGGATGCTAATCAGTGCTGGGGGTGTGGTTGGACTAGGAGGCCAGCTGTCCAGTAGTAATAATCTCCTGCTGATAAAACACTTACTGTATTGAAACAACAAAACACATCCTAGGAAATGACACATCACTGGAGTCAGGCACTCCTCTTCTACATCATACTGCTCTCAGATTACAAAGCATTCAGCACCTTGGACAATGGTGTTCAGATTGAACAGTTTGCTACAGTCAGTCATAACTAAATGAAGCCAAGGTATTTTAGTTTACTTGATATAGAAAAGCCTGACTGTTTTCTATGGAGAAGAACATACCAGATATGTCCGCATTATATAGGAAAGTGAATCACAAATCTACACGTCCGTTCTAATTTACTAACTGAAGTGGATTTTTTGTAGTTTCTAGTAAAGTATCAATGCAATGTCCTCGATTTCCTCCTAGTGAACTAAACATTAGCATTGTAAAAAATGTGATTGTGAGCTCTTTGTCCCAGCCGTGCTCGCTGCAACAGTGCGGTTCCCAGTGATGATTCTCTTACCATTGTACTGAAAGCCTGGGGACACTGGAGCTTGGCAGTCTCATTAACCAGTCACAGACACCCGCTCTAATTGCAGATCAACATCCATCTGCTCTTCGCAACTCCGACGACAGTCAGTACTTCTTTGTGTCCCAGGGGTGTCCTGGTGAAATCCGGTAGGGAGATGAAAACCCATCAGCCACTGATTGGAATGCTGATAGGAGGCAAGGTACGGCAAGACAGCCAAATTATCCTCCTAGTCTCCCAGCTCCCAGAGACGGTCAATTTCATGTAAAATTGCCCTTGCCATTATGCAGAGCGGCTGCAGGTAATAAGAAGAACTAATTGTGTTTATAAGGAACTATTGGATGGGGAAATGCTCGGCTGGATTTATGATGTATTGTAACACTTTCGCCTTAAAAAGTTTTCTTTTAAATGTGCAGATAGGGAACAAGCTGATAAATTGTCTTTTTTTCATGTTCTCTAAGTAGACCTTTTTAAAAAGTCAATAAATACTTTATTCGTCTTTTTGTAGA
This sequence comes from Ranitomeya variabilis, assembly GCF_051348905.1. Classification (NCBI taxonomy): domain Eukaryota; kingdom Metazoa; phylum Chordata; class Amphibia; order Anura; family Dendrobatidae; genus Ranitomeya; species Ranitomeya variabilis. The sequence goes on from NC_135235.1 coordinate 571,405,821, forward strand.
TGTATATCACCAGGCATCAAGGGGTTGTCATATTATAGGCAACCCCATTAATATCAGAGCCGCCAGACATCTTAGATTCACAGCAAAAATATACGGTACATTTTTTCATGTACAAATGTAGCAGGCTATACATTTCCACTCAAGCTATCAGTATAATGATTTATTTTTTATTAAATGACACTCATCTTTAATTTGAGAGTATTTACATCCTAATTGGAGTAAGAGTTTAGGAACTCCAGCTGTTAAATATGTAGCCACTTCTCTTTCTAGAGACAACAGGTAATTGGACAATAATCTCAAAGGCTCTTTAATTGGCTTCATTGGCTTTTCCCACATAAATCCATCATTAATTAAGCAGGTAAGAGGTCTAAAGCTGATTCCAGGTGTGGCATTTGCATATGGATACTGTTGCTGTGAACCCACAACGTGCAGTCAAAAGAGCACTCAATGGAAGAGAGGCAGACCATCACTAGGCTGAAAAAAAAGAAAAGAAATCCATCAGCAATAGCAGAAATGTTAGGAGTGACTGTAAAGAAGTGAAGGTGTTGCCCACACTTCCCCTTGAAGATATGTAATGTGATCTAAAACATGATGTTTGTATGTTTAATAATTTGTATTGCTAATGATAGAATTGTGCTCGGCTCAGCCACAGATAGTTGACAGGTATAGTTGGAGTTAATAGCTGGGACTAGCCCAGAGGGGATAGGCTAAGTGAGGGCACAGGCAGAAGAGCAGATAGAGATGGGCCTTCAGTAGTAGCAGAAATCTTTGTCTTCTCTTTCTGTTCTCCATACTTAATGTGGCATACACAGACACACAATGCAAAGGTTGAGTCGATTTCTCCCATTTTTATCTGGCTTCAGTCGTAATTTTCATATTGTGTACACCTGTTACTTGCCAAAGGTAAGTTTGAACGAGCATCACAGGCTTGAAACAAAGTTGTTTACCCACAATTTTGGAAAGATGACAACAATTCTGTCCAGCAGTTTTTTGAGTTTTGTATAAAATACATCCAATTTGCCTTTTTTTTTTTTTCCTGCGTATAACACATTTTCCAGAACAATTTTAAGTGTGGCAACATTTTCAGCCATGACTGTGTGTGTATGCATATGTATGTGAAAATATATATATATATATATATATATATATATATATATATATATATATATATATATATATATATATATGTGTGTGTGTGTGTGTGTTTTTGTGTACATATATACAGTACATACACACAGCCTAGCTTTTCAGTCTAGATGCACATCTAAAAGTAAGGTAAAGGCCACGTATACTCATGAGCATTTATCATGTGATGATTGACAGCATGGTATATTAATATTATAACAATGTGTAATACTGGGGGAGGCCTAAGCTATAGATGTAGAGGTCATTCAGAGGATTTCACTGTATCAAGCCTGGAATTATAATTTTCCATGGTTTACATTATTACTCCCCATATGAGCCATGTGTGAATCCAAGAGATGATTGGCAAGGGTCTTGTATCTTCCACCAAGTCTATAGCACATACTCTGTTATTTATAAGGTTGTACGTATTCTACATCCCAGGTAATTTATTAACAATACATGTAGGCACTGCATAAGTGTGTATAAATAATATATGTTCTGTTATAGTGTGTTATATATTGTATATATTGCTGAATTATTTGCACACAAAGTCACCCACTGCCTTAAAGTCATGCTTTTTTATAGAGTTCTCTTATATCATATGAGCACAAAAAGATTTGGCACTTAACTATTACAAACTAGGAGTAAGTAAGTAGGAAGGGCTTAATTTATGTTAAGCATTCATTGTATTTGTGTCAAAGATAATAGGCTTTTCCAACATAAGTTGGTATCCTAACTCATACAATACAATAGAAAACTGTCAGCCTAATGCCAGAATAATATCTCATTAAGGCTGTCTGTCTTGGATAGTCTTTTTCTGTTAGAAACTATATGGAATCCTACGAGCAATTGTTAAATTTACCTGCAGTGCCTCCGCAGGAAGAATAAAGTATTACACAGCTTTAATTTAAATCGATGAACATGCCAGGTCCTCCAGAGTGAGATGCTCTTTGCAACTTAAAGAGTAACTATCAACTTAATTTTTAATTCATCAGGCAATAGTACACATGAAAATAAGCAACTTTGTAATATATCTTATCGGAGAAATCTGCTTCTTTTTCCTCCTGTAAAAACTTATGGATACAATTTTCGATTTTCCCATTATTGAGAAAGAAGATGGCTGTTGGTGCTTTTAGCTTTTATGTTGAGAGGAGGAGGAGCTAGAGGCAGACACAAGCTTCCTCCTGAAATGACAGTTACGGTTCTCCATAGAACCTTATGGGCACCAACTGTCATCTCCTATCTCAGTAATGGGACAATTTGCATTCACTGAAGACAGATTTTACTTGAGAACTGATAATTTTGAGAATGAATGATCAGTCCAGGAGGAGAAAGAAGCAAATTTCACTTATAAAATATATTATGTTTCTTATTTTCACATGTACTATTAATGACGGTTACTCTTTAACTCTTTCATAGAACATAATAATGCATCCACAAGTAGCCAACTTCTTTACCTGGATGATATATTGCAATGACAGGTATATTCTGTAAGCAATGACAACACTCCTTTAGGGCTGTCCCACACGTCCAGATAATTCCGGTACCGGAATAAATCGGTACCGGAGTTATCCGTGTCCGTGTGCCTGGGAACTCACGGAGGCCATATGTGCGGCACACGTGTGCGGCCCGTATGGCGAGTGGGTACCACACGGAGCGTGTGGTACCCACTCTGCATCTTGCTGAACCCGCGATTCATATGTTCTCTGCAGCAGCGTTTGCTGCAGAGAAAATATGAATAATAGTGTTTAAAATAAAGATCTATGTCTCCGCCGCCCCCCCACCCCCTGTACGTCTCCCCCCCCCGCTGGTCAGAAAATACTTACCCGGGTCCCCCGTCGGCTGTCGCTCCTTCCTGGTCTGGCCGCGGCTTCTAGTGTATGCGGTCACGTGGGCCCGATCATTTACAGTCATGAATATGTGGCTCCACCTCCCATAGGGGCGGAGCCGACTATTCATGATTGTAAATGAGCGGCCCCACGTGACCGCATACTGGAAGCCGCGGCCAGACCAGGAAGGAGTGACAGCCGACGGGGGACCCGGGTAAGTATTTTCTGACCAGCGGGGGGGGCGTACAGGGGGTGGGAGGGCGGCGGACACATAGATCTTTATTTTAAACACTATTATTCATATTTTCTCTGCAGCAAACGCTGCTGCAGGGAACATATGAATGGCGGCTTCAGCACCATGTGGGGGGGACAGCGCTTACTGTAGCGCTGTCTCCTGCACACACACGGACCCCAGACGGAGAATGTCCGTGTGAGGTCCGTGTTTTACACGGACCCATTGACTCTATTGGGTCCGTGTAATACGTGCGCTCCCACGAACACTGACATGTCTCCGTGTTTGGCACACGGAGACACGGTCCGCAAAAAAACAATGACATCTGAACAGATGCATTGATTTTTATGGGTCTACGTGTGTCAGTGTCTCCGGTACGTGAGGAAACTGTCACCTCACGTACCGGAGCCACTGACGTGTGAAACCGGCCTTAACAGCAGTAAAGCCTTGGAGAGCTATGCTGTAGAGGTGGTGGGGCGAGCCCTTTGTTGCATGAGGTTCTTTTGCAATTTTCACTATTTATCCTCAGTGGTATTTCGCTTTAATTTAATCTGTAATTTTTCATATCTCCTATCTCTCAGACACATGAGGGGAAAAACTGTGGGGGAAACCATTATATTGGATCATCTTTTAATGCCATTTCTCATATATTAGATATTGATATATCTTTTTAAATTACATGCTGTAAAGAAAAGGAGACAATAGAACTACAGTATGGCCACTGGGGCACTATTTAATTGCAGAGTAGCTTATTTTATCTTGCCGGTATTGGTTTTAGAGATCTCACTATAACTGGAAACATAATTATTTATAGATGATATTTCTTCAGTAAATAGTATTATTCCTTTAATATCTACTCATCTCTGGAAGAGCAGGCTGTTCATGCTTAAGATATGCTCAGAGACACGCAGGGTGAGATTTAGGAGTTTGTGACAAACCCTTCGTAGCCGCTCTTCTTGGAATTCGCTGGGAGATTGAAGGACATTTGTGAGACGTTGGCGTCGGCCTTCGAAAGTGTGTTTTTGTCATGCTCACAAATGCTTTCTAGTGCAAAAAAAAGCAAAGCTTTACCAGGCTTTGTCAGATTGATAAGAATATGATTCCTCAAAACAGTTTGTAGATTCTACTTTACCGAGTTTTCTATGATGCACTGTCAATCAATGAAGACCGATCAAATCTGATTTATCTAAAGCGATGGAGGTGAGATCCTTGGTTATACTGATAAAATGCTACAGAGTTTGAATATATTTCTTGATTTTATGGCAGTGACTGCAACATTATATCAAACGAGAATGTCTCTGCCCAGCGTCACTAATATTATTGGCAGTGAGCTGCTTATCACAGGAGGGGGTGCAGTCGGACCACTTGGTACAAGGGGGCTAGTCTGGGCAGTGATAATCTCTTGGTGATAAAACATTAATTGTATGGAAATTACAGCGCACGGCCCAATAAATGACACATCCCTGAAAGTTGTGTCTCTGCCCCTACATCACAGATAGCAAAAACCTACTGACAGTTTCCCTATAACTGCTGGACTTCTATCAATCCACTGATCATGAGTGGACCAGTGGGTCCTCATTTAGAGAACAGAATGAGATAATATGTGAGAGAACCAGGATTTAAAAGGTTCCGTTTTTTTTTCTATACCACCTTTGTCTGGTATTGCAGCTCAGTCCAATTACTTAAAAGGGGATTACCTGCAACATTATGGATAACCATGGCACTATTTATGGGGAAAAAAGGAACTTTTTTCTGGTCTTGGACAATTTCTTTCAAAGGGGGTTGTCAAAAATCACATCTTACCGCCTATCTTAATTGACAAGTGTCTGATAAGTGGTCACAGATTAGGGGAAAAGGTGTGCTCACTGGGATCCCCTATCAATCACAAGAACGGGGGTCCTATATGTTCCCCATGAATGGAGCTGCGTTCGAGCATACACACTTCCAGACAATTCATTGTCCATGGGACTAGTGGAGACAGCAAAGCGGTGAAGTCATCTTTCTCCATAACTCATGTAAAGATTGATTAGAGCAGTAGTACTCATTGTTTCATTCACAGGGGGGACCATCGTTAACTGGTTGGGGTCTCCGCAGTCCTACTGCCTCCCATGGGACATTTATCTTTGGTCAACCCCTTTATAAATTGTTTTTTCCTTGGTAGAGTCACGGTCATTAAAGCCCAAGTCAACCCATTTAAGGTCTACATTTGTGTTTAGGCATTAAATATACTAATAAAAGAAAATAACCTTCACAAGTACTTAGCCAATAAACAAGCAGAATGGCGAATGTGCCGTTAATAAAACAAGCAATCCGGTTCGATTTCTATGATTCTTGGTCACCAGCAATAGATGGCAGTTGAGGTGACATTTTCTTCCATATTGTTGTCCAACTCCCCACTGGCATGACTGCTGCTCTTCCATTATGCTGGCGCTCGCTGCCATCCTCCCTGGAGGGCTGGGATGTAGTGTGCAGGAGGAGGGGATCTCCTCTCCAAAGATCTGATGCCAACTCTCCCATGTGCTGCATATGTTCCATTGCTAAGTGCCACTTTGCAATATGCAGCTCCCCATCTGCTGTCGCTGCTTGGCTCCCTCCATGTGCACTTTAACATTTTGAAGTGTGGCGACGAGTGACATTGGTTTATCTATATTGCTAGTGCCAAGAACATCAGAGTTGATTTTTGGAGACAGTGCAGGCTCGGGACGAGAGCAAACATTACTCCTAAAATCCCCATTACATTTTCAAGCATTGGGGGTTCGTGCTGAATGTCAGCTGTACATAAGCTCCTTGAAAGAGCATTAGATTGAAGTCTAGCACTAATTACTGAAGGGACGCTTTCAGACGCTTTGCCAAGTAAACCAATAAAGAGTTTGAGAATTATGCCTTCAAGCCGGGTGCATGATGGGAAAGCTGAAGGAGCAAACTTTTTGTTTCTTTTAACTCTTCCTAAGTTAATTCAGCTACTTCTGCTCTTAAAGGGAATCTGTCACCAGATTTTTCCTACCTCATCCGAGCGCAGCAAAATGTAGGAAAAGAGACCCTGATTCCAAGGATGTATCACTTAGTTTACTGGATGCATCAGTTGTGATGCAATCAGAGTTTTTAGATGTAGCAAGGAGCAGAGTTCAGAAAACTAACGCTGTGTACATTGTATATTGACAGTGAGCTTTTTATCAGAGATGGAGTCATGGTTGAATTAGGGCTGATGTACACTGTTGTCCAGGCAGTGATAATCACCTGGTAATAAAACATTCATTGTATGAAAAAGCAACAGCACACAACCTAATAAGTGACACATCTCTGAAATCTGTGTCTCAGCCCTTATCTCCTGCTGTCCTCAGATTATATAATAAAAACCTGACAGAATCCCTTTAGTCTCTTAACAACTGCCGAAAAGCATTAAAACAACAAGTACTAAGAGGCCGGATTCCATCGATGCCGTTATAAAACGGTGATCGGGAACAAGGGTATAGCGTCCCCTCAACGTCCAAAAATCTCTGGAGTCTCAGCTATCTTTGGGGTCTCAATGAATAACAGCTGTCATGTAAACAAAATAGTGTGTCCGCTATTAAAATGACGTTTCTCTCTTCTGACATGATATGCATGTCAGATGAGAGAGAAACAGTGTACCCAAGCCACCCCCGATACCGCAGCCATTCATTGGGCCCTCCTCTTCCTGAAAAAAAAATGGCGGCGGCATGTGACGTGCTCCCGCTGAGATCTGCCGGCTGGTACCTGGCAGCAGCAGGGATTTATTTTCTATTGTGTCCATTTAACCACTGTGATAAATTCTATCACAGTGAACAAAAGCCAGTAATTAGTATGTCTTCCCTTTAGTCAAATATATATATATTTTTAGTGTCATTCATATTCTCTGAAAAAAGGCCAAGAAAGAAAAAATTCTGCAGGGGTATGTAAACTTCTGAGCACAACTGTATCAGGCCGGAAAGGTGGTGGTCTTATCTTATATTGGTCAAACGTGGTGATAGGTTCACTTTAAGGTCAAAATTAGCTCTCTCAATAAGGGGTTAAATGGAGTCCTCGACAAAATGTAACAGATCACAACCTTCTGTTTTAATTGTGTTTATTTTACCAAGTTGCTCTTTTTAAAAGTACCATTCCTATAAAGCAATAAACCATTGGCACAATATAAAAGATAAAAAGACAAGTAAATCCTAAATTTACTTCGATGGGACTCTAGAAACAGAAAATGTAACATGTAAAATAGTTTTTCACTCCTACTTTTGGAGCACAAATACCAGGATTTTTTTTTTTTATCTGCTTACTTTCAGCTTTGCCATGTAGATTTCAGCAGAGTCATCAGAATGCTGTACTTAAAAGGGAATCTGTCACTAAATTTTTTTCTATATAATCTGAATGATGTAGGGTCAGAGACTTGATTCCAGTGATGTGTCACTTACTGGGCTGCTTGATGTTTGGTGCAATCATTGTTTACTGTCCTGCAGATCTACCATTTCTCTGAATGCTGAGCCTGGTATAACCCCGACCACACCACTGGCAGCTTTCTATGTACAGATTTCTGTGGACAGGCAAAAGGCTACGACTCTGTGGTGGGGGTGGGGTTACACAGAGCAGGAGGACTGCATGGCAGGAGACAACTAGTCCTTGTTGTGACAATCTTCTGTTAATAAAACTCTGATTTTATTCAAACTGCACCATGCAGCCCAGTAAATGATACATCGGGTGCTCTGCTCCTACATCGTTCTGCTCTCCTATTACATGGCAAAAACCTGCTGACAGATTCCCAAAAGAGGAAAACATAACTGTTACTGTGCAACTTGAAAACATGGTGATAAAGATTAAGGATTGCGCGTTTCGTGTTGGCAACCCTTATTCATACCTGCTAACCTGAAATGCGCTAGCTTAAGGATCTTTAATCTTTTTTATAATTTTGCTTTTTCTCACCGTGTGAGTTATCTATTAACATGGTCCCATTGGTGCTCATGGACCCTTCTTTCATTAAGACTTTGTACTCCGCTCCCTACACTACTCCCTGGTCCCAGACTGAGGGGTTGTACGTGACGTATTCTTGGAGGCTGCATACGTCTATAGATTTCCTTACAGCCACCTTAAGGCTGGGGCTGCATGGCGGCTATGGCTGTGAAGTTTGATCGGTGCCGCTTCACAAGGCAATGGGGTCTGTACAAGCGCTGTACAAGGGAATGGGGTCGCATTGTGACAACTTGACTACCGTGGCAAACAGGTCATAAAAAATCCTACGGAGTCTGATTTTTTATGACCTATTTATCGCGGTCTCTGTAGAGTAGGTGATGCAACGCAACCCCATTCACTAGTATAGTGCTGCAATAAAGCTGCGGCATCGAACAATTTTCAGTCGCGTAATAAGCGTCATGGCCAATGTCACTGTGTAGCCGCAGCCTAAAGCACACACAGGCACTCCGGAGAGCCAAGCACAGAGCTAGGGTTGCGGCACTCACCACGTGTACACTGTGTTCCAAATTATTATGCAAATAATATTTCCTCATATTTTCTCTAAATTACCTATCTGAATTGCAGTCATTGTTATTTTCCAGTCATCTACTATTCTAGTATAATTGCAATGTTTTGGAACAAACTGCCTATGAAAACAGTATCTGTACAAAAAAATAAACACTCAAAATGCATGTTCCAAATTATTATGCACAGCAGAGTTTTCAACCTTTTTTTATTTTATTTTGAACAAAAAAATGGTCAGTTGTGAAGTTATAAGCATTATCAGCTTACTACAAAATGAAATCAAACAGTTTTCAAGTTGAAACTTTATTCTATGTGATGTTACATTTGCACATAGGACCCCTTGTTCGAAAGAAGCTTCTGAACTCTCTCGTCCATTGAATTTGTCAGTTTTTGGATGGTTTCTGCTTCAATTGTTTTGCATGTGGACAGAATACCCTCCCAGAGCTGTTGCTTAGATGTGAACTGCCTCCCGCCATCATAGACACTCCTTTTGATGATGCTCCAGAGGTTCTCAATGGGGTTGAGGTCAGGGGAAGATGGTGGCCACACCATAAGTTTGTCCTCTTTTATGCCCATAGCAGCCAGAGATGCAGATGTGTTTCTTGCAGCATGAGACGGTGCATTATTATGCATGAAAATGATCTTGCTGCGGAAACGGTTCTTCCTCTTGAACCACGGCAGGAAGTGTTGTTTTAGAAACTCCACATAGATTATGGAGATCATCTTTACCCCTTCAGGGATCATAAAGGGGCCGACAATCTCTCTCCCCATGATTCCAACCCAAAACATTACTCCACCTCCTCCTTGTTGGCGCCTTAGCCGTGTTTTCATGCGGTGTCCATCAACCAGCCATCCTCCACTCCATCCATCTGGACCATCGAGCGTTGCACAGCACTCATCGGTGAACAAAACAGTTTGGAAGTCAGTCTTCATGTATCGTTTGGCCCACTGGAGCCGTTTCTGCTTGTGTGCAGTGGATAGAGGTGGTCGACAGGATGGCTTCGCACCTCTGAAGGACCCTGCATCTTGTTGTTCTGGGGACGTTGGAGGCACCAGCAGTGTCAAAAACTTGTCTGCTGCTATGACAAGGCATTTTTGCAGCTGCTCTTTTAACCTTACGCAATTGCCTGTTGGAAAGGGTCCTCAATTTTTCCTTATCAGCACGCACACGTGTGTGCTGGGAATCAGCTACATACTTCTTGATTGTGCGATGATCACGATGAAGTGTCTTGGCAATGTTGATTGTAGTCATGCCTTGACCTAAATACTCCACAATTTGTTGCTTCTCAGCAGCCGACACATCCTTTTTCTTTCCCATTTTGGCCAAAAATGTAGGCTGCTTAATAATGGGGAACAGCCTTCTTAAGTAGTCTTGCCTTTATTTGGACACACCTGCCAAACTAATGTGCACAGGTATCTGCAATTGCTTTCAGTGATATAAAGAGCCCTGACACACATCACCATCAATGAGACTAAATGACAAACAAAAAAATTCTAACCTTATCACTCCTAAACTCTTTGTGCATAATAATTTGGAACACAGTGTATATATAAAGGTCTTACCATATTACCGTATATCCGGCGTGCAAAAACAGGAATAAAGACCAAGGACAGACAACACTCAGATTTCCAATGCCGAGCTCAGATGTTTGTCTTTAATATGACATCTTGAAAAAAGCTAGATAGAAAAATAAATACATGTAAAGCATAATAGATCCTCTTTTTCTCATCCGTGACTTACATTTAAGCAAACATTTCTATTATGTGTTGATGTTTCCTGAAAGAATATGTATAATAGATACACATTATGTCACTAGATGAATGAAATATACCTGTCATGTGGAAAAGCACAAGCTTTCAGCCTGGTATCCTTGAACGGAATTATGAGTGTGACGCTTATAATGCCATCTAAAATGTCTTTATGCACAATGTTTACCGAGAGCAGAAGCTGGCGACAACAGGTCTTCACAGAAACCATTGTATTCCTAAAGGGAGAAAAAAGTCAGGTCACAATGGTGACTAGTCGTATGAAGGATCCCCCACAGGAGCAGTGACAGTGATACGGATACTTCATTATGCTGTGTGACGATGTTATTTCATATTCTCATACGGAGACCACCTGCATCAATCGCGCTCTATTTTGCACCCTTCTTTCTCTGTACACCATGGCCCGGTCACATTCAGCACGACCATATACTCCATCCCCCTCCGCATTACACTGCCCTGTCAATTGCATCTGCGTCCTTACAAAACAATTGCATGATCTGCACAAACTTTTTTTTGCTGAAATACTCTGTGTTTCTGGGGTACCCTGCTTCTTCTGTAATGCGTCTGCAAATACTGTAAAACACCCCCCTTTCATAATGCTTTACTCACTAACATGAACATGTGTGCTGACAGGTCCCAAAATCAGCACACAACTACCCCGCAGAAATACCCAGTGCTGTGGGCTGGATTCTGTACATTCATCTGTGTAATTCTCAGGTGTGTGATGTGACCACTTGTCTCCATTGCCCCCCCTTGTATGAGCATATGTGTAGACAGGTTACTGTGAATTACTCACATGATGTGCGCTCATGAAATACTCTGTGCTGCTGCTGTGAAAAACTCAGGTGGATATCCCTCCACTTGTCTTTTTTTGTCCTCCTCACTGTATAATGCATCTCTGGCACATCTCTCCTGAAACACACTGTGCTGCTACAGAGACTATCCTACTTTTACTATATACCTACCCCTATACATACCTCCCAACTTTTGAAGATGGGAAAGAGGGACAAAGTTTGCAACGTGCGCCGTGGCAAATTTTAGGCCACGCCTCTGACCACACCCATTCATAATTAGTCACACCCATATCCACATCCCAACCACACCCATTTAGCACTGCTGATCACACCTTTTTTGTTTCATATACAATAATTAAACAAAAAAATATGGCCACACAGTGCTCCATATCGTATAATGGCCGCACATGATGCTCAATACTGTATAATGGCCACACATGATGCTCCATACTGTATAATGGCCGCACATGATGCTCCACATTGTATAATGACTGCACATGATGCTCCATACTGTATATTGGCCGCACATGATGCTCCATACTGTATAATGACCGCACATGATGCTCCATACTGTATAATGACCGCACATGATGCTCCATACTGTATAATGACCGCACATGATGCTCCATACTGTATAATGACCGCACATGATGCTCCATATTGTATAATGACCGCACATGATGCTCCATATTGTATAATGACCGCACATGATGCTCCATACTGTATAAGGCCACACATGATGCTCCATACTGTATAACGACCACACATGATGCTCAATACTGTATAATGGCCACACACAGTTCTCCATACTGTATAATGATCCCACATGATGCTCCATACTGTATAATGACCGCACATGATGCTCCATACTGTATAATGACTGCACATGATGCTCCATACTGTATAATGACTGCACATGATGCTCCATATTGTATAATGACCGCACATGATGCTCCATATTGTATAATGACCACACATGATGCTCCATACTGTATAATGACTGCACATGATGCTCCATATTGTATAATGACCGCACATGATGCTCCATACTGTATAATGACCGCACATGATGCTCCATACAGTATAATGACCGCACATGATGCTCCATATTGTATAATGACCGCACATGATGCTCCATATTGTATAATGGCCACACATGATGCTCTATACTGTATAACGACCACACATGATGCTCAATACTGTATAATGGCCACACACAGTTCTCCATACTGTATAATGACCCCCCTCCTGTATGCATGGCTCATCTCCCTCCCATCCCATATACATGGCTCATATCCCCCCCTCCTGTATGCATGGCTCATATTCCCCCTTCTGTATGCATGGCTCATATTCCCCCCCTGTATGCATGGCTCATATTCCCCCCCTGTATGCATGGCTCATATTCCCCCCCTCCTGTATGCATGGCTCATCTCCCTCCCATCCCATATACATGGCTCATATCCCCCCCTGCTGTATGCATGGCTCATATTCCCCCTCCTGTATGCATGGCTCATATTCCCCCCCTGTATGCATGGCTCATATTCCCCCCCCCCTGTATGCATGGCTCATATCCTCCCCCCTGTATGCATGGCTCATATCCCCCCCCCCTGAATGCATGGCTCATATTCCCCCCCCTGAATGCATGGCTCATATTCCCCCCCTGAATGCATGGCTCATATTCCCCCCCTGAATGCATGGCTCATATTCCCCCCCCCCGAATGCATGGCTCATATTCCCCCCCCCTGAATGCATGGCTCATATTCCCCCCCCCCCGAATGCATGGCTCATATTCCCCCCCAGAATGCATGGCTCATATTCCCCCCCCTCCTGAATGCATGGCTCATATTCCTGCCCCCTGGATGCATGGCTCATATTTCCCCCCCCTGAATGCATGGCTCATATTCCCCCCTGGATGCATGGCTTATTTCTCGCCCCCCTGCCTCCGCTCCCACTCCCATCTTGCATGGCGCGCCGGCTTATGTCTGCCTTCATCCCCCCCATCCCATACTCACCTGTGCCACACTGCACAGTCGCGCCGACATCCCTCTCGCTCGGTCCCAACTCCCGGCACAGCACCTTCTTCCTGCGTGAGCGGTCACGTGATACCGCTCATTAAGGTCATGAATATGCGCATATTAATGACCTTAATGAGTGGTACCACGTGACCGCTCATTCAGGACGAGCTGATCAGAGTCGGGAGGCAACCCAGGACTTGGCTTAACACAGGGGCGTGGCTTAACACAAGGGGGCGTGTCGGTTCGCTTTTCCTGCTGTTTGCGAGATCAGAGCGTCCTGTGCGGGACTGCGGGGCAAAGCATCAAATCCGGGACAGTCCCACACAATGAGGGACGGTTGGGAGCTATGCCTATATACCTGTGAGGTGTACTATGAGTTGAGTATTTGGTCAGTTTTTTACCTCAGTATTTGTAAGCCAAAACCTGGAGTGGGTGATAAATACAGAAGTGGTGACGTGTCTCTATTAGGCCGAGATCACATTTGCGTGTGCAATGCGGGAAACTCGCACGAGTCTCTCGCATCAATACCCGTCACAGCCTCCGGCACTCGGGACTGGAGCGTGCGGCTGCATCTATTTCTATGCAGCTGAACGATCCGGTCCCCAATGCCGGGTATTGATGCGAGAGACTCGTGCGAGTTTTTCGCATTGCACACGCAAGTGTGACCCCGGCCTAATACTTTTCCTCTGACTGTTCCACTCCTGGTTTTGCGTACAAATACTGAGGTAAAAAACTTACCAAATGCTGTCGGTGTGACCGTGGCCTTACTTTCCTTCCTTTTCCCTGCACATATTGTCTCCTCACACATGCAGCGCTATACGTATGACCCTACACACGGCAGTCCATAATGTGTGCCTCCTCTCCACTGCCATTGTGGACTGCACAGGCTACAAGTTGCTCTTTTCCTCCCACTTCAAAACCAAATTATTGACAGACAGTGAGGATTGAATACAATAACTCGCTCAGACCATAGTTGTGAGCACTGTCATGCTTAAGAAGCCCTGAAAATAATTCCCTGGTCTAATATGAGACCCCATGAGTCGTTTTCTGAGCACTGTCATCTGTCTGGTGTAAAGGATGGCAGCCTGTGTCTGTCGGCTCCTGCCCTGATAGACCTCAGCATCGTCTGCTCATTCTGCCATGCACCATTTGGTCCAAACTTCTTCTTTTCCTCATATGTTCTCTCCAGACGGAAACTCTATTTCCGCAGTGTGTAAGTTCTGGATGGATCGCCACCATCTTATGTGGCAGCTAATGTACGTGCTAATAGTATTCCTTTATTTGACACAGCTTCGGAAAAATGCACCATTTGGGTTTATCATGTCAGAGCTCTGAACCTAGGCAAAGGTTGTCTGAACTGTTTTTACAATTTTCTCTTTAAAGGGAATGCAAAGTTTTCTTTGTTTCTTATATGATCTGATCGCTGGAACACAAGTGATGGCTACCGATTCTGTCTTGGACTAGGTTGATAGTCAACATCATTTATCTGATTGCTTTACGTTGCCCCCTACAGGGCAGTTCTTGAACTTAACTGATTGATTGGGTTATTTATGGAAACATTATTGCCCTTGTTGTCTTATTGGATCAAAATTAAAGGTGTCTATTAGAGGAAGAGGAAGTACCTATAGATAGACGCATTGAGGCCATGGAAATTGAGAATTTAACTCCAGTTGGTCCCATTATCTTCTCCAGTGAATGGAGAGAATGGACATTGGGTTCCCTCTCTCCAATGGTGGAGATCTGAACCTTAGCAGAAGTGGAGGAAACTCTGCTTTAGGGTCATTGTCACACTGCTGCAATGCAGGTAGGTGCAGGCTCCACTAGATGGCAGTAGAGTGGAAGCGGGACTGCACCTATACAGAGCTGGCCTGCAGTGCAGCAGTGAGGCTACCACAGGTGGCAGCAGGATAGTCAAACAAACCGGGTCAAATCCTTGACTGTAGCGCAGTACCAAAGGAATAAGCAAACTCATGGTCAGAGACAAGCCAGGGGATCAGTAACAGTCACCAGCGGATAAGCCAGAAGACAGAAGCAGGTCAGGATACAAGCCAAGTCAAAACCAGGGAGTCAGCACACTAACGGGAAACATGGAATCAAGATGGGAATAGGGGAAAACAGAGACACGAGTTCAGACAGCAATGCAGCAGGACCAATCAGAGCAATCAGAGTCAGCTACAGCAGCACTAAGCAAAAACTATAACTGACATCGCCTGCAGGAAACAGCGGTGATAGCCAACCTGAACCCAGACAGAGGCTGAGAAAAGTTAACTCTTGACAGGACCAGACCGGGAAAAAGGGAAAACAAGACTCAAAACTCGGTCTGGATCATGACAGTTATGTTGCTATTTTGTCATATGGGATATTAGAAAAGTATGAGTATTCTTACCCCCATCCTACCCCAGGGAAATTGCCACTTCAAGAGGAGCCCAGATGTAAAAACGCTGCCTGAAGATCATGTTACAAGTGTGTTTGCTGCACTACCACCAGGGTCCCATAAGTACACCCCTGAGTAAAATAAATTCCCACTCTTTCTTTAAAAAAGTGGTTCACAGCACCAGTCGCTACCTTCGATCCAATAAGTTGTTAATTTTTCATCTTTGTTGGGTATTAATTTGAATATGTCAGCAGGGTTTAGCTCTGTAATCTGAGAACACCATGATATAGGAGCAGAGACCCTGATTACTGGGCTGCTTGGTGCAGTTGTGATATAATCCCTGTTTTCTCTGCTGTAGATGTAGCAGTTCTTTAAATGCTGAGCTCTGTATAGCCCCGCCCACACCCCTAATTGGCAACTTCCTGTGTACACTGTTAGCAAGCTGCCAATCAGTGCTGGGGGTGGGGTTAAACAGATTATTTATTTATTATTTATTTATATAGCAACATTGATTCCATGGTGCTGTACATGAGAAGGGGTTACATACAAATTACAGATATCACTTACAGTAAGCAAACTAACAATGCCAGACTGATACAGAGGGGTGAGGACCCTGCCCTTGCGGGCTTACATTCTACAGGATGGTGGGGAAGGAGACAATAGGTTGAGGGTTGTAGGAGCTCCGGTGTTGGGGAGGCGGTAGCTCCGGTAGTGGTGAGGAGGCAGCGGGGTCAGTGCAGGCTGTAGGCTTTCCTGAAGAGGTGGGTTTTCAGGTTCCGTCTGAAGGATCCGAGGGTGGTTGATAGTCGGACGTGTTGGGGCAAAGAATTCCAGAAGATGGGGATACTCGGGAGAAGTCTTGGAGGTGGTTGGGTGAGGAGCGAATAAGTGTGGCGGAGAGAAGTAGGTCTTGGGAGGATCGGAAATTACATGAGGGAAGATTAACCTGACTGCTGTGCATGTGAGAACTAGTCTTGCAGTGATAATCTCCTGCTGATAAAACACTGATTGTTTTGAAATTACAGCACACAGCCTAATAAGTGATACATCTCTGGAATCAGGCTGCTCTTAGGTTAAACAGCAAAAACCTGCTGACCGATTTAATATTACCTACAAAATATATTATTTAACATAGGTTTAACATTAGGGGCAAAATTTTGGCCCTGGAAAATTTGTACACAATTACCGTGCCATTTATTTGGGACAAAGGGCTTTTTGAGCCTCAGGTGCAAAAGGGCTTTTTTCTACTGGTGGCTTACCAATATAAGGATTTCTTTTTTCAGTTAGTTCTCTCCGGGTTTCCTTGTATGTACATAGGATGGATTATTCTGTAGTCCAGGCAGGTTCAGGACTTAAGTGGATGCACTGTGACATTTCTCTCCACTATTCCACCCGAGTAAATAAAACCAGGCAAGATCTCTCCCCTTAATTTGTCCTCTACGGCAAGCTGGAGTTCTGTTAATTGCTGCTGCCCCACGGGTCGCCTGCCTCATGGGCTATTGATTGATCGAGTCCTGAAGCCAGTGCCAAAATGAACACATGAGTGTCAGCGGGACTAAACTCCGGCCAATTAGTTTCCGGCTGCTATCGACATTGCTATAAGTCACACTATAGTCTGCACACATGGCCTGCCTATTAACCACAGTGGTTATTCTTAATTAATTATTCATTTAATCGTTAATAGCATAAAGTGCATCCATGGACCAATAATGATGACTGTGGCTATTGTTTATGAATTATTCACGTTATTAGTCATACCTGCTCCGGGCTGCCGATATTTCACTGATGTTTACAGTTGTACACATTGGAGGCCAATGGTTCCCTTATTTAGCAGATTACATGAATAAAGCTATAATGGGGGCGCCACGACTTTATATTTAAACCAAGGAGTAAAGTTTTTAGCTGGAAGAATATACATAGTTTTTTGGTATAACCCGTTCGGCAAGATTACACGATGATGTAATTAGCATGGTATATTATTGCATCTCTGTAAGGCTGAAATGGGCATAAATAGGTCCACACTGGTTGCAGCGAGGTAAGAAGATCATAGGGATCCCTCAGATCTTGGAATCTGGTTTCTTTTATTGGCTGATGTCCATCTGTCCAACCTTACGATTTCTTCTTTGTACTGAAAATCTGATATATGACTTTACCGTGTATGCTTAAGAGTAGTGTTGGCATTACTATAGTTCCTACCGTAGGTCCCTATGATTTGTAGTCTACATGTAGTGTTTACATGGGTCTTCTAGATGTGAAGGCCAATGACCCCTTGATTTAGTTTTGCAATGCCACTGATTTTGTGATATATTCACCCTTGTGATTGTACACAGGTAGTTGTAGTAATTCCTCCCTAAAAACCTTCATCAATATTTCTCAATCCCTTAGCTGCTTTTCCACTTTGACATTACCACTTCATAAAGAGGTAACTCCTTCCATGCCTCTGATGTTGCCCATACACCCAGCTTTTTCTTGAGCTGCACCAGCTCTCTGGAATGTGCTAAGACAGGCAGTCAGGTGAAATCCCAACATCCATAGGGTTAAATGTGCCCTTAAAAAACACATATCTTTCACTAACCTGGTTTTCTCTGTTCCTTCTTCTTAGTATATTATTCTTTATAAACCTGATCCCTTCATCCAACAGTATTTCCCACCCTTTCTGTGGGCATACAAAGATGCTTCCTAATGACTATTACAGCTTTCTGTGTGCACCCCATTTAGTATAAAGATGGCTAGACCATTTTATAAAATTAGTTTTACCTCTTGTCACTCCAGTTTCCTCTTATGTCACTTAAATGGGTTGTCCAGTCTTTGTGACGGCCGATTTTGTGAATCCTCACATTTTGCACATTGAGGATTCTCCGGTGCTGGCGTCAAGAGTGGCGGGCGTGTGACCGCAAGTATGTAATTGGCATACATGGGGTCATGTGTCAACTAGACGTGCCTGGCTTCTCTAAATGCAAGTGTACTTAGTGGGGCAGGACACGTCTAGTCTGAATGTGGCAGTTGATATACATATCACATACTTATAATCACATGACCGCCCGATCCCGGCCCTAGAAAATCCTCACAGCGCGCAGTGCACTCAAAGTGAGGATTCACAAATCTTCAGTCACATGCAGTGACTGCAGACTTGTAGATTAAGGTTGGACAACACCTTTAAGCTGTGATTATTATGGAGATAACTGCGATTCTCATAAGGTTTGTTGGACCTGGAACTTCTTCTGTTATGAATTTTACCAGTCGAATTCTACCATGAGCACACCTCAGACATGTATTAACAATGTATTTTTCCAGTAGAACTACGGTCACTTGAAGCTTCACTGCCTTGGGTGGGCCGACGCATTTCACGGCTCCTCCGGTACGCAGACATTTTTCTGATTTAAAAGGTTCTGAGAAATGTAGTGTTCTGTCTGAGATCCCATGTTTGACTTGTCAATAAGAGCTTATCTTCTGAATATTTATCACCGTGATCGCAGCCCTCGTGCTAAACATAGCTGTAGATCAAGAATGCTTGACAGGCAGCAGTTTATTCACCGTGCAATTTGCTTGCAAAGCTAAAATTATGATGTTTTTTACAGTACGCTATATTTATTGGTTATAGAAAAGCTATTTAAGCTCCTTTTATAAACTACTGTGCCCTATAACTACTTACACTAACTCACCCAGAATCCTTCATGCTCTGAGTTTTTTTGTTACCATACCTATTTATTATGTAGGTATATGGGGTGGGGGTTGTCAGTTTGGATTCTTATTTGCTTTTTTAGATTACGGGAACAGAAAAAAGTTTGTGATAAGGGAATAAAAGCAAAGGAGAGAAAGAGGGAAAGAGAAAATAGCAAGGGGGAAATTCTCAAGGGCACAGAGGTTTGGAGTCTGTAGTAGAGCCTAGCAGCAAATTATCTTGTAGTTTGCAATAAAATCACACGGTGTAGCTTCCATGTACCTAATAAAAGGGACATATATACACTTATGCTATTGCGGCACAGCATCTTTGTGTAAGTGGTACACTTCTCCATGGCTCCTGTATAATACTGCAAGAGCAGAGGGCCCACCTCTGGCACTAGAGGCTGAGGAAGACTTTAGACTCCACATCTGCAGCTCTGTAAGTTCCTGCTAGAATAAATAGAAGAGTAGCTTTGGGTTTGCATTTTTTACTGGCCATTTTGGCTTTTTTATGTATTAAAGGGAATCTGTCAGTATAATCAACCTTCCTAAGCCATCTATATGGGCATGCAGGTCACAGGAAGCTGAATAAAATGATACCTTCATATCTGCCATACGATGTCTTATTCCAGAGAAATCCATGTTTTTCTTAATATGTTAATGAGCTGTTAAGATCTATGGCCCGGACATAGATCTCCCTGCCCCCAGAGCTTTTCATAAATGAAAGGGAGTATTACCAATATGAGACAGGTAATAACTGACAGCATGCTTTTCTGATCCATGACTCACACTGGTAACGCCTTCTTTCATATCAAATAAGCTCTGGAGGCAGATTCTCGGAGAGATGTATTTTCGGCCCATAGATCTTAACAGCTCATTTGCATATTAAGAAAAATGTGGATTACTGTGGAATAAGAAATGGGATCACAGATATAAAGGTATCATTTTATTTAGCTTCCCATGACTTACATGACCATATAGATGGCTTAGGAGGGTTTATTCTACAGACAGGTTCCACTTAATGGAAGGACATCAAACCAGTATTATATCATCATCATAATACCTAGGGCAGCACAGTGGCTCAGTGGTTAGCAGTGCAGCTTTGCAGCGCTGGGTTCAAATCCCACCAAGGACAACATCTGCAAGGAGTTTGTATGTTCTCCCCATGTTTGCGTGGGTTTCCTCCGGGTTCTCCGGTTTCCTCCCACATTCCAAAGACATACTGATAGGGAATTTAGATTGTGAGACCCATCAGGGACAGTGATGATAATGTGTGCAACCTGTAAAGCGCTGCAGAATATGTTAGCGATATAAAAATAAAGAGATAAGGAGATTAGAGATGCCAATAAATGACCCTGATAATGCCCAGAATTGAAGTATGTTGATCCTTAAAATTATGGTTCTATATTGCTCTACAAGGAGTCTTTGGTAGTAAAAACCTTAGCTGTGTTTCTGTCTCACATGCTTTACACTGCAGCTCTTTTTATGTCAGATTATTAGTACATGGAGCTCTCTTTCATAAATTGAAAAATTATAAAACATTGGTAATTATACTAATTAAATCACCAATAAGGCCTATACGTCTGCAATACGTGTTTTTCTCAGAGACCACTCGTACCTATGATAGTCTATGGGATCGATCACTTGTCCTTTCTTTTTCTCGGACCAAGTGGTCACTGCAAAATTGCAGAGGCATGTCCAATATTGGTCTGAAAGTCAGATCAAAATTGGCGCTGCATATGTATGTATCTAGGAAAAAATTTGTGCAGCACCACCATCCATGTGCTCTTCATTTTTCAGACTCAATGAGAGGAGAAACTTTTTTTTTTCCCCCATCATAGAAAAACTGATGAAAATCACTGATGAAACGGAGTCTGTTTTTTCTCGTACAGCTTACCAAGTGAATTGATCTTTATAATGGGGAACTAGGTGGTATCTGATGACTTAAAGCAAAGATCCCAGTTCAGCACGATAAGCCATAGCGCTACCCCAGAGCTATCCCGCTGCGCGGCTCTTGAGGTGCTACCCAAGAATACAATTATAGAAGAAAGGCTTCTGTAGCACATGGAGTATATTTTATGTTTTATCTAAGTGCTCAGTAATAAAAATCCTGTGGCCATAAAATGTGATTACACGATCTGTTGTAGCCATTTGAGATTGGTGTGGCTGTAAGATGTGTGACAATAACCAACGCCTTCATTTACACTTCCACCCACAGCATTATGGTATCACAATCACGCCTCACCGCCTCTCCAGCATTCATTATATAACTACTATTATTATGTGTCTGATATGGGGATCGTATCTTTCCAGGCTCATCTGTGCTAAAGGTAAAGCTGTAGAGATTCTCTAACTTGCAGATATATCAAATTCTTTGAATTCAATCTATGAGTTTAGATTTAGCGCACCGTAGTTATCGTATACCTAAAGTATCGACTACTTTACATGAGACATCAGTATAGAAATCTATTTATGTGTGTATCCTGTCTCTAGGTCAGCCGATACATAGAGATATAGATAAAACTTTTGACGTATCCACGAGCTATGTCATAAATGCCCGGTAGGTGACGGTACTCTGTCTGGGAACCTCACCTAGAGAACTCACAATGACCACTCTTCCCGTATAGGCTCTTGTACATGGCTAATTTTCTCAAACGAGTGTGATCGGTGGTTTCCACACATAACACTCATACCCATGTTATACTGCGGAGCTGTGCACATTCCCTATTCTTTTCTTGGACTGAGTGGTCTGTGGAAATATCGGAGACATTTCCAATTTTGATCCGAGTGGCAGATTAAAATCTTCAGTGCCCTTCTAGGGTCCATGAAAAAATCGTACCACACTCGGATGACATCCAAATGTAGTCTGATTTTCACAAACTGACAAAATGGAGAAAATTGTGACATTTTTTAACTGGAGAGTTCAAGCAGTAAAAATCTGCAGAGAGTGATCATGGTAGTTGCATCATGGTTCTATCTCAGGGTAGTAGATATTTGTGGTTAATTCTGTCAATTTGTCATAAATGACTACAGGTGGCCCTAAATATTAGAGCAAAGTCAGCTGAACCCACTTTGCAGCCAACTATCCTATATTTATGGGGGTGCACCCTTCACTAACCGTTTTCGTTGAAGGGTGAAGAACTGGACATGTTCAATTTTCACATGCCTAATCCCTTGTTCTTAGGGAGGGTGACCGCAGCACACTCCCCTGGACTAACTGGTAATGCATGCACTCGTAACCAAACCGAGCATGATTGTCATTGGGAATCAGGAGAAAGAGCGGTCAGCCCAATTAGCTATTAAGGGTGTAATGGCATGTTGTAACAAGACCACTTAAGTCCTAACATTGTCAACTTTTCCATCTAGTTCCTGTTCCCTCTTGAGACCATATTTTAGAGAGTGAGCATACATTCCACTGGTCTCAAGCCCCTGGCTTTCCAGCTCTCCACTTAGTGGCTCTCTGGCTCTCCAGCTCTCCACTCCATGGCTCTGGCTCCCCAGCCCATGGTTCTCGGTCTCTCCAGATGCTGCACAGCAATAGCAACTTCTTTGATCTTGTTCCAACAAGCGTATTTTATATCAATAAGCTAAACAGATAGCATAAGGATAGCACACAGACCAATGCAAGTCTATGGGAATGTTCACTGGGTTAATGGAGTTGTATGAACTTCTCTGGTTTGTTTTTCAGACCAGACTAGCCCAATGAATTCAATGTGTGCTTTAAAAAACATGGATGCAATCTTTATATTATTCTTTTTTTATGTAAAAAATTAATACACAGATGACTTCTTAATTAAAAAAGGACTTTTTTGCATACTCCCATCTGAACCTTAAGCAGGCGTCATACATTTGCATTGCAGTCCATACACTAGCTGCAATTTCCAAAACAGCTGCTGGTCTCCTGGTCTCATATTTGCTTGTGTGGCTGTCCTTTTGGATCTGGAAACCCATGACTGTTGCGTAAATCTTATTCTTTCTGTGAACCTTAAAATGAAGATGTGCTTGGGTAGTAGTTTGTTAATTGCTAAAGCTGGAACCCCCCCCCCCCCCCAGTGGAGACCACTAAATCCACCTTAGCTACACCAGAGCATTTCTCCCGATAAAGCTAATTTCCTGAGTGCGTATGCACTAATTCCAGGTGGTCTAATTTTTCGTAGATGTTGTATTCACAAGGCAGTTTGGCAGATGGCTCAGGTGTTGTTCCCAGTGCAACATGAATAGAAGCTATCAATATGTATCCTTTTCTTCATATTTAATGAAGAGCCAGTCAGGAACAAATCAATTGGTGTCAGAAGTGGACGATATTCAAACATTTACCCTCCTGTTCAATACTAACGTTGTTTGCTTGGCTCACAGCGAGATCAGAGAGAGCCCTGTGGTTATTGCTGTGTTCATTTGTGTACATGTAGCTGTCAATCACGCACCAGCAATCGGTGCTCATGTAGCTCTGCCGAGAAGAATGTGATGATGCTGGGCAAGTTGATGATTTTTTCACCCCAAATTTTAACCACAGGCTGCCGGTCTGAAATACAGACAACCACAAAGAAAACATTTTTATAAATGGGATAATTGAATCTTCCTTTCTTCTTTTGCTTTCTCAAGTATCAACAATTTTTGCTGTAGAAGTGGGATTGAATATTGCATTGATGTAAAGGTAGTCACCCAAAATGTATATTTCCCCTACAGAACCCTTTGATATTTCCAGTGATACCATAATAAAGTACTAAAGTACCCAAAGAAGTCAAGGGGACCCCTGATGGAGCTCTTATTTATCAAACAGCTTTTACCTTATTCTCTTTTTGATCCAATGTTTTTGACATCCATGTTAAATTTCTGACTAATTACCTGTATGAGCAATTTATAGATTAGTGTAGATCTTGAAAGTCCCTTGCGTAAGCCAGAATATCCAAACCCATAGTGTGACATCCATAAACTTCAGGAGAGAATTACTTCGTAAAGCTATATTCACACATGAGAGATCTGTTGCAAAAGTTACTGCGACTGAAAATAATTTACATTAATCTGAATGGGAAATGACAGAAGCAAATCAAATAAATAGGTCACAGAATTTTCTGCAACAAGTTAATTCACCCTTAGGGTATCTGCACATAACATCTTTTTCAGGTGGATTTCGTTCTGAAAACCGCCTGAAAAAGCGTTAGCTAAATGCTCAAAAGAATGAACTTATGCATTTCTACCGTATGTAAAACTGCGCTGTTCCTATGTTCAGTGCCTTAAGCGTCTTTAAGTCGCATGTTTCCGAACACTCCAAGTGATTAAAAGATGTGACTCGACCCTTCTTCAGTCATTTTGTTCCTCCGAATACACTCTTTACTTTATAGTAGAAGTCAATAGGAAGGCTCAAAAGCATTTTGCCTAAACTGCTAGTGGTTTCTTCATCATCATCATTATTATTATTATTATTATTATTTATTGTTATAGCGCCATTTATTCCATGGCGCTTTACATGTGAGGAGGGGTATACATAATAAAAACAAGTACAATAATCTTAAACAATACAAGTCATAACTGGTACAGGAGGAGAGAGGACCCTGCTCGCGAGGGCTCACAATCTACAAGGGATGGGTGAGGATACAGTCGGTGAGGATAGAGCTGGTCATGCAGCGGTTTGGTCGATCGGTGGTTACTGCAGGTTGTAGGCTTGTCGGAAGAGGTGGGTCTTCAGGTTCTTTTTGAAGGTTTCGATGGTAGGCGAGAGTCTGATGTGTTGTGGTAGAGGGTTCCAGAGTAGGGGTGATACGCGAGAGAAATCTTGTATACGATTGTGGGAAGAGGAGATAAGAGGGGAGTAGAGAAGGAGATCTTGTGAGGATCGGAGGTTGCGTGTAGGTAAGTACCGGGAGACGAGGTCACAGATGTATGGAGGAGACAGGTTGTGGATGGCTTTGTATGTCATGGTTAGGGTTTTGTACTGGAGTCTCTGGGCAATGGGGAGCCAGTGAAGGGATTGACAGAGGGGAGAGGCAGGGGAATAGCGAGGGGACAGGTGGATTCATAAATAAAGCTTGAAATACCAAAAAAAAGTCCCCAAAATATTGGAAAATCGTAAAAAACCAAAACGTTGACGGTCAAAATCGTCTAAAAAGCGCTTAGGAAATGACAAGAAAAACACCATTACATAAAACACTCCTGTGAAAATAACGACTTTGCTTATTGAAGCATCATCCTCTTGAAAAATCCGGCAGGTTCACTCACCTGAAAAAGACGTGGTGTGCACAGACCCTAGGGCCTTTTTTATTTAGTTTTTTAGTTTGTAAAAGCAGCAGCGCTTTAAAGTAGCAGCAAAATTACGGGAAACTCTAATTCTCACTTTGCTTTTTTTTTACCTACCTTGTTTAATATATGTTATATCCTCTCTGTAAGTTTTCCTAATTCCTGTAGCTTAATATTTCGAAACGCTTCTCCATGAGCCGCTCAGTCAGCAAGCAGCAATCTGGATTCTCACAGAGCGTTAGATCTTCTTTTTATTTTCACTTAGACATGTTAATGGCGAGGAAGACATTGGATATAGGATTTGTAATATGGTGACGCAGCGTCTGCACTGACCCCACACCAATCTCTGTCGGGGAACGAGACAGCGAAATAATTAGGGTTTATGATCGTTCCACAATATAATTATATTAATACAGGCCACTTGTCTATATAAAGGAAGCTATAAAACACCAACAAGGAAAATAAATATCTTTGTGATCCCTTTAAATGAATAGCTTGCAATGGAGTCCATTAAACCTCCTTGTCCATTCACAAACATAAAGAGCCCTGAAGCATTAAACCAATTAGATTGCCGGATTGCCTTAATGTCTTGGAATGAGCATATTATGGGCTCAGAAGTTGAAATTCATGCACTAAAGAGATAAAACAAATTAATGATGTTCTGTCTGGCGGACACCAATCTGACAGTCGATGGTGGCGTAAGTTTGATGTTCAGTGATTTCTATCCCATGGGAGGATGGGAATCTTGCATTGGATTCTTGCTGTTCAGGCAGTAGCCGACTAAGTTATATCGAACCTTTAAAAACATTTTCGAAATTATAATATGGTTGTTTTATTAATCTGTTCATGTGTGATCAAATCAGTTATTGGATGAAAACTCAATCGATGCATCTTCTGGAGAAATATGTCATTAATTTATTTGGGTGGGTTTTTTTTGGATGCTACAAATAAAGTGAAATTCTTGGCATCCATGAATGACACTATCCCATTTTTTTTTTTTTTTTAAAAAGCATAAATTGTGATATACTTAATTTTTAAACTGACTGTCAAGGTTTATCGAAACCAAAGAAATGAGCCGGTTCATACACATTGTACGTATACCAATTTAAGAGCACGTTCACACTGTGTCCATTTCACAGACTAAACCCAAGAAAAAGACAAAATGAGCATATACCCTGTAGTAAGGAAATAGTAATAGTACATGTAGATAACATAGGGTACTTGGTAACACTATATTGATCAAAAAGTGTAAAAGTCATCCCACCGTAACAAGGAGCACCCAGTCGGGACCATCCTATCCTTTCGCTAGAATTAAAACTTGACCTTGTGTAAGCCAACCTCAGTGTGAATAAGCGCAGAGCCCAATGGAGGCCAAGATAACACTGTTCTGACTCCTATTGGATGAAAGGGAGACTAGGGTACAACCTAATGGGATAGGCAACATATATCAGCTCATCCGGAGGTCAAATGACATTCTTTTGGACGCTGTTGGCTAAATGGGAACCAAGAGGTGCATTTGACTAATGCATTGGGAGTTTTACCTGTACTGTATCTTAGCAGAAGATTAGAGCCCTGGATACGACTTTAAAGATATATTAGAAAGGAATCAGAGAATTGTATGAGCAAGCCATGACTCATAAAACAAGAAGTGCTGTATATCGTACAGCTAGTAATCCTAGTGAAGATAAATTTAGTGCTTCAGTCCATGGCTTCTATCTAGTATTTGTCGAGCTTTGGCTGTGTTAAAGCCTTGGTACAGGAATCGTCCAAAGCACCACTTCATCACCTCTTCAGTACAACACTCATAGACAAAATTGTTGGTACCTTCTGGTAAAGTAAGAAAAACCCGCCATGGTCTCTGAAATAATTTGAAACTGACAAAAGTACGTAATTTGCAATTTAAATTTACTGAATATCCACTAATGATAGTTGAACATTACTTTTGAATTTTGGTTCAACAGAAATATATATATAAAAAAAACACTAATGAAAATGACCCAGGCAAAAATAATGGCACCCTTAACTTAATATTTAGTTTCACAACCTTCTGAGGCAATCGCTACAAACAGACGATTTTTGTAAACATCAATGAGTTGTCTATATAGGTATCTGTGTCCACAGGTATTTTGGTCCCACTCATCGTGCCCGAAATTGCTCCTTGTGTCTCAGATATCAAGGCGCCTTCTTCAGACTAGAGGTTTCAGCTCCTTCCGCTGATGTTCAAAAGGATTTAAATCAGGACTCATTGAAGTCACTTCAGAGTAGTACAGTGCTTTGCTATTAGCCATTTTTGTATATTTTTAGCTGTGTGTTTTGGGTCATTATCCTTTTGGAAAACCCATTACCTGTGACTCAGATGGAGCACTCTGCACAGATTCAAGACACCCTGTGTGAAATGCAGCAAAGCAGCTCCAATACAGCTGAGTCTCCTCCATGTTTCACAGTAGGTACAATGTTCTTTTCTATGCTTCCTTTTTCATCTGTAAACATAGAACTGATTTGACTTGCCAAGAAGCTCCAGTCTTGTTTCATCTCTCGAATGAATATTCTTTGTGAAGCTTTGTGACTTTTAAAGATGCATGTTGAATAATTCCAGTATCACTTTATTTATGATTTGCTTTCAATAATGGTTTCCTCCTTGGTCATTTTCAATGAAGTCCATGTCTAAACGGTCATGGATGGTGTCAAGTGACCTTGGAGTTCACTTCTAATCTCTTTGCAAGTTGTTCTGGGCTCCTTGGCTACTGCTGTTTTATCTGTATCTTCTTGTTATATCTTGTCTATCTTGTTGTGTTAAGAACTAACTTTTCTCTGGAAATATAGCCATTGTGCACCCTTCGACAATGTCTAGTCAGGCACTAGTGGCCAAGTTCCATGGAAACGAACTGCACACTATAAAAGATAAAAGCTGTCATTGCAGGAGAATGACAGCAGATAGAAAAAGCAAATCAATTGCAAACCTGCATGTTTTGAGGCCAACTAAAAAAAATTAATAACTTGGCAATAACCCTTTAACAATGTACAGTATGTGATAAGTAGTGTTGAGCGATACCGTCCGATACTTGAAAGTATCGGTATCGGAAAGTATCGGCCGATACCGGCAAAGTATCGGATCTAATCCGATACCGATACCCGATACCAATACAAGTCAATGGGACTCATGTATCGGACGGTATCCCTGATGGTTCCCAGGGTCTGAAGGAGAGGAAACTCTCCTTCAGGCCCTGGGAACCATATTAATGTGTAAAATAAAGAATTAAAATAAAAAATATTGCTATACTCACCTCTCCGACGCAGCCTGCACCTTACCGAGGGAACCGGCAGCGTTGTTTGCTTAAAATTCGCGCTTTAACATCCTTACACGAAGTTCCGGCTTGTGATTGGTCGCGCGCCGCCCATGTGGACGGGACGCAACCAATCACAGCAAGCCGTGACGTAATTTCAGGTCCTTCAGGATTTTAAAATTACGTTCCGGCGTTGTGATTGGTTGCGTCGCGGTCACATGGGCGACGCAGCCAATCACAAGCCGTGACGTCACGGGAGGCAGGAGACGCGCGCATTTTAAAATGCGCGCGTCTCCTGCCTCCCGTGACGTCACGGCTTGTGATTGGCTGCGTCGCCTGTCATGATTCCCCAATGGCATGGGAACATCAGAAACACAAAAATAACAGACTAGCTCTCGGGTGATGGAAACTCAAGCTGACCGTGACCTAAATCTACCACACAACTAACAGTAGCCAGGAAGCATTCCTACGGCTGCCTAGATGCCATGCGCCAGCCGGAGAACTAACTACGCCTGGAAGAGGAAGGAACAGACCTGGCTTACCTCTAGAGAAATTCCCCAAAGATGATAGTAGCCCCCACGTATATTAACGGTGAGTTCAGAGGAAAAGACATGCACAGTATGAAGGTAGATTTAGCAAAGCGAGGTCCACTTACTAGATAGAGGAAGGATACAAAAGAGGACTTCACGGTCAGCTGAAAAACCCTTTCAAAAAACCCATCCTGAAATTACTTTAAGACTCCTGTGTCAACTCATGACACAGGAGTGGCAATTTCAGTCCACAAGAGCTTCCAGTAACAGGGAATGACAAAACTGTAAACTGGACAAGAAAAACAAAACAATAAGGACAAGAGTCCACTTAGCTGATCAGCAGACTAGTAGCAGGAACATGCAACTGAATGACTCAGGTTACAATGATGACCGGCAAGGAAGTGACTGGAGAGCAAGGCTAAATAGGGAACTCCCAAAACTGATGGAAGCAGGTGAGCTGAGGCAGAAAAGCACACACAAGTCTCCAGTACCACCAGCCACCACCAGGGGAGCCAAAAAGCGGATCACAACAGTACCCCCCCCTTAAGGAGGGGGCACCGAACCCTCACAAGAGCCACCAGGGCGACCTGGATGAGCCCTATGAAAGGCACGAACCAAATCCGAGGCATGAACATCAGAGGCAGTTACCCAAGAATTATCTTCCTGACCATAGCCCTTCCATTTAACCAGGTACTGGAGTCTCCGCCTGGAAATACGGGAGTCCAAGATCTTCTCTATAACGTACTCCAATTCACCCTCAACCAGCACAGGAGCAGGAGGCCCAGCAGAAGGAACCACCGGCACCTCGTATCTCCGCAACAACGACCGATGGAACACATTATGGATAGCGAAAGATGCCGGAAGGTCCAAACGAAAGGAAACAGGGTTAATAATCTCCAAGATCCTATAGGGACCGATGAACCAAGGCTTAAATTTAGGAGAAGAAACCCTCATTGGGACAAAACGGGAAGACAACCACACCAAGTCCCCAACACGAAGGCAAGGACCAACCCGACGCTGGCGGTTAGCAAACCGCTGAGTCCTCTCCTGGGACAAATTCAAATTGTCCACCACTTGTTCCCAAATCCGATACAACCGATCCACCACAGCATCTACTCCAGGACAATCCGAAGACTCCACCTGACCAGAAGAAAAACGGGGATGAAACCCCGAATTGCAAAAGAAAGGGGAAACCAAAGTGGCAGAACTGGCCCGATTATTAAGAGCAAACTCCGCCAACGGCAAAAAGGCAACCCAATCATCCTGATCCGCAGACACAAAACACCTCAAATACGTCTCCAAAGTTTGATTAGTTCGCTCCGTCTGGCCATTAGTCTGAGGATGGAAGGCAGACGAAAAAGACAAATCAATGCCCAACCTGGCACAGAATGCCCGCCAAAATCTAGAAACGAACTGGGTACCCCTATCAGAAACGATATTTTCAGGAATACCATGCAAGCGAACCACATTTTGAAAAAACAAAGGAACCAACTCAGACGAGGAAGGCAACTTCGGCAATGGCACCAAATGAACCATCTTAGAAAAACGGTCACACACCACCCAGATAACAGACATCCTCTGAGAGACAGGAAGATCAGAAATAAAGTCCATCAAGATGTGCGTCCAAGGCCTCTTCGGAATAGGCAAGGGCAACAACAACCCGCTAGCCCTAGAACAACAAGGCTTGGCCCGAGCACACACATCACAAGACTGCACAAAAACACGCACATCACGAGACAGAGATGGCCACCAGAAGGATCTAGCCACCAAATCCCTGGTACCAAAAATTCCAGGATGACCCGCCAGCGTAGAAGAATGAACCTCCGAGATGACTCTACTGGTCCAATCATCAGGAACAAACAGTCTACCAGGTGGACAGCGATCAGGTCTATCCGCCTGAAACTCTTGCAAAGCACGTCGCAGATCTGGGGAAATAGCGGATAATATCACCCCATCCTTAAGGATACCTGTAGGTTCCGAATCACCAGGGGAATCAGGCTCAAAACTCCTAGAAAGGGCATCCGCCTTCACATTCTTAGAACCTGGTAGATATGAGACCACAAAATTAAACCGAGAGAAAAACAAAGACCAGCGCGCCTGTCTAGGATTCAGGCGCCCGGCAGACTCAAGATAAATCAGATTCTTGTGATCAGTCAAAACCACCACCTGATGTCTAGCACCCTCAAGCCAATGATGCCACTCCTCAAATGCCCACTTCATGGCCAAAAGCTCCAGATTACCGACATCATAATTTCTTTCGGCGGCAGAAAATTTTCGAGAAAAGAACGCACAAGGTCTCATCACTGAGCAATCGGAACTTTTCTGCGACAAAACCGCCCCCGCTCCGATCTCGGAAGCATCGACCTCAACCTGAAAGGGGAGAGAGACATCGGGCTGGCGCAACACAGGGGCAGACGAAAAGCGGCGCTTAAGTTCCCGAAAGGCCTCCACAGCGGCAGAGGACCAATTGGCAACATCAGCACCCTTCTTAGTCAAATCCGTAAGAGGCTTAGCAACACCAGAAAAAACAGTTATAAATCGACGATAAAAATTAGCAAAGCCCAAGAACTTCTGAAGACCCTTTAGAGAAGTAGGCTGCATCCAGTCACAAATAGCCCGAACCTTGACAGGGTCCATCTCAACAGAAGAAGGGGAAAAAATGTACCCCAAAAAGGAAATCTTTTGAACCCCAAAAACACACTTAGAACCCTTTACACACAGAGAATTCTCCCGCAAGACCTGAAAAACCCTCCTGACCTGCTGAACATGAGACTCCCAGTCCTCAGAAAAAATCAAAATATCGTCCAAATACACAATCATAAATTTATCCAGATATTCACTGAAAATATCATGCATAAAGGACTGAAAAACTGAAGGCGCATTAGAAAGGCCGAAAGGCATTACTAAATACTCAAAGTGGCCCTCAGGCGTATTAAATGCGGTTTTCCACTCATCCCCTTGCTTAATTCGCACCAAATTATACGCCCCACGGAGATCAATCTTGGAGAACCACTTAGCCCCCCTTATGCGAGCAAACAAATCAGTAAGCAGCGGCAACGGATACTGATATTTGACAGTAATTTTATTCAGGAGTCGATAATCAATACAAGGCCTCAGCGAGCCATCCTTTTTAGAGACAAAGAAAAACCCAGCTCCTAAAGGTGATGAAGAAGGACGAATATGTCCCTTTTCCAGGGACTCCTTAACATATTCTCGCATGGCAGCATGCTCAGGTACAGATAGGTTAAACAAACGACCCTTTGGAAATTTACTGCCTGGAATCAGATCTATGGCGCAATCACACTCTCTGTGGGGAGGGAGAGAACCAATTTTAGGCTCTTCAAAAATATCCCCAAAATCCGACAAAAATGCAGGAATCTCAGAGGGAATAGATGACGAGATAGGAACCAAAGGTATGTCCCCATGAGCCCCCCGACATCCCCAGCTTAACACAGACATAGTTTTCCAGTCCAGTACTGGGTTATGAGATTGTAACCATGGTAATCCAAGCACTAAAACATCATGTAAATTATACAACACGAGGAAGCGAATCATCTCCTGATGGTCTGGAGTCATACGCATAGTCACTTGCGTCCAGAACTGTGGTCTATTACAAGCCAGAGGTGTAGAATCAATACCCTTCAGAGGTATAGGAACTTCCAGAGGCTCCAAATCAAACCCACAGCGCCTGGCGAAGGACCAATCCATGAGACTCAGAGCGGCGCCAGAGTCCACATAGGCATCCACGGTAATAACTGATAATGAACAAATCAGAGTTACAGACAGAAGAAATTTAGACTGTAAAGTGCCAATAGAAACAGACTTGTCAACCTTCCTAGTACGTTTAGAGCATGCTGATATAACATGCGCGGAATCACCACAGTAGAAGCAAAAGCCATTTTTGCGCCTATAATTCTGCCGCTCGCTTCTTGACAGAATTCTGTCACATTGCATTTTCTCTGGCGTCCCTTCAGAAGATACCGCCAAATGGTGCACGGGTTTGCGCTCCCGCAAACGCCGATCAATCTGAATCGCCATTGTCATGGACTCATTCAGACCTGTGGGCGTAGGAAACCCCACCATGACATCCTTAACGGCATCAGAAAGGCCCTCTCTGAAATTTGCCGCTAGGGCACACTCATTCCACTGAGTAAGCACAGACCATTTACGAAATTTTTGGCAGTATATCTCAGCTTCATCTTGCCCTTGAGACAGGGCTATTACAGCTTTTTCAGCTTGAATCTCCAAATTAGGTTCCTCATACAGCAACCCTAAAGCCAGAAAAAACGCATCCACATTGAGCAACGCAGGATCCCCTGGTGTCAATGAAAATGCCCAATTCTGAGGGTCACCTCGCAGCAAAGAAATCACAATCTTAACCTGCTGAACAGGATCTCCAGAGGAGTGAGGTCTGAGAGAAAGGAATAATTTACAATTACATTTGAAATTCAGAAACCGAGATCTATCTCCGGAAAATACCTCTGGTGTAGGAATCTTAGGTTCAGAAATAGGAGTACGTATAACATAATCTTGTAAATTCTGAACCTTCGTAGCAAGATTATTTAAACCTGCAGCCAAACTCTGAGGGTCCATCCTTAAACCGGAGAGATCAGAGCCATTCAAGGATTAGAAGGAGAGAAAGGCAAGGCTGTAAATAGAGCAGAAATACAACTGAGCCAACTAAGTAGCAAACATGAGAGGAAAAAAAAATAAATAAATAAATAAAAAAATCTACAGACTTCTTTTACTCTCCTTTCTTCTGCCAATTACTTTAACAGCGGCCGGTCATACTGTCATGATTCCCCAATGGCATGGGAACATCAGAAACACAAAAATAACAGACTAGCTCTCGGGTGATGGAAACTCAAGCTGACCGTGACCTAAATCTACCACACAACTAACAGTAGCCAGGAAGCATTCCTACGGCTGCCTAGATGCCATGCGCCAGCCGGAGAACTAACTACGCCTGGAAGAGGAAGGAACAGACCTGGCTTACCTCTAGAGAAATTCCCCAAAGATGATAGTAGCCCCCACGTATATTAACGGTGAGTTCAGAGGAAAAGACATACACAGTATGAAGGTAGATTTAGCAAAGCGAGGTCCACTTACTAGATAGAGGAAGGATACAAAAGAGGACTTCACGGTCAGCTGAAAAACCCTTTCAAAAAACCCATCCTGAAATTACTTTAAGACTCCTGTGTCAACTCATGACACAGGAGTGGCAATTTCAGTCCACAAGAGCTTCCAGTAACAGGGAATGACAAAACTGTAAACTGGACAAGAAAAACAAAACAATAAGGACAAGAGTCCACTTAGCTGATCAGCAGACTAGTAGCAGGAACATGCAACTGAATGACTCAGGTTACAATGATGACCGGCAAGGAAGTGACTGGAGAGCAAGGCTAAATAGGGAACTCCCAAAACTGATGTAAGCAGGTGAGCTGAGGCAGAAAAGCACACACAAGTCTCCAGTACCACCAGCCACCACCAGGGGAGCCAAAAAGCGGATCACAACAGTCGCCCATGTGACCGCGACGCAACCAATCACAACGCCGGAACGTAATTTTAAAATCCTGAAGGACCTGAAATTACGTCACGGCTTGCTGTGATTGGTTGCGTCCTGGCCACATGGGCGGCGCGCGACCAATCACAAGCCGGGACTTCGCGTAAGGATGTTAAAGCGCGAATTTTAAGCAAACAACGCTGCCGGTTCCCTCGGTAAGGTGCAGGCTGCGTCGGAGAGGTGAGTATAGCAATATTTTTTATTTTAATTCTTTATTTTACACATTAATGTTGTTTCGATACCGATACCCGATACCACAAAAGTATCGGATCTCGGTATCGGAATTCCGATACAGCAAATATCGGCCGATACCCGATACTTGCGGTATCGGAATGCTCAACACTAGTGATAAGACAATCCCCGCACAAATTTTCTTGACAATTGTAGGAGGAGCAAGAAACTCTAAAATACTCAAAGAACTTAGTCTCGAATTGTGCAAAAAAAGTCAGGTCCCAATTTTATTAGTTGTTTCTACCTGCTTAGAAAAAAAATATTTTACAAACATCTGACAAAGGAATACCGGTACATAACTTAGACATTTGTGGATCTCGATCTTTCCTCGGGCCGCAATGCACGGACAGGCCGAGGGTCTCCCTACCCAAACATGACAGCCTCATAGATAAGTATGAAGTGGTCATGCTCTGGTTGGGCAATCCGTGGCCAATTATGGCCCGAGCTGGGTAAACACAGACCTGTAATGGTGCAAGGGAATGGTATGGTGACTACTTTTTTGGGAGGGGGTTGTCAGCTGTTTATTAGCCCCATAAAATCTGTTAAAGATTTTATGGGGCTAATAAATCACAGACCTATGCTATCATTGATACAAAATATAGGTATAAAGTGTCTTGCATGTTGTGCAGAATTTACCCTGACTTCTGCTCCATTTTGATACATTCTGCATCACTTTCACGGACTCAATAATGCATGCACCCTACTAATACTTCTCCCCTTCGGTATATCTAAACTATATTCTACTTGATTGAAAGACAGACATAGCGCAAAGAAAAAAAGATAAAACCTAGAGCTTTGTGTCTTAGAAGTGAAGTCTATGCCTTTGGTAGTTGCACAAAATCTGAATGTCACTGACTTAAAAGGATGGCAACTTTTCCATATGAAGGAAGAGTGACATCGATACAGACCTTCCTGAGTGAGGGGTACATGTCGCTGAAAAGAGTTTTTAAAGGGAAGGATTGAGATGTTTTAGTGTGAGTATGTCAGTCTGAATGACAGGGACAAGTGACACTGACAAATAGAAGAGGAGAGGCAGAAACTGATCTCGTGCACATCAGGGGACCGC
Organism: Ranitomeya variabilis; assembly: GCF_051348905.1. Lineage (NCBI taxonomy): Eukaryota > Metazoa > Chordata > Amphibia > Anura > Dendrobatidae > Ranitomeya > Ranitomeya variabilis. Next base: position 571,442,006 of record NC_135235.1, read on the forward strand.
TGCTACAGAGCTGTTTGCTGAGATCGTAGGGTTAAGTCATGGAAATGCTGTACGATTGTTGTATTTCAATAGGCAAAACTCACAGTTAAAAATGGTTATACTAGACGTTTGCCGTAAGAGGAGAACAGGTGTCTTCTTCAGGTTTGAGAACTTCCAACTACTTCGTTCAGTACTCCTTTCACTACAGTCCTTCTTTCCAGTTCCAGATTTTAATGTGATTTGGAGGCTGAAGTCATCACACTGGAAATGCAGTACGGCATGAATAATGGATGGTGCAGAAAACACACAGCTCTCAGTACTGTTTACGTAAGAAGCTGTTTTCCCTGCATCTCAAGCACCAGTCTCAGAGGTCCCAAAGGACAAGGGAATAGCAATAGAGGGTGGAGGTGGGAGTTCATGTTGACAACATGTACAAGACATTAGCTCTATACAAATATATTGATCACATCAAGTTTTGTGCTGAGACATCATCATCTTTCCCTCCACTTTGGCTCTACAGTTGTGATGATAGCATGATGAATACAAGCCTCCCGATGGCTCACTTTAATAATGGTTTCATTGGACAAGTGACAACAGACACATCTGCTTCAGTTTCCGATTAATACTTCTTGGATGCTTTGAACGTTACCAGATCCTGTTGTTATATTTCTTTGCTTTGGAGGATTAGATGTTGGTTATTAGGTGACTGGGGATTACAACTCTATAATTCCTCAGTAACTTCCATTTCGAATGTAGGGTTTTAAGTAATCATTGGTGATCAATATTGGGATTACCATATTCTGTGTTGTCGGCACATGCCCCAATAGATTCTGGTAGTGACTGGCCAAAAAGTCAACACATGGGTTGCATCTTTGAAGTTATTTTGCTCTCTTTCTTTTGCCATATAATCAATCCAATCATATTCGAGGTAGGGGAGACACTATAGAAAGATGAGGGTATCATCAAAATGGCAGTCACCTCGTGATGCTGAATCATAATACTACACACCCCCTGGATAGGGTAATCATATCTGGTTTATCATGGTTCAAAATGTGACTTCCCATCAGGGCAGCTAAGTATTGGATTACCTGCAGAACTTCTGCTGATCAGTGCTTTTTCTTGGAAACGACTGTCCACGCAGTGACTTGATTCAAGTAGCAGAAAGTGAACATCTAAAGCACTAGGTATTTCCCATATACTTTCTTTATTGAATCATCTTTAAAAAACTAATTTCATGTCAGATGTTTCTAATTTTTTAAAGATGATGCAAAAAGGGAAAAATTTGGGGAATATCTTCTTCCTTCAAAGTCCAATGTTCGTTATTACATCGGAGCAGGTTATACTATACCTTACATGAGAGAGAGAATACAACCCTTAGAGAAGGCGTAAGAAGGTAAATTTGAGGTTTAACACAACTGCATGGAAGGTCTCCTTAGAAGGAATCACTTTGGATCTTACTGGACTATTTACTCTTTTTACCCCTTTTCTCCAGAGATGACAATATTTATTGAGCATTCTGCTTCAAAGTGAAAGATGGTCCACATTGAGTTCATCATACATCATTTCTTTATTGTGGAAAGGAAATGTTTCTGATCATGTAAAGTACTTAAAGGAGTTGTCTAAGATTAGAAAAACACGGCTTCCTTCTGCCCAGTGATTTGGGTAGCAACTTCTGGCATATAAATCAGGTTAACATTGAGACAATCATAAGTGGTTGTCTAGGATTAGTTGTGGTTGTTTTTTAGAAACCCACCTGTCTACAGGTTGTGAGTACTATTGGACCTCAACTCTATTTACTTTAATTAAGTTGAGTTTTAATCCTAGACAAAAACTGTGGACAGGTGTGTTTCTAAAATAACAATCATGCCTAACCTTTGTCAAACTCTTTAAAGCTCTACTCACTAACCTGATACATGTACCAGAAGTGATTACCCAAATCATTGGATAACCCACCATCATAATACACTATTTTAAACAGAATTTTCTCTATGCACACAATACTGTGGCTCTGTGCCATATTTTTTGAGGTCATTTTCTCATGGAACAGGATCCATTTCTATCTTGGATTTATATATGTGGCTTAGAGCCATAGTGCACCTGTTTATATTAGAGCTTTTTTTGGCTTATGGCACTTTAAAGAAGGACTCCTCCAATCAAAGTTTTTATCCTCTCAATATATTGCAATTGTCATATTATATGGCACTGTGTACTTACAGTTGCTCCTTTTCCCTTCTACCCAGTTCATTCTTATCTTTCATTAGCTTTCTGACACCTCGTGATTAAAATCTGACTAGCTGAATCCTTATAAGCTCTATGTAGAAACAGGAGGTCAATTTTCCCTATATGAGTCAACACTGCAAAAGTTCCTGGCAGGGGGAAGGAGGGAGCAGCTAAGTCAGGAGTTGAAGAGGGGAATGACTCATACAGGGAAAAAGAGACTTCCTGTTTCTACACAGAGCAGAGAAAAGAGAAGAATTTACTGGGTAGAAAGGCAAAATGAGCAATTGTAAGAACACAGTGCTATATAACGTGATGATTACAATATAATAAGAGGGTAAAAATTGTGATGCTTCTTTAAGTCTATCATGTGCCGAAAGCTAAATTGAATATATTTGGTGAAGAAGGAGCGGGATCGGTTGATTGTATCCATATCATATTATTTATCTCGCCTGATACAAGACAAAAAAGAAAGATGTGTGAGGAACTCTGTAGTTTTTATAATTGGCGGTCGTTTTTGATCATTATTTTCCAGATACAGGCTTTTTTTTCTATGTTTCGGTTTCTATAAGTTTGTAATCCATCTCTGCACATACAAAACAGTCTGGTTGTGTTATTTAAGCGAGGCGGCAACAGCCAAGTTTATGACGGTCATTAAAAGTATAACTGTAGCTCTTTCCAGGCTAAAATAAAAGAACGTTTGATATCCTGGGTCAATGTTAAGGGGCAAAAGTAACTTTTTCATATAAATGTATATGCAGATATGGCTGTATCAAAACCGTGAAATAATTGAAATCCTGTCTATCCTTGTTTAGGTGATGAAATGCTGACATTAATCGCGTGCTTTTCATTTCAAGCTCGGCGAGGTAGACGGAAATGGTCTTCAATAAAGTTCTTTACAAATTCCAGAAAGCTCATCGTATATTCTTGTCAATGTTGTTTGTTACACTTTCAAGTAAAGCATCTTGTATTTTTAGCGTTCCTTTAATCTATCATTTTCCATTAGTGAGCTGTCTCTATCAAAAAGAGAAAAAAAATATGATTCATCCGTTGAAACTAGGATTCCATATTTAGCCTAAATTCTCTTACCTTCCGCTTTTTCCTCTTCTTAAATGGAGACACACGACTGCTTCATTTTACCCTTGGTGTGAGAGATAATTATCTTTATCCAAGCAGCTAATTGATAAATACATAATAACAATTTGTTCAGCTTCGAAGCAATTTAAAAATGTGATTTTCTTTCAAGATTTAAAGGCATTAAAAAATAAGTAAAGTGTAAAACTAAAGTGATATCATTTACTTTCTTTCCGCTTATCATCGTTAGCAGCTTGTGAACCCCCCATAAGCAAATCATAGACTATGAATATCAGTGAGATCGGTTTAGATGCTAAATACTCTGGCCAAAGCACTTTTTGGCAGGGTCCCCCCCTCCGAACGCTCCTGGGCTCAGGACATTTATGATTGTCGAATGCATCTAAAATATTAATAAAAGCATTTTTGGAAAATAGCCCTGATTGAAAAAAAAGATGTCAGCCCTCCAAACATGACTGTTTTAATAAATAAGTGAAGTCACCATGAAAATAATTCTCCGCTGCGCTGTTATTCTAATTATTGCTCCTAGAAATTATGAATACATTTACAACTGGGTAACCCCCTTAAACTCTAACAATGTATATTATGAACTTTATACAAAATCAGATGCCCCTCTTTTAAGAACATTGCAGGTAACTTAAAGAAGCATTTCCAATCTTTTTGCCGAAATGTGTGTTTACAGTAGAGTAAGTGCAGTAATATACTCACCGATCGGTGTCTTCCCCAGTTTGCAGCACAGCTCTATTCCTCTTCTCACTTATGTGATTTCTATGCCGACTTGCCGGCTAACACTGGGGTCTACGTGTAAGCTGGAAGTGATTATTACAATTTAAACCTATGTAGCCTTGTGCTGATGCTTCTTAGATACATTGTGAAAGCAATTTTCAGTTCCAACATAAAGCCCTGAGTGAGCGGCAAGAAGCAATAGCCATGATATGAGTGAGAAGAGGAACGTGAAAGCGCTGTAAACGTGTAGAAGACAGCAATCAGTGAGGGTATTAACACACTTACACTACAGTACACCGATATTTTCACATCTTTAGGCAATAAAAAAGATTGGGAGTGCATCTTTAAGTTGGCCACATACATTGGATAGCGGTCAACCCAAAGATCTTACCCAACTCATTCATAGGAACACCGAGCACTCCCGTGTTCATGAGAGGATTATCTTTGTGTCAAATATAAGTATCGGTTGTTGAAATTCAACAGGTCAGATCCTTCTCTTCCCCAGAGAGGATTTTTTTTTCCTCTGACCAACTCGCAGCATACATGAGTTGCACCCAATTATCAGATCGTGCTCAGCCATTCATGTGTATGGGTCTGTGGAAAATATTTGACCACACTTGGATGATATCTGAGTGCAGTCTGATTTTCAGACTGGAGTATATAGAGATTTTTCTTTTTAATTCTCCACAGCCGAGAAAATCAGATGACATTGTGATCAAATGCTGATCAGAGTTTGCCTTTGTCTCTACATAGTGATTCACGTATATAGTGCTAAGTACTGCACATATAAGAGAGAACAGGGGCCTACCAGAGGATTCTTCTGTTCTCCAGTGGGCCAGTCCAAGCCTGAGAAGCGGTATGAGTAAACTTTAGAACTTTGTCTTGCCTTATTGATTCATAGAAAGATAAAAACTTACCCAAAACCATGTTAAAAAAGGAAAAATTCCTTTCTCGATCCCAAGTGATGATCACAGTGGATCAACAATGAAACAATAATTTTATACATTTGCACAAGAATTTTTTTTCTTTATTTTGATTCATAAAACATTGGTTTTTTTTATCAAATCTTTTAACAACAAGGAATACAAAGCATGTCAATATTCCCACCTGCACAGTGTAGTATAACAAGCATAAGAAAATAAAAAAAAGTATAAAAACTGGCAGTCAGCCCCATGATAGTGAGATAAAGTTGAATATACTTTGCTGTACACTGACTTCATTTCCACATAAGAGTATTGGAAAACTACAAAACAAGAAATTCAAAAGCAAAACTTGAAAATGAGAAAGTGACCTGGGAAACATCAATTGATAAAATTGATTTTGCGCGGCAGACATTTCCTTCCGAGAAGATGACATGAAGTATCAGAGAAGTTGTCCCTCGTTGTCCCCTGCACAGTACGGTGAGGGGGGGAACACGTGATGTGTGCGTACCCTGTCATACGAGAGTGTAGACTGTCTGTCACCGCATACACAAGGCCTAGTGGAACAGAGAGCCCGTTCTGTCATCGATTTTTCCTTCTTTTTTTTTGTAGCCGGATGTCAGAGACAGACAGTTCTTTCCATATTGTGGAGATTTCAAGAGACGGATCGGGGACTGAGGCTCATTTAAATTCTATCCACATGCCCAGTCTGTGTAACCAGCTTGTTATTATTGTACTCTGTAGAATTGTTCAGCGTGGATTAATTTTGCCGGCTAAACTCGTAGAGAACGCATTGGGTGGAAAAGATTGAACTTTGGCGGGTCTATCCCCTCTTCATAGAAAAAAAAAATTTGATGAAAAATGCAATCAATTGTGGAGCAGAGCAGCAAATGTCTAAGTTAGAAAGCCATGGATTTTGGCTGAGGGCAGAGAGAGGGCAATGCTTGCTAAGTTTACCATTCCTGGGCGCCACAAGGAACATCTGTCCTGCTCAGATAACGGAGTACAAGCCCCTTCTGAACACAGGGCTCATTTTAAAACGTAATACTCTGGAGTGACTTTCGGAGGCCCATGAAAACTTGCGCTCCGTCAGATAGAATGGCAGAACTTGGCTTGTTATTCAGTTCAGTTAAGTGAAAACTGGATTCCAGATTCGTAAAAAGTTTTGGACATTTTTTTAACTTTTTTTAATATATTTTAGTGATTTCTTGTTTTCATCACTCAGACTTAGTCTAGGGTCACACAACAGTATTTTCTCTCATCCGAGAGAATTGGGTCGATTATGCAAATCACGCTCTGATCAGAGTGTGATTCGATTCTCTCGGATGAGGAGAAGATAGAAAAAAAATATTCTCCATATTCTCCATTCTGTCAGTCCATGAAAATCAGAGTGATGACCAATTTTTCTCATGGACTCATTGACTTCCATGGCCAAGTGAAATACAAATTTCAGATGCAAATTGATCATGCTGCGATTTTTTTTTTCTTCTGCAATCAGATGGTTTGTCGGATCGCACTCCTACTGAAAATATGGTCGTCTGCACGAGTCCTCATATATGCCGCTGGTTATAAATTCATAAAACACCTTAATTTATGAGCAGGTTCAGGTCAAGGCTAATTGGGACGCTGAGTAAAACGTGGATTTTTTGCCTAGTGCCATTTAAACAACCCCATTTACAAAGGATATTGACAAAAACCTTTCCAATCTTCAGAAAGACTTCTGTGTAATATGGAAGTCATATTATAGTGTCTGGTGAAGACTCCAGTCAGTGCATGTGAAATAAGCAGCCAGCGCCATCCTAGGCAGACGCCTTGTCTTTGCCTAATGAGCTGAGCCTCTAAGATAGGGAGCCAGAGAGCATCTTCTGTATGTCTCCTTCATAAGACGGCAGCTGCATTTATGGTAACACGGGAACATATGTCAATACCCTGTCAGCCTAATTGACTCACTTACCATGGCTCTATCTCCTTACCGTAAATATGGTCTCTGAGGCTCGGAGTTATAAACATGAGACGTGCTCTGTCATGTTATCAGCTGGGTACATTTAATAAAACATTGTTGGTTTGTATTTCCGCAAGCACGCTGTTGTAGAGCTCTGTGGGGTCCTACCGGGGGGAGGGCTCTTCAGCTGTTTTTGGAAAATGGCACCTCCTTCCACCTTCCCTTATCAGTCTTGAACTTGCTCAGCATTATAGTTTTGCAACAACTAAAAATTTACTACTGCTTTAGCTTATATATAATATAATTCTGTGTTAGAGAACTGCATTTACCCTAAATACTTAAAGGGGTTCTCCACTGCTCAAACCGCCCCTTCTCAGCTACAATATTCACTCACGTAGAATAAAGTGAAATAAATGAGAGGGGGGCGGTGGATCCTAGGTCACTGACAAAAGTGATTCCAGGTGGTGAGGATAAATGAATCCTCATTCCCTGCAATGACTTATATCCGAGTTAGTGCCTACTATCCACCGCCCCGCCTTCCCTTCACTTAATATGTCCTCCACCCATCGAGTGCGAGTTCAGTGGCAGCCCTATACTTGAACTAAGCATACTTTTCCACGGAGCTGTGCCGAACACAACTCGCTTAGATGAGCGACCAATCCTCCAGTCTGTCCTCATCTACTGATAGCGGTATCACACAGGGAGCGCCTATATTCTTTTCTTCACATAGAATAAAAACACCTTAAGGCCCCGTCTCACTAAGCGATTTACCAACGATCACGACCAGCGATACGACCTGGCCGTGATCGTTGGTAAGTCGCTGTGTGGTCGCTGGGGAGCTGTCACACAGACAGCTCTCTCCAGCGACCAACGATCAGGGGAACGACTTCGGCATCGTTGAAACTGTCTTCAACGATGCCGAAGTCCCCCTGCAGCACCCGGGTAACCAGGGTAAACATCGGGTTACTAAGCGCAGGGCCGCGCTTAGTAACCCGATGTTTACCCTGGTTACCAAAAAAAACAAACAGTACATACTCGCCTTTCGGTGTCCAGGTCCCTTGCCGTCTGCTTCCTGCTCTGACTGAGATCCGGCCGTACAGTGAGAAGTGAGAGCAGCAGTGACGTCACCGCTGCGCTCTGCTCTCACTGTACGGCCGGCAGTCAGTCAGAGCAGGAAGCAGACGGCAAGGGACCTGGACACCGAAAGGCGAGTATGTACTGTTTGTTTTTTTTGGTAACCAGGGTAAACATCGGGTTACTAAGCGCGGCCCTGCGCTTAGTAACCCGATGTTTACCCTGGTTACCAGTGAAGACATCGCTGGATCGGTGTCACACACACCGATTCAGCGATGTCAGCGGGGCCTCAACGACCAAAAAAAGGTCCAGGCCATTCCGACACGACCAGCGATCTCGCAGCAGGGGCCTGATCGCTGGTACGTGTCACACATAGCGAGATCGCTATGGAGGTCGCTGTTGCGTCACAAAACTTGTGACTCAGCAGCGATCTCGCTAGCGATCTCGCTATGTGAGACGGGGCCTTTATACTCTCTTCCAGTATATCAACTTTTACGTCCTTTGGACAAAACTGACATCCAGAAAAAGTTAAAGTTACTGACATCCTCTGGATTTCAGTGACATCCCAAAAAAGTGAGAGTGAAGCAGCCCATTAGTGCCCGCTGATTGACTCTGGGGTCACATGGCATAACAATGTCACACAAGCCCCGGGAAAACTGATGGATTTCATTTTAGGGCACACAGACCACTGACCAATAGGAGGAGCAATGCGTTCTAGTAAATGAGATCAAAAAATGTTCCAGCATCTGTAGTGCTGGCAGAATGCTGATGAAGAGGAATTGCCTGATGAAACAGAGTGGATGGCAGGTTTCAAAGCATAATAATCAGGTCAGTGCCTGGATATATTAGACTAGTATATGCAGCAAACGTGGTTTCCATAAGTTGTGGGGATTGAGGGTAGCGAGGTGATGCTTTTGGACGCGATTTGTGTGAAAGGCATATTTTAAGTTAATGTTATCACTTATGAGACTCTATATCACCAGGTTATGGGGAAATTCTCCCTAGACGTAATGGATGTAGGGGAGCATGCCTCCATAATATTTCATGCAATTTCTGGAATCTAAAAAACAAGGTGGCGAAATGTGGAGGCACCATAAGGTCCAGCGTGCCTTATGACTCTTGTGATAAAAGCTGTGGAAGGATAATGCACACAAAATAGGGTGACCTTATTAGATGGGTAAAAAAAATATGATGAGGCTTACCGAGGGGATAGTACGGTGACCCCAAGAAAAAAATACTTTAAAGTAGGCTATGTGGCTGAAAAGAACGTCTCTTACTGCAAAAAATAGTTGATGAAGGTTCTTTTATTGGACAACTCATTTCTACACTGTCCTGGCATCTTTTTCAAGTCAAAACTTTTTTTTTTTTGCTTGAAAAAGACTTCAGTATGGTGTATTTTAGCAGCAAGAGACACGGCTACAGTATTAAAAATTATCTACGGCATTAATGAATAAAAACATAACTCTGTTTGACGATGGAAATACAGTATATACCTTTTATTAATTAGTACTTGTATACAAACAAACCTAAAAATGCTTTTTCTTTCCTGAGGAGATCCTGGATGGCCCAACAACCCTGGGCAGTACCATAATTCCCAGACGCACTGCTCCAACTTGGGGTTGGCAAACTGTCATGGTACTGCCTGCCCACACAACAACTTCCTGTTACCTGGGAACCATCCCAATGGGAACTAACCACATGTAGTCCCCATACCTCCAATGTGACCCTGACCCCATTAATCAAGGCCAGTCTTGACCTCCTTACCACTGACTGCTATGACATGAATATAGCATGGCATGAAAAAATCCTGCAACCCAACACCGAAATCTGGTCATTACCAACCAAACGTAAAAGAGGAACGGGATGTTCACCGGTCCTGGATCCTGAATGGAAGCCGTTGATCCACGGGTCCTCCTCCTCTTATAAGGCACCCTAAAATACTCCACTCACCCATATCCAAATTACCCTGACTTAATCCCACCCCATGTGACCTAACCAGTAACCCTTGCCCTCTAACTGCCCTTGCGGTGGACGTGCAGAACTAACCGTTAACTCTTTCTTTGCCTCTCACTTCTAAACCCCTGTCATGTCCGGACCTACTCTAGCTAGCTCTAGCCGGGCAGCCTATTTTAAAATGTTTTTTATTCTTTTGATATGAGTTGTAATTGAGGCCTCAGCAGCAATTAACCCATCTAATTACAGCCATAACAACGCAATAAATGACTGGCTTTTGGTAGACTGAGGGGGTCACATATTTTTTTTGCTGCAGGCTGGGTCATATGAGTTCCAAGAAAGAGAAAATCTTGTTGGCTTTATGGAACAGGCCTGAGGCTATTGCTCCATTAATCTCCTTACTGATTCATATATCGATGGTTTTGTGCCATCGGCGGCTGGTGTTAGGTAGCCACATTCCCAGGCAAGAGGAGAGCTTGGGATTGTAAGTGTGGTGTAATCAGGTTATCTCTTCCCATGGTGCTCTGTCTCTGTCTCTCCGCAGAGACTCTGGCCGCCTCTTGCTCATATGAGGTTTGCCGCTCATCCTCTAGGAAGCCATGTCTCCCCATCTCGCTCACTTTGCTCCCGGGCCTGTAATTAGATAAGTTAGTCAGTTGCACAGAGGTGATTAGCTTGGCTAAAATTAGACACATAGAAGAACAGATATTCTGCCATGATCCACTGACAAATGTTGGTTATTATAGTTCCCCCCAACCTAATTCTTTGTAGAGAAATCTATAAAAATCAGATTAACAGCTTCTTGATAGCAACAAAAAAAAATTGTGTTTTCGACTATCACTAGAAAATGAATTTCTTCATACTCTGGCCCCCGTTTTATAGAATAAAGTTTGTACGAGATGGAAAACTCCGAAACCATTAACATCCACATTTTGGTTGATAACGAGTCATCCTTGATGAAAATAAAAAAGTTCTTGTAAAAAGCGTAGCTGTCTTACTCCATTTTACATTTTCTTCCGTTACATAAAAAGAACTATTAATATTAAGAACGAGGTTGACATTTCTTGATGTCTGCTCAGACTGGGTCAGACGAACGCTCAGGTTCATTATAATCCGTGACCTGCTATAAAGCAACTTTTTACAGGAAAACTTTTGAGATCATTTGAAGGAAAATCTACGAACTTGAATACCAATTTGCTTTTCTTTTTATTTAACATGGTCTAAAGGTTTTTTTTTTTTGTCTGATCAACGTTTTTTAATATATCTTTAAAGCATATGTCTTTTATAGATATAGAGGGGTTAACTAAAGGGTTAGAAGATTTAGGTATAATCTTACTACCAGTGTGTGAAGCATTAAAGGGGTATTGTCCTCTTAGCCATTCATGGCTACAATAACAATCAAAGTAAAAAAAAAAGGGGAGAAGCCAGCGCTGCTTGTGGTCAGAACACAAAACATAAAGTGCACATGCACATATTGATTTCTAACTGTATTTCAAAATGAGACATTTAGCAAACAATTGATCAATTCTTTGAGCCACACCGCCACGCCAAGGCATTCTCATAATGGGGCAGTCCTACTCTACGTTTTTTATATTCACTGTGCCATTACGGCCTCCTAAATGTATTAAAAGCAAGACCACATTAAATGCAAGCTGTACCTGAAGCATTTCTGAATCACTCCCATGGCGCCAGAAAGAGCAAGCACAGATAAAGGTTGACTAGGCCTGGACACAGACATTTCAAGTACAACCTCCATACTGCCTAACCAGCACCACAGATAAAGGGTGAGACAGGCTTGGACACAGGTGCACAGGTGTTTTTTTTTTTGTGTTTGACCTAGGCTGCTGTACACACATACAGCAGCCCTGCCCTGCCTTAGGCTCTCTTTGATTGTGCACCCGTGTCTGGGCCTGTCTCACCCTTCATCTGTGGTGCTGGTTAGGCTGTGTGGAGGTTGTACTTGAAATTGTCTGTGTCCAGACCTAGTCAACCTTTATCTGTGCTGCCTTCTCTGGTGCCATGGAAGTGATTCAGAAATGCTTCAGGTACAGTTTGCATTTAATGTGGTCTTGCTTTTAAGACATTTAGGAGGCCGTAATGGCACAACGAATGTAAAAAACGTAGAGTAGGACTGCCCCATTATGAGAATTTCTTGGCGTGGTGGGGTGGCTCAAAGAATTGATCAATTGTTTGCTAAATGTCTCATTTTGAAATACAGTTAGAAATCAATATGTGCATTTGCACTTTATGTTTTGCGTTCTGACCTTAAGCAGCGCTGGCTTCTCCCCTTTTTTTTTACTAAAATAACAATACCTGTCTATATGTGGCGGCCAAGATTACACCGAGCAGGCTACACTATGCTGTTTCCTTAAAGAGGCTGTCCACTACTTTAACATTGATGACCTATCCCGAGGATAGGTCATCAATGTCTGACCGGTGGAGGTGCGACACTTAGCACTCCTGGTGATCATCTCTTCTCGGTGTTGATGACAGTCGGAAGTTCTCAGTTAAAGAGCTGCTCCGCCTACTGATAGTGGCCACAGGCCGTTCTATCAGTCACATCAGCCCTCTTACATGGCGGCATCCACAGCTCTATTTGTTTTAATAGCCGGCCTTTGCTTAGCATCATAGTTTGGTCGTGAAAGACATATGACGTTGCTCCAGGTCTGCTAGCCAAAAGAAGAGTCGTGGATGGCGTCTGTTTAGTGGCGGTACTCAAGCTCCTGTCCAGTGACCACAGATTACTGACATGGCTGACCGAACAGGTTTTGCGAATCAATTCACACCAACCCTAATAGATACTCCCATCTTAGAACTAAAACCTCTTTAATATAGCCATCTTAGTAGTAATATTAACTGATTATAAGTACTGCATTGTTTTCTTTTGTTGCTATGAAGTTATGCATCTGGTCAGCAAAGCTTTCTTCTACAACAGCACGCCAATCCCATCCGAAAAATGTCTGCTAACAGATATGTGACAAGACAGATCTATCTGCCAATTACCATCAAAGTTCAGCCTTTGTGGCAGTCTAAGAAACTAGTACATGTGCAGTGTAGACATTGCTGATGAATTGTAATGTGTCTCCGTCAGTGGTCACCTGGTAGTAGTAAAATGGCTACCATGGATGAGCCACTCCACTTACTAGATCCGAGGGCTCTGGACTTAAACAAGAGCTCCTGGGCTGGGGTCACGGAATAAGCTGCTGTTCAGTGGTTCAGGCTGGCTGGAGTGGTCAGGCAGCCGGGTCAGAACCAAGAGGGCAGGAAAAGTACTAAAGACACAAGAATAGTCAGTAAAATAAGCCGAGGTCAAAATGGGAAAATAATACATTACACATAACCTGGACAGACCAGACTAAACCAGAGGAACACAAAGCTATATCTGCCAACTTCCAGCAGAAAGATGGAAGCTTAAGTAGGGTGTGGTGCTGTCCAATGGGCTGAAGCAGGGAGCTGATAACTCCAGCTGGACAGCACACACATTCATAGACTGGACAGCATTGTAGGTCTCAGCCACCCCAACCTTAGTGGCTGGACAGAGCTTGCGCCATCCAGAGCCTTTGATTCTGATGTCTCTACTATCACCAGCACCATCTCCAGAATGAATGTGGTAGTGCCTGGCAACAGAAAGAGAGGTGACAGGAGCAGGTCCTGATGGATATGTGACATGAATGTGCTGTCGCCTGACCCTCCATCTGCAGCGATTTTCTACTCTGGAGATATATTTGATCAGACATGAGATTTTGCATTGCTTCACGAAGTGTATAAACAGCTCAAACTTCAAAGTTGGCTAATTTCATATTTACCACACATTTGTAACGATTATCTTACAAGTGATAAAACCTTTAAATAATGATGTACCACGGTGACTCAGTGGTTAGCACTGTGTGGTGGCTCAGTGGTTAGCACTGCATGGTGGCTCAGTGGTTAGCACTGCAGCCTTGCAGCGCTGAGGTCCTGGATTCAAATCCAACCAAGGACAACATAAGCAAGGAGTTTGTATTCTCTCCCCGTGTTTGCATGGGTTTCCTCCAGGGTCTCCAGTTTCCTCCCACATTCCAAAGACCTACTGATAGGGAATGTAGATTGTGAGCCCCGACTGAGTAAAACATGATAGTGGATGCTTACATTTTTTCACAGTCATTTGGAAAAAAATCTCTTATTTATTGGTTTGTCCAGGAATTTACACACCGCTGGCAATTCTGCCCATCTATTTATATACATTTAAAGGGAATTGGTCACCAGATTTTTGATACTTAATCTAAGAACAGCATAATGTAGAGATAGCGACCCTGATTCCAGTGATGTGTCACTTATGGGGCTGTTTAGTGTAGTTTTGATAAATTTGCTGATTTATCATTAGAGAACTAGTAAACCTGCTCTATAGTCATGAGCTCACTATAACCCTGCCCCACCACTAATTGGCATCTTTCTCTGCACACTGTTCATAGGCACCAATCAGGGGTGTGGGCGGGGTTATACTGCGCTTAGCATTAGAGAACTGCAAGGTCTGCATCTGTTAAAACAGGGATTTTATCAAAATGACAGCAAGCAGCCCATTAAGTGACACATCGCTGGAATCAGAGTCTCTCTCTCTACATTATGCAGCTCTCAGATAGGGTACCAAAATTTGGTGATAGATTCCCTTTAATAGTTTTTTGGCTGTATTATCCCAATTCTTTTAGCTTGTACCTTGGGTTTTTCCCCCCAAATATCTTTTTTCAAAAACAGTGTGCTGATTTGGCCTCACGTGATAACGTAACTGCATAAGCCTTGTCATCCATGTAGGTATCTACATTTTTCGTGATTTGTTGCTGCAAACAAAATGTAAGCATAAAACACACAGATATAAAAAAAAAATGTGACAATTCAAACCAGCAAAACCCATAAAACCGATACAGGACCGCGCGACTCTGTCATATGTTTAATGGTACATAACACCAAATATATATTTCCCTGATAGATTCATTGCAGCGGCGTCTTTTCTGGCTGTCAGTGGATATATTTTTTCACAGAATGACAGAGTTAATGTATTATCTTTATGAAATACCAGTCTATGCAAATACGTCTCTCCCTCCGCTGTTCTCTACCCATCATGCTTTGGTTACCGACATAAAAGCCAGTGACAATATTTGATGTCCCTTTGTTTAGGAATCCTGTGTATTGAATTAAAGACATGGTTTTATCCAAGGGTTATAGTAATGAGACAAGACTCACGGTGCCCAGCGAGCAAAGAACATGTGTGAAGTGTTTGGCATTTGATGTCTGCCATTTATTGGCCTGTAAAGTTCTTTAGTGAAACAAACCGGTTTGATATTTTAAGTTAGATCTCCGGCTAAGTCTATATCTACTGGCGGTCTTTTTCTTCGCACGGCGGATCTTTGTTTGCATTGGGGATAATAATTTGCACATTCCTTTCCTGATTTTGGAGTTTCAAATGATAAGATTTTTTCTTAAACTTTTTTTTGTCACACCCAATCAAGATCAACCAACTCTCTGTCTGCTATCAAATAGAGAAGCCGGGGAAAATTAATGGCAGGAGACGGAAGGAATTCTGTGTGCAAATTCCCTGCTTAAAAAAAAAGAATAATCCTGGCGGTATAAGGATGTATTCCGAAATCTGACTCCTCATTCTAGCAATTTATTAGGGTCTGATGATATTTTACAGACGCGATGCACAATCGGAGAGACTTATTATTACCTGTGGAACAAGTGCTCTGGTATCTCTTCCCTCTATCATGTTTTCGCCTGACATGGTCTAAAATCACTGCCCAGTGGCACCCAATGATGTATTTCAGTACCTTTCCCAGTTGAAAAGTGGAGAAAAATTATAAAAGCACCACTCCAGCGTTTTTTAATTATTATTATTACATCACTGGAGTGGTGCTACTAAACTAAGTTCCCTGACCCTAGTATTATATTCACCAGCTGCCATCTTCAGCTGTTATTGGCACCACTCCGGTTGCCTTCTGTGAGTTCTGATCTCTCCGGTGTTTGGAAGTCACAACTCAATGATAGAGTATGATAGACAGAACAAGGATTTCATAGACTTACATTCTTACTTTCGGTCAGTCAGAAGCTTCGGTCACAAGTTGGTGATGTAGGACTGGAGCGGCGCTGGGAACAGCTGAAGATGGCAAGTAGTGAGTATAATACTAGGGTAAGTAGCTCCACTCCAACGTGGCAGTAAAAAAAAAACACTGACGTGGTACTTTAAACAAGTTGAACTTCATCCGCTCTTCTTCAGCCAACCATTTTTAGTCTTTTAGTGCACATTGGACTGGCCGCGCCCTTATAATAATCAACTGCCTAATTCACATTTCTGCACAAACCATATGTCCTTGTGGAACAATTGCATCATCCGCCATCAGACTGTCACTCGAACAAAAGTCATATGAATAGAATTGTGCCAGATAAATAAGAGGACTTCCATGATGCCATATTGAGGACAGGTATGTGAACATAGTCCAATCCTCACTACGGATATTTGTTTGTAGTACAACTCTGCAGCCCTACTCGTTTTTTGCCAACAAACTCCTATATGTTCGGTACACATATTATTTTAGCGTGCTGTAAGGAACATTAAACGAACTTCAGTGGCATGTAAAAGTTTGGGCACCCCTGGTCAAAATTACTGTTATTGTGAACAGTTAAGCAAGCTGAAGATGAAATGATCTCTAAAAGGTCTATGTACAGTATATACAGGTCCTTCTCAAAAAATTAGCATATAGTGTTAAATTTCATTATTTACCATAATGTAATGATTACAATTAAACTTTCATATATTATAGATTCATTATCCACCAACTGAAATTTGTCAGGTCTTTTATTGTTTTAATACTGATGATTTTGGCCTACAACTCCTGATAACCCAAAAAACCTGTCTCAATAAATTAGCATATCAAGAAAAGGTTCTCTAAACGACCTATTACCCTAATCTTCTGAATCAACTAATTAACTCTAAACACATGCAAAAGATACCTGAGGCTTTTAAAAACTCCCTGCCTGGTTCATTACTCAAAACCCCCATCATGGGTAAGACTAGCGACCTGACAGATGTCAAGAAGGCCATCATTGACACCCTCAAGCAAGAGGGTAAGACCCAGAAAGAAATTTCTCAACAAATCGGCTGTTCCCAGAGTGCTGTATCAAGGCACCTCAATGGTAAGTCTGTTGGAAGGAAACAATGTGGCAGAAAACGCTGTACAACGAGAAGAGGTGACCGGACCCTGAGGAAGATTGTGGAGAAGGACCGATTCCAGACCTTGGGGAACCTGAGGAAGCAGTGGACTGAGTCTGGTGTGGAAACATCCAGAGCCACTGTGCACAGGCGTGTGCAGGAAATGGGCTACAGGTGCCGCATTCCCCAGGTAAAGCCACTTTTGAACCAGAAACAGCGGCAGAAGCGCCTGACCTGGGCTACAGAGAAGCAGCACTGGACTGTTGCTAAGTGGTCCCAAGTACTTTTTTCTGATGAAAGCAAATTTTGCATGTCATTCGGAAATCAAGGTGCCAGAGTCTGGAGGAAGACTGGGGAGAAGGAAATGCCAAAATGCCTGAAGTCCAGTGTCAAGTACCCAGTCAGTGATGGTGTGGGGTGCCATGTCAGCTGCTGGTGTTGGTCCACTGTGTTTCATCAAGGGCAGGGTCAATGCAGCTAGCTATCAGGAGATTTTGGAGCACTTCATGCTTCCTGGCACCTGCTCACAGTGCCAAAACCACTGGTAAATGGTTTACTGACCATGGTATTACTGTGCTCAATTGGCCTGCCAACTCTCCTGACCTGAACCCCATAGAGAATCTGTGGGATATTGTGAAGAGAAAGTTGAGAGACGCAAGACCCAACACTCTGGATGAGCTTAAGGCCGCTATTGAAGCATCCTGGGCCTCCATAACATCTCAGCAGTGTCACAGGCTGATTGCCTCCATGCCACGCCGCATTGAAGCAGTCATTTCTGCCAAAGGATTCCCGACCAAGTATTGAGTGCATAACTGACCATTATTATTTGATGGTTTTTTTGTTTGTTATTAAAAAACACTTTTATTTGATTGGACGGTTGAAATATGCTAATTTATTGAGACAGGTTTTTTGGGTTATCAGGAGTTGTAGGCCAAAATCATCAGTATTAAAACAATAAAAGACCTGACAAATTTCAGTTGGTGGATAATGAATCTATAATATATGAAAGTTTAATTGTCATCATTACATTATGGTAAATAATGAAATTTAACACTATATGCTAATTTTTTGAGAAGGACCTGTATAAAGGGAACACTTAAACAACACAATATAACTTCAAGTCATTCACACTTTAGTGAAATCAACTTGTCCAGTTATGAAGCAGTATATATTGTAATTTATTACATTTTAAAAATTACAAAAAGGAAAATGTAAAAAATAAAAGAAAACAAAAAAACAATATATATATACATACAGTATATATATAAAAAATGGCTGGCAGACCTTCCAGTCATAGACTGATCCTCAATATAGAAGGAAAAAGATGAAGACCGCACTCCTTTTTTAGAAAAATATAGTGGTTTATTAGTCCATATGGGCTCCTATGATGTTTCGGCTCAAAGAGTGAGCCTTTCTCAAGCCAATATTTCCAATGTAAAATGACATCTTGTGGATCTCAATCCCGAAGATCCGTCAGTTTGCGCTGCAGATATATGGACCATGTTTCTAAAATTTTATGCACTTTACTGGCACTGTAAAGTGCAGCAAATTTCCCACAAGCGACTATGCAGAGCAAAATCTTCTGTATTTTCGCACTGTGGTAAATTAGCTTTAGACTGTATCCTTAACACATTGGTATTTGTGTGTTTTTTCTAAGAACACTTTTTTTTTCACACATGCATTTTTTCATACAATTTTCAACACATTAAAAAAAAAGTGGTAAACATCAGGAGGAAAGCACAAAAAATGTGAAAAAAATCTACAAAAATTCTCTGTTTGCGGTGCATTTAGTATTTTTTTTTTAACATTTTGCTAAGGGGAATTATTGATGCAAAAAAAGCCTGAAAAAAGTTGCTGCAAATAATGTCATGTTTTCACAATATTACACGTGCTGTGGTCAGCATTATTTACAAAAAACTTAAAACCACTTAAAATATTCCTAAGGGTCTGATGATGTGAGGGCTGCAGCTAAGAGCCAGTGACCTCACCGAAGTACAGGGCGCTTTGAAGAATTCCCAGTGCATTGACTGACTGTGCACCGCTCTAGGCCGATCACTGGGCATCTACACCGCTGAGGCGTGAAGACTTTTACCACCAATTTATGCGGCTGACTCTACACTTTGTTTAGCAAGCAAATTGCCAGTTGGATGTTGCAAGGCAGGAAGGAGTTATTGATGTGCTGTGGGTTAAAAGAACATGTCATAATGATGTTCACAGCGTGATAAAAGTGACATCTGTCATTGTAAATACTTCAGTTTACAACAAAAAATCCCTCTCTCCTGAGAACGTGGGAGAACAGCAGATTTTCCTGTAAATCAGGGATATATATGGTACAGAGTTGGAATAGAGAGAAGAAAAGGGGGCTGAAGAAATGGGGAAGGCTGATATTCTCATTGCCTTAATTTCTGCACAATTAGGCTCATTTCTATGTTTCGTTCATTGTATCAAAGGATTTTTTATCCACTTTTTTTTCATATATAAGAAGGAGAGACGGCCACAGCGTCCCTTTTCCGGAACGAGTCCGGAACCATCGGTGCTGTCACCCGTGTTGCAGGGGGGAGAGTTTAGTTCCCTGGACAGAATTTTGAACTTAAGACCAGGGGGCGTGGAGGACATAAAAGGGCAACAATATGCGGGAACCAGGGCAGTCTGAGCTGGAAGCGCTAGTGTGCGGGAACAGAGTGCGAGCCTTCCTGCACAGCACGGTCACGACAAAGTAGGCCTGAGCCAGAGAGGCCTACGCCAGCTTACCGGAGACTACAGGCACAGACGCTTTCAGAAACCGTTAGCGTTACTGACCGTGAGTGGTTCCTCCCTGCAGCCAGACCGTAGAGGGCATACCCCCAGACAGGACCAGCAGGCCGCAGACAGAGTGCGGCTGCTGCTCCCAAACACTCCCGTAAGAGAAAGGATTCTTCCTCCTCCAGTGAATCTTCCCCTTGGACCCAGAACCTGCGACCGGACATTCCAGGACCATCGGCGACACCCGAATCCAAGGCCCTTTCCATACCAGGACGACACCAGATTCTTCAAGCGTTCGGGCCGGAACGCCACCGCGACCATCTCAGAGACTACTCCTCATCAACGCCGGATTGATAAGTTTGATGCTTTTGAACTCTTCTTTATCTATTCATATACCTGTTGCCCCTCAGTTAACCATATAGTTTTACTGCCCAATCTTCCATTTACCCCTTCCCTATGTGGAGTAATGCTGTTAGCTTAAATTCCTCTGTTAACCCTTGCTATGCCTACGACAGTTACTGCATCCGCCTACCTGCTTTCACATATATGCTGAGACCTGCCTGGTTCAATCTTGTGCTCATTAGTAGAATTCAGAGAATCCCTTTATCTCCTTAAAGGTATTGTCCAGGACTTAGATATTGATGACTGATCCTTAGGGCAGAGTCGGACCGCCGTATAAATGGGAGCGAGATCGGAACGAAGTGCACAGACTGGCTGGTGGCTCTCCTGACCCGAACATCACAGCCTCATGTATTTCTATACAGCAGTCACGCTCAGTTCGGGAGAGCTGCCAGCCAGTCTGTGCACTACACTCCGATTTATGCGCCCTTAGCATGTCATCCATATAAGATGAGTGACGTCTGACGCCTGGCACCCTGCTGATTAGATGTTTGCAGGGCATGCAGCAGCCGGATGTAAGTAGCGTATGGGCCATGACCACCACAGCTCTGAACTCTTTAATTGTGGGGATCAGAGCAACAACCCCAGCTAAGAAAAATTATAGTATTTCTAAAATCAACCATATTCTTTGCCATCAAACAAATACTTAAATTGTTCCTTTCTACTTTTTTCCTTCCTTAATACGTTGCTTCTCAAAAGTTAATGTCTATCTTTGAACAATACTTTTTCTTAACCTAAATAAGCCCAACATTGTACCCATTGTAATGGTCAAAGCTTTATTTGGGTAATGTAGAGCTCTACATCCATTGCATTTACATACAAGTAAATTATAATATGAAAGCTGCTCACAATCACCACTAAGATGAGCTTATTGCCTGCTGACTTATTAGGCATTGTCTTTTTTTTCTTTTAAAAAGTCTTAAATCTGCTTAAAATGGTTTATCAGGGGTGCACAACCCGCGGCCCCGGATACCCTTCTGTTTAGTCCTCAGTCTTCTGCATAGTGTCTGATTAGATGCATTGCACACATACACTCCATGTCATAGAGACGACCAGTGCTCCGTAGCACCGTAGTGATGGGTTATTATGAACAGGGTGCAGTATGGTCATTTCTGGGCCGGCTATACTTTGGCACAATAAATGAGTCCTGACTCCTATAGCACATATAGACAGAGGTGTATCTAGGTTTTCTGGCGCCCGGGACAAGAATTCAGTTTGGTGCCCCCCCCCCTCAAGCACATATATGATTTGCACACTTGGTCACGTGCCAATGAGCTGCTCACCCTAACTCAATGTTCAGTGAAAAACTGAGAGAAGCAGGAAGAGAATCTTGTTGTCAGGTAACAGCGTAATTATGAAAATCGCATATGAGTGAAGTGACCATGTGGTGACTGCTAGAACCAGCAAGCAGAGCTGAATCCTGACAGAGAGGATATTACACGCTGTTACGATTGGATTGGCTGCAGGGCATCATTTTATAATTAAAGGGTGCGTCCAGGTTTGAGATGAAACTCTGCGGTCACTATAAGTTGCTGTAGGCTTCTGGATTCTCCCAGTGCATGCACTGCACACTTTTAGGATTCTCCCTTGCACAAGTATGTAATTTGTATACTCCAGGCCACATTCTGACTAGACGTTACTGGCTTCGCTCAATTCATTTTCATTGAGTGAGGCCACACATGTCTAGTCAGCACGTGACCGCATGTATGTAAATCGCCGGCATCATAAAAATCTGAGAATTAGTATCACAAAAATTTCTTTACATCCAGGTACCTTATAGATCATGTTGTTTGTGGAGTAATTCGCTTTCTTTTCTTCTTCATCTTGTCCAGACTCCATGAGTTTTCTCATCCACTGCCGTCTCTGCAGACTTCCATCTCCTCCGGTCTTGTGCAGCACATCCTCACACAACGCCCTTAAAAATAGCAGTGTCATTATAATGCTCCCAAATAAAAATATTTGCCCTACGCTGAGCCCCTGAATATATAATTACCCCTCACTATATTCCCTGCACAAAATATGACCCCTGGCTGTCCCTCTTATGTTACATGCTCTCCACACTGCTCCCTCCTTTCCATACTGGTCCCCCTCTTCACACTGTTCTACACACTGAGTCTCCCCTATAGGGCCCAGTCTCTAAACTGTGCCCCCTCATCACCCCCCTGGTCTCTATTCTGAGCCCACTCATACTTTGTTCTCCCATACTGTCTCCTCGCACGTTTTTCCCTCCCTCCTCATATATTTACTCTCTCACTTCCCATTCTGCCTCCTGACACATCCCTCCGACTCCCCATAATGTGTCCGCATCCATCCCATCACCCCCCATACTGTGTCCTCATACATTTTCCCCTCGCTTCTCATACTGTGTCTGCACCCTTCCCCCCAACATGTGGAGCGCCCCCATGGGGTACTCGGTACCGGGTCCTGCGGTTCACAGGGGGATGTCACAGTGGCTGACCAGGTCCATGGCCCTGGAACGTCCGTGTAAAAGGGAAAGGTCTTTAAAGGGGAAATGTTCGTGATGCCACCTGTGGTATTTGGTCAGGGTGACCGACGCTGCTGGGGTGATGTTATAGCAGCTAGATGGTATATCCACAGGTGAAGTGTATCCCCAGGGCTTCCCGGTGTGTAGATGGTGAATGATGAATGGCGCAGTTAAGAACGAGGACACAGGGTTGCCGTCTCTTTTCCTTTACTGAAGACTTCAGCATCCACAGTCCAGGGCACCAGATCACAGAGCAGGCAGAGTCTGGCTGGTTTGGAGGCAAGTCCAGAGTTCCCTTGTCCAGGTGGAAATCAGTAGCCTTGCCTTGCGCTGCAGTGTTGGGCTATGTGCACACGTAGGTTCGGGTCCCTGCGGGTTCTCCCGCAGCGGATTTGATAAATCTGCAGGGCAAAACCGCTGCGGTTATCCCTGCAGATTTATCACGTTTTGTCTCGCGGTTTCCGCTGCGGGCTTTGGTTTTACTATTGATGCTGCATATGCAGCATCAATAGTAATGTTAAAAATAAAAAAAAATGGTTATACTCACCCCCTCTGACATCCCGATCTCCTCGGCGCTGCACGCGGCGGTCCGTTTCCAAAGATGCTGCGCGAGAAGGACCTTCGTGACGTCACGGTCATGTGACCGCGGCATCATCACGGTCATGTGACCGCGACGTCACCGCAGGTCCTGCTCGCACAGCAAACCTGAGATCGGACGGCCGCGTTCAGCGATGAGAGGTGAGTATAGCATTATTTTTTATTTTAATTCTTTTTTTTTTACCACAAATATGGTTACCAGGGCCTGGAGGAGAGTTTCCTCTCCTCCACCCCGGGTAGCAACCGCACATTATCCGCTTACTTCCCGCATCGTGGGCACAGCCCCATGCGGGAAGTAAGCGGATCAATGCATTTCTATGTGTGCAGAAAAGAAATATATCTTGGTACCGTATTTGTTACCATCTTTTCAGTTAGCCATTAAAAGGTATCAACCACTGAGGACTCTCAATTCTAAATATTTTTCTATGTGTGCAGAATCGCTGCGATTCTGCACAAAGAAGTGACATGCTGCGGGTTGTAAACCACTGTGTTTCTGTGCGTTTTTTCCTGCAGCATGTGCACAGCGGTTTGCGGTTTCCATAGGGTTTACATGTAAATGTAAACGCTATGGAAACTGCTGCGGACCCGCAGCATCAAAATCGCCGCGGATCCGCGGTAAAACCCGCAAAGTGTGAACATGGCCTTGTAGTTCCTTACTGCCTAAGGCTTCACATAAGGGTCTCACAGACGTGGTGTCTTTCTCTCTGTCCCCCATATAGGATAGGACAAACCCATATGATTGGTGGCTTGAGGCGGTTTATAGGCACTCTATCATGCTCCAGCCTCTAAGGGGTGCCACCGTGCCTCCTGGGTGTAGGGCGGACAGGTAACGTGAAATACCTGCCAGTCTCTGGAGCAAGGCATAAAGGTCGTTACTCCCTCGGTGTTCCGGCTACCGGGATTCTGTGCCTCATAAGGAGGCAGCCTGTGTAGGGCTGGTCCCCTTCTGGTATCCTCTCCTTTGGTACGACTTCCTTTACGCTCTCTGCAATCCGTTCAGCTTTCTATCCGTCTGTTTCCTAGGAGCTGCAGCATTAACCCTTCTATAACAAGCACTTTAGGCCACAGGGCTCCTCTCCTTCCTTTCCCTCTGTCTCTCTGACAGGAACTGAACCCTTTTCCTCCAGATCAGGATGTTCTTATAGGGGAGTTCACCTTAAACAGGCTTAGAGCTCCCCCTTCTGGTCTGGAGTGTGAACATGTTGCATGCACTGCGTTACCTGACAAAGAGTTCTCCTTCATTGCCTCCAAACGTAGAATCACTCTCCTTGAGAGGAAAGCAATGCCACTGCGATGACCAGGACTCTGGGGCACCGCACATGCTCCCCATCTCATACCTTCCTCCTCATATTGTGTCTTTAAATTTCTCCCGCTCCCTATATTGTATCTGCACCTGTCACTACCTTGCTCCCCAAATTTGATTCTTCAAATCATCCCCGTTACAGGAAATATCACCCAGCCCCGTTACATACCCCCATCACAGTAAATCTCCCCACACAGTAAATACCCCCGCACGCACAGTGAATACTCCTCTCACACACACACACACACACACACACACACAGTGAATACCCCTCTCACACACACAGTAATACAGTGATCACTGGTGACAATTGTACACAGGACCTCTGTATATAGTGTCAGTGTACAGAAAATAAAGTGATCACCAGTGACATTGTACACAGGACCTCTGTATATAGTATACAGTGTATAGTGTCAGTGTACAGGTAATCAAGAAGTATCGTTTCTCCTTGCAGAGAGTGACATGATAAGCATGTCAAGGTGAGGAGACAGGTAACACACTGACTCACTAGTGACAACTCTAGGTGAAGTCCTTCATCTTCACTTTTCATCTTCATCTAGCACAGACCACCATCACTTCTTCCAGCCAGGTCTCATTTCTGCAGGAAATAACAGTTATCTAGAGCACCGCTTGCAGAACACGTTACTTAATTTTTTCCCAACTTTTACACTAAACCAGATGAAGAAAAAAGGCAACATATTGTCGCTCTGCACAGTAACAAGACCGCCCCCATTTAAAACAGTATCCTCAAAAAATAAAATAAATACATCACTGCAGTAATACTATCCCTTAAATTGCCCCTATGATAATAATATCCCCCATCTTGGCCTCCATGTGTTTCATTCCTGGCTCCAGACATATATTCTACGATCCTGGCCCCATATGTTCTCCCATCCTGCCCTCATGAGCATCAATTCTGCCCCCATGTGATGTCCCATCGTGACCTATCTGTCCCATGATCGTGACCCATCTGTCCCATGATCCAGCTCCATCTGTCCCATGATCCAGCCCCATCTGCCCCATGATCCAGCCCCATCTGCCCCATGATCCAGCCCCATCTGCCCCATGATCCTGCCCCATCTTCCTTCCCCATCTGCCCCATGATCCTGCCCCATCTGTCATCACCATATCCATCCTGCCCCATGATCCTTCATGTGTCTCTATCCTGACCCATGTCTCCATCCTTCTCCATGATCCTGCACCATGTGTCTCCATCCTGCCCCATGTGTCTCCATCCTGCCCCATCTGTCTCCATCCTGCCCCATCTGTCTCCATCCTGCCCCCTGTGTCTCCATCCTGCCCCTTGTGTCTCCATCCTGCCCCGTGTCTCAATCCTGCCCCGTGCCCGCATCCTGCCCCTTGTGTCTCCATCCTGCCCCTTGTGTCTCCATCCTGCCCCGTGTCTCAATCCTGCCCCGTGCCTGCATTCTGCCCCGTGTCTCCATCCTGCCCCTTGTGTCTCCATCCTGCCCCGTGTCTCAATCCTGCCCCGTGCCTGCATTCTGCCCCGTGTCTCCATCCTGCCCCATGTGTCTCCATCCTGCCCCATCTGTCTCCTTCCTGCCCCCTGTGTCTCCATCCTGCCCCATGTGTCTCAATCCTGCCCCGTGTCTCAATCCTGCCCCGTGTCTCAATCCTGCCCCGTGCCTGCATTCTGCCCCGTGTCTCCATCCTGCCCCATGTGTCTCCATCCTGCCCCATCTGTCTCCTTCCTGCCCCCTGTCTCTCCATCCTGCCCCCTGTCTCTCCATCCTGCCCCATGTGTCTCCATCCTGCCCCATGTGTCTCCATCCTGCCCCATGTGTCTCCATCCTGCCCCATGTGTCTCCATCCTGCCCCATGTGTCTCCATCCTGCCCCATCTGTCTCCATTCTGCCCCGTGTCTCCATCCTGCCCCTGTGTCTCCATCCTGCCCCCTGTGCCTGCATTCTGCCCCGTTTCTCCATCCTGTCCTGTGTCTCGCACGGCAATAGAGTTTAACTGAACCTGCGTCTCGGACGCAGGTTCAGTTACTGCACCGACAGAAGCCTGCCGCCGGGGCCCGATGAGCAGAAGAGACGGGGCCCGATGTTGCCCCCTTCTGCTCATCAGGACCCATACGTCAGTCAGGGCAGAAATGCCCTGATGGCAGCTCTGCTTAAACCATGTACTGTACAGTAGTTCTGCTCCGTTCATCATGTAGTGTAGTTCTGCTCCGTTCATCATGTAGTGTAGTTCTGCTCCGTACACCATGTAGTGTACAGTGACTTCTCAGTATCTGCCTTGCAGTTCAGTATGCATCCGACAGTCACATTGTAGCTTATGTTATATCGCTAGCACAGTATGTATCTGACAGTCACATTGTAGCTTATGTTATATCGCTAGCGCAGCATGTATCTTGACAGTCACAATGTGGCTTATGTTATATCGCTAGCGCAGTATGTATGTATCTGACAGTCACTATGTGGCTTATATTATATCGCTAGCGCAGTATGTATCTGACCATCACATTGTAGCTTATGTTATATCACTAGCCCAGTAAGTATCTGACAGTCACATTGTAGCTTATGTTATATCGCTAGCACAGTATGTATCTGACAGTCACATTGTAGCTTATGTTATATCGCTAGCGCAGCATGTATCTGACAGTCACAATGTGGCTTATATTATATCGCTAGCAAAGTAAGTTTCTGACAGTCACATTGTAGCTTATGTTATATCGCTAGCGCAGTATGTATCTGACCATCACATTGTAGCTTATGTTATATCGCTCTTGTACACACAGTGAGACAGCTGTAAACGTCGCAGCTAGAACATATGTACGTGTTGCAAGGCCAAAGCGATGGAAAGGAAAATATTATGTGTTGCCGTCGAGCTGTTACATTGCATTACGGCTGTGTATCTCTATAACAGCTGGAATCTTGACATTTGAAAATCGACTAAAGCAAGATTGGTTTTCTTAAAAAAAGTAGAGTAAATATTATTTTCTTCTCGAAGATGTTGATTTCCTTGCTGTTTGCCTGAGTGAATACGAGTAGTTCCATCTCGATAGGACTGACATTGGCATCTTGTTTGAGAATCGTTTCCTGTAGACAGTCATACTTTTCAGTCTTCCTTGTTTTCAGGCCCAGATTAGGCTTTAGACTTAGGGGTTTATTCACATGACCATGTAGTGGGTCATATTTCATGGTCCATGTTACAGCCACATTTCTCTGCTAACCTTAAAGGGAATGTGTCAACAGGTTTTTGCTACCTCATCTGAGAGCTGCGTAATGTAGGAGAAGAGACCCTGATACCAGCGATGTATCACTGAGTTTACTGGGTGCAGCAGTTGGGACATAATCAGGCCAGAGTCATATTAGCGTATGGCATCAGGTGCGATATGTGCTCTGATCCTTTTGCATGCAAGTATCAGAGCAGAGGTGAGGAAGAGATGGAGAAAGTAATTTCTCCATCTAATCCAGTCCTGCCATCCGCGGGAATCGCACTTCACTTGGGTGACATCCGAGTGCAGTGCCATGTTTCACACGCACCCACAGATTCATATGGGTGTGTGCGATCAGATTCTTAAATGTCATTGCACTATTCTGCCATTGTTTTCGCATGCTGAATCAGCATGAGAAAATAATCGCAAATGTGAGCTGCTCCATAGAATAACACTGGGCCGAGTGCAGTTAGATTTTTTTTCATCAGATTTCACCCATCCGATTACATCGCAAGTGTGAGCGAGCGCTAAGATGTAGCATGCAGCAGAGCTGAGAAAGCTGTCCCCACCCTCAACACGCTCTGTATGTATATAGTGTATAGACAGTGAGCGGCTTATCAGAGGAGAGGGCTTGGTCGGACTAGGGCTCACGTACCCTGTGGTCCAGACAGTAATAATTTCCTGGTTATAAAATATTTATTGTATGGAAAGATCAGCACACAGCCTAATAAGAGGTTTTCCACATAGGCAGATATCTGGGAACATTAGGGACCAATTCACAGTTGTTTTTTTGCAAAAAAAATTGTTTCGCCGAAGGGACTGGGACCAAAGTCAGCCGACAAATTCACTATAATTCACTGCAGAAAATAGCTCAAATGATGGTAGAAATCCATAGCGGCTCATATCTGGTATAAATGTATTATTATGGTTCACTGTCAGAAGCTTCTCTTTCATCGGTGATTTCTTGTTATAAGACTCACTATACACAATCATTACATCTCTGTATAAGCTCCAAGTAAAACAACACTCACAGAAGTGTATAGAGTATAGCCTTGGCTCTGATTGCATATGGTACATTGCCTCTTTAAGGAGAATCTGTCAGCAAGTTTATCTATGTAATCTGAGAGCAGCATGATGTAGGGACAGATACCCTGATTCCAGCAATATGTCACTTACTGGGCTGATTGCTTCAGTTTCAATAAACGCATTGTATTATCAGCAGAAGATTAACAATAGAGGACAAGGTGTCTCATGCCATGTAGTCCTTCTGCTCTGTATAAGCCCGCCCCCACCACTGATTGGCAGCTTTCTGCCTATGCACAGTGTACACAGAAAGCTGCCAATCAGTGGTGTGGGCAGTCTTATACAGAGCTCAGCATTCAGAGCACTGCTAGATCTGCAGAAGAGAAAGCCGTGATTTTATCAAAACTGGAGCAAGCAGCCCAGTACGTGACATTACTGGAATCAGAGTCTCTGTTCCTACATCATGCTGCTCTCAGATTACATAGCAAAACCTGCTGACAGAATCCCTTTAATAAAATCACATCAATCTTTAATATTTTGTCTTTTTTTACCCTATTTTACTATTTTGGATTTTTTATATCTTTATTATAGATTAGCTTTAGCTTTTTATTATTATTATTATTATTATTATTATTATTATTTATTTCCCACATCTCTAAATTGAGATTTATTTAAACTTAATGGATTGCAGAGGAAAATAGGTGCTATAGTTCATTGTAAACAGTAGAATCCCAGCAACATAAGCCTGAAAAATGTAACCATGCTATATTGTAAGAATGTATGATCCATTATTTCCAGGAAAGCGAGTATTTATAGAGAAATTCCCAGCTGCTCGCAGGATTCCCAGCACTGTCCCCTCCCGCTCCCCGGGAGACCTCTCTTGTGGACAACCCCTTTAATTTCTTTCCTTTCATTTACTGCTCGCAGGACTTACAATAAAAGCGCTTGTCGTCTTTTACCATTTTCTGCAATAAACGGTTTCATACATTCTTGTAGAGGAACATTTCTCAGTTGGGCCTTTTCTTGTTGGCTTTTTTTCTTTACCTCTGTGGATCTTCCCACAAATTATCCCAGTAATAAGTTACTGGATCATGCTGGGACCGGAGCTTTAAATATTTAATGCTGCTCTTCAGAATTTCAGCCCCATTGCGGGCTATGGAGTAAGTCCCAAGCTCCTAATGAACCAGCGTTGGCTGAGTAATGCACAGATGAGACATGACCACGTTTAGGCTCCGGTCATACAAATGTTGGCTTTATAGCAGTGGAAATGTATAATGTTCACCATTTCCCCAGATTAGTACTGATGCCCCCACTTATCTGTAGTGATGGACATCTTTACCATTCCTTGTCCACTGTAATGAGAAAATAAATGGCGTTAGGTACAGGTATATATAGCAGAGCTGCATTTGTTATTAAAGATTTTCGCAATGCGGTGACTCACTGAGTTGTCATCAGAAAATGATCAGAGACTGCTGAAAAGTCAGGAAGTGACAGTCTATTTACCGTAAGGCTCCCTTCACACATCCTGGTGATTCCTGTACAGGAAAAACTAGTACTGTTGTGATCCGTGTCCGTGTAGCATTCGTGTGGCTGTATGCAGCATCTGTGTGACATTCGTATATCTGTGTGCAAAGTTCGCGTGCCGTCCATGTGTCTGTGTGCAACGTCTGTGTTTTGTCCTGGAAAAAAAATGAATGATAGTTAAACAAATTGTCCAAGTTCCTTTATAACCAGACAATTTTAGGAATTGTAGGTTTTTTTTTCTGTACTTGAATTTATTGGATAAATAAATAAATTCATTTATATAAAAAAGTGTGGGCTCCCGCATATTTTTCAAAGCCAGCAGAGGGAAAGCTGATCGCTGGGGGCTGATGTTAAAAATATTTGAAAGGGGCCATTAGCCCTAAATGTTCCGAGACTATTAATAACAGCTCACATCTGTTTGCTTAGCCTTTACTGGTAGGGGACCCCAGCAAAAAAAAAAATGGCGTAGGGTCCCCCTATAAATTATAGCTAGCAAAGGTTAAACAGACAGCTGTGGCCTGCCAGGGAAGGGGCCATGGATATTTGCCCCGTTCCCAGGCTAATAATATCAGCCCTCAGAAGGCCCAGATATGGCACATCAATAAGATGTGCCAAATCTGGAGCTTAGCCTCGCTTTTCCCACTTGTTCTGGTGCGGTGGCAACTGAGGTTATAAGGTTGGGATTGATGTCAGCTTTTTATGGCTGCTGACATCAAGCCCAGATGTTAGTAATGGATAAGCGTCTATCAGTCCCATGAGCAATTAATGGAGTAGTAGTGCACCTGTGTAACCATTGGGCCGTTAAAACAGTACTCCAAAGCCCCATTTTCAAGATCAGTAAGGTCCAAGTCAGACCACAGCAGTAGGAAACTTGTCACCAATCCTGTGGATAGGTGATGATAAGTTGTCATGGTGGGCCAACCCTTTTAAGCCCCCCTTTCACGCAATTATTCAGCAGTTTCATGTGTTGCCTTTGTTTTATATGCCCTTAATGTGGGTTCATGCCATTAATTTTCTTTAAAAATTGGTGGTCTTGTTACAAAAAGGCTAAGAGCCTAAGACCTCAGCACTCAGCAGGCGCAGTATTCAGCCCCAGGTCCCTCTGATGGATTCTATCCATTACATGTACAAGTGCATTACTGCACTTTAGTCATACACAGCAAACACATCTACCAGGGTCAGAATCAGGCCTTTCTGAGCAACACTGAAAACATCCATTAAAATCTAATGTTTGTCAGAAACTACAAAGTTGCTCCTTGTGAGCTCGATTCTGCGCCATCCGACATGACCCATCTTTATTTTTGATTATTCCATTCCCTTTAATGCATGTGATCTGCACCAGCCCCTATCTGCTTGTTAGACCTGCTTGGAGCAATGCGAGTCTTGATGTTACAATATAACAAGTGCAGCATTAGCTGTTAATATTTCATTACAAGCACATAAAGCTGTTTAGAAAACAGGGGTATAAGCTGCGTAAAGGCTTTTTTGTCACTGCATTTATTCATCCTCAGCTGGGAGCCTTAGACATACAAGTGTCATGTTGTGACCCTGCAGAAATGTAGTGATAGCTCCGCTACAGCTACATGATACTGATAAAGCCGTATACACCACAGGTAACGAATAGCAAGACAACTAATAATCCCACCTAGCCCATCTCTATAAATAAAGGTGGCCATACAACATTGCATGTATGTTATCTGAATCTGTCGACTTAAAGAGACCATACCTCTATCTAATGTGTGTGAGGAGGAGAAGGTGTTGCTCACATTCATATATTTTGAGAGAAATTTCCACAAGGTTTAGTACGCGCTATCTTTATTTTTGAGTGTAGGTCCCTCTCATTGAACTCTATAACATCAGGTCCTGGCCAGCAGAAGTCAATGGCTTCATTCGATCTGCAAGGGTGTAGTGCCCTCACATTTAAAGTTCACACACACAGCTAGGACCTCCATTTTCCTGTAGCATGCCGGGGCATGGAAGACAAGTCCCTCGCCGATGGCTACAGCCCAGCGCCACGTTATTATGCAATTCTGGGATGTATTAACAGAAGCATCCAGTCTAAATCAGGCAAAGTCATTATTGTCCTCTACTCCTCTTTGGTCAGACCTCACCTGGAACACTGTGTCCAGTTTTGGGCACCACATTTTAAAAAAGACATCAACAAACTTGAGCAAGTTCAGAGAAGATCGACCAGAATGGTGACTGATCTGCAAACCATGTCCTATGAGGAACGTTTACAGGATTTGGGAATGTTTAACTTGCAAAAAAGAAGACTGAGAGGACACTTAATAGCTGTCTACAAATATCTCAAGGGCTGTCACATTGTAGAAGGATCATCTTTATTCTCATTTGCACAAGAAAAGACTAGAAGCAATGGGATGAAACTGAATGGTAGGAGAAACAGATTAGATATTAGAACAAACTTTTTGACAGTTAGGGTGATCAATGAGTGGAACAGGCTGTCACGACTCACGAGAGGTGGCGAGTTCTCCTTCCATGGAAGTCTTCAAACAGAGGCTGGACAGACGTCTGTCTGGGATGATTTAGTGAATCCTGCTTTGAGCAGGGGGTTGGACCGATGACCCAGGAGGTCCCTTCCAATTCTACCATTCTATGATTCTATGTACAGGAGATAGTGGGTACAAAACTTTGTGGATATTTCTCTTAGAACATAAGACATCTTCACAAACATTCCCATACCTTCCTGAGGTCGCTTGGTCCATCCCTTTGAAGGTAGCCCATATAACAAGGGCACAGTCTATTAGAGACGACGTTAATCCAAGATTGGGCTCAGTCCCTAACTGATGGAGTAGGACCCTCCAGCCACTTCAGAGTCTTACAATCCAGCAGGGAAAAGCGCAATGGGCGCAACAAAACTGCTTACTCCCCGACTCCCAGCAGACTAATGGTACCGGCCTACTGGTGGCTGCACGTTCTACGTCACTGCTCCGCCTTTCACTAGGTGGGGTTTCCTTTAGCGCAGCATCCCATTTTGCTAATGGCTCCACACATTTTTTTCTCTTCACACTTCCTTGTGCGGGTCTTCTTCCACTTCATCTTTCACTGTAAGCTGGCATCTCATTTTAGACACTCCCTTCTGGAGGCTGAACCTCGGGAGGAATGGACGGTTCTTCACGCCCTTTCATGTCCTCTACGCCCACGATGGGAGGTCCTTCTTGTGCTGCGCCACTAACTACCATTTAGAATTAATCGCCATCATAAACTACATCCTGGTTGCCAGCTTTTATGTAACTCGAGTCTTCGTTCTTTCTGCTGCAAGACTCCATCCTGCCAACTAAGTTGCCACACATCCAGTAAGGACCTCCATTTTCCTGTAACATGCCAGGTAGTGGAAGACAAGTACCTCATCCATGGCTACCACCCAGTGCCACGTTACATGTGTATGGAGGAGTGCCAACTCTCTTCAGGGGTGATAATAAGGCATGTTGAATTTCATTATACCCAATCTTTTGTTCCTACAGCTCATATGCACTAAGGTATTTGGCACTTACAACTATCTGTAGTGCATGTGTGACCACTGCTCCAGTCAGAGGCGGAGAACCGGACACATGTTATTATGATCAATGGTGTGGGTCTCCGCCATCGGACCTGCAGTTCTGCATTAAGGAGAGGAGAACTTGAATTTTAGATAGTAAATTACATTAACGGGGTTGTTTCAAAGTCTAAAATGGGTAAAATTATAAAGTGTTTGTAAATACAAGCAGCTTAGCCTTTAAGTCTGCTATCATTTCCATTCTCAAGGACAGAGGGATTTTTTGTATTATAGTTTACTGCTCATCCACTAGGTTACTGGCCATCTCTGCAGTAATTTAGAGGTAGCTGGTTTCCTAGGCAAGGAGCATGCACCTGCAAACTGTCTGGATCCTGGATGTTCAGTGGCCTTGTGTGACTTTGATGATGCTGAGGCAAAACTGCATGGCAGAGCGCATAATTCAGACCAGCGACTTAATCATACTGCGGCCCAAACTATCAATCTTCAGGCGCACACCAACCCATGGCAAACAGAAATCAGAGGAGTGGTGCACCCTTAAAAAAGAATGTTAGGCAATCCCTTTAATGTAAAATCGTCAAATGTGTGTAGAGCTGCATTCAGGAGCAGAAAATTAAGACATTCTTAATTGTAATCATATAGTTCATCCGCATTGGAGGTTTTCTTTAAAGCACCCCTCCAGTGTTTCAGTGGTGGAGTGGTGACATTAATCTAAGTCTTATACTCACCAACTGTGGTCTTCAGCTCTTCCCAGTGCCGCTCTGGTCCTAATCTGCCATCTTGTGACCGCGACTTCTAACTGACAGGAAGTCAGAGGTAACGGTCACAAGCTCTCTGTGTAGGTCTTTGAGATCCTTGTTCTGGACTTGTTCTGGCTCTCACAGACTAACATTCAGTTGTAACTTCCTGATTACCCAGCAAACATCGGAGACTGCTGGAGACCACCGGAGTGGCGCCTATAAAAGATGAATATGGTGGCTAGTAATTACATTACTAGGGGCAGAGAAGTTACCACTCCAGTTGTAAAATAAAAAAATGCTTGATTGGTGCATTATAAAAGACATATCGCGTCTCCTGTCATGTCTGTTTCAGTGAATAGAACTTAGCATTGCTGATCCTCAGTTATAGCGCTGATGAGTAGAAATACTTTGAGAAATGGACACTACCACTCCCGTTGTGAATAGGATGCATTTCTGAAAAGTCTAAAACAGTCAGCAGTAGAGATAAGCGTATTGTTTTGCGGGATTCTGGTCCAGCTTCCAGGTTAGTGATACCTAGCCGCCGTATGGCAGGCCCGAGAATCTCTTACCTTTTGGCGTCCCCAGTATGGTATTTGCTTTTTCAGGGTTGGTGCAACGTCAACACCCTGGGGAAGCCAGAAGGTAAGAGACTCGTAGGCCTCCCATCTAGTGGCCAGGTACCACTAACCAGAGTCCCGCTTATAGATCCGCTCATCTCTAGTCAACACTGTTTGAATCAGGTACACACCCCAATGGCAGTGAGAAAGGTAACTGGCCCCTTTGTCTATTTATTCATTTTCATGGCTCAAGACCGAAAAGGAATGCAGTAAAATGAAGGTGGAGAGTTTGTGGTCAGGTTCATGCAGCATGCCACACACAATGTTAATGAATGGAGATTTTTCTGAATTTTTGTTAGCACTTTTCTATATTTTTGAGCCTCTGCCAAGTGCACGGGGCCTAAGGATTATACCATGGTTTTTACAAAGCTTATTGTTTCTGAACTGAACACTTCCGTGTTTATCATCAATGGGAGTGAACTATGCAAAATGCTGAAACTCATAATAAGAAGAATTCCACAATGCTGTATGATTTGTCCATAATCTGCAATGCAGGGGGGTAAACGACTAAAGGATATGGCGTGTGGTGTCCGATATACATCTGCATACATTACCGGACAAAGATTCCCTGTGTCTGAGCAGCACAGTCATACACTGTGCAAACCACAAGCCGCGGGGTGAGACGCCGGTCACCGACGACGTAGATACCTGCTGCATCCTCCTTTTAGCTCTAATCTAAGCAGCAATATTATAGGGAGAGATCAAGAAACTTTATTTATTTCTCTGTCTATGGCCTAAAATCAAAACACTTGAAATTCTCTTATTCTGCTCCCTCTACAATCTGCTGCCTATGACGTTATATTCCATTTTTAGAACTTGCATTTCCAAATTCCATTCCTTCTTTGAAGATAATGTTCCCAGATTAAGGCAACCATAACAAGATTTATTTATTTTTGAAGTACCTAAACATTTAAAAAAAACTCCATAAATTGGAAATCACTTTAATTGAGCCATTTCACAAAATAAGCATGTCAATTATATTGCATGTTGAACACTGTAAAAAAAAATATAAAAAAAAAAGTACCATATTTATTATATTTGTTCATATCACTTACCAAAAAGTGTAATAAAAACGGATCAAAAAGTTTTAGGTATTGCAAGATGGCACTAATGAAAACTACAGCTTGCCGGCCAACTTTAACCAATGCACACAGTTCTCCCCACAAATTATGGCTCTCAGAATATGAGAACACAAACTATTTTTGTTTCATGCAATATATTTATTGTACAAAAATAATACAATTCTGCACATTGAATGACATATGAATGACCTGAAATGTTGAAAAAAGGCAAAAATGATGTTTTTTCAATTCCTTCCCATAAAGAGATAAAAAAAATTGAGGGAAAAATAAAAAAAAGTTATAGCTCTTTAATTGTAATAAAACAAAGAGAAAAAAAACACTTCATCCTTAAGGCCCAAAAAAGGTCTTGAACATCCGGAAGGGGTTACAGGGTACCTGGCAGCTGATATATGCTACCCGATCCATGGTATGTTTAAAAAACATAATTTGTTAGCTGCCATGAACCATCCCGTATTACAGACTACTCAGACGGGTGGATCCACGGTAGGTCCCCACCAACCCCTCCACTAGGGTTGTAGTTTTACCTCGTCTGGAGCACTACATCTTGGAGATCATGCCTACCACATACTAAAAAGGTATATTTTATTTCTCAGTCCAGACTAAGTGTTAACACTGAAAAGCAAATCAATGTATCCAGCAAATGAGGCTCTTCAAAGCATTCTGCTTTCCACTGGGTTAACTGCCATTCCAGCAGACAGACGTAACTCCAAAAATGTAATTAAAGCAGCCACACAATATGCAGGACTGATGAGATTTTTCAGAACCATTAACGTTCATCTGTTTTCCTTTGTTTTTCTCTTTATGCTTTCTTTTTACATTTTTTTTTTTGCCGACTTACAGTTTACATTATTAAAACATGCATAATTTATAATTAGCCAAGTGTCTTGGACAAACAATTAAAGTCTGAAAATGAAAGCGATCTGTTTGAGGAGCTGTTCAGTTCCCGCAGCTTGACAATTTTTTTTTATTTCTATATTTTTTTAACCAATGGAGTAATGAGCCTGCGAGGCAAACAGAAGCTCTGACAATATATAATATTTCACCAGAAACTGACAAGTGGGATAAATCTTCCATGGCTTGAAAGGTTGATCCTAGCAAAAATAAATAATACATAAACAATGAAATCATTTCATTGTCGGTGTAAATTTTTTACTCTCTCCTTCTTGGAATCTCAACAAGACTGTAGCTAGTAGAGTGTAGCCTTTATAAATTGGTTTGGAAAACTTCAACTTCAAAAGTTTGACCAGACCGCTTGTGCATATACCTTATTAACGCATTTGGACATTATTGAAATATGTCCCCAACTTGGGACTTCTCACAAGATCAGTTTTCCAGGAAATGAAAAGTGGTGATTATTGTGGTGCTATCAATCTGAAAAGGGGTTGTCGTCTGAGGAGTAGAGCTGGTGGCGCTGTCGTATGAGGAGTAGAGCAGGTGTTGTTGTTGTTTGAGGCATAGAGCAGGTAGTGTCGTATGAGAAGTAAAGCAGTTGCTGTCGTATGAGGAGTAAAGCAGGTGATGTCTTAAGAGGAGTAGAGCCGGTGTTGTCGTCTGAGGAGTAGAGCTGGTTCTGTCGTATGAGTAGTAGAGCTGGTGCCGTTGTATGAGGAATAGAGCCAGTGCTGTCATATGAGGAGTTGAGCTGGTGCTGTCATCTGAGTAGCAGAGCAGGTTCTGTCGTATGAGGAGTACAGCTGGGGCTGTCGTATGAGTAGCAGAGCAGGTGCTGTCATATGAGTAGCAGAGCAGGTGCTGTCATCTGAGGAGCAGAGCTGGTTCTGTCCTATGAGGAGCAGAGCTGGTTCTGTCCTAGGAGGAGCAGAGCAGGTGCTGTCTTATGAGGAGTAGAGCAGGTGCTGTGGTATGAGGAGCAGAGCAGTTGCTGTCGCCTGAGGAGCAGAGCAGGTGCTGTCATATGTGGACCAGAGCTGGTGCTTTCATATGAGTACAGCAGGTGCTGTCACCTGAGGAGCAGAGTAGGTGCTGTTGTATGTGGAGCAGAGCAGGTGCTGTCGTATGAGCAGAGCAGGTGCTTTCATATGAGTACAGCAGGTGCTGTCACCTGAGGAGCAGAGTAGGTGCTGTCACCTGAGGAGCAGAGCAGGTGCTGTTGCCAGAGGAGCAGAGCAGGTGCTGCTTCCTGAGAAGCAGAGCAGGTGCTCTTGTATGAAGAGCAGAGCAGGTGATGTCGTATGAGGAGTAGAGCAAGTGCTGTCGTATGAGTAGAGCAGGTGCTGTCATATGAGGAGTAGAGCAGGTGCTATCTTATGAGTAGTAGAGCAGATGCTGTCTGAGGAGTAGAGCAGGTGTTGTCTTCTGAGCTGCAGAGCAGTTGCTGTTGTCTGAGGAGTAGAGCAGGTGTTGTCGTATGAGTAGTAGAGAGAGCAGATGCTGTCTGAAGAGCATGTGCTGTCGTATGAGTAGCAGAGCAGGTGCTGTGGTATGAGTAGTAGAGATGGTGCTGTTGTCTGAGGAGTAGAGCAGGTGCTGTCGTATGAGTAGAGCTGGTGCTGTCGTATGAGGAATAGTCGATCTGAGTAGGTATGAAGAATAGTCAATCAGGTTCTGTCGTATGAGCTGTAGAGCAGGTGTTGTCATATGAGGATTAGAACTGGTGCTATGGTATGAGTAGAGCTGGTGCATATCTAGTTGCATGTTTCATTCCAGTCGTCTGTGGTCGCTTCACTAGAGCGGGAGTACTGCCTCTTACCTGCCTCCATCCACGGCTCCTTTTTTGGTTAGCTGGCTCGGCGTGAAGTCATCATAGATTACATCAGGCAGTAGTAACAACAGCATTTAGGGTGAGTAATACGAAAATAATATCTGGACCTCCCATTGGTCTAGTGAACAAAACATAGATTTCAGTGAGGTTGTATGGTTGTCTAGTTAAGGGCCTGTATAAGATTAGAAAAACATGGCTGCTTTCTTCATAAACAGTGCCCCACGTGTCCATAGGATGCATGTTGTATTGCATTCCAACTCTATTGAAGAGCTCAGCTACAATACCACACCCAACCTGTAGATTTTATGCTATTTTTTGAAGGCTGCCATATTTTTCTATTCCTGAATACTGCTTTCAACTGCTTGTTGACCTATGATGTACATTTTCTTTATAAATAATTAAGGCCTTTAAGAAGCTGGCTCAGTAGCTGAGCCTGCTTCATACATGGCAAATGTCGACTGTATTGCATAGCAAGATTCTGGCTGTAACTGCAGCAACTGAAGCTAGCTCCAGTCGCTGCACTTTAACGATTTGAATGGTGCTGCCAATCATTGACAACTTCCTCACAAAAAATACAATAAAAAACAATCAAAATGTATCCCATAATGGTATTCATAAAACCATTAGCTCACTATGGAAAAAACAAACCCTCACCTAATTCTATAGGCAGAAAAATAAAAAAGTCACAGGTCATAGAAAATTGCGACAAAAACAATTTTTTTTGCTATAAAATTCTTTTTTTTTATTAATCACTAAAATATATTTTAAAAAAGACCCTATAATATTGGTATTACTGTCATTGTGCTGACCTGGAGACTCATTTTTCCAGGTTATTTTTACAGCAGAACGAACGCCATTGCATTTTTTTCAATGCTGGAAAAATGTCAAAATGTCTGGGTCCTTAAAAGGTTAAAGATGACCTGTCACCTGGTCAAAAGTGTCCTTTTTTTTATTTTGCTGCTCCCCTAAATATTTTTTTGGTTATTTTTTACTTTTTAGCAAGCAACCAGAGATTTAGAATTATCCTGATTCAAGTTTTAAACATTTGAAAACTTTTTATGAATGTTAATGTTATGTTTTTGTTAGTCAGGTTATGTTACTGTGTAGACTTCGTACACCAACACTGGGCTTCTTCGTTACTGTATGTCGGTGACCCCGGCAGCCAGCTATCAGCATATATTCTTTAGCGCTGGCTGCCGGAGTTGGTGAAGCATGGAAACAGATCTGCTGAAATGTAGCAGGTAAGGGAAATCAGTATAAACACTTGTCATACTTGAGAAACTAATAAACAGATTAATTTACAAAACATTGCTGGATGCTGCGGATGGGTTCAAAATGAAATTAGGGAAAGTAAATTGCGTGATTTGAATCTATAAAACTCTTTATATTCTGATAGGAAAGTGAATCTGGATTTCTTGTTGAGTAGTGAATTTATTTTAACAAAAAACAGTCCGTTGCCTCTTCCGTCAATGACATGAGGGATTCAAGGTTTTGTGGGGTATGGTGAATACAATCCTAAAAGAATTGAATATTCAAAAACACTAAATGATATTGAATTTTCTCGTATTATCAGAGGGGTTGTCGAGGATTAAAGAAAATCATTTGCTCCACTCCTGTAAATGGCTGTGTCTGGTATTACAACTTAGTCTCATTTATTGCTCATAGCCAGGACAAGAAAAAAAATGGTGATGTAAATCTGCGTTACTTTTCGATCCCTCTTACGTGGGTGAAGATTAATAATCCCTGTATTGTTATAGATACTACAAGTTTTATCCCTGGATAAGGTTCAAGGTATGTTAATACCATTTACATGTAATTCTGGTGCTCCCATAAAGTCATTTACAGGAGTATTATTGTTTAATTAGGCACAAAAGCTGGACAATACATTTCGCCAATCACTTTAAAAGTACCAAGCATTAGACACATCCTTTAGGGTTCCTGGTGTTGAGCCCCTGTAGATAAATCTTAAATGTATATTTCTGATAATGTCATCAAGACTGTATTAATCCATTTTTTAATGTGTCCTGCTAAGACTAACAAGACTTTGTCACCCTCCAGTTCTTGTTTAATTACTTTGTCAAATTGATCTTATTGCTTAAGGGAGTTGTCCGCTTCTGGCCAGGGAGGTGGAAAAAATCAAAATAATACATTTCTTTTGGACTAGATCCAACTCTCTGTACTCAGTACTGCATTCCCCGCTCGTCACTTAGCAGCAACATCCAGTAGGGGCATCACGTCAGTGCTGCAGTCAATCATCGCCCATTGACAGGTTGCAGAATTTACATTTTGTCTAAATCGGGAGAAATAGTATTTTTTCCAATCTCTTGAAATCTGATATAGAGTTTGCAGCTTGAGCCAAGATTTACAGTAGGTTTTACTCTTGTGGGAGTGTCTTTTCCAGTAATATAGGCTGGATATAATATCTGTGTCCATCAAGGGTTCTGCTGTCTTCACTAGCTCATATATCAACACAGCATGTGCTTTCCTCCTTATTTATAGACTATTTTCTCTGCCCTCCCTGAGACTGTAAATACTTCCCACACCTCTCTCCACTCTGAACATTTATGTTCAAATCCTTCCCATCCATCCTACTATCCCTAACACTGAGAGAAGGCAAGGGGAGAGCAGACAGAGATGTCAGGGCTGTACATCAAAAGAGTAGCCGACAGCGCAACCGATGAAGGGATGCCGATCCTAGTTCCACTGGACCAAAATGGAAAAGTACATACCAGAAGAAAAAGTGAAGGACAGCATCCAATCCAGGTGAAATGTAGAAAAATCTTTATTGTGCCAGATGCAACGTTTCAACCATAGAAGGAGTTAGGGTTGGCGGAACGCACCAAGTATATATATATATTGAGTAGTAGGTGCGTTCGCAACCCAGGGTCCACCATGCAGGAGAGAACCTGCTGCTAGTAAAAGACAGTACTATATGGCGGTATAAGCGAACTCTGTCACTTCACGGATTCGCTTGAGAAAGAGAATGCTGTGCCCTGTTAACCTCACAGGGGAACAGCTACCTAATAGAGCCGACAGTGGTCATGCAGTCAGCATTGCACACACAAAACTCCTCACCGGAGGTGCGGTATTCTAGGGGCTTATTTCAGCCAAACCCTGAATCCACATACACAAACTCCTCACTGGAGGTTCCGGTATTCTAGGGGCTTATTTCAGCCGAACCCTTACCACATGCAAGCATGACCACACTGGCGCTGAGCTCATAACTTAGGTTAATACTAGCGCATGGCCGTGTGGCCATGTGAACCTATTATAGCTGCAGCAACTTCAGGACCTTCCTAGAGGACCAATGGGAGCTGCTACAGTACCTGAGCAACTTCAGGACCTTCCTAGAGGACCAATGGGAGCTGCTGCAGTACCTGAGCATGTGACCCTCGACCTCCAATGAGAGGTCTTACCCTGGGCATGCTCAGAAGGGGAAAAGCAGTCCCAGAGATGTCTGCTCACCGCTGACCAGTACTGGCTACAATGGCTGAGCCTAGAAAGGCAGCAGTAATCATCCACACCGTATCAGGCTGAACCAGACGCTGGGACCGATGTCTCCGCTGAGCAGGCTCCACTGCGGCTAGAGAAGAATGGGAGACCGCAGCGGAGATGGCCCGAGATTCCCCCTGTGCAGAGGCGGGAACTCGACCCCTAACAGAAGGTCTTTTTCAAGCATGCATTACAGTCAAAGATGGCGGCCTTATATGGGAAGTGAATTCACAACCACCAATCACCATCTAGAGACCACCTACATAATTTACATAATAATAAACAACTGTTACATAGACAAATATACAATATAGAATATCCCACATAACACATATACTTAATGGCGACCATTAACATATTTAATATATGCAAAGAACAAAAATAAACCTAACAAACCCATGTAATATCACGTTACCACCCCCAAACAAAACTAATATCGATTGCCAAAATATTCACTCACCAATCCGTCTATCTGTCTCATATGCGTATAAACTATCAGCCAATGAAATACCATATCCCACATTGGTGGCCCACATGTCCAGATCCCACCAATGTATAGTCAGCGCATCAAAGCCAATCCTGACCTTCTTCAAAGTGTGTCATCATATGCAAAAACCAATCCCATCAAATGTCTCACAGGGTATAAAGGAAATGACCCTACCCCACCAATAAATGGGCTGCTCAGCTTAAGCGCCAAAACTGCACATCTTCTACAACCAATAGATGTTACCTAAATAGAGCGCTATCGTCCAATCCCAAATCCCGATCTTTAGCAGGCATGCTACACGGCCATGCGCTAGTATTAACCTAAGTTATGAGCTCAGCGCCAGTGT
Organism: Ranitomeya variabilis; assembly: GCF_051348905.1. NCBI lineage: Eukaryota > Metazoa > Chordata > Amphibia > Anura > Dendrobatidae > Ranitomeya > Ranitomeya variabilis. Next base: position 571,485,343 of record NC_135235.1, read on the forward strand.
GGTCATGCTTGTATGTGGATTCAGGGTTTGGCTGAAATAAGCCCCTAGAATACCGCACCTCCGGTGAGGAGTTTGTGTATGTGGATTCAGGGTTTGGCTGAAATAAGCCCCTAGAATACCGCACCTCCGGTGAGGAGTTTTGTGTGTGCAATGCTGACTGCATGACCACTGTCGGCTCTATTAGGTAGCTGTTCCCCTGTGAGGTTAACAGGGCACAGCATTCTCTTTCTCAAGCGAATCCGTGAAGTGACAGAGTTCGCTTATACCGCCATATAGTACTGTCTTTTACTAGCAGCAGGTTCTCTCCTGCATGGTGGTCCCTGGGTTGCGAACGCACCTACTACTCAATATATATATATACTTGGTGCGTTCCGCCAACCCTAACTCCTTCTATGGTTGAAACGTTGCATCTGGCACAATAAAGATTTTTCTACATTTCACCTGGATTGGATGCTGTCCTTCACTTTTTCTTCAGAGATGTCAGGGCTGAGCAGGGCTCTAATGGATTTGTTACATTATTTTCAGCACACTCAGGTTGATAAAGGACTTAAATACTCTGCAGCAGTAAAATAGTAGAATATTTTTCTGAATTTTTTTGGAAATTTTGCATATAGGAAGCAAATGAATGATCGTTCCATTGAATCTTTGACACTTGAAACAATTCTGGATAGACGGGCGCTTAGTAGACATGCTGCCCCCTTGTAAGATTTTGCAGACGTTTGCAATTATTTTCCATATTTACGCAGGTTAAGCCGCTCCGTGTTCTCACCCTGGGCATGATGCATCACTTCCATGTGCAGTATTTATGTATAAATACAGCACATTATGGTTCTAGGGACGTCTAGCACTTCACAGCTCTAATTGCTGGCTGTTTCCAACTCTAATTAGACTCACCTGTTCCATTATTCTGCTCCTTCTCAAGGCTGTGGCTGGCGCATCGTGAGAGATAACTAAGATTTATTCTGCAGCCTAGTCATACTTACTGTTACACTAGTTCTCCTCTACGTCCTTAACTGACCTTGTCAGGAGAAGAGTGGCCTTAGCGTCATCTACTTCACGTTATGCATTGCTTGCTTAGACCAAAAGCTGAAATTTGGCTACAGATCCCAACAGGAAATGTGTGTTCACACAAAAAAATATTAGTGGAGCTTCAATGCAGAATAAATTAAATGGTCAAGTTTTATGAGATAAGTCCATGAGATGGAAACTTTGGTTGAGGTGCTACTTGAAGTTTTTGGGCTCATTATCTGGAAGTAGTAGTTGCTGGTAAGTCTCAAGTTGGACCCTGAATAGACAGAAAATGTTCACCATGAACTTTCTATCATGTTAAAAAAAAAAAAAAAAAAATCATCATGGTAGCAACTATCAGGATAGCACACAATATTTTGTGGCCCAACATCATTGTTATGGAGTCTCCGGGGTGAACATCCAGTCAGTATATTGGAAAAAGAACAACAACAAATGTTCAAAGAGAGTAAAAGACCCTCAGGACCGAAAAAGAGCCAGATAATCATGAACTCAGCCATTGCAGATCGTGTTTATAGCATACATTTGCTGTGAGTCTCCATAATTATTTAGTAAACCCTAATTAATAGTGTCATCGTTGGTGTAACTAACCACCCCTGGGTGAGTATAATCTATCCTCTTTTTCTCATCTTTCAGGATACATCGAGGGCTTATCTACAGCATTCCAGAATGCTGTAGATAAGCCCCTGATGCTGATGGGCTTAGCTCACCTTCAATTTTGGGGGTGACAGGTTCCCTTTAAAGTCATATTGTTTATTATGGACTCTTATCCTCATTTTTTTCTTTTTTTTAATATCGTCTCTGTCTTGTGGAATGTAAGCTTTACTGTCAGCAGGGTCCTCTCTCTCCTGTAGAGTGTAAGCTCCTATGGTCAGCAGGGTCCTCTCTCTCCTGTTGTTGTGAACTCTATTTTTGGGCTCCCTCTAGTGGTCACAAGCGGTACTGTGTAGTGTTGTCTTTCTGCAGGTTGGCTGCATCAGCTGGTTCGTTATCCTTGGTTGGTTTCCTATTTAGCTCACCTGGATACTCAGTTCCTTGCCTGCTATTAATGTATTCAGTGCTCTTCAGATTCCTTGTGACTACCTTGCTCCCAGTCTCTCCAAGACAAGCTAAGTTTTTGTTTGTTCATTTTTTGATTATCAGCATTCATCATGTTTCTTGTCCAGCTTGCTAAAATGTGATTTCCTGGCTTGCTGGTTGCTCTAGGGGACTGAGTTTCTCCCCCCACACCGTTAGTTGGTGCGGGGGTTCTTGAAATCTCAGAGTGGATATTTTGTAAGGGTTTTTTACTGACCGCATAGATTCCCTTTTCTGTTTTCTGCTATCTAGTATTAGTGAGCCTCATTTGCTGAATATGCCTTCACCCCTGTGTATGTGCCTTCCTCTTACCTCACCGTTATTATTTGTTGGGGGCTTCTATATCTTTGGGGATTATTTCTCTGGAGGCAAGAGAGGTCTTTCTTTCTCTCTAGGGGTAGTTAGTTCCTCAGGCTGGCTCGAGACGTCTAGGATTTTTAGGCACGTTCACCGGCTACTTCTAGTGTGTTTGGATAGGTTCAGATTTGCGGTCAGTCCAGTTTGCCACCTCCCTAGAGCTTGTCCTATGTTTGTTACTTAGCTGGAGTAATTTGTGATCCTCAACCACTAAGGATCATAACAGTATAGCAGGCCAAAAAGTGTTTAATGCATCGCAGAAGTGGGATAAAAAGAAGACCTGAGTACATTTTTTTTTTTTTTTTCCTCCAGCTTTTCCTTTGCTGCAGTCTGTTTAGCTTCTTTCATCCCCTTGAACTCTTAGTGGTTTTGAGCTCAGCTGCAGACATGAATGCTCAGACTCTGACTTCTAGTGTGGATCATCTTACTGCACGGGTGCAAAGTATTCAGGATTTTGTTATTCATAGCCCTATGTCAGAACCAAAGATACCCATTCCTGAGTTGTTTTCTGGAGATAGATCTAGGTTTCTAAATTTTAAGAATAATTGTAAGTTATTTCTATCTCTGAGACCTCGTTCCTTTGGTGATTCCGCTCAGCAAGTTAAAATTGTTATCTCCTTGTTGCGTGACGACCCTCAGGATTGGGCTTTCTCTCTGGCGCCAGGAGATCCTGCATTGCTTAATGTAGATGCATTTTTTCTGGCTCTTGGACTGCTTTATGAGGAGCCTAATCTTGAGAATCAGGCAGAAAAAGCTTTGCTGGCTATCTCTCAAGGTCAGGATGAAGCAGAGGTGTATTGTCAAAAATTTCGGAAATGGTCGGTGCTTACTCAATGGAATGAGTGTGCCCTGGCTGCAAATTTCAGAGAAGGTCTTTCTGAGGCCGTTAAGAATGTTATGGTGGGGTTTCCCACCCCTACAAGTCTGAGTGATTCTATGGCTTTAGCCATTCAGGTTGATCGGCGTTTGCAGGTGCGCAAATCTGCTCATCCTTTGGTGGTATTTTCTGAACAGAGACCTGAGTCTATGCAATGTGACCGAACTCTGACCAGAATTGAGCGACAAAGTCATAGACGTCAAAATGGGTTGTGCTTTTACTGTGGTGATTCTACTCATGTTATCTCAGCATGCTCTAAACGCTTAAAGAAAATCGCTAAACCTGTCACCATTGGTACTATACAGCCTAAATTTATTTTGTCTGTTACTTTGATTTGTTCTTTGTCGTCCTACTCGGTTATGGCTTTTGTGGATTCGGGTGCTGCCCTGAATCTGATGGATTTGTCGTTTGCCAGGTGCTGTGGTTTTGTCCTTGAGCCTTTGGAATTTCCTATTCCTCTGAGGGGAATTGATGCTACGCCATTGGCTGAGAATAAGCCTCAGTATTGGACGCAAATGACCATGTGCATGACTCCCGTACATCAGGAGGTGATTCGCTTTCTTGTTCTGCATAATTTGCATGATGTTGTTGTTTTGGGTCTGCCATGGCTGCAGGCTCATAATCTAGTTTTAGATTGGAAAGCTATGTCTGTGTCAAGTTGGGGTTGTCAGGGAATTCATGGCGATACTCCGTTGGTGTCTATTGCTTCTTCCAATCCTTCTGAGGTCCCTGAGTTTTTGTCTGACTACCAGGATGTATTTGATGAGCCCAGGTCCAGTGCCCTGCCCCCTCATAGGGATTGTGACTGTGCTATAAATTTAATTCCTGGTAGTAAATTCCCTAAGGGACGACTTTTTAATTTGTCTATACCAGAGCATGCCGCGATGCGGAGTTATATAAAGGAGTCTTTGGAGAAGGGACATATTCGCCCATCCTCTTCCCCTCTTGGTGCAGGATTCTTTTTTGTGGCCAAGAAGGACGGTTCTTTGAGACCTTGTATAGATTATCGTCTTCTGAATAAAATCACAGTCAAATTTCAGTATCCTTTGCCACTATTGTCTGATTTGTTTGCTCGGATTAAGGGTGCCAGTTGGTTCACCAAGATAGATCTCCGTGGTGCGTATAACCTTGTGCGCATTAAGCAGGGAGATGAATGGAAAACAGCATTTAATACGCCCGAAGGCCATTTTGAGTACTTGGTGATGCCTTTTGGACTCTCTAATGCTCCTTCTGTGTTTCAGTCCGTCATGCATGACATCTTCCGAGAATATCTGGATACATTTATGATTGTTTATCTGGATGACATTTTGGTCTTTTCTGAAGATTGGGAGTCCCATGTGAAGCAGGTCAGGATGGTGTTTCAGGTCCTGCGTGCTAATGCTTTATTTGTGAAGGGCTCAAAATGCCTCTTCGGAGTACAGAAGGTCTCCTTTTTGGGTTTTATTTTTTCTCCTTCTACTGTGGAGATGGACCCAGTCAAGGTCCAGGCTATTCATGACTGGACTCAGCCCACGTCTGTTAAGAGTCTTCAGAAGTTCTTGGGTTTTGCTAATATTTACCGTCGTTTCATCGCTAATTTTTCTAGCGTGGTTAAACCTTTGACGGATTTGACCAAGAAGGGTTCTGATGTGACTAATTGGTCTCCTGCGGCCGTAGAGGCCTTTCGGGAGCTGAAGCACCGGTTTTCTTCAGCTCCAGTCTTATGTCAGCCAGATGTCTCTCTCCCCTTCCAGGTCGAGGTTGATGCTTCTGAGATTGGAGCAGGGGCTGTTTTGTCGCAGAGAAGCTCTGATGGCTCTGTGATGAAGCCATGTGCTTTCTTTTCAAGAAAATTTTCGCCTGCCGAGCGGAATTATGATGTTGGTAACCGGGAGTTGTTGGCTATGAAGTGGGCATTTGAGGAGTGGCGACATTGGCTCGAAGGAGCTAAACATCGTGTGGTGGTCTTGACTGATCACAAAAATCTGATTTACCTCGAATCTGCCAAGCGCCTGAATCCTAGACAGGCTCGTTGGTCGTTGTTTTTCTCCCGTTTCAACTTCGTGGTCTCATACCTGCCTGGTTCAAAGAACGTGAAAGCTGATGCACTTTCTAGGAGTTTTGTGCCTGACTCTCCGGGAGTTTCTGAGCCGGCTGGTATTCTCAGAGAGGGAGTGATTTTGTCTGCCATTTCCCCAGATTTGCGACGAGTGCTGCAGAAATTTCAGGCGGATAGACCTGACCGTTGTCCACCAGAGAGACTGTTTGTCCCGGATAAATGGACCAGCAGAATTATTTCCGAGGTTCATTCTTCGGTGTTGGCGGGTCATCCTGGGATTTTTGGTACCAGAGATTTGGTGGCTAGGTCCTTCTGGTGGCCTTCCTTGTCGCGGGATGTGCGTTCCTTTGTGCAGTCTTGTGGGATTTGTGCTCGGGCTAAGCCTTGCTGTTCTCGTGCCAGCGGTTTGCTTTTGCCTTTGCCTGTCCCGAAAAGGCCTTGGACGCACATTTCCATGGATTTTATTTCGGATCTTCCAGTATCTCAGAAAATGTCTGTCATCTGGGTGGTGTGAGATCGTTTTTCCAAGATGGTCCATTTGGTGCCCTTGCCTAAGTTGCCTTCCTCCTCCGATTTGGTTCCTCTATTTTTTCAGAATGTGGTTCGCTTGCACGGCATTCCTGAAAATATTGTGTCTGATAGAGGATCCCAGTTTGTGTCCAGGTTTTGGCGGACTTTTTGTGCTAAGATGGGCATTGATTTGTCTTTTTCGTCGGCCTTCCATCCTCAGACTAATGGCCAAACCGAGCGAACTAATCAGACGTTGGAAACTTATTTGAGATGTTTTGTTTCTGCTGATCAGGATGATTGGGTGACTTTTTTGCCATTGGCCGAGTTTGCCCTTAATAATCGGGCTAGTTCTGCTACTTTGGTTTCGCCTTTTTTCTGCAATTCTGGTTTCCATCCTCGTTTTTCCTCGGGTCAGGTTGAGCCTTCTGACTGTCCTGGGGTGGATTCTGTGGTGGATAGGTTGCAGCAGATTTGGAACCATGTGGTGGACAATTTGAGGTTGTCACAGGAGAAGGCTCAGCGCTTTGCCAACCGCTGCCGCGGTGTGGGTCCCCGACTTCGTGTTGGGGATTTGGTGTTGCTGTCTTCTCGGTATGTTCCTATGAAGGTCTCCTCTCCTAAATTCAAGCCTCGCTTCATTGGTCCTTATAAGATCTTGGAAATCCTTAACCCGGTGTCTTTTCGTTTGGATCTCCCAGCATCGTTTGCCATTCATAATGTGTTCCATAGGTCTTTGTTGCGGAGGTATGTGGTACCTGTGCTTCCTTCTGTTGAGCCTCCTGCTCCGGTGCTGGTCGAGGGCGAATTGGAGTATGTGGTGGAGAAGATTTTGGATTCTCGTATCTCTAGACGGAGGCTTCAGTATTTGGTTAAGTGGAAGGGCTATGGTCAGGAGGATTATTCCTGGGTTGTCGCCTCTGATGTTCATGCGGCCGATTTGGTTCGTGCCTTCCACGCGGCTCATCCTGATCGCCCTGGGGGTCTTGATGAGGGTTCGGTGACCCCTCCTCAAGGGGGGGTACTGTTGTGAACTCTATTTTTGGGCTCCCTCTAGTGGTCACAAGCGGTACTGTGTAGTGTTGTCTTTCTGCAGGTTGGCTGCATCAGCTGGTTCGTTATCCTTGGTTGGTTTCTTATTTAGTTCACCTGGATACTCAGTTCCTTGCCTGCTATTAATGTATTCAGTGCTCTTCAGATTCCTTGTGACTACCTTGCTCCCAGTCTCTCCAAGACAAGCTAAGTTTTTGTTTGTTCATTTTTTGATTATCAGCATTCATCATGTTTCTTGTCCAGCTTGCTAAAATGTGATTTCCTGGCTTGCTGGTTGCTCTAGGGGACTGAGTTTCTCCCCCCACACCGTTAGTTGGTGCGGGGGTTCTTGAAATCTCAGAGTGGATATTTTGTAAGGGTTTTTTACTGACCGCATAGATTCCCTTTTCTGTTTTCTGCTATCTAGTATTAGTGGGCCTCATTTGCTGAATCTGCTTTCACCCCTGTGTATGTGCATTCCTCTTACCTCACCGTTATTATTTGTTGGGGGCTTCTATATCTTTGGGGATTATTTCTCTGGAGGCAAGAGAGGTCTTTCTTTCTCTCTAGGGGTAGTTAGTTCCTCAGGCTGGCTCGAGACGTCTAGGATTTTTAGGCACGTTCACCGGCTACTTTTAGTGTGTTTGGATAGGTTCAGATTTGCGGTCAGTCCAGTTTGCCACCTCCCTAGAGCTTGTCCTATGTTTGTTACTTAGCTGGAGTAATTTGTGATCCTCAACCACTAAGGATCATAACACCTGTAGAGTGTAATTTCTTATGGTCAGCAGGGTCTTCTCTCTCCTGTAGAGTGTAAGCTCTTATGGTCAGCTGGGTCTTCTCTCTCCTGTAGAGTGTAAGCTCTTATGGTCAGCTGGGTCCTCTCCTGTAGAGTGTAAGCTCTTATGGTCAGCTGGGTCTTCTCTCTCCTGTAGAGTGTAATCTCTTATGGTCAGCAGGGTCCTCTCTCTCCTGTACAGTGTAAGCTCTTATGGTCAGCAGGGTCCTCTCCTGTAGAGTGTAAGCTCTTATGCTCAGCAGGGTCCTCTCCTGTAGAGTGTAAGCTCTTATGGTCAGCTGGGTCTTCTCTCTCCTGTAGAGTGTAATCTCTTATGGTCAGCAGGGTCCTCTCTCTCCTGTACAGTGTAAGCTCTTATGGTCAGCAGGGTCCTCTCTCCACTGTAGAGTGTAAGCTCTTATGCTCAGCAGGGTCCTCTCTCTCCTGTACAGTGTAAGCTCTTATGGTCAGCAGGGTCCTCTCTCCCCTGTAGAGTGTAAGCTCTTATGCTCAGCAGGGTCCTCTCTCTCCTGTACAGTGTAAGCTCTTATGGTCAGCAGGGTCTTCTCTCTCCTGTAGAGTGTAAGCTCTTATGGTCAGCAGGGTCCTCTCTATCCTGTACAGTGTAAGCTCTTATGGTCAGCAGGATCCTCTCTCTCCTGTAGAGTGTAAGCTCTTATGGTCAGCTGGGTCTTCTCTCTCCTGTAAAGTGTAAGCTCTTATGGTCAGCAGGGTCCTCTCTCTCCTGTAGAGTGTAAGCTCTTATGGTCAGCAGGGTCTTCTCTCTCCTGTAGAGTGTAAGCTCTTATGGTCAGCAGTGTCCTCTCTCTCCTGTAGAGTGTAATCTCTTATGGTCAGCTGGGTCTTCTCTCTCATGTAGAGTGTAAGCTCTTATGGTCAGCAGGGTCCTCTCTCTCCTGTAGAGTGTAATCTCTTATGGTCAGCAGGGTCTTCTCTCTCCTGTAGAGTGTAAGCTCTTATGGTCAGCAGGGTCCTCTCTCCCCTGTAGAGTGTAAGCTCTTATGCTCAGCAGGGTCCTCTCTCTCCTGTACAGTGTAAGCTCTTATGGTCAGCAGTGTCCTCTCTCTCCTGTAGAGTGTAATCTCTTATGGTCAGCAGGGTCCTCTCTCTCCTGTACAGTGTAAGCTCTTATGGTCAGCAGGGTCCTCTCTCCACTGTAGAGTGTAAGCTCTTATGCTCAGCAGGGTCCTCTCTCTCCTGTACAGTGTAAGCTCTTATGGTCAGCAGGGTCCTCTCTCCCCTGTAGAGTGTAAGCTCTTATGCTCAGCAGGGTCCTCTCTCTCCTGTACAGTGTAAGCTCTTATGGTCAGCAGGGTCTTCTCTCTCCTGTAGAGTGTAAGCTCTTATGGTCAGCAGGGTCCTCTCTATCCTGTACAGTGTAAGCTCTTATGGTCAGCAGGATCCTCTCTCTCCTGTAGAGTGTAAGCTCTTATGGTCAGCTGGGTCTTCTCTCTCCTGTAAAGTGTAAGCTCTTATGGTCAGCAGGGTCCTCTCTCTCCTGTAGAGTGTAAGCTCTTATGGTCAGCAGGGTCTTCTCTCTCCTGTAGAGTGTAAGCTCTTATGGTCAGCAGTGTCCTCTCTCTCCTGTAGAGTGTAATCTCTTATGGTCAGCTGGGTCTTCTCTCTCATGTAGAGTGTAAGCTCTTATGGTCAGCAGGGTCCTCTCTCTCCTGTAGAGTGTAATCTCTTATGGTCAGCAGGGTCTTCTCTCTCCTGTAGAGTGTAAGCTCTTATGGTCAGCAGGGTCCTCTCTCTCCTGTAGAGTGTAAGCTCTTATGGTCAGCAGGGTTTTCGCTTTCCTTTTCATCACATGCATTCTCTGAGCAATTGCAAGCTTTCCTGTTTTGAGATTCACACTAATTTTGGGGGAGAATTTGTCAAAGTCAGCTACTTTGAATTTCAAAAGATCCACTCATCTCTAGTTCCATGTTTTAGAACATTTTGACAAAAAAATGACCAAACTGTCCATAATAATCAGTGTTGGACCAGGTTTAATTATCTAGTGCAGTTGAGAAGATAAAACTGAACTCTGGTTGTGATAAGTAACTTGTGTTTGATAGAGTTTTGGTACATGTATTTCACTTCATCATTAATGTCCCCCAAACATTAGAAGGTCTTTATTTTTTGTAATTTCCTGTGCATCCATAAAGTCTATAGCAGCAGACTTGTAAAACCATCATATACAGCCACATAACTGGTAAAGTGCAGGATGACAGTGGAGGCTGCCGGGGAGCTGTCCATGGTGCTGAACTGCTTCACATGGTAATGGTTGGCTGCTATCCGCAGTGTGCTGTATGTACTGACGCTCTTTTACTTGTAGCTCCATCTGTTTAGTAGATGGAGAAAACATATTCAGCAACACGGTCTCCTAAAATTACTCTAAATCAGCACAAATATCAATTTTCCTGTCATTTTCTTATCGTTTTTCCTTTTTGTAGTTTTTTACTCGGTTTTAAATGCGAGCATAGTTTAAGTTTTTAACAATTTCAAAGCTTTAATGTCACATAATGAATTAAGTAACTTCTTTTTACCCGAAGGTACTGATTTTGTATAAAAGTGATTTATACATAAGTGTATATAAGTGAGTCTTTTTACTCTATTCAAAAGCAATGATACTTTCAAAATCTTATTATTTGCCCTTGGAAACATAGAGTGACTTGTCAGTCTTCTGAATGAAGCACTTGACTCAGTCTCTGAAATTAGTTATGTAATTTTCTGTTGCCCACAGTGTTTATAGGGAGACTAAAAAACCCCTTTAAGTCACAGTATTACATTCTGGAAATCCAGTACATGGAAAACATGGATCGCCCACAGGCAGGATCAGTTGTAGACAAAGTTTGGCCCTAAATATTAACATATTGCATCATCACGCAGAAACATTTGGATGTCACTTACATACACCGAGTTCAGGTCGTTAATCGAGCGTGATCGACAATATTGAAGTTGTTCGACATTTGTTTCCTGGCCTCTTGACACAGGCTGAGGATGAATGATAGACGCAGAACAATCACTATATCAATCTGTCCTCATACAGTATCACGTTATCAACAGCACATCTGAAGTCTACACCGGGCAATGGGCTGTTGTTTATTTTTGTTTCGCCATAAACAATCCAATCAACCTATGAATGAGAAGCATTTTGCTCATTCGTTGGGTGATTGCCGACATGTTAACACCTACGACCTCTTGTCTGCACTGTCAGCGTGATTTAGAATTATGGATGCTACATAGACACACAGTATATCACACAAACATTGTATGTTACACATATGTATACAAGCAAAGAATGGTTCACACATATGTATATACACCTAGCACACTCATGTTTACAGAACATATACACATACATATATGTATACACAGAAAACAAACATACAGACCTATATGTATACACAGTATACATACATACAGACAGTGACATGTATGCACAGAGCAGATACATAGACACATGTATATATAGAACACATACAAAGACATGCATACACAAAGCACATAAATGCAGACATATGTACACAGAGCACATGCATACAGACTCATGTATACACAAATAACAAACACATACAGACATATGTAAACACAGAGCACATACATACCAAGAGACGCATGTATTCAAAGAACACATACGGAGGCATGCACAGAGCACATACATCTAGACATTTATGTATACACCTATCTCATACATACAGACACATGTATACACAGAGCACATACATAGAGACACGCATGCTCAAGCACATACATACAAACATATAAATATACACAAAGCATGTAGAGGACTTGGCACTCTGTCTCCTCTTCTTCTAGACTCCCAAAGGTTGCAGGACCTGTGGTGACATTGTGGTTCTGCAGTACTCTTAACATGGAAAACTACAGTGACATTGCAGAACTGCTATTATCAAACACTGGGGGCAATTAAGATAGTGGGGGCCCTGGGCAATTGCCCAGCCTGTCCCCTCCTTATGCCGGCCCTGCTCACTGGGTGAGAGACCCTGATCGTTAGCAGCCCATCTCCATGTAGTTCTGCTGAGACAACTGCTTCGCTTAGTGAAAAACTCCTTTGCAATTAAAGGAGTATCCATCATTTTTTTCTGTAATGAGAGATGAGAAGTGCTGATATGGTATCTATTGGCAGCTTACCAGGTCTCGTACATAGCCAGTAGGTATCATGAGCTGGATAAGCCGTTTAAAGTAAGCAGGCTGTAAAGTAATTCCTTAAATGATGTATGTGTGATAATAAGTCCACAATTGGCCTTTACTGTACACTCAACTCTCTGTGTCATCTTGTATAATGCATGTCATTGTTCAGCTGATAACCTTTAGTTTCACCATTTACTTGCTTCTATGACATATATGCACACACAGCAAATTACTACATGCATTTAAATAAATGTCAAGTATAGGATGTTACTCAGTTTCACTGTGTTCTTAATTCATCACCATCATTGCCATCTGGTGTCTAGAAGTGGAGCGAAATAGCTGCATTATTATATCAGACCGCTAATCCATTTTTAATCAAATTATTCCTCATTTATTTTAATGAACAAGTAAATCCATTATTGGTCTTCAATAGAGGTCAATGTCTGCACATAACTGAGCTGAGTAATGTAACCCAAATGTGATGAACAAAATAGACAAATCGTACCGAATACTGGCTGCAAAAAAAGTATATAAAAGGGAATGTCTGAAAGTAGACAAACAGCGCCATCCTGCAGGTGGGCTATGTATTGCAGCTTCACATTGACTGGAATACCATATGGTTCGCTCAGTGGTTAGCTTTGCAGCACTGAGGTCTTGGGTTTTAATCCCACCCAGGACAACAACTCTGCAAGGAGTTTGTATGTTCTCCCCGTGTTTGCGTGGGTTTCCTCCGGGTTCTCCGTTTTTCTCCCACACTCCAAAGACATACTGATAGGGAATGTAGATTGTGAGCCCCATCGGGGACAGCGATGATGATGTGTGTAAAGTGCTGTGAAATTAATGGCGCTAAATAAGCTGGTAAAATAAGTAGATTCCAGACACAATCTAAAGACAAGATTGTTTTGTGAAGAATACATTACAAGAAAAATATCTTCTGTAATAATATACCATCTTGCTGTCCCACAACCATTAATGCTGGATATTTCTGTGGTCCTAGGAGTCCTTGGGGACCTATAATGGCAGTGATTATCAGCATCAACATTAACTCTATCTTACTCCAGAATAGTTTCCCGGGGTTTGGCAATACAAATCCGTGGCTCCGTACGTCATCCGATTTTAGGTATCCATGTCTCCGGTGGTTTAATTTGTGCCAAGCCATTTCTACAGTTTACCCCAAATAACTTGTTTTTCTTGCGAAAGCCCAGATTATGGTATCCTTTTCTTTCCTTACCAAGGCTGCTGCTGTAGAGTTCATTCGGCATACAAAAGTTTTGCCTTAATGTCTGCTTTAATGCACTCCGATTTTAAGTTCCATCTGTGTGTGAGTGCAGCAATAATAGTGATTGTTTTGGACAAGTTTTGGTGCCCATAAAAAATAGCCTGCTAGTCAGGGTAGCAAAGTTCTTGATGAGAGCATCTGTCACGCTCTCTCCATCCCTTTCTGAAAGACGGCAGTCCTTGGCAGACTCCTACTGGCAGAAAGACCACAAACCATGGCAGCAGCTGGCCTAATGTAATGCTGCCTGGTGATTAGCTGCAAACAGCTGGGAGTTCCTTTGGCAACGGTGGGCGGCCAGTTCATTCTTTACTCATGAAAATCACATTCTGTAATCTGGACAAGATGTTATGTTGTGAAACAATAAATGACTGAGTCCGTTTCAGTGTTTGGAGCGTTGGCCCGAGAACCTCAAATCAGAGACTGTGAATCGTGACCACTTGGATCCTTGTGTGTCTAACTGGCTTTTTAATAGCGACTCCAGGCAAAGAATAAAAAATGAGTTGCAGTGTGGACCATTCAATGAAAAGATCCTCCTGCACCTCTGGAAACGGTTGTCCTATTTCTGATTAAGTCCAGGAATAACGCAGCGGTGAAATTACTGATGTGCGTCATTCACATGCATAATGCTGTGTGTATGTGAATAAATGGGGCTATACCGATTCATCAAGACCGGCATTGTTCATACCAGTCTTGACTGGGGGATATGTTGAAGTCAGGGACTCCTGATTCATAATGAGGTGCATGCCTCTTAATGAATCGGGTGCATCTTAAAAGTGGCATGCACCTCCATGTGCTTTGCCCCAAACCTTAAACCAGTCTCTGGTTTATGGCATAAAGAGGTCAGCCGTTCATCATGAATTAGGTTAGCGGGCATCACCACACCCTGTTCTACCCATGCGCCCCCCCCCCCCCTTCCCGGCTCTATCTATTTTTTGCAGAGCTGGCCTAAACTTTCATTAAAACACCAAAACGCAAAACATTTTGCAAGGTTTAGCAAAAATGTTGCCACTTTTCAAAGTGTTTTGTGGCGGAAACCCTTCGATGAGTCGGGGCCTAAGCGTTTTTTACTTCATCAGATGGTGGAACAGAGAAGTTGATATAGAATTCAAGAGGAATAAAAACACCATGTTTACTCATGTGCCACTGTTTGGATGCATTGTCTCTTAGAAGCATTGCTTTTAGGGGCGAAAAGCACTATAAAGAGCCACCACACAGTGCCTACGACCCCATAATACAGGACCATAGTGCTCCAGAACAGGCTCCCTGCAATTGTATCTTTTTTGCGCATCAGATCTTATGTAGATGATATGTTATCCGTCAAATGGTTTTCAAAATTGAGCCAACGCTTTTAATAAAGTTGCAAACTGCTATTGAATACAGTCTCATTTGCGGACAGTGTGGCACATCAATCAAGATGTCATTGATTGGCTGCAGAGCCGTCTCTTTTATTCCCTTTTGTTAAATAGCGTTTTATCCTCGATGGAAAATAATTCATCACTTCATGACTATTATAGACTCATCAATATCACACTTGCCAGAGCGAAGTCCCAGAGCTTGACCTGACCCATTCATAAATGTAAATCTTGCAGGGTACATGTTGTCCATCATGGATGCAGATGGTGGAATGATTGAGCAGACTTCATTTAATCACAGGGATCGCTTAGGTTGATCTTGGGGGGGTTTCCGATGCCCTAATCAATATATTTCAATTTTGAGTTGACGGGTGTCATTTGTCCTTTCTTTGTGAGCATAAATGGAGTGGTTCATACTTAAAGTGCACCTGAAGTATGGTCCTGCTGCTCTCATCCCCATGCACAACAAGGTAAATCTGCTTTTGGCCAATATGTCAAAGACATGGCCTGATTGTGATACTTTGTGAGGCTTCTTTCACACGTCCAGTCCAGTACGTGTGGTGACAGTTTTCACACATACGTTAGACACTTACACACGTAGACCCATTCAAGTGAATTGGTCTGTGCACATGTCAGTGTGTTTCCACAGACCGTGTGTCCGTGGGCAAAACACACCGAGATGTCCTTTTTTAACAGCTGCATGGTCCACAAAATGTCCTGTATATGTGCACACTGATGACACACAGATGACATCTGTGTGTCATCAGTGTGATATGCACCGGCGCCTGCGAATCAGCGGTACAGTTGGTGCTGTTCCCTGGTGCCGGGTGCTGAAGACAGCTATCATTCTACCCTGCTCATGCTGTGATCAGCGCTAGCAGGGGACAATGTTGAGAGTTGTATTCAGCTGAAAACAGCGAGAGCAGGCAGCAGCTGATGAGAGTATTCATCAGCCGCCGCCTTTGCTATAAGTAAATAAATAATAATAAAAAATGACTTGGGGTTCCCCTGTATTTTTGATAACCAGCTAGGCAAAACTCACAGCTGCAAGCTGTAACCCTCAGCTGTCAGCTTTAGCAAGGTTGGTTATCAAGAATAGAGGGGTCTCCATGCCGTATTTTTAAATTATTTAAATATTTTAAAAATGGCATGTGGTCCCCCCATTTATGATAACCAGCCTAGCTAAAGAAGACAGCTGTGGGCTGGTATTCTCAGGCAGGTAAGGGGTCATTGATATTGTCCCCCCAGCCTAAAAATAGTCCACAGCCACCAAGAAAAGGCACATTTATCAGATGCACGATTTCTGGGGCTTTGCCTAGTTCTTCTCACTTGCCCTGCAGCGGTGGCAAGTGGAATTCATATCTGTGGGGTTGATGTCACCTTTGTGTTGTCTGGTGACATCGAGCCCATGGCTTAGTAATGGAGAGGCGTCTATAAAAACGCCTTTCCATTGCTAATCATACTGTTTTATTTAAAAAAAAAAAAACACACAGCAAGAATAAAATCCTTTATTTGAAATAAAAACAAACACTTATGCTTTTTTATTTAAAAATAATAAACACAGTTGTGCTCACCTAATGGCCATTCCATTGAATTACGCATCTCATAGCCAGCCTTTTTAAAGCTGATAGCTGAAGGTTGCAACCCGCAGCTGTCAGTTTTGCCTGGCTGGTTATCAAAAAAACAAGGGAACCGCTTATCATTTTTTTATTTATTACACAGGAGGCAGCTGATGAAGCCACCGCCTGCTCTCACTGTTATCAGTTGAATATAACTAGGGCCGTGTACCCCAGTAAGCCTCTATACCATAGCTCGCACTCATAGTCATTGTGCGTAGGTTGCAATCATTTCCATCTTTGCTAAGGGTGACTTTTGAGTACTCCTCCTGCATCCACGGCAGACTGTGTGCTCTGGGGGACCAGGGCATGCCGCCTTTTCATTAGAACGACTCTTCACGCTAACCTACATTTCTATCAGATGAATCTGCTCTGCCGGCCTTCTGGAACAGGGAGAGCTAAAAGTTGCATTATATAAACTACACTCCACCAACTTAAAGGGGGTATCCTGAATTTTACAAAACAAATGTATCTAAGCATTAACAGGCAGGTAATTGCAAATTACTTGCCTGTTGTGTATGGCGTTATTCTCCCCCGCCACAGAGTGGTCACAGACCACTCCTGCCTGCTATTCAGCTGCATCTGCTGACGCAACAAGGGTGGACTTCTGAGGTCATTCTGACTAACAGCCGGATTCCCCAGTTGGGGAGCGGTGATCTGGCTGTCAATCAGAATGACCTTGGAAGTCCAGCCCCATCTAATGAGCGGACAGGAAAAAAGCCTCCTCTCTGTAGACATGATGTCAGCAGAGGATTCTGAATCCCTGGCAGGAGCGTCATTGACCACTTTGTTCCTAGGGAGAACGGCACCAGGCACAACGGGCAGATAAGCTGCAACTACCTCCCTGTTAACCATATAAACACATTGATCTTAGTTTAGCATAACTTTGCAAAGAGACTTGGAGAGGCCAAATGTCCCATGGGGGTATACTGTAGACCAGTGTTCCCCAACTCCGGTCCTCAAGAGCCACCAACAGATCATGTTTTCAGGATTTCCTCAGTATTACCAGGTGATGCAATTATTACCTGGGCAATTCAAAGAAATCCTGAAAACATGATCTGTTGGTGGCTCTTGAGGACTGGAGTTGGGGAACACTGCTGACCGACCGCTGATGACTAAGAGATACCAACTTTGTACTTCAAAATGGTCACCTTGGCATATTGCATATTTGGTTGCTTAATATGAGATAATATAAATCAAAATGTGGAACTAAGATGCTGTGATCTCCTCTAATACCATGCACTCCATACAATTTTATGTCTTACCACCAACTTGTAGTCCTAGAGTACATTTGAAGATATTAAAAATATCTACAAGAAAACTTGAAAATGAATATGGCTGTCTATTGTATATATGTATATTTAGGGTACGCTCAAACTGCTGTATAACATGGCCGAAGTCTATCCAATGTTTTATCGGATAGCACTCAGTCCAATGTTATACTATGGGGCAGTGCAGATCTGCATTTTTTTTTTTCTCATGGTGATCTCGGCATGAGAAAACAAATTTCATTACGCTGTGAATGCATCCGATCAGACCACCCTGTAAAACATTGGACTGCACTCGGATGCTATCTGAGTGCAGTCTGCTTTACACACACAAATATAATGCAGAAATTAAGTTCTCCATCTTTTCTCTTGCAAAAGAAATGGATCACAATAACATGACAATCGGCTGAAACGAGTGTTATTAGCATAGTCAGCCCGATTCTCTCGCATTGTGATTCATGAAGTTGGCAAATTCTAATTTCAAGAGATCCACTTATCTGTAATAGCCATAGATTATTCTCATAAGTATGTAATGATGGCGACTTATCACATGGTTTGATATATATGATATTACCATACAGTGACATGAGTGGTGACAAGGTGATCAAACCATAACCTACCCAGGAAATATCATGGTACCTACTTTTTATAGCCATTAACCAGAATGCGTCAGGTATTGGCGTCACTGGCGCCATGTTATGCATGGATGAAAGCAATTTTGATCAGATTAATGCTCTTTATCATGCAATGTGCCCTAGAAGCTCCATGCTCCAAAGAACAACCTCAATTGAAATTATTTTGCCTGAATAATAGAAATAATATTCCAGATAAATGGTCTGAATGAACAAAGGACCCCGATTATCTGCATAAAAGAAAGTGTTAATTAAATTTCACTTTAGATTCGTACAGTGGGCCTGACAGGTGCAAAAACCTAAATAAGGAAATGTGTTTTCAGTGGTGCTTTAAGGTAGTTAATTAGTATCTAGTCTATGTAGGTGTTTTGTGGTCTGTGATCTCTTTATCAGCTCTGTTCTGTTGTGAGGCGTGATAAAATGAGTTTGAAACTTGAAATAACCACATACTTTTATAGATCAGTGTATGTGTGTAGATTGGATATTATTAGTTGTTGAATTGTAATAATATTTTACAGGTCGTGGAAATGGCGATTACCGTATGTGTCCTGAACGCAAAGTCAGCATCTCTGTTGTTGAATAAGGTCCCATATATGTGGTGGAGATGTGTGCATGGAGACTATATGGCAATAAATTGCCCATGACTCCATTTAGCGGGCCTTTCAAGGCAATCTTCTGCTTTATGGTGTCTCCATATATTGCCATATTTGCAACATTTAAAGGCAGTGCGTCTAGAGAATGTCTCCAAAATATCATCTGGAGGAGCACAGCATCATTTTTTTTTCCAGATTCATATGGAGGTACAGAATGGGCATAAAACTCCTATAGGAGCCATTTTACAGATTTGTATAACTTTAAGGTTTTGTGGTCTCAAAATACGGTCATAAACATGAGCCCTAAAGATTCCATACGCAATAGTTTATATTACACATTTGGTATATTGAGGCTGCACTTTTGAATTTAGCTTCAATTTGACAGCCAATCATCTTCTAGCTTTAATGTTAACATTAGTAGAAATGTGGCATGTCGGCAAGCATTAAAAATGTGAAATTAGAAAACAAAATGTATCCTCTCGTTAGCTCATGTTCAAGAGCAGAAGCCTAGAAGATATTATAGAGCAGTACTGAGCAGTGTAGCTGTGAATCCACCTCTGAGATAAAACAACTAATAGAAAACAATCTTTCTGCCTTTCTCATGCTACTCCTCCTCCTCCTCTCCCTCTCTCTTCAAAGAATTGAATAAGCCTAAGCGGTAGTCTGATCCCTCAGTGAGCTGGCTGTCTTCTTTGTTTAGAGTCCAGTGTTTCCCAAACTCCAGTCCTAACTGCCCCCAACACATCATGTTTTCCGGATTTCCTTAGTGTTGCACAAGTGAGAGAAACCTGTGGCAGTTTCTGATGACTTAAAAATAATTCCATCACCTGTGCAATACTAAGGAAATCCTGAAACCATGACCTGTTTCGGGCTGTTAGGAATGGAGTCCGGGAAACACTCGTTTAGACCAAGATGAATTTTAGCTGTTTTTCAGAGTGAATGATGATATTAGGGGTTGCAGGTAGGAGAAGAAATGTCTCATAGGTGGAGAAAGAAGCTGGTTTATCTGATATGGTATATTACAAAAATGTTTTGTATTTATTTGCATTATTGATTTATGCAAATTGTATTGAGACGACAGTGCACATTTAGTCCAAACTTTTATAAAATTAGAGCATTTCTTTATGGTTTCCATGACTGGTTTAAAATATTAAGCAAAGTACAATAATGATGTAATGTCTATTTTATTGGTGTGATGCTGATGCCATTACATAGCGATATGGTAGGTAGTAAATATCTATGTAATTAGCTGATGTGCTACACAGTCATTCCATAGTATATTATTAGTGCTGGCAGTAAGAGCGATCCATTTTTGTTTTCACTGTGAACATAATGTTCCCCAATCTCTAGTAGCTTTTGACAAAGTGCCGCAGACTTTACATCCCACCTGCTGGCGTTGTGTGGACCCTGAAGAATGCGCCCTTGTCTTATACAGAAATGTACAGCTACATATTGAGATATTTGAAATTTAGTCATTTGAAGCTGCTGGACCCCAATGCAAAATCTCCCAACAGGGCCCCCAAAATGTGTTCTTTGATTGATCTCTTCATGTAGTATAGAGGAACCATTAGGGTCTGAATTTTCCTTTTCTTTTTATTTTTCAAAAGAAAATATGGTGCATAGAAAAGAAAAATGTACATGGTCGACATGACCCAGTCGACGCGTTTTGACTGCACTAGGCAGTCATGAGTAACACTGCCTAGTGCAGTCAAAACGCGTTGACTGGGTCATATCGACCATGTAAATTTTTTTTTCTATGCACCATATTTTCTTTTGAAAAATAAAAAGAAAAGGAAAATCCAGTCCTGTTGACCCAGAGTTCAATTTTTTCTATTTTCCCCAGGTGGATGAGCATAGAGTAACTGGGTGAGCTGGAATCAAGTTTTTATAACGATTCGGGTCTCCTCGAGCAAAAGGGCCTATTTGCAAAATCAGCATACCGTAACAGCCACATAGACAGAAGGTATATAAGACGGTAAAGGTTTCTTCATGTTCACATAAGGTTGGTCATAAATGAAAAAGTAACACAGGATAGTTTTCTTGTTTATTGTAAATTGAAAAAAACTATTTTTATGATATAGGCGCCGATACATCAAAAAAATAACTTTTCACGTTTTTTCCACTAGTTTTGGGCAGCTCCACTAAAATGCGCAGAGTTTGGAAGATGCCAGGACAGGGCATGGCTATATCTGCCCATCAAACTCATGAAAAGTGACAGCTTTCTTACGCCAGAAATGTTACTTTAGTCTCTATCATGCTAACATTTCTGTCACGGAGAACGGAGGTGCATGCTTTTGTTGAAATGCACTGAACTCATTAATTGACCAGCACTTGTTAAATAATTGGGCACATCTTATTCCTGCAAGCCCTCCTTAAGCCTGGTGTAGGCCCCGATTCATCATTGCCTTTGTGCCTGGTTTTTTTTTTTCGGTTTTGTTTTTTTGCACCTTTTTTTGTTTGCACTAATTTTTTCCGCTTTGTTGACGGAGTTTTGCAATTCCAGATGTTTTTGCCTACTTCATTAATTCTAGCTTTTAGAAAAGTCACACAGTTTGGTACAATTTTCACTTTCTAAGGGATCTTTGGTGCCAAAAGTCATAAAGGCAGTTCAAGAAAGGAATAAAAAGGGTATTTTTGACTTTGCACTAAATTCATGAATTGCAAGCGTCATCCAAAATGGCATCTAATACTAGAAGGAAAAAAAGAGGAAAGTGACTTAAAAAATCACAAAAGATCAATCAGGGCCATAGCGTATTTAATCAGGTTTGGTACTTCCTGTAGTGTCAATATGGTATGTGACGACTGTAATAAATCATTATTTCATCCAAGAAAATCAGGCCGGTTATTTTCAAATCAAACTATGAGCAAAGTTTAATCATAATGTGATCTCATTCTGTTAAGGACTGACCTGAGTTGGAGTAGTGATATTGCAACCACTAGGGGCAGCACCAGCAGGCAGTGTTGTCAGGATATAGCCAAAGGTCGGTACACGGAGCTGCAGTAGGATCTTGAGGATAATCGGGAATTATAGTTAGGATATAGCCAGCGGTTGGTACATGGAGCAGCATTGTAGTTGGGAGAAGAAGCAGGTAACGTAGTCGGAATATAGCTAGAGGTCGGTACATGGAGCTGCAGTAGAATCTTGAAGATAAGCAGCAGGTGGGAAGAAGCTAGACTAAAGGCTGGGAGCTCAATAGTCTCGCAATGAAGGAAGTGCAGTGCCAGGTTTAAGTAGGATGCTCAATCAGATCACAGATAAGCCAATCAGGATCTCAGGTTGAACACATCAGGAACAACACAGGTACTAGTATCTGATTTAGCTAGGAACTATCCTACGAGCTGAATTGCTCAGAGGGAAGAGCTGCCGCCTGGAGCACAAGAGCTACTGGGTTCGAATCCTGACACATTCTCTCAGATAGGAGAACGTGGCTAAAAGAGTTTCCTCCATCTTCGCCGTTCCATCAGTCATTGGAAATCGAACTGCACTCAGATGTCATTTGACATGTTCATGGCCCCATAGAATAGAATAGAATAGATGTTTTTTCCATTTGCAAGAGCGCAAAAAGTGACGTTTTAGCCAGTGATTGACTGCAACTGTCACTTGTCCTTCTGGAACAGAAAGTATAGAGCCCGTGTTTGTATTTCTTGCTTGGGTAGAATGGACATTCACAAGCTGTAAAGTGACGTGTTGGCCATTGATTGGCGGTAGCTATCAGATGTCCATACCGACCAAGCAGGAATTACAAAGACAAGCAAGAGACCATGAAGACATTGGTAAACGAGCAACGGGAGGTCAGTAAGGTACCGTAAGTATTTTATTACTTTACAGCATTTGAGAGTTTTCATTGGCTAGACATTCAGTTTATTAAGCTTCGTTTGCTGAAAGGACTCGTCAGGAATGTGTGCAGGAAGCTGAGTCCTTACGACAGAGCTGTAGGTACTCAATGGTGCTTGTAATGGCGCAGTATTACAAGGTTATTCTCCCCTAGAAGCAATCCACTCTACTATATCTCTTTATGGCTCTTTTATATAATCTGAGACCTCTATAGGTAGGTAGGGGGGACATAAAAGTCCTATTACAGCTCAGAGGTTGTATGGAGCAATAGTTTCACAGTCCGGGTTACTGGAAATTCAGTACTAGAGTCCCTGAGCTCCAGTTTCATAGAGGTGCATACGGACAAATGTATGATTTATCTCAGGAGAAGCGGTAAAAAATCTAACAATGCAGTTACCAAGTGTCATTGTTTTTCTGAAATTTATATCTCCAGGTATGTGTGTTCCCTGCCTGGACATTTTACCGATGTCCTGAATCTCTTGTGTTACTGATTGACTGCACCGTGCAGAGAACTGAGAGCATAATTCACATCCTTCTCATCCTTATCTCCTGCTTACCCCGAGCAAAACTCTCTCCATCCGCTAACTTATTTAAGCATTTTGCTCAAAAGCGGTCTGCTGGAAGTCAGGTGATAATGCGGGATTTATGTTTAAGCCTTGTGTTATCAAAACTATATATAGGCAACACTGTAAGCGAAGGTGAGAAGACGCATATTTCATCGTTTTTAATGCCCTCTGCTCTTTGGGTGTTTTATCCATAATCTTTGTCTAGGGGGGTTGTATCAGACATTAACCTTGTCAGTGCCTGGTGTCTCCTCTTCATAGCTGCTTTATCGTGACCAGGACATATTGTACTAATCTCTCTTTATGATAAAAGTACAGTAGAGCAGTACAGACTGTTCAGCAAAAAGTGAGCATACTGTAGATTGCATGGATCAGAAGATATAGGATTAAAATGAACAAGACATTTTCCACCCACCAGAACAGATTTGCATCAGTTCGTACCTTACAAGCAATAGTTATCTCTGACAACGGCAGAATAATAGTGATAATTGCTGTGTCTATGGAAAACCTATTATGTCATTTTCAATGTTCTCAGATGACCAATTTCTTGTACATCACTTGAAATGTCCTGAACAGACATGCAATGATCATCCATAACATTAAAGTGTATGGGTATGTGCACATGTTGAGTATTTGCAGCAGAAACTTTGACACCAAAAACGCTGTAGTTTTACAGTACCAGAAAAATGAATGAGATTTCTGAAA